>NC_090812.1:14941815-15679763 GCF_000390325.3 Nicotiana tomentosiformis | reverse complement strand
CAATCGTTTGAGGATCTATCGTTTAATCATTGTCAGGTGGAAGGTTCTTTTGTTCCACCTCTTAGTGATTAAATTATTCCTCTTAATTATATGTGTCATTATATTATCATTTATTGAATATCATACATACTGCTGCGATTCTTGATAGTAAAAGACATTTATTACATAGAATCATTATTGTCCTCATAAACGCCATTCAACTACCTTCTCTGATTTACAAGATCTGGGGATATTATTCTTAATTAAGATTAATTTATGTTTAACTGAAATTAATTATTTGAACCAAGATTTATATTTTTGGGTTAAACAATTTGGCGCCGTCTATGGGGATTTCTTGGCCAAACTTTTAGTCTCCTCTAGATCTATAACTAACGCCGGTCACTAACGCCACAAAGCCCAAGATCTCTTCTCTTTCCTTGTGCAAAATCTAACATGGCAGGTAACCGAGAACAAAGGGTGAGGATAACAAGTGACATACCGACCAACCTCATAACTGTCCTAAATGAGAGCTGCGAAACAACTGGTGAGGATACGACGCCGAGTTCGTCCCCTAGGCGAGATGGGTCACCGCCCCCACACTGCAGCATAACAAAACCTACCTCATGGCAAATGAGCCTCTACGTCTGCGGAGGAAGGGGCACCCCCAGCTGTCAAAAAGCTTCTCGAGGCGTGGTTGACCGACACACTGACGAGCATCCTCAACAAACCCACTCCAGGCTCAACTGCCGAAACCGCTGGGATTGTCACGATCCAACAAACGGACAACCAGGGCAATCGGCCACCCCGTCCAACGACAGGTACAACTCACAATGTCATTGATAATTCATGTGATAACGCCCTTACAAGGATCGTAAAAAGGATGGAAGAAATGGAGAATGAAAATAAGGCGCTCCGATATCAGATGAAAGAACATCAAGAGCTTGTCGATAAAATACTAGGCGCCCCTAAATTGCTACCGAAAAGAGATGCTGACCGTTTCATAGAGCAGCCATACAGTGATGATGCAGCTCCCTATGCCATACCAAAAACCTTCAAAATACCTCCCTACCCTAGGATATACGATGGTACGATCGACCCAGAAGATCATGTGACCCATTATGTCATCGCCGTAAAAGGTAACGACCTCGCCAAAGAGCAAGTGTCCTCTATTTTGCTGAAAATATTTGACGAAACCCTTACGAGACGAGCATTAACATGGTATTCACAGCTATTAGCTCGCTCCATAGAAACTTTCGAAGATATGGCCGAAAAGTTAGTAATGGCCTATTATTTAGATTAAAGATTCAGAAAGAATTTACTTTAAATCATATTGAATTGTGTTGAGATGCATTGCATAACAGAAATAGAACAGAATAGAAAAGCCAAGATGGTTCGCCCGATCAAGTTAAGGCACCGAGTTCCGATTATGACTTGGTTAAAAATTGGCTCATGAAAACAATGAGGGATCGAGGTCAATCCCGACCAAATCAAAGCCATCAAGGGGATACCGGAACACTTGACCACCAAAAAACAGGTTCAAATGTTGACTAACCGTATTGCTGCCCTATCAAGGTTCATTTCACAATCGTCAGATATGTATCACAAATTCTTTGGCGTACTTAAGAAGGATAACGACCTCCAATGGACTTCTGAGTGTGTCCAGGCCCTGAAGGAATTAAAAGCATACTTGTCGTCTCCACCATTACTTTCAAAACCAGAGCCGGGAGAACGTCTCCTCGTTTACCTCGATGTATCCGAAGTAGCTGTGAGCGCAGTCCTGGTTCGAGAAAACAAAGGTACGCAATCCCCCATCTATTATATTAGCAAAATATTAGTTGACGTCAAGACGAGGTACCCTCACCTCGAAAAACTGGCATTGGCCTTAGTCGTAGTTTTGCGAAAGCTTAGACCATATTTCCAATACCACCCCATCTCAGTCGTAATGACTTCCCCCTAAGAAGCATTTTGCATAAACCTGAGCTATCGGGAAGGTAGGCCAAATGGGCCATCGAGATGAGCAGTACGATATCACGTACCAGCCGCGAACAACGATAAAGTCACAAGTGCTCGCTGGCTTCGTCGCCGAATTCTGTGCAAAAGTAATGCCCGAAGTTGAAGAGAAGCCGCCCAGACTTCCCCCCAAACACAAGACCTCTGGGTCCTGTACACCGATGGCGCGTCCAATGCGTTAGGGTCCGGACCGGGACTCGTACTCAAAGTCCCAACTGGTGAAGTAATTCTTCAGTCCATAAGGTGCCCAGATATGACTAACAACGAGGCCGACTATGAGGCCGTAATTACAGGTTTGAGGCTAGCACTCAAGTATGGGGCAAAACTGTTAAAACTACGCTATGATTCCTAACTCGTAGTCAACCAAGTCACATGGACTTTCCAAATCAAGGAATAAAGATTGCAAAAATATCAGACCAAAATTTGCAAGCTGCTGCCCGAGTTCGAGGAATGTCAATTCGACCAAATTCCACGAGCACAGAATGCTGAGGCGGATGGCCTCACTAAGCTAGTCACAACCACTAAAAACATTACAACTGGATATAGAAACGTGGTTCATAAACTTAACTTGGGACTGGCGCAATCGTATTATTACATACTTGCAGGATGACATACTCCTAGATGATAAAAAAGAGGCCAAGAAACTGAGAATGCAAGCGGCCAGATACAGTATCATCCACAATGACCTGTATAAGAGAACTTACGGCAGCCCTCTAGCAAAATGCTTGGGCCCAAACCAAACTCGACGCATCCTTGAAGAGGTCCACAAAGGCCATTGTGGAGATCACTCCAGCAATTGAGCTCTGGTCAAATGCCTCATACGGGTAGGATACTACTGGCCCACCATGAAAAAGGTGGCCGCAAACTTCGTAAAAAGATGCGAGAAATGCCAAAAGTACGCCTCAATGATTCACCAGGCGGGTGATCACCCCCACTCGGTCACCTCACCTTGGCCGTTCATCAAATGGGGAATGGATATTGTGCGCCCCTTCCTCGCAGGACGAGGTAACGTACGATTCCTTTTGATTTTAACTGACTACTTTTCTAAATGGATGGAAGCAGGAGAATTCTCCTAAATATGGGAACCTGAAGTAATCACCTTTACATGGAGAAACATTATATGCCGGTTCGGCCTCCCTAAGGATATCAACTATGACAACAAACCTAGTTTACAGGAAAGGTAACCGCTGAGTTTTTCGAGAAATGGTATATCAAAAGGATACTCTCGACGCCATACCACCCCGCAGGAAACGGGCAAGCAGAGTCCTCCAACAAGTCGATACTGAACATCCTGAAGAAAAGCTTGAAGACGCCAAGGGATTGTGGTCGAAAATATTACCAGAAGTACTGTGGGCTTATCGAACAACTCCAAAAACGAGCACAAGAGAGACACCCTACTCTTTGGTCTATGGGACCGATGCAATAATACCAGTCGAGGTCGGAGAACCCATCCTAAGGTACTCCTATGAGAGTGGTATGAGCAACAACAAAAATAGAAGGTAGGAGCTCGACGAGGTCGAAGAACGAAGAGATATGGCCTATATAAGAATGATCGCCCAAAAACAACAAGCAGAACACTACTATAAAAGGAAAGCAAAGGTCAGACCGTTCAAAGTCGGGGACTACATGCTTAAACCTAAAACACAAGCGAGCAAAGACCCACAGGAAGGCAAGCTAGGAACAAACTGGGACGTTCCATACAAAATCACACCAAAGGCAAATAAAGGATCATTTTAATTAGAAACAATGGAAGGAAAGTTGCTACCAAACAACTGGAATATCAGCCACCTCAAATACTTCAACTTTTAAAAGATAAAACGTCCCCCAAGTCGAACATTTTTTTCCCTCACTTGAGTTTTGTCCCAGTTGGGTTTTCTCAAGGAGGTTTTTAATGAGGAGACGACGGGAACACTTTAAGTCAAAGTACGCTAGGACGACGCCGTGACTACTAATTTATTTCTCGACCTCTCAAATACTCTCCAGGTCAACCAATGAAGGGACTGGATAGTCTGGGACTGGAATTCCAGCGGACGCCCGAAAAACTTATAAATTTCTCCAAGTATGTAACCAAAGCAACAACACCGAGGCAATAAACTTTACGGTTATCAGCACATCTTTCTAAGAACTAGGTTATGTTCGACCTTGTTCGAACTACCACCTACCGACCTTCAGCCATAATTAAATTCAGGTTGTGTTCGACCTTGTTCAAACTAACACTTACTGGCCCTCGAACATAATTAAATTCAGGTGGTGTTCGACCTTGTTTGTCCATAATTAAATTCAGGTTATGTTTGACATTGTTCGAACTAACACCTACTAGCCCTCGGTCATAATTAAATCCAAGTTATGCTCAACCCAGTTTGAACTAACACCTACTGGACCTCGGCAACAACTAAATTTAGGCTATATCCGACCAAGTTCAAACTAGCATATACCGGCCCTCGGCCACAGTTCTAACAAAAGGTCATGTTCGACCTCGCTCGAACAAATACCTATCAACCTTTAGCTGCAACTCGCCATTAAGTGATCATGGCCAATAAGAAAAATCCAAGGCAACCAAGCGACAAAATTAAAAAAACATACAAATACAAAAACAAACCACAGGAAAAGAAGCAGATGCAAAAAACGAAGTTGGCATTTCATACTCGAAACATTTTTACAAAGGCTCAGAAAGACGCCACCAACTACACACAAACGTTAACAAAAAAGAGAAGAAGAAAAACTACTGGTCACCACCATCAGGGCCTTCCGCGCCTTTACCGCCCTGACTACCGACGTACTCGCCACCTTGGTCACCCCCGCTTACACCGCCCACACTGTCGGTATAAGCGGTATCATACCAAGCATCCTCTTTAAGATGGTCCACGACTTCATCATCTCCCTCTTTATCGCCCTCAGGAGTAGCAGGATCATACCCGCAAGCGACTCAAACTTCACAGGCTTTAACACGGACATCCTCAAGAGCGGCCTCAGAAACGGATATCACCTTGTATAAATCTAGTTATACATCCAATTGAGCTTCGGCGTGAATCTATTCCTCATACGACGCCCGAGGAACGTTGGGAAATTCCAAAGTATGGGAAGAAGAGGGTTGTGCAAGCAGTTGAGCCTTCTCAGCTTCCAATACGACCACCTGACCACGAAGGAATGCGTTATTCTTCTCCAGCTCTCCGACCCTCCCATCTAGTCGCTCCTCCTTAGCTTTCACCGCGGACTGGTCATTCTCCTGCTCAGCCTGAAGGGTGTTGTTCGCTAGCTCAAGTACCTCCAATCTCCTTTGAGCGTCCACACGGAAAGATTCTACCTTCTTAAGCTCGCTCTGCTTCTCAACAACTTCACCCATAAGGCCCTGCATATGAAGACGACATTCTTCCACTTGCCTAGGCAGCTCAACCACTTGCGCTTAAAGATCACTACACTAGGCCTCTACGCCCTTTCTGACTTCAAGATCCTCCTCCTTACTCCTCAATGTCCCATCAAGGATGCTACAATTCTTGATGGGCTTTACCAATTCATCATTTTTCGTCTTTAACTCGTCTCAAAGGGCCAGCATATCGCCCCTCTCATTAAGTCATCGACGTAGTTCCCGGTGCTTGTGTCGGTACTCAAAGTATTTGTTTTGCAATATCACAAAAGTTTCCCTGCGCCTCTCCTCCTTTCGGCCACTCTCGATCTCCAATATCATCATCTGCGACCAGAAAAAGAAAAGAAATGAGTTAGAGAAGCAAAAGCAAGGGTAAAATAAATAGAAATTAGAACACTAGAAACTCACTCTAAGGGCGAGACCAGCAGTGCGTCTCGATAGAGAAATGCCGTCCAACTCTTTACGGGTCTTGCCCTGTATCTCGGAACAAAGGGGGCCGAGGCTGGGGACCACGTCCTCCGTGTTCTTTAACAAGTCACGATCTATAGGGATCGCGATGGTCCTCGTAGACCCCTCCAACCTTATCTCAAGTTGGGTGAAACCTTCCTCCATCATTCGCAGATCCCCGGCATCAATATTCGAGATAGTCTCGTAGCCTTCCTCAGCAACATCTTTGCCTCTTTCAACGGTTGGCAAGGACGTGTCATCAGCCAATTGCGAAGTCGACAGCTCATTTTGCCGCAAAGTGACTGAGACCTCGGTGGCCGGCTCTTCCATCTCCATCATCACAAAGGGGGGAGACGCGTCGACATCGGCCTCATCTCCAAATGACGGTAGTCACCGTCTCGCGCATTGAAAAATCACCTTCCATCATGTCGGCAGCGTCGGAAACCCTGTCACCAGTATTCATGGGCCTCATCTTGCAAGGCATAAAATCTTCCTCGCCAAGTGCTAACTCCTCCTTGTCTTCGTCTATGAGACAGTATAATGAAGAGGTCGAAGAAGGAGCAGACCGAGACGTACCAACAAGAGGAGCCAAGGCACAAGCAGCGGCAACAACGATCGAAAGAGGGACCGGGGCACGAGCCGAAGATACCGTCGAGGAAGGAGCGGAAGTAGAGTCCTTAGCATTCTTCCTCTTTCTGAATGCGAGGGCGGGAGCTATCGATCTCGTCGAAGACCTCCCGGCTGAAGTTAAGGAAAATGCAGAAGAGAGCGAAAATCATCCAAAAAGAACCCAAAAAGGAAAATAACCAAGAAGCTTATAATAAAGGTAACTTACCAGTCGGGAGAGGATGTGGGCCGAACCTTTTGACGAAGCCCGACCACTCACATATCCCCACGATCTGAGGAAGAATCCATCCTACCTAGTCAAAAATATCGTCGACCAAGGGAGGAGGCAAACGCGTAGCTACAATAAAAGAACGGAACATTAGAACCACAGCCAAGCACGACGGCAAATTAGATACTTACAAACAAGGAGGTCGTGTACTTACGAGTACAATTCCAAACCTCAAGAAAATCCTCGACATTGGCCACCACGTCCTCAGTTCTGACATAGAAGAATGTGAGCTAAAATTGGCGGTTAGCTTTATCATCCATCTTCACCACCAAGCATTTGCCTCCTCGGTGGCGGAGATTCAACAGTGCCCCTTGTAAAAGATGGGAGCGAATAGGTGCGTCAAACGTCGGAGTGAGAGTTCGACCCCGGCCAGCTCCGCAAACTTGGTGAGAATCCTCCAGAGTTTGTAAACGTACGGCGCAAGCTGTGCCGGGCAAACACCATAATAGCAACAAAACTTCTCCGCCAGCGGAAGAAAAGGAAGAGTGTAACCGACATGGAATGGGTAGGCGTAGAGGGCGTAGTACCCAGGGCGGTGAACCTGCACCGCATCCCATCCGGCAGGGATCAAATCGACATGGTTGGGGAGACCGTATTTCGCCTTAAGCTCCATCAAATCAGACTCCGTCATCACCGATTTAAAAGTTTCGTGGTGGGCTTCAGGCAGTTTCGAGAAGTCGGACCTGATATCAGGGTTACGGGGAACTATCTCCTTCACCGTTGGGAAGCTTCCGTCCTCGGTGGTCGCAGAAACGTCCTCCGCATGAGGGGGAAACACGATCGCTATTGGAATCCCGTCGTTCCCCTCGCTGGACTCAGAAGGTACATTAGACATGTTTTCAACGAAATAGGGGAAGGTAGTAAACAATGGAGGATGAAAAACGATAAAGATCGCGGGAGTGAAGGGGAAAGATGCGCAACAATGGAAAAATAAGAAGAGGATATAGGGTTTCGATGCAGGAAGTCTGTAAAATTTGGGATTGCATACTCACATCCCTATTTATAGAAATTCGGGCGTCAGAACCAAAAAATTGCCTCATCATTGCTTGGCATCAGAATCGAAGTGGCAGGAAAAATCAGGAGTCCCACGCAAAACGAAGCGACGCATCAAGAATATACGTCATGATGACGCGTAAGGTCATGGCATCATTTGGATTCATGGACAGCATAACCCCAAAATTTGCGGCTCATGAAAAGCCACGTTGCCAGTTTGCATCAATCATCGCAACTCGATCAGCACGTACAAATGTTTCAACCACAATGAACATAATTCGCTCATCAAGCCCGCCTAAGGGCGGCATCAATAAGTGGAAGGACTAATTGTATGTAGGGGTGGCAAGTGGGCCGGGCCCGATCCTAAGTGGGCTTCGCGGGCCCGGTCCTAAGTGGGCCGGTCCTATGCGGTCCGGTCCTAAACGATCTTGGGCTTCGCGGGCTTATTGCTGGAACCGGCTCGGGACCGGGACCACGAACTAACGGGCCCGGGTTTAGTGGGCCGGTCCCGGGCCCAAACGGGCCTAAACGGGCCCAACAGAAACTTTCTCTTTTTAATTTTTTTTTTATAGAAGTTAGAGAAAAAAATAGCAATAAAGATATATAAGCTATATTCGATTTATATACTATATATACATCTTAAAATATATATATATATATATATACTATATTATATATACATAGTATACATCTTAAAATATACTATATATACATCTTAAGATATACTATATATATATATATATATATATATATATATATATATACTATATATATATAGTATAGTATAGTAGATCTTAAGATATATATGCATCTTAAGATATATATACATCTTAAGATATATAAGCTATATATATATATAGTAAGATGTATATATAGTATATCTTAAGATGTATACTATCGAATATGACTTATAAACTATGTATATATATATTATAGTATATATATAGTATATTATAGTATATATATATATATATATATATATATATATACATATATATATATATATATATATATATATATAAGCTTATATATATATATACTATACTATACTATATATACATCTTAAGATATATAAGCTATATTCGATTTATATACTATATATACATCTTAAGATATATAAGCTATATTCGATTTATATACTATATATACATATATATATATATATAGTAAGATGTATATATATTTTAGTATAGTATAGTATATATACTATATATACAACTTAAGATATACTATAATATATATACATCTTACTATATATAAGCTATATTCGATTTATATACTATATATACATCTTAAGATATACTATATATACATATATATCTACTATATATATCTAGTATATCTAGTATACTATGTATATATAGTATATCTTAAGATGTATATATAGTATAATATATATAGTATATCTTAAGATGTATATGTAGTATAGTATATATAGTATATCTTAAGATGTATATATAGTATAGTATATATAGTATATCTTAAGATGTATATATAATATATCGAATATAGTTTATATATCTTATGAGATGTATATATAGTATAGACTATAGTATAGTATATATATAAGCTTATATGTATACTAAACTATACTATAATATATATACATCTTACTATATATAAGCTATATTCGATTTATATACTATATATACATCTTAAGATATACTATATATACATGTATATCTACTATATATATAGTATATATAGTATATCTTAAGATGTATATGTAGTATAGTATATATAGTATATCTTAAGATGTATATATAGTATAGTATATATAGTATATCTTAAGATGTATATATAGTATAGTATATATAGTATATCTTAAGATGTATATATAGTATATCGAATATAGTTTATATATCTTATGAGATGTATATATAGTATAGACTATAGTATAGTATAAATATAATCTTATATGTATACTAAACTATACTATAATATATATACATCTTACTATATATAAGCTATATTCGATTTATATACTATATATACATCTTAAGATATACTATATATACATGTATATCTACTATATATATCTAGTATATCTAGTATACTTAGTATATCTTAAGATGTATATGTAGTATAGTATATATAGTATATCTTAAGATGTATATGTAGTATAGTATATATAGTATATCGTAAGATGTATATATAGTATATCGAATATAGTTTATATATCTTATGAGATGTATATATAGTATAGACTATAGTATAGTATATATATAAGCTTATATATATATAAGCTTATATATATATATGTATACTATACTATATTATACTATATGTATAGCTTAAGATATAAAAGAACAAAAAAATTATAAAGAGATATTCAAATCAATGCGTTATATTTTTATTATAGCATTAAAAATCATGGCAATTTCTTTCTTAGTCTTCCTCCCCCCTATGGAATGAGCACAACAAGGTGTTAATACCACCATTGAGAAGAAAAAGAAACTAATCAAGATGTGCCAAAATACAAGTTACATATTAATTTACATGGTATCTCTTACAAATTTCATAAATCCTTCAAGGTTCGGAGGAATTTCCGTTGGTGGTGGCGGAAATGAAGCTTGCTCATCACCGCTTACGGGCGAAGCATCATCCTCCGCAAGTTCAACTAGCATTTCTTCATAAGCTTCGTCTATCTCTGGTTGTGATTCAGCAAGTCCAAAATTTTTTCTTTCCGAACGGATCCAATCTCTGAAAAGTACTGATTTTTCCAAGCTCTCCCTCATAGACGCTCTATAATCACCGAGTTGAAGTCTTGCTTGACTGAAAGCGCTCTCTGATGCCACTGTTGAAGCTTGAATAGTTAAAATATCTAGGGCCATCCTTGAAAGAATCGGAAAGTGTTTTTCTTTGTCCTTCCACCATTCCAAAATATTAAAGGAGCCGTCGGGATTCACTTCCTCAATTCCCTGTGACAAATAAATTTCAAGCTCATTTAGTTGTGAAAAATCACTAGTACTAGAACCTTGAGAACCCCTGAACCCTGCCCAAGCACTAAGTGCTCTTACTCCCGCAGTTCTTTTAGATGATTGAGAACTAGAAGAAGAAGGAGTTGGAACATTTGGTCTAGCATGATCTAATGCAACTTGATAAGCATTATAAATAGTTTGAACATTTATTTTAATTGAGGCTATTGCGTTCGGAAGTTTAGACAACTCCTCATCTTCAAGTGCTAAACCATTATAAACAGTTTCATACCAAAATTGAGGACCTCCTAATTTCATAGTAGGATTTAACAATGCAGCAATACCATAAATAGGGAGAATAGGGAAAAATATTTTTTAAACTTTTTTCTCATGGAATCAATAGCAAGTTGATAAATTTCCCCACCATCTGAAAAATGATCAAATAAATTTGCAAGTTCTGCAATATAAACTAAACAGTTAGAAATAGTAGGATAATATTGCCCAGAAAATTCATTTGTAGCAATATGGAATTTTTCTAAAAAATCTACAAGCATTTTAACATTAGCCCAATCCGCATTTGTAAGGTGCTCATCATCATCACTTACATGAGCATTAAACGTTGAGTTTATGGGGTTTCTATATTCATATGCAATAACTAAACTTTCATACATGTAATTCCATCTAGTTGGACAAGGTTTAGGAACCTTTCTTTCTCTTAGGCCAAATTCATCGCATCTTTTAAAATATTCTCTAAGTCTACTTCTACGATTTGAATAAAAAAGCCAATTAAGAGCCATTTTAACTTTTTCAATTTCAACATTTAAAATTCGCATGCCATCACCCACAATTAAATGGTAAATATGACAAATACATCTAACATGAAAAATATTACTAAATACAGGACTTAGTATCGTGGTAAGCAAGGCTACAGCATTTGTGTTACTAGTAGCATTATCCATTGAAACTGATATTATTTTATCACTAATGCAAAAATATCTACAAATATCCGCAATCGTGCTAGAAATAAACTGCCCTGTGTGACGTGAATTAATTATTCTATAAGCAATAATGCGCTTTTGCATTATCCAATGCTCATCAATCCAATGACTGGTAACAGTAAGGTAATCACAGTCATTACCACTTCTACCAATATCAGTTGTAATAGCAAGACGACAATTTATATGAGTAAATAAATAGCGCAAATATTATTCATATTCATGTTTATATTTATAAATATCACTCTTTACGGTTGTGCGAGGAAAACCTTTATAAGTAGGATTAAAAATTTTTCTAATATAATGCACAAAGTGGGGGTTAGAAGGAAAACTATAGGGTAAGCACATAACAATGACCATTTTTGCCAATTCTTCCCGATCTTTTTTTAGATCATAATATAAAATACCACCGGTAACAATGTTAATTCCCGGTTGAAATTGATTTGACCCGGTACTAAGGTCAGCCTGACTAGGTGCACTTGTCCCCTCAGCCAAAGCTTTCATACGAAAATATCTAGCTTTATCTTAAGGGTGTAGCAATATGTGTCTAGTCAAACTTTTCGCCCCCCCCGACTTCCAACATATTGAAAAACTAACTCTTTGCCACAAGTTTTACACTTAGCCCTATTTTTTTCTCTTAGTTGAGTAAAAAATTGCCAAACAAGAGATGTTTCTGCCCGTTTAGGAGGTTGTCTAGAAAAAGTAGGGGCACTAATAGGAGGGTCAGATGGGGGATCATCTAGATTATTATTAGTTGGGTTAACTTCAGGAGCAGGACTAGTGGGTGTATCATCATCCAGTTGCGTTTCATCAAAATCTATTTCTTCATCATCATTTTCATCAATAGTTGGATTACCATAAAGAGCATTCATATATTCATAGTTTAATTGTTCACCGGGTACTATATTATGGAAAAATTGACTCTCGGTAAATTGTAATAAACTATTATCGCTATCAAGAATAGGAGGTGTAGGACGGGTAACATGTTTGGGTCGTGGAGCCGGGGGAAGTGGAGGAGGAACATATTGGCCACTAGATTCACTACTCTTCGATTTTCCCTTATTTTTACTAAACATATTTTTTAAGGAATAAGCCATCTTAATTAATCAAGCAAAGTAAATAAAATAAATAAAATTATAATATTAAAACTTAAGAGTTGGAACGAGTTTACCGAATTGACGAACAACTTGTTGGAAATTGATTATCGTTGAAGACTTCAATTCACCAACTTCACAATTATTTCACAAATTGTAACAATAAAGTAAGCAGTAGTAGAAGTAAATTAGAGAGAGATTGTGATAGATTGATGATTTTGTAAGAAAAAATAAAATAATGATGGGGTATTTATAGTTGAAAATAGGGAAAAAGTGTAATTATAAAAAGTTTGGGATTAAAACAAAGTTGAGGGGTTAAATGGCTATTTCATAAATAGCCAACGGCTATTTTTGACAGCCCAACGGCTATTTTTTACAGTCCAACGTAAAAAAAATTTAAAAAAAAATTAGTCGTTGGGCCTGCTAGGCCCGCTAAGGGGACCGGGCCGGTCCCGGTACGGTCCCGGGCCCAGGCGGGCCAACCGGTCCCGGGCCTGGCGGGCCCAATCATAGGACCGGCCCATGAGACCGGACCAGGCCCGCTAAAACTGGACCAAACGGTCCTGGCCCGTTTAGCCGTTTAGCCCGTCTGGCCCGCGGTCCTGGGCCGGTCCCGGGCCTGGACCGACCCACTTGCCAGGCCTAATTGTATGGGTCAAAATACGCTCTAGAATATTTGAAATAAGATAATACTAAGGAAAGGGTTCTTTAGCCGCCGTTAGTCTAGATGGATTAGGAAACGGTAAAGCTCATAGTCGAAGAGTCGACATAAGCCATGGTCGAGGTGCCAATCATGGTCGAGGTCGAGCGTCGTCGATGAAGCTGTAATGACTAGTTTTCGAAATAGGGTATTAAAGAGAATATTCTATGGATATTCTCTGTATATGTACTATTAGGGTTTACTAGGAATATGCCTCATATAAGTAGAAAAAAGAGAGAGAATAGAGGCACGAGAGACTCAATTGTAAGGACAATACTTTGAAAAAGATTCATTCTTCGCTCAATACAAGACTTTACTGTTTACTAAGATTCTCGTCAGATCTGAGGAATCCTCAATCGTTTGAGGATCTATCGTTCAATCATTGTCAGGTGGAAGGTTCTTTTGTTCCACCTCTTGCTGATTAAATTATTCCTCTTAATTATATGAGTGCCATTATATTGTCATTTATTGAATATCATACACACTGCTGTTGTTCTTGATAGTAAAAGGCATTTATTACATATAATTATTATTGTCCCCATAAACGCCATTCAACTACCTTCTCTGATTTACAATATCTGAGGATATTATTCTTAACTAAGATTAACCTATGTTTAACTGAAACTAATTATTTGAACCAAGATTTACGTTTTTGGGTGTAACGATCCAACATGTCATTTTGCCTTCTAGAACTCCGTTCCCCTAAATAAGACTCCATGTATGTGCTTTTACTATTTTATGACTTGCGGGGATAGTTAGTTCGAGATTTGGAAGGGTTCGGGTTGAAATCGGAACACTTGGTTCCTTAGTTGGTTTTAAAAAGGCTAAGTTTGACTTCGGTCAATATTTTGAGAAAACGACCCCGGAATCGGGATTTGATTGGTTCGTATGATGATTGTATACTTGGGCGTATGTTTGGATCGGATTTTGGATGACCGGGAGAGTTTCAGCGCCTAATAGTGAAAATTGGCTCTTTGAAGGTTTTAAAGTTCTTTAAATTTGGTTTGGAGTCGTGTTTAGAGTAATTGAGGTACGTTTGGAATTCGGAGCCTGGGAATAGTTCCATATGGTGATTTAAGACTTGCACGCAAAATTTTGTGTCATTCCAGGCAGTCTAAGTATTATTCGGCGTGTTTGGAGCAAATTGAAAACTTGAAGTTCATATTTTAATTCAATTCGTTTTTGGGGTGCGATTCTTGGATTTGTTGTTGATTTACGCGTTTCGAGCAGGTCCATATTATGTTTACAGACTTGTTGGTGCATTTGGACGAGGTCCTGAGTAGCTTGGAAAAACCAGATTTTCTAGTTCTGGTTTCCTTCTTCGTAAACGCGGAAGGGCTCTCGCGTTCGCGATGAAGGATTTGGGGAGTTGGCAGTTACCCTTCGCGTTCGCAGGAAGGGGGTCACGTTCGTGAAGCTTGGGGATCCCAGGCCTACGCGTTCGCGAAGGCTTTCTCTTGTTCGCATAGAAGGATGGGGCCTGGGAGGGATCAACATATTTTACCCTTCGTGTTCGCGAAGGAGCTCACGCGTTCGCGAAGGGTAGGCCAAGTAAGCCTTCGCATTCGCGAGACCCCTGTCGCGTTCGCGAAGGGCATTTTCAAGGCATGGAAAATTTTGCCTTCGCGAACACGAGGCACTTACCGTGTTCGTGAAGAAAGATTTTACTGTGCCGGACATAATGTCTTAAAAACGGGGCTCAGCCATTTTTGAGCCAATTTTCTCCATTCTTGGGCGATTTTGGAACTTCTTGAGAGGGGTGTTCACCTAGAAACTTGGAGGTAAGTTAATTCTACCTATTGTGAGTTAAATACATAGATTATAGGTTGATTATAAAATGTAAATTGTGGAAATCAACAGTTTAGATAAAAAACCTAGGTTTTGATAAAAATGAAATTTTAACCACGAAAATGGTTATGGAATGGGATGAAAATTTTATATTTGAGTTCTTGAGGTTATGGGTGATGAGTTCCTCAGAAAGTTTCCGGAATCAGGGCACGTGGGCCCGAGGTAAATTTTAAGAATTTTACTGATTTGGGTTGGGTAATTACTCTTATAGATAAATTATGAAATTTTGAGTATTTATTGATTAAATTATATAACATTTGGCTAGTTTCGGATGTTTCGGCACCAAATTGAGGCTTTAACGCGAAGTTGTGATCGGGAAGTGAACCTTGCGACGAGGTAAGTCTCTTGTCTAATCTTGTAAGATGAAATTTACCCATAGGTATTTTAAATAAATATTTGTTCCTAATTGGGGGGGATGGGGGCTACGTACTTACGAGGTGATGAGAGTCCGTGTGTAGCTACTATTATGCTATTGTCCGTATAGTATTAGGATCCAATTCATGAACTATTTGGAATTTTTGCACTATACTTGTTAAATTAAAATGCCTAAATTATATTAGAACTTGTTAAAGAAATTTTAAAAAGTAGTTAATGAAATTTGTATTACATTGGATATAAATCACTAATAATGTTTAAGTCAAATGCTTGTAAAATATCCTTCTCTTCTTGTGGAGCGGGCCGAACGCCTCGGCAGTAGATATATGCATCTATGGATCGTGCCACACATCCATCGGCAGTGTACACGTCACTCTGGACCGGGCCGTACAACCTCGACATAAATTGTGCTTAATAATAACAATTACACGATGCTTTGACATTTTATTGCAGCTTGTGAAGATAAATAATTTATTGGAAATTATTAATTATGAAAGAATTATTTATTTTTGCTTGTTAAGAAAATTATTGTTATTCACATAAACCATGTTTATTTAAAAATATTTCTCTTAATATTATGGACCCATAGTGAGTGTCGAAGTCGACCTCTCGTTACTACTTTTTCGAGATTAGACTTGATACTTACTGGGTACACGTTATTTACGTACTAATGCTACACTTGCTGCATTTTTTGTGTAGGATCTGAGACAGGTGGTCCTTCCGGCACGTACCCCCGATATCCCGAGACCTAGTGGTGAGCTGTTTCCTGAGTCGTTATGCAGCCCTAGAGTCTCTCTTTCTTTTGTATTTTTGTATTCTATCAATTTCACATCCAGATAGTGGTTAGAAGTTTGTATAATCTACTAGATGCTCATATACTTGTGACACTAGGTCTTGGTACACACGCTACTAGAATTGTGGTTTGAAAGTATTACTTTGGTTTTAAATTTATTATACCTTTCATTTTCTTAAATCTTGCAAGTAAGAAAAGTTTAATTACTCGAAAATTTATTAAAAGAGAAAATATATGTTTAATTCATTGGTTGGCTTGCCTAGTGGTATGTTGGGCGTCATCATGACCTATAAGTGAAATTGGGTCGTGACATTGGGTTAAACAGATACATCACTTAAAAGGAAATGTTAAAATTGTGTACTTAAACATACGAATTTGAAACAATCTACCATGCGTATTAATTTGCTGGTGAGAAGTAACGAAAATAGTACCGTTGGAATTCAAGCAATAATGTCTGCGGAATTTTTAAAATAAACGATCTAATATTTTTTGGCGAATAAGTCAAATTTAGCGGTGACAAACGGGCGGGTCGGGTTGAATATGTGCGGGTTGAAAATGGGTAAGACGAAAATAGATAAATTATCCGACTTGACCTATATTTAATACGGATAGAAAATGGGTTAATCGGCGGATAATACGGACCATATTATTCCTGACTTCTTCAATATGATCACTTTTGGGAGATTTTCTTGTTAAGTCTTTGTAAATGTAAAAGTTAATCTCATTGGTTATCCACTGGTTAAGTGGATAATATAGATCTTATCTATATTTGATTTATTTTTAAAAAGTTTATTATCTAACCAATTTTTTAGCGGATAATATGGATGGATAACTATTTTTTTTGATCCATTTGCCACCACTAGCCAAATCTAATTGTTGCTCCAAAATTAATTCTACTGAATATACAGTGCATATGTATACACATATCACATATATATGTCATATGTACGCATGCATATACGTATCATGCGTCAAGTCTCACTCAAAACTAAATAGTTTTGCATTGGCAAAATACATAAGTTACCTCCTAAACTATGGACAAATCTTTGTTACACACTTTTTTGCGGATAAAAATCACATTACACACTCAACCGTTCTAAAGTGTATCTAATACACATTAGTTTGCCCTCGTGGACAGTGCGTGTTTGTTCCAACAAATGAGTCGTGTGAACAAAAGAATTTTTGTGTTAGATGACAATTTTTTTTAGTTTTTAAATTTTTTAGATTAAGTCATCTTCTTCCTTGTTTAAAAACTTCTGCCATGGCTACTCATTGAAACCTTGACACTTAGACCCACTTCACTCCACCACCCGATCTCCTTCTTCTCAAATAAACCCACCATGATTTCTCATATCTGTTCTCGTTTATTAGTTTTAGTTTTTTTTGCAGATCTTTTGACGAGAAATTATGATTAGATTCAGTAATTAAAGCTTTTTACAACTCCCCCAACCATTAAAGGTTGCCTCAAGCTTTTGCATAGAAGTTTTTTTTTTTTTTTTTTTTTTGCGGAGAATCTTAACTTGAGCTTTTGCCGTGGCGAAGTCGAATTTTTCGAAAAAATATTTCAACCATTAAAGCTTAACTCAAGTTTTTGCACATAAGCACATTCTTTAATTTTATTAATGGATGAATTTTAAATAACTGAAATGTAATTTTTTTTAATCTTCTTATCTAAGAAATATAATTTCCTCCTTATTATTACAAATTCGTTGCTTCACTTGTGGGAGTCGGAATGGCACTGATCACGCCCAACTATGCCTTATAAAAGGACTTATCGGTCGTTGCAAATATATTTCAGTTAATAAGTCCGAAGTCGAATCCACAGGGAATTAACCTATTAAATACAACTATTAGACTCGCACAAATTCACGTAATCAATCTTCAGAAATATTTAAGTAACAACTTTGATGTTTACTAACTAAATATCACGTAATGAAAATGCAATAATGAATAACTAACTACGAACGGGTTGTAGACAAGAATTGGAATGATCTAAGGTTATGATTTCCCCTATTGTCGGAATCCTTTCCGCTACGTTTTCTATAAATTTGCCAAAGTCTTCTCGACTGACCGTGAACGCTCTGAGTGTTGTAATTCTCTCCTGAGTAACTACCACAATTTACTAGACATATTCTCCCGAATTACGCTAGCTGGCATCAAGTACGGCTCACTCGGATCGCACCAAGGTTTCGTTATCCCTAATCCCACCTTTAAACCCTCTGTATTGATCCCTCAAATACGTTAGGAGTGATATTGTTCAACAATTACCTAAATATGCACTCTCTCCTGAGTAATACACACTAAATAGACACAGTCGATTGAGGGCCCTTCAATCAACAACAATAATAATATAGTTGAACAAATAGAGAAAATACTACGGCAAATCTATATTAACGTAACAGGAAAATCATCCTCCAATAGGTTCCATCAAAATCCTAGATTAGGAGTTTAACTACTCGTACTCATAGTAATAATATCCCAGATATTTTGCTTAATTAAATTATAAAGTAAAGATGAAATGATGTAGAAATCAATGATTCTAACTCCCAACGGTTGTTTCACGAGCTATCCCTGCCTCCGCTTGCAAAAACTGCTTCAAAAGTGGCGTTTTATGTCTATTTATATGTGTAGGAAAAGACCTAAATGACATAGGCCAAGTCCTAGTCAAACAAGGAGACGAAATAAGCCTTCAAAGTTCGGAGTGTGCGCGCCTCAGACCTCGCTTCGCGAGGCTTCACGCGAGCAGGACCTCGCGCTAGACCTGGCATCGCCAGCCTTAACGTGAGGTGGACCTCCCACACGAGCTATTAAGCTTGCTTCACCAACTTTCTCATTTATCCGCTGCTCACTTCTTTCTTTCTTCTTTTCAACTGTTTTCGAGCACGCTTTAGACTTTAATTATTTCTTTTGCTCTACTTTCACCTCCAATTAACCTACATATAACATAGACCCCATTACGCACAAATAAAGTGTAGTCTATCATTAAAGCATACAAAATGCAAGGCAAATAATGTACTAAAATGTAGAATTATATCCCCACATCAATACCCGCCACTTAAACATTGCTCGTCCTCGAGCAATCAAACTACACTTATAGATACAACCCTTTTAAGCAATTCCCTTAACTCATCACACCAAGAATCTTTAAAATAGTCTAAGCATAAAGGTGTAACATCCTCACCTCAAGATTTGACTCATACATACCATGCCTTATTCACAATTCACTTACTTACTCTAATATGATGGTCTATGACACTTTCTTTCCTTTATGAATCACCTGCCCTCAACCAACAAAGAGCTTAGTTCCACACACAATGAATTTTAAGAACGTAGGAACTCAATATAGGAAAAATTCACTCGCTCTCAGAAATAACATATATATGCCACAAATGATGCACCATAGGTTTGCCCGTAGTGTAATACTCTACTAATCGAGCTCATTCAGTCTAGGATCAAGTAGGACTTTAATTGGTTGTACTGTAGGCTGCGGGTCGGGTAGGATACGTTTGGATATGAGTGACTACACCTCCCTTAAGCATTTTAATACATATACTTTAATACTACAACTCGTACTTATGTTAAACCAGAATTCCACCTTTATTTCAATTTATATTACCCCATACTTCTTTAAGCACAAGTATATCACTAGCCACCACCATCAAGAATTATTTTTTTTCATACAATACAACTATTTTTTTTCTTTTTCTTTCAATCCAGGTGACTTTTATTGACATATATTTTTTTCTTTCAAACGGTGCACCTTTCTCCTTATTTCATTTGTTTCATTCAAAATCCAAATTGCCACCCCACACTTTAACTTTTACATAATTCATCATAATTCAAGTGCTCATGAGAGGTGACAAGGTTCAAATATAGGGTCGATTCAAACAAAGGGGTACGACTTGTAATGTGGTTACCAAAGAAATAGGATTATAGGCTCAAAGGGGTTAACCACGTTATATGACATTCAGGCGGGTAAACTCTATATATCTGGCTCAACAAAGAAACGCCTATATCACTTCCCAAACTGAACAAGACTACCATTTCGCTTTGCACACATGTAGGGCAAGTTCTAGACATCAAATGCAATGCACTGAATACATACAAACCTCACACAGACATGGAACATAACTCACTTAGGATTGGGTTCATCACGATACTCCAGTCAGAGCAGTCAAGCAAATTTAAAAATCTACAATTTCAGGTACTTATACTAGAGTCAAAAACTGAGTCTAAGCATCACAACCAGAGTACTAACTATTCTCAAGGCATAACAAAGTTAAGAGATATCGCTGCAATTCAATTCATAGCCGAGTGATTTCTACTCCTAAAAATTAAAACTAACTATACCCGGTTCAAATAAAACCCTTGAAAAAGAACCGCGGCCCAAAGAAAAACCAAGGGGGAATTACTACACTACCTATAAGAAAATCTTTTTTTTTTCTTTAGACTTAATTCCCTCAAGAAAACCGTCTAAGAGATCCATCATCGGGAAGAGTCCAATATTTTTTTATTTTTTTTATAAAAAAAAACTAAGACGACCTAACTAAAAATATTTAACTAAAACAAGACTAATATTTACAAGATACCACCCCACACTTATTTCTCATGCAATGTCCTTAGTGCATACACAAATTAACAAAACAAGAAAAAAAATGAGTAGGGTGTAGGAAAACTCCCTGATCAAGCCACGTCATTGCCATCCTCCTCTGAGGCTGCCCACTCCTCTTCTTGTGCTTCCTCCTCCTCCTCCTCCTACTCCTACTCATTATCATCATAGTCATATGACTGCTCTGGATTGACCTCAGACTGCTCAGGTGTGTTGACATCCTCATCGTCTGGGAGTCTATATCCATCACCACGCCCAACCAGCTGCTGAGCATGAGCATTGAGCGGGAACCCTTGGTCCAATATGTCCCTCTCCTCTGTAGTGGCCGCCCGCCCCCTGATCCGAAGTTGCAGGTCCATCATCCCATATAAATGGGCCATAAAACTGTCATCGCGAGCATTGTGCTTGGCACCTGTCAGTGATAGCATCGCAGTTTCCTCCTTTACCCGGATATTGGTAATGTCCATTAGTCTTAGGTGCTGATCAATGATGTGATCGAACGCTGGCTCCTCCTCAACCTCTTCGTGTCTCAAGAAATAAGTTAACATATTTGCAAATGGCATTCGATCGATCCTCTTACTAGTTCTTACTAGAGACATCTGGTAGGGATCAAATGACCCACATTCACCCTTTGACCCATCATGAGGAAATATAGCACACACGTCCTCTCACGGCTAATAAGCGTGTCATGATTGCAAGGTAGGAGCTGTGTATTAATCAGTTTCATCCATACTTGAGCCTCTGCCCTCATCTTCTTCTTGGGGAATTTCCTGTGCCAATTTGTTTTCTTATCCCGAACCAAAGCTGCCATCAAATTGACACCACAAAGAGTGTGTCTCAGCTCTCGATATGTAAGATATGCAATGAAGTAGTCCAATGGCTCCAGAGGTACATCCGGAGCACCTAAGAAATTACATATTGTCGTGGTTGAAAAATCTATCAACCGTCCATGAATCGGCACTAGCTGTTCAGGATCCTTTGGATCAAACACGGTATAGAATTCCTGAACCAGATTGAGATTTATATCCCTTGTATTTTTGAACACATAAATCAACCCCAACTCCTTGATGCCTCTCCAAATCACTTGGTACTTGGCTTGCAGGCGACTCTTATGAATAGCAGCTTCTGGATGTACATGTTTTGGCCTACAATGCCTGTACCAATCCTTAGTGTGTGGGGGTATGCTTTTGAGTCCAAACTCCCGCTGTCCTTGAGGTTGTGTACGAGTGGATACGATAGCTGCCACTGCTCTCAGTCCTTCACCTTGACTGGAAGTAGCTCCCCCCCCCCCCCCCCTTTTTTCTCTTCTTCTGGGGAGGTACAGAAGTAGCTTTAGCCTTAGACGGAGCAGTGGATGTGGCTTTGCCTTTACCGGTGTCTTTTCTTGGAGGCATATTTGTACCTACACAAGTGAGCATAAATCAGTTTAAGAGGTATTGCAACCTCTCAAAACATGGTCTTGCCACCCACACTTAGAGTTTAACACATGATTATCAACAGTTTCCGAGGTTGCTCAGACTTCTCCTCATCGTTTCTTTGTATGAGAATCAAGCAATGGCACATGGGTGCTTCCTCCAATTTCGAAGCATCGGGCTACCAGTGAGCCACCCCACACTTAAGCTTTTAAAGTGGTGCACGACTGCACAACACTAGTCTGATAATACTAGAGACTCGGGCTCCAATGGGGACAAAGAATGCCTTTGAGGCATTATAACAAACACTTAGCAAGCACTAGTGCCATGAGTGCTTGTAGGGGTGAGGGATTGCCTCACCCTCCCAAATCGGCTTGGGAGTTCCATACTACCACTTGTTCACACAATAGCAACACCATTCCTATGGGGTTCATGGGGTTGGGACACACAAACACATGGTTACAATGAAGAACAACCCTAAAAATTTGTGTCCAATGTCATGCATTCACCTAACTCGAAATTGTCAAAGAGTAGAGATAGAAACCATGCCTTAGATGATTAAGAGAATGGATTTGCCTTTGAATTGCTGTTGCAAGTGAAGGAAATAGCAGAAGATTGCTTGTCTTCAATGGAGTTGTGAGGGGGAGGGTTTGGTAGTGTTCTGCGTGAGTGTGTGAGGGTGTGTTTTGTGAGCAGTGGGGTTTGTGTGGGAGGAGAAGAGGAAAATTGGGGCGTGCAGTGTGTTTTCTTTTAGGCGTGGGCGTTTTAAGTTATGTTTTTAAGAGGGGGCAATTAAAGGAAAACAAAACAAAAAGAAAATAAAAGAAAAAAACTAACCTGGCGATGCGAGCTCTCAGGCTAAAGACATACCTGGCGAGGCGAGCTCATAGGCGAGCTCAGAGGCATGCGACGTGAGGGATTCCGCGAGATATGTCTCGCTATAACCCATGCGATGGGAGCTCCTCAGCGAGCTCAATACATGGCGCCGCATGGCTTAACACCTGCCCCAGTTCGCTGGAGACCAGGCAACGCGAGATACTACGTACGACTTGCCGAAATCACCTGCAAACATGTTAGTTCTTAACAACAAAAAGAAAAATTCTAACTACACTAAAACTTAACTACGAATTGATTTGCCTCCCAACGAGTGCCTTAGTTAACGTCACGGTATGACAAATACAACATTACAATGGGTTGCCTCCCATGAAGCGCCTGATTTAACGTCGCGGCACGACGCAGGTAATCGCACTTAAGGCTCACTTAACATTGGTGGCTCGAGAAAATGAGTCACCAACACTACTTCGCATTATCCATACCCAAAAAATGTTTTAACCTGTGCCCATTGACTATGAACGTGCGAGAGTCATTTTCTGCAGCAATCTTTATGGCTCCGATGGGGTGAATCTCTACCACATGAAATGGTCCTAACCATCTTGACTTCAATTTGCTCGGAAACAGCCTCAATCTCGAATTGAATAATAATACCATGTCTCCCGGCTTAAAATTTCGCTTAAGAATATTTTTGTCGTGCACCAGTTTCATTCTTTCCTTGTATAACCTTGTACTCTCAAAAGCATGGTACCGAAACTCGTCAAGTTCATGCAACTCTGTGACTCTACTAGTTCCAGCGGCCTCCACGTCCAAATTTAATTGTCGCAACGCCTAGAAGGCTTTATGATCTAACTCCACCAACAAGTGACATGCCTTTCCAAACACCAATTTATACAGAGACATTCCAATCAGAGTTTTGAATGCACTACGGTAAGCCCATAACGTATCGTCTAATTTTCTTGCCCAATCAGTCCGAGTAGCATTTTCAATTTTGGTCAAAACACACTTGATTTATCTGTTTGACAGCACGACTTGCCCACTCGTTTGTGGGTGATACGGAGTGGAAACTTTGTGGCAAACACCATATTTCTCCAATAACTTTTCAAAGGCTTGGTTGCAGTAGTGGGTACCCCCATCACTGATGATAGCTCTTGGAGTGTCAAATCGGGTGAAGATGTTTTTTCTCAGGAAACCAATAACTGCCTTTGCATCATTTGTAGGAAGTGCGACAGCTTCTACCCATTTCGAGACATAGTCCACCGCTACAAGTATGTACTTGTTATTGTATAAGCTAACAAATGGTCCCATAAAGTCGATTCCCCACACATCAAACACTTCTACCTCTTGGATCGGGTTCATGGGTATCTCATGTCGACGAGAAATATTCCCCGCTCGTTGGCACTCATCACAAGTTTTCACCCAGAAGTGTGCATCTTTAAACAACGCCGACCAATAAAAACCTGACTCCAACACTTTAGTCGCTGTCCTTACGCCCCCAAAATGTCCTCCATACGGTAAAGCATGACATGCCTGCAAAACAGAAGATTGATCTATCTCGAGAATGCATCTCCGGATCATGTTATCAAAACAAATCCTAAACAGATATGTTTCATCCCAGAAATACATGCGACAATCACGAAAAAACTTTTCTTTTGCATCGAAGACAAGTCATAAGGAACAATACCGCTTGCCAGGTAATTTGCAATATCTGCATACCATGGTGTAGCATCAAGGCTCGTCGCTAAAAGTTGTTCATCCGGGAAAGTCTCCACAATCTCTTCCACCTCAACCTTTTTCTCGGCTCCTTCTAGCCTAGACAAGTGATCAGCCACTTGGTTCTCCGTTCCCTTTTGGTCACGAATTTCCAAGTCAAATTCTTGCACCAGTAGCACCCATCGAATTAGGCGCAACTTTGATTCCTTCTTCTCAATTAGGTACCTGAGAGCAGCATGGTCAGTATAAACGATTACCTTCGAGCCTATCAGGTATGACCTGAATTTGTCAAATATGAACACCACTGCTAGCATCTCCTTCTCGGTCGCTGTGTAATTTAGTTGGGCACCACTCAAAGTTCTACTTGCATAGTATATTGGATTCAAGACTTTATCTTTTCGCTGCCCAAGAACTGCTCCCACCGCATAGTCGCTCGCATCACATATCAGCTCAAATGGTTGCCCCCAGTCGGGTGCAACTATGATAGGTGTTGTCACCAACCTCTTCTTCAATTTCTCAAAAGCTACCCTGCAGTCTTTAGAAAACACAAAAGGGCGATCTTTTTCAAGCAATTTACACAAGGGGTTAGCAATTTTGGAGAAGACTTTTATAAACTATCTATAGAAACCGACGTGGCCCAGGAAACTTCTTATTGCTTTGACGAAAGTGGGTGGTGGAATCTTTTCTATCATGTCAACCTTTGCACGATCTACCTCAATGCCCTTACTCGATACTAGGTGCCCCAAGACTATACCTCCATGTACCATGAAATGGCACTTTTCCCAGTTGAGCACCAGATTAGTCTCCACACATCTTTTCAGTACTCTTTTCAAATTCTTTAGGCAATCATCGAATGAGTCTCCCACCACTGAGAAATCATCCATAAAGACCTCCATTGAAATGTGGCAGGTGCATTGCATAGGCCGAACGGTATTCTCCGAAAAGCATACACGCCATATGGATAGGTGAATGATATTTTCTCTCTATCTTCCGGAGTAATAGAGATCTAGTTATACCCCGAGTATCTATCCAGAAAGCAAAAGTGGGACCTCCCGGCTAGTCTATCTAGCATTTGATCAATGAACGGCAAGGGAAAATGGTTTTTTCGGGTGGCCTTGTTCATTCTTCTGTAATCCATACAAATTCGACATCCTGTGACTGTTCTTGTTGATATCAACTCATTGTTATCGTTTTGCACTACAGTCATCCCACCTTTCTTTGGTACACATTGAAATGGGTTGATCCAGTTGCTATCGGAGATAGGGAAAATGATCCCCGCATCTAACCACTTTATCACCTCCTTTTTCACAACTTCCTTCATGTTGGTGTTAAGCCTTCTTTGATGTTCTCTGGAAGGTTTGTGGCCATCTTCCAGTAGAATCTTATGCATACAGAAGGCCGGGCTGATACCCTTAATGTCTGCAATGGTCCAACCAATTGCAGTTTTGCACTCAAGCAATACCTGCAAAAGCTGTTCTTTCTGCACATCTAACAAACTCGATGAGATAATAACAGGTAAAGTTGAGTTAGGTCCCAAGAAAGTATACCTGAGATGAGGTGGTAGTGACTTCAGTTCCAACTTTGGTGGCTCTTCTATCGATGGCTTAGCTGGAGGAGTTTTCCTTTCTTCTAAGTGCAAAGGCTCAAATTCGAGCTCTCTTTTCCAAAACCCTTGGCCTTCAAGAGCCAGTACCCACTCCGCCAAGTCCTCTCCATTTGCTTCATCTAAGTTCATGAGACAGGCTGCTAGAGGGTATTTAGCATTCAAGGTCTCATCTCCCTCCTCCAAAATTACATCCACAACTTCTATTAGAGAGCAGTTAGCAAATTCACTTGGTCGCCGCATAGATTTCTGCACATTGAATGTTATCTCTTCATCATTTAGTCTCATTTTTAGCTCTCCAGTTTCACAATCAATTAAAGCTCTCCTAGTGGCCAAGAATGGTCTTCCCAAAATTATGGGAATCTCCTCGTCAACCCGGCAGTCTAGAATGACAAAATCTGTTGGGAACACAAACTTCCCAACCTGTACTAATACATCACCAAGGATACCTGATGGCCTCTTCACTGTCCGGTCGGCTAGCTGTAGTAGCATAGATGTGGGTCTTGATCTTCCAATGCCTAACCTTTTGTAGATAGCCAAGGGCATCAAGTTTATGCTTGCCCCTAAATCACACAATACTTTAGCAAAAGCATAGCTGTCTATCGTGCATGGGATTGTGAAACTCTTTGGGTCTGATAACTTCTCAGCTATGGGTCTCGTCATGACTGCACTACAGGTATGGGTCACTGTAACAGTGGACGGGTCTTGGAAGTCAAATTTGCGAGACATTAAATCTTTCATGATTTTGGCATACCCAGGCATCTCCCGCAGAGCGTCAATCAGTGGAATGTTCACCATCTCCATGAATTTCTTATTTTGCTCATCCTTCTGATATTTGGCCAATGTTTGTGGGAATGGTGCTGGAGGTCACTTATGTCCCGTGATTTGTGTTTTGTCTTGCTTAGGCACTGCTTCTACTATCGTTTCTTGTGCTACCTCAGTCTCCTTCGCAACCTCTTTTTCTTTGCTTGTGCTCTCTTGTACATGTTGTACCGTCACCTCAGTTAACCCTATTGAATCATCTATCTCAATGGGTACTAGCATAAGTGTTTCCGTAGGTCGGCTTTTGCGAGCAATTTCTTGCTCCAGATCTAGGTCTCTACCATTTCTTCGACTCACTGCCATAAGTTGTTTCGGGCCCTGCTCTTTTGGATTGACTTGTGTGTTTTCAGGTAACGTCCCTTGGGGACGATTATTTAGAGCCATCAAAATCTGTCCTAATTGAATCTCAATGCCCTTTATCTCTGATTCATGTGAGTCCACTCTCTCTTGTATTTTTCCATTGGACCCAATCAGTTGTTGCAGCATTCCTTTAAGTTCAACAAACCCATCATCTTGTCTCACTATCTGTTGTTGTTGTTGAGGCTGTTGATAAGCTAGTTGCTGATTTTGCTGGTTGTGACCCTGTTGCCTTTGGTAAGGCACAACTTGACTTTGTGGTCGCATAGCTCTAGGATTGTTGCTGTTATTGTACTGCTGATGTGCTGGCCTATATTGTTGATTCTGCTGCCCCCAATTCTGACCACCTTGCCGCTGTCCCCCATAGTTGGCCACATAGTTCATATCTTCCTGATATTGTTTGGGTCCAGAGCCACTGAATGCACTACATAAGTGATCATAGAGTCTCTTGTTATCCATCCTAAGTTTTGGGCCATTTTGTCTAGTATGATCTTGCATTCTCTGAATGTTTTGCTCAAAAATGCTCCACCTGCTGAAGTATCAACATTGGCCTTTAAGCCGCCTGCCGGTCCCATGTAAAAACCCAATGGGCAAAATCATTCTTCATAAATGCCAATCAAATTCAGGCAAAGCTTGAACTTGGACACTAGAAGAAGTTTTGTGAACATGTCAGCAGGATTGACTCTAGTGTTGATCTTCTGAACAGAGACTTTTACTTCAGCAATGGTTTCTCGGATGAAATGATACTTTATATCAATGTGCTTCGTCCTCTCATGATACATCTGATCTTTAGTTGAGTGAATGGCACTTTGACTATCACAGAAAATGGTAAGACCACCTTGGTGTGAACTGAGTTCCGCAAATAGACCCTTCAACCATAAGGCTTCTTTGATTGCCTCTGTCACTGCCATATATTCTGCTTCGGTAGTAGATAAAGCTACTACATGTTGTAATGTAGCTTTCCAACTAATAGCGCAACCACTAATGCAAAATACATAGCACTTCGGCGATCTTCTTTTGTCAAGATCACCTGCATAATTTGAGTCTACAAAACCAACCAAAAGGGCGATCTTTTTCAAGCAATTTACACAAGGGGTTAGCAATTTTGGAGAAGACTTTTATAAACTATCTATAGAAACCGACGTGGCCCAGGAAACTTCTTATTGCTTTGACGAAAGTGGGTGGTGGAATCTTTTCTATCATGTCAACCTTTGCACGATCTACCTCAATGCCCTTACTCGATACTAGGTGCCCCAAGACTATACCTCCATGTACCATGAAATGGCACTTTTCCCAGTTGAGCACCAGATTAGTCTCCACACATCTTTTCAGTACTCTTTTCAAATTCTTTAGGCAATCATCGAATGAGTCTCCCACCACTGAGAAATCATCCATAAAGACCTCCATTGAAATGTGGCAGGTGCATTGCATAGGCCGAACGGTATTCTCCGAAAAGCATACACGCCATATGGATAGGTGAATGATATTTTCTCTCTATCTTCCGGAGTAATAGAGATCTAGTTATACCCCGAGTATCTATCCAGAAAGCAAAAGTGGGACCTCCCGGCTAGTCTATCTAGCATTTGATCAATGAACGGCAAGGGAAAATGGTTTTTTCGGGTGGCCTTGTTCATTCTTCTGTAATCCATACAAATTCGACATCCTGTGACTGTTCTTGTTGATATCAACTCATTGTTATCGTTTTGCACTACAGTCATCCCACCTTTCTTTGGTACACATTGAAATGGGTTGATCCAGTTGCTATCGGAGATAGGGAAAATGATCCCCGCATCTAACCACTTTATCACCTCCTTTTTCACAACTTCCTTCATGTTGGTGTTAAGCCTTCTTTGATGTTCTCTGGAAGGTTTGTGGCCATCTTCCAGTAGAATCTTATGCATACAAAAGGCCGGGCTGATACCCTTAATGTCTGCAATGGTCCAACCAATTGCAGTTTTGCACTCAAGCAATACCTGCAAAAGCTGTTCTTTCTGCACATCTAACAAACTCGATGAGATAATAACAGGTAAAGTTGAGTTAGGTCCCAAGAAAGCATACCTGAGATGAGGTGGTAGTGACTTCAGTTCCAACTTTGGTGGCTCTTCTATCGATGGCTTAGCTGGAGGAGTTTTCCTTTCTTCTAAGTGCAAAGGCTCAAATTCGAGCTCTCTTTTCCAAAACCCTTGGCCTTCAAGAGCCAGTACCCACTCCGCCAAGTCCTCTCCATTTGCTTCATCTAAGTTCATGAGACAGGCTGCTAGAGGGTCTTTAGCATTCAAGGTCTCATCTCCCTCCTCCAAAATTACATCCACAACTTCTATTAGAGAGCAATTAGCAAATTCACTTGGTCGCCGCATAGATTTCTGCACATTGAATGTTATCTCTTCATCATTTAGTCTCATTTTTAGCTCTCCAGTTTCACAATCAATTAAAGCTCTCCTAGTGGCCAAGAATGGTCTTCCCAAAATTATGGGAATCTCCTCGTCAACCCGGCAGTCTAGAATGACAAAATCTATTGGGAACACAAACTTCCCAACCTGTACTAATACATCACCAAGGATACCTGATGGCCTCTTCACTGTCCGGTCGGCTAGCTGTAGTAGCATAGATGTGGGTCTTGATCTTCCAATGCCTAACCTTTTGTAGATAGCCAAGGGCATCAAGTTTATGCTTGCCCCTAAATCACACAATACTTTAGCAAAAGCATAGCTGTCTATCGTGCATGGGATTGTGAAACTCTTTGGGTCTGATAACTTCTCAGCTATGGGTCTCGTCATGACTGCACTACAGGTATGGGTCACTGTAACAGTGGACGGGTCTTGGAAGTCAAATTTGCGAGACATTAAATCTTTCATGATTTTGGCATACCCAGGCATCTCCCGCAAAGCGTCAATCAGTGGAATGTTCACCATCTCCATGAATTTCTTATTTTGCTCATCCTTCTGATATTTGGCCAATGTTTGTGGGAATGGTGCTGGAGGTCACTTATGTCCCGTGATTTGTGTTTTGTCTTGCTTAGGCACTGCTTCTACTATCGTTTCTTGTGCTACCTCAGTCTCCTTCGCAACCTCTTTTTCTTTGCTTGTGCTCTCTTGTACATGTTGTACCGTCACCTCAGTTAACCCTATTGAATCATCTATCTCAATGGGTACTAGCATAAGTGTTTCCGTAGGTCGGCTTTTGCGAGCAATTTCTTGCTCCAGATCTAGGTCTCTACCATTTCTTCGACTCACTGCCATAAGTTGTTTCGGGCCCTGCTCTTTTGGATTGACTTGTGTGTTTTCAGGTAACGTCCCTTGGGGACGATTATTTAGAGCCATCAAAATCTGTCCTAATTGAATCTCAATGCCCTTTATCTCTGATTCATGTGAGTCCACTCTCTCTTGTATTTTTCCATTGGACCCAATCAGTTGTTGCAGCATTCCTTTAAGTTCAACAAACCCATCATCTTGTCTCACTATCTGTTGTTGTTGTTGAGGCTGTTGATAAGCTAGTTGCTGATTTTGCTGGTTGTGACCCTGTTGCCTTTGGTAAGGCACAACTTGACTTTGTGGTCGCATAGCTCTAGGATTGTTGCTGTTATTGTACTGCTGATGTGCTGGCCTATATTGTTGATTCTGCTGCCCCCAATTCTGACCACCTTGCCGCTGTCCCCCATAGTTGGCCACATAGTTCATATCTTCCTGATATTGCTGATTGTCACCTTCCGCACTCCACGAGCATACATATGGTTGGTTAATGCAATGTGTACATAAGCCCCCATTAGTTGCGTCAACTATATGTACCTGCTACTTCTTGCCTGATTCATCGATCTTTTTGGTGTGGATACTCATCTGCGTCATTAGAGTGGCCATATTTTCAGCTATGGAGTTGTTTGGGTCCAGAGCCACTGAATGCACTACATAAGTGATCATAGAGTCTCTTGTTATCCATCCTAAGTTTTGGGCCATTTTGTCTAGTATGATCTTGCATTCTCTGAATGTTTTGCTCAAAAATGCTCCACCTGCTGAAGTATCAACATTGGCCTTTAAGCCGCCTGCCGGTCCCATGTAAAACCTCCGCCCCAACATCTGATTTGGAATGCCATGATGTGGACATTTAACCAGCATTCCCTTGAACCTCTCCCACGTTTCTTGTAGTGTTTCTCTTGGTCTCTGCCTGAAGCTCAATATATCATCAATTTATTTGGCAGTCTTATTGGATGGGTAGCACTTGTTCAAAAATTACTTGACTAATTCCTCCCAAGTAGTGATGGAGTTTATGGGGAGTGAATTAAGCCAAGAGGCACCACACCCTGATTGTTCGAGTCATTCTTATTGTTTCTGTTGTTTGGATTTTCTACTCCGTCATCCATGTCTGGTTCGATTTGTTCTATTGAGTTCTGTTGTTGTTTGCCCTTCTTGTTCGCACGATTCAGTGCCTTGAAAAATTTCTCAGGATCTGATAATGCTTCGAACAATTCACCAGTTCTTGAGGAGTTTCTAGGCATGCACCTGTAGCACCCAAGACTAAAAACGTTAGAATTTCAATGTATTTGGTTTAAAATATAGAAAATTGACTACACTAAGAATTCTAGCAATTCTTTTAGCTGCAATTAATAACACCATTAATTCCCTGGCAACGACACCCAAATTTGATCACGCCCAACTATGCCTTGTTAAAAGGACTTAGCAGTAAATATATTCCGGTTAATAAGTCCGGAGTCGAATCCCATAGGGAATTAACCTATTGGACACAACTACTAGACTCGCACAAATTCACGCAATCAATCTTCAGAAATATTTAAGTAACAACTTTGATGTTTACTAACTAAGTATCACGTAATGAAAATGCAATAATGAATAACTAACTACAAACAGGGTTGTAGACAAGAATTGGAATGATCTAAAGTTATGATTTCCCCTATTGTCGGAATCCTTTCCGCTATATTTTCTATAAATTTGCCTAAATATTCTCTATCGATCATGAACGCTCTGAGTGTTGTAATTCTCTCCCGAGTAACTACCATAATTTACTAGATATATTCTCCCGAATTACGCTAGCTGGCATTAAGTACGGCTCACTCGGATCGCACCAAGATTTTGTTATCCCTAATCCCACCTTTAAACCTTCTGTATTGATCCCTCATATACGTTAGGAGTTATGTTGTTCAACAATTACCTAAATATGCACTCTCTCCCGAGTAATACACACTAAATAGGCACAGTCGATTGAGGGCCCTTCAATCAACAACAATAATAATATAGTTGAACAAATAGAGAAAATACTACGGCAAATCTATATTAACATAACAGGAAAATCATCCTCCAATAGGTTCCATCAAAATCCTAGATTAGGAGTTTAGCTACTCATACTCATAGTAATAATATCCTAGATGCTTTGCATAATTAAATTACAAAGTAAAGATAAAAGGATGTAGAAATCAATGATTATAACTCCCAACGGTTGTTTCACGAGCTATCCCTGCCTCCGCTTGCAAAAACTACTTCAAAAGTGGCATTTTATGTCTATTTATATGTGTAGGAAAAAATCTAAACGACATAGGCCAAGTCCTAGTCAAACAAGGAGACGAAATAAGCCTTCAAAGTTCGGAGTGTGCGCGCCTCAGACCTCGCCTCGCGAGGCTTCACGCAAGCAGGACCTCGCGCCAGACCTGGCGTCGCCAGCCTTAACGCGAGGTGGACCTCGCCTCCTGCATCTCCTAGCCTGCTCCCATGCAAGCTAAAAGGCTCGCCCAGCCAGCTCCCACACGAGCTATTAAGCTTGCTTCGCCAGCTTTCTCATTTATCTGCTGCTCACTTCTTTCTTTCTTCTTTTCAACTGTTTTCGAGCACGCTTTAGACTCTAATTATTCCTTTTGCTCTACTTTCATCTCTAATTCACCTACATATAAAATAGACTCCATTACACGCAAATAAAATATTATTTATCATTAAAGCATACAAAATGCAAGGCAAATAATGTACTAAAATATAGAATTATAGCCACACATCAGGCACAAAACAGAAAGTTGAAACATGGTAATGGCGGTTAATAGTAATTGAACTTTTACATAAGAAAATGAAAAATGAGTTGGATCTAGGCTCAAAATTTCTGATTCAATTTCAATGAAAAAGATGAATTTTTGGGTGTGTTTTTTGGTGATTTTGGTTAGTTAATGGTAGCTTTGTCATTAAGTAAAAAGCAGGGAAAGAGGCTATGGTGGTTGAAGGTGAAGAGTGGAGATGGACGGCAGCCATGGTGGTTTAGAACTTTAGATGGGGAAGATGAGGGGTATAGTTGTAATTTTAATTATTTTATTTTTTAATAAAAATAATGACACGTGTCACTGTTTGATTGATGCGTGATATTACACATATTCTAAAAAATTGGTCAAGGAGAAAGTAGTGTGTATTAGATACACTTTGAAAAGGTTAAGTGTGTAATGTGATTTTCGTCCGCAAAAAAGTGTGTAACAGAAATTTGGTCCATAGTTTAGGGGATAACTTATGTATTTTGCAAATTGCATTTAACCTAACTGAATGACAACTATAATATATGTAATTAATCAACCTTAACGTAACTATAGAGGTAACCAAGAACCACTGTCATTTAAAATCTGTTGTCACAAAAAGATTATTAGTTTTAAATTTTAAAAGACATGCCTTAATCCATGTTATTTAAAGGAAAAATGCACCTAATTCTTTCTTTAAGCAGCGACCAAAAAACCAGGAAACAGGGAAAAAAAGGTTTCACCCTTTTCCCAATCATACAGTGAGCAACCCACTCAAAATTGTAATACATAAAATCTATTGGTTAAAAGAAGTAAAAAGTTTGTGAATGAGTTCTATTCAACTCACTTCAATACAATAGGCAAACACATCTTTCATCTTATATTTACATGTGAAATGCCTAATGTCAAAACGTCAAAACATGATAGCCTAGACCGGAGAAAGTATTTTTTCTTAGGAATATGATAAGTTATGTGTCTTTTGTTTTGATAATTTAACAAACTCTACGAGAGAACCAAATAGGGAACTTGATGCAATTGGTTCCTCAACATTCAGAGCAACGAGTCAAATGTCTGGTTCACTTCTCAATGAAATCAGATAAGGGAACATCAGAGGGAACAGATAAAGATCAGTTCCTCCGCTCACAGTACAAATCAACTCTAATAGTTGTTAAAGCTGCTGCACTGTACATGCAACAGTATAGCAGCACTGTTGAAGCATGTTGTGTATCGGACACTCTCGTGCATCATCTTTGATGACCTCACTCATATATTATCAACATGAGGCAAGGGATTTCAATATACACTTGCAAAAACCTAAACATCGATCACTCTCAAGTGTGCAGCCGCCTTCATTCTCCCTGAGGCATTGAAGAACAAAACAACAACAAAACAAAGGACCAGATCCCAACATTGATTACATCGTGTGTCCTTAAGTATTATTGTGTCTTTGTTCATGTTATTCACTTGTAATTCCTACTCAACTTTTTAGTAGCATTTCGTAGGACATCTTTTAAACCATAATCTGTGTGGTTGTTTTGACTAGAGTTAGTCATGTGGTTAGCTTTGTAATAGAGTTATTACAAAGAGGCTTGCAATATAGTTATTGTGAGTAGGTGAGGGATTAAGATTTTTATTCCTAGATTACGGTAGGTTGTAATCTAAAATTTGCTCAGTTAGTAAAGTTGAAATCCTACTAGTGTAGGTCGTGATTTTTAATCCCGTGAGCTGGGAGTTTTTTATGTAATATTATTGTGTTATTTACTTACTGTTGTATTATGTGAGAACTATAGAGAAAACAGTTTGGTAGACCCTTAGTTTATATCAGAATTATTATTATTATGTTATAAGCAACCTATTTAACTACGTGTTAATAATCCCAATAAGCTACCTTAAGAATAGTACAATAGCACCAATTAATTCGAGATCTTTTGCCCCCATTTTCTTCATTAATTACCAACATAGTATCCAATTTTTGTTTGAGGAAATCTCCATATTTCTTTGACTTTAAGGTAAGATACTAAAGCTGGAAAAGAATACTATTGTTTGGACTCCACTACGGTAAAGGAAACATTTGTATCGTATTTTCTTTATGTGAATGAAAACAATTCTAGCCGGAAGTAGGTGCGAATTCGAATTAGTTGGATCCCAAATACACTTTCCACTAACAAATATAAAAAGAATAATGAATAGTCAGTCCATTTTGAAATTCAACTACATATAAGCGTCTTCCACTAAAATGTTGGTAAATAGAAAAATAAGGTGGAACGCCTATTAGAGTCGGTCAAATTACATTGCTCGTGTAAATTTTTTTTTCATCATTAGATAAAACATACATTATTCCCCACATATAACAATAAACCAATGAAAATGGATTTCATGCTTTCAAATCATTGCTTGGCGTTAACTATAAACAATAATTAGGCCTAACAAAATAGATTGACTGCTGATGAAGCGTAAGAGTAAATCCCAAAGCAACTGAATTTATTTCAATTTCCGCAGAACTCTATTTGTCTCGGATGCTGCGTCGACGACTTGGAAAGAACAGTCAAAGGAAACTTTTAAATCACGTACTAAATCTCAAATCTATTTATCAAAATGCATATTTTATATATTTCCACTTGGATTATACATGTTTGTAATTAGTAACTTTTTTAGGTAATCTATTTCTCATATAATGCTTGAATATTCCAAGAATCAAGACCATATTCGTTTTTTTTTTAAAACTAAGTTGCGCACCCTTTTATTGAACTTCCAGAAAATTTGAATACATTTGAGAGGAAAAGATCCCTACGTCCTACCTTGAGAGTTTGGCATTCCAAACTCTATAGTATTTAATTAAAGCATATAAGGAAAACAAAAGTGGCATTGCACCAGCTCCAAAACTATCTCGGAGGATGAAATTGGATTTTTGAGGCTTTCAATTGTCTGACTCGAAACGCTACCAATTCCAATCTATCCAGATGTAGTAACCCCCTAATTTGTCTCGGTAATGTTTCAGAGTTTGAGGTAGTGATGTGTTGTTTGTGTGTGTGGCTAATGGCGGCTAATCTATCGGCAATTCTGTTGGCTTCTCTGTAGCAGTGCTTCACGGTCACCTTCTTTTCCTCCACAATTTCTTTGATCTTGTTCACTATTTGTAGGAGCCTCCATGGTGTATCTGCTTCCTCCTTTACTGAACACACGAGGACTTTAGAATCTGCTTCTAAAATCATTTCATTTATTCCCATTGCGATAGCCTTTTGTAATCCAATTAGTATAGCCTGGCCTTCCGCCCAATTACTAGTACCATGTCCAAATATACAGAGTATGCGAGGATGAGTTTTCCCACACTATCTCGAATAGTACCACCAGCCCCACAATATCCCTCCACACAACTACCATCACTATTGATTTTGCATACGAGAGGTGGTGGTTTTTCCCATTTTACAATCTTATATATTTTCTGATCTATAGGAATTTCCAACATACTCTGAATTCTCTCCCAGTTAGTATTATTTCCTAGTCTTCTAAATTTTTGTTTGACTAACTGGGTGATATTTTAAGAAATAAAACCAATTGATCTTTGGCTGGAATGGAGCTCAGAACTGTACTTACTTGCACATCGCGATCTACAGAATTCCCAGACCACAAATTGAAGAATGATTTTTGCTACAAAGCTTGCAATTGTGTTCTTTGCTCTGTATGTCCACCATTTCTTCAGTAGTTGAATCAGAAGTGTTCCTCTCCATTGAATTCCAAAAGGTCCACAAAAATTCGACTACACCTTTTGTGCAAAATCTCCTGAGCAGAAGAGGTGTTCAACAGTTTCGGCTCCTGGTGTGGTGCAACAACAACAATGAGCTGCCATTTTAAATCCCATTCTCACCAATCTCTCATCTGTAGGTAATCTCCTAGTCAAGGCTCTCTATGTGATGAATGCCATCTTGAAGGGAACATTATATGCTAGATCTGGGTGTGTATCAATTGTCTCCTACTTGTTTCTCCATATATCCTATGCCGTAGTAATTGTGAATTTTTCTTTACTCTCTGCTGTCCAAATAGCTTTTTCTGGTGTTCCATCGAGCAATTCAACTTCCTCCATATTTATTATATTTTTGACCGCATCATTCCATTCCACATCATAATTTTCCTCTTGCCACTCCCCATCCACCAACACATCTTTAAGTTTAATATTGGTGGGTTGTACATTGTCTGAAAGCTGCATGTATAAGGGGCTAAACTTAGTCCAATTATCGTACCAAAAGGAAATTTCTCCTTCACCAACTAACAAAATTAGATGTTGCTCCACTTCATGCTTCAATTTGCACATTTCTTTCAAGTTTGGTGATTGCTTTCTACCCAATCTTATTGCCACTAGGTGAGAATTATTCCAATATTTGGCAAGTACAAAGTCTTTCCAAAGAGAATTCATTGTTCTCAAGTTCCACCAAGATTTTGCTGTAAAAGCTTTGCAGATGTCTTCAAGTTTTCTAAACTGAACCCCTTCCTCCTTATATGGATAACATAGTTTCTCCCAGGCTGCCCAATGGTGCCTATCCAACCCATTAAAGGAGTTCCAAAAAGATCTTGTAAATATCTTTTCTATTTGATCCAGTACTCCTTTAAGTGGATGAATGGTTGATAACAAATGTGTTGGCAAGGCTAATAGAACATGTCTTATTAGAACTGCTTTACCTCCAGGTGACAAAAGTTTAGTCTGCCAACTCCTTACTCTGCTTGTCACTTTACTCACCATTTCTGAGTAGTAAGCTATCTTTTGTCTGCCCGTGAAAAGGGGCCATCCTATGTATTTTATTGATAATTCTTTCTGATGCATTCCTGTAATTCTGGCCACTCTATTCCTTGCCCTTAGTGATGCTCCTGGTGCTAATACAAAACAACTTTTATTTTTATTAATCGCCTGACTTGAAGCAGTCTCATACTCACCAAGTTTGGCCATTATTAACCGTAAAGTTTTCGTCCTTCCGCTGAAGAATATAATTACATCATCTGCAAAAGTAAGGTGATTAATTTGTGGTCCACCTCTCCCCATCGAAAAGCTATTGAATTTCCTATTTGCATACAGGTTATTCAATATAGTAGAGAGTAGTTCTGCACATATGACAAACAAAGATGGTGATATTGGATCACCCTGCCATAACTCATTCTCAGATTTGAAGAAACCATATCGTTGCCCATTTACTATCACTGAGTACCAATTATATTCTATATATCTGGATATTAAATTTATCCATACTTCTGAAAACCCCAATCGCCTCATCATTTGATATAAGAACGATCACGCAACCCTATCATATGCTTTAGTCATGTCTAGCTTCATTACAACATTTCCCCCACTTTGCTTCTTCCCAATTTCATTGATAGGCAATGTTTTAGCTCCCTAGCTAATAGGCAAATCAGATTTGACTTTCAACCGAAACCAAATCAATAATTAATTTTATAAAGTAATCAGTTAGCATCAATGTTTTAACATGGATTAACCGAAAAAAAGAGTTTTCTAACTTCGTGTATAATGATGCAAATTATTGAACATGCATAGCCTAAATATTGCAGTAGAGTGAAGATATAGAAATGACTTGCTAGCCTTAATCTAATGAAATGACTTTCTATGAAAAGTGGCATCTTTGTTGCAAACAAGAAAATTATTCAAGTGTTTCCTCAGTCGCATTTAATATTTATTAACAAGTCATCACGGTTACGCATAGTAGTAAGTAGGGGTGTACAAAGAAAATCGATAAACCGCACCAACCCGATAATCCGAGTCAAATCGAAAAAAAAAAATCGATTGTGGTTTGGTGTTGAAAAAGAAAACCGACCATAATTGGTTTGGTTTGATTTTAACTAAAAAACGTCAAACCGAAACCAAACTAACCCCACATTATATTTATACAATTTTAAAAAATATTTTATGCATATAAATATTTATTGTAATATAATTTATAAATATTTTTTAAACTTGTTCACAATTTTATCTTTAAAAGTATTATTTAAAGTTTGGACTTAACATTCTTGAATGGTCCAATAAATTTTATAGCCCATAAATGTAGTAAGTCAGATAAAATTCAAATCAATACCAATGCTAATAAAGGAAATTCAATTCAACACTAGGAATGACAATAGTGTTGGATATGGATTTCTTTTTTAGTTTGCATTGATTTATAATGAAAATGTATAACCTAATTTATCTTTTTTTAATGCTCAGTTGTGTAATTAATAGTACTTATTAGTTGTACTTATTTTAGCACGACATATATAGTATTTTTAGATTATATTAATTTTTATTATGGTGTATTAATTAATAATATTTTCTTTGTGCGATTTTATTAACTATGTTATTGAATATTTTAATACAATGTTATGACTCATCTCATATTATTATTTTATTTTATTGGAAAATACATTATATAGTTGTATCCTACTAGGACTAAAATAAATATTTGGAGCATAAGTTACATATTTTGTGCTATTAAGACTTTACCGGAAAAAAATTCAAAAATCCGAAAAAAAATCGAAACGCCCGAGAAAATCGAGATTGAAAAATCCGACTTTATTGGTTTGGTTTGGTTTATAAATTTAAAAATCCGACACCATTGGTTTGGTTTGATAATTGAAAAATCTGAACCAACACGACCTATGTACACCCCTAGTACTAAGTAATGTGGTTTTTGCAGTTACTTTTGTTAGGATCGAAATAATCAGGTGTCATACGGAAGCTAGTAAAGCAAACCTTGAACGACGATAAATCAAAGAACAAAAGAGAAATATATCAAAAGAGACACAAACATTTAATGTGGTTCGCTCAATTGACTTACGTCTACGGCGGAGATGAGCAATCCACTATATAAAAGAGAGTACAAAATATCGAGAGAACAACCTCACAAAGAGGCAAACACAAGTGACACACTAACACTTGTCCCCTAAAGTTCTCACCATAAATACGACTCTCAAACCTCATATGGCTACATTGTAGATGCTATTGAATGAGAAGGAAGGATCCTCAATTTATAGACGTCTAAAACCTTTTCCTCCGAGAAAAATGATTAGCCGAATATGGAAGAATTTAATTTTTTCTTTCGTAAAAGGAAAAATCAATTATGGTAAATATGTTGCCCTTTCTTCAAGAAATAGGAGAATCAAATATGGTAATCAAATCAAGACAAACACCTAACAATTCTTCCCCCTGGCCTGAATTTTTTGATAAAATAAACTTGATCCACTTTCGTCACATAACCTTCAACATATCGCATCTCTAAATATCCACCACAAAATTTGCCTCAATATGAGTAGCACTCTGGTCAAATTTCTCACACAAAATCATGATTATCGCCAAATAGGTTACGGCTAGAACTAAACCCGCCTAGATAAATCTGTCTTGAACCTCGCTCTAATACCACTTATTAGGATCGAAATAATCAGGTGTCATGCGGAAACTAGTAAAACAAACCTTGAACGACGATAAATTAAAGAACAAAAGAGATATATACCAAAGAGACACAAATATTAAATGTGGTTCGGTCAATTGACCTATGTCCGCGACGGAGATGAACAATCCACTATATAAAAGAGAGTACAAAATATCGAGAGAACAATCTCACGAAGAGGCAAACACAAGTGACACACTAACACTTATCCCGTAAAGTTCTCTCCTTAAATACAACTCTCAAATCCCATATGGCTACATTGTGGATGCTACTGAATGAGAAGGAAGGATATTCTCAATTTATAGAAGTCTAAAACATTTTCCTCCAAGAAAAAGAATTAGCCGAATATGAAAGAATTTTATTTTCCTTTTCGTAAAAGAAAAAATTAATTATGGTAAATATATTACATTTTCTTCAAAAAATAGGAGAATCAAATATGATAAGAAAATCAAGGAAAACATATAACAACTCTTTTCTTGAAAATGAAAAGCTACTTTTACTGTTATTATCAAATGCGAAAGTGGATTCGAACAAATTCATATTATTGTATCCAAAAAAATTATTTCGTTGATTACTTAAAATATTGAGAAAACACCAAATTTTAAGCAATAACCCTACTCGGTTATCGTCCCTTTGGTCACATCCGATAAACTATGTAATCTATGGGATTTTTTGGTTCCTTTGATTAGCGTGGGAAAAAGGCTTTTTCCCCTCCTTTTGCCACAACAAAGATTTTAAAAAAAGGGAAATAAAAAAGTCGCTGAAATAATAATCCCAGATTGGTAATAAAAAGAAGGGATTGGACACTTAAGGTGTAACTTAATAGCGATTAATGAAGTGGGTAGAAATCATATGAGATAAAATTTCAATAGAGACAAAAATTATCACTAGGTGATTTTTTTTTTCTATCTAACTAAATGCATTGTTAAATAAAATTATCCAAAAGTAACAAGCTGCTTGCTAAAATAGTCGAAATATAAGTAAATTGGATTGAGAAGCACCTTTATCAAATAAAAAATAAAAGACAGGGATTGGGAGTACAAATATGAATGCAGATTATTTGGAACACTCAGCACTAGGGGTGTTCAAAATCGAACCGAAACCGAAAACCGAACCGAAACCGAAGCTTAATGGCTTATTGGTATCGGGTTAACATTTTAACGGACGGGGAACGGATTGAAATATTTTTATTAACGGCTTATCGGTTTGGGGGCGGATTATTCAATTTTCTTAATGGATAATCCGTTAACCCGTTAAGAATATATATATATATATATATATATATATATATATATATATATATATATATATATATATATATATATATATTAAATATCAAAAACCCTTCCACTTCTTCCAGTACTCCATCTCTAAGTTCTAACGCCTAATTCCTAAATAATCAAAACCCTTACGTACTATGCATCAGAAGATCCCAGGCTTGGCTTAGCTTAGCTTAGCTTATTCTCCCACCCTACAACAAGATTGTTTAAGATGATGTCTATGGTTCACCTATGCTTTTGTTTTTTTAAAACTAATGCATGTTGTCTATGTTTAATAGAAGAACAACAGTGTTGTGCCACAACTTTTTTCAGTCTACAACACATGACACACTACATCATTCTTATGTAGGCGTTAACAGACATGTATGTCTGGACTCAATGTGTAATTTTCTATTCTGAATTTATATGCTAGGCGGTCAACAAACAATTAATGAACGCAATATAGATTGAATTAGGCCGATAAACCGCCCAATAACCGCCCGATAAGAGCTAAACCATTACCAATCCGCCCGATATCTTATCGGGTGGCTAGCGAATTAATACATTTAAAAGCCGATAACCGTTAAGCCAAACCATTAAGAGTAATTAACCGCCCAATCCGCCCGATAAGCAGCCCTACTCAGCACTATTTATATTTAAAAAGGATAACAAGCGGATTCTTTCATTACATGCTGCATCAAATTGACATGTATATGGAGTCGAGGACCCATAGAAGAACTAAAACTTCCCCACTCAAAATACATGTTATAATATATTAAAAAATAAAAAGGAACAACAAATCTAGGTACTGGGACATGACCTTAATATATTTCAATGGAAAAATTTATGTAAAGGCAAATCAAAGTCTATGGTTAATATTTAACCATAGAGTCCAGTAACACCAACTAATTTGGTTAGTCCGAAAGTGATTCCCATAGCCAACCAACCTCCAATCAACACTCTCAATGAAGACTTCATTAGTGGTGCATTCCCTAAGTATGCACCTAACCCTCCAAACATCAAAAGTGCAAAGCTTACAGCAGCCACTACAATCCCTAACCTCACATGATAATCTTTAACAAAAGCAGCAGCCAACAAAGGTACTATTGCACCTATTGCAAATGCAAAAGCAGATGCTGCTGCAGCTTGTAATGGACTTGGCAACTTCTTCTTTTTTTCCTCTAACTCATGTGTACTTGCATTATTTTCTCTTTTCATTTGTGACACTTCTATGTCATATTGTGAATAAACGGAGACAAATTCTCCTATGGCCATGCTACAAGCTCCGGCCACGAGACCGGCGATTCCGGTGAGGATCATGGCCTTTGCGTCTTGTTTTACAGCCCCAATTCCCATCATTAGAGATGAAGTTGAGAGTAAACCATCATTTGCACCTAAAACTGCAGCCCTAAGCCACTGTGCTCTTTTGGAGTAATCTACGGCTATCTCAACCTCATCAAGATTTTGATCTACTTGCATGGATTGTTTCTCTATGTCATTATTTTTGTCTAATTCTTGGCTATTTGTTATGGACGCCATGAAAGGAAAAAAAATGAGAAAATTAAGCTTATAACTTTGTGTTGTGTAAAGGATAAGGAGAAGTGTGGAGGGCACACGCCAGGGTGGTGATATTTATAGGACATAATGTGGAGAGATATATGAAGATGTTTTAATTAGTGGAGTACTCTTTATGTAAAGGAATCTGATGCATTCACATTAATTTCTAGTGGTTTTTATGATTCCTTTTTGTAATTTTGATGTTTAAGGCTAGTATGTGTGAGATGAAAATTCGAATAAATCATATGGGTGTTGATGAGCTGGACGTAAAGATTATCAGAATAAGTGTAATCATATTGTATGCAAGGAATGTGATTAAGAACGTAGCAAAGTTTAATTTGAGAACTCTTCGTTTATGGTTTAGAACTTTAGTGTTCCTTTTTTCTAGTCTTTACATCTGTTTCGTACCTTTTTTATAATCAAATGAAAGTATGTACTCTATTACCGAGCAGGGTAATATGATGGTAAATCTTTTTTTTTACTCTTAATCAAAACTCTTAAAAATTCGAGCCGCGAACACAAGAGTCTCTTCATAGAGATAGTTTATCTCGCTTAGTGGGTTTATTTGGTATTAGATTAGTCAAACTAGTAGATTTTGAATACTAGATTATTAAAGCAAAAGAAGAAGAAGAGCTAATTATATATTTTGTACTACTAATTATTATACCACAAAATACCTATTTTCTTAATGAGTTTGCTTTTATATGAAAAATTATCCCTTGTAGTTGCTTAAAAAAAGGGAGGCCCCGCTAATGTTTTAAACTCACTTTGGTTTGGAAGGCCAGCATCGATTTCCTTTTTATTTTCCTCACAAAAGTAAACAATCTAAATATCGCGTTTTGAAAGAGCTAATTGTTAGGATCGGAAAATCGGGTAGTGCGGAATTTAGTCAAACAATATTATAATGACAATGACAAAGACAATGCAAGTTGATAATAACGGCAATTAAAGAAGATAAAGAAGACACAAATTTAACGTGGTTCGGTCAAGTTGACCTACGTCCACAATCGGAGAGGAGCAATTTCATTATACCAACAAGAGTACAAAAGAGAGTACAAAATTAGAGTAAATACTCTAATTAGTCCCAAATACCCCAAGAGAATAACCTCACAAGATCACTCCAAAGAAAGGGTTCACACAAGTGTTTCCCAACACTCACTCTCTTACAAAATACTCTATAATGAAATAAAGGAGGAGAAAGAAAGACAAGAGTGAAAAGCTCTTGAATTGGTGTGTTTACAAATGATCGGAGAAGCTCCTCTATTTATAGCAAGAAATCCTTGACCTAATAGTGGATATTATGTCATGACAAATGTCATGATCCACAAATTTTGTTATAGTGGATATTATGTCATGGTAAATGTCATGAAAATTTGGCCCCCACTTGAGAAGAAGCCAAATTAATGGCCATATTACAAATCTCCACCTTGGCCTAATTTCGCCTTATACATAGTAAATTTGCTCCACCTTCTCCGCAAAAAACCCAATGGGCAAAATCATTCTTCATAAATGCCAATCAAATTCAGGCAAAGCTTGAACTTGGACACTAGAAGAGGTTTTGTGAACATGTCAGCAGGATTGACTCTAGTGTTGATCTTCTGAACAGAGACTTTTCCTTCAGCAATGGTTTCTCGGATGAAATGATACTTTATATCAATGTGCTTCGTCCTCTCATGATACATCTGATCTTTAGTTGAGTGAATGGCACTTTGACTATCACAGAAAATGGTAAGACCACCTTGGTGTGAACTGAGTTCCGCAAATAGACCCTTCAACCATAAGGCTTCTTTGATTGCCTCTGTCACTGCCATATATTCTGCTTCGGTAGTAGATAAAGCTACTACATGTTGTAATGTAGCTTTCCAACTAATAGCGCAACCACTAATGCAAAATACATAGCACTTCGGCGATCTTCTTTTGTCAAGATCACCTGCATAATTTGAGTCTACAAAACCAACCAAAGTGTTAGTATTTCTCCCAAACTCCAAATGTGTGTTTGAAGTACCTCGCAAGTGTCTGAGAATTTATTTCACAGCCTGCCAATGTGCTTTACCAGGGCAAGCTATATACCGGTTTACCACGCTCACTGCTTGTGAAATGTCTGGACGTGTACAAACCATTGCATACATAATACTGCCGACTGCACTGGAATAAGGAACTTGTGTCATGTACCTCTCTTCTTCCTCTGACTACGGGGATTGAGCAACTGATAACTTAAATGAGCAGCAAGAGGAGTACTAACTGGTTTAGCATCTTTCATGCCAAACCTCTCCAAGACTTTCTCCAAGTACTTCTTCTGGGTCAGAAATAGCCTGTTGTCTTTTCGATCTCTTTTGATCTCCATGCCAAGGATTTTCTTAGCTGCTCCAAAATCTTTCATCTCAAATTCACTTTTCAGCTGACCTTTCAAATTGTGAATTTCTGTTAAATCCTTAGCAACAATGAGCATGTCATCAACATATAATAATAGGTACACAAATGAACCATCATTTAACTTCCGGAAGTAAACACAACTATCATTCATGCTCCTCGAATAATCATGACCCAACATAAAGGAATCAAACTTTTTATACCATTGTCTTGGAGACTGTTTTAATCCGTACAAGGATTTCTTCAACAAGCAAACATGATCTTCTTTTCCTTCAATTTCAAATCCTTCGGGTTGATGCATGTATATTTTTTCCTCAAGTTCGCCATGTAAGAAAGTTGTCTTAACATCAAGTTGTTCTAATTTCAAATCATACATGGCAACGAAGGCAAGCAAGACACGAATAGAGCTATATTTAACAACGGGTGAGAAAATTTCATTAAAATCAACTCCTTGTACCTGACTATAGCCCTTTGCAACTAATCGTGCCTTATACCTCGCATCTTCAACCCCTAGAATACCATCCTTTTTCTTGAAGACCCATTTGCAACCAACAATTCTTTTTCCTGATGGCGGCTTCACAAGAGACCAAGTACCATTCTTATGGAGAGACTAAATTTCTTCATTCATTGCAATCAACTACTTGGCTGAGTCAGCACCAGAAACTGCTTCTGAATATTTTGATGGTTCTCCAATTTCTTCAGTTTTCTGTGCAACTGAAAAGGCAAATGCAACATAATCTTCAAACCTTAATGGTTGTTTACCTTCTCTTCTTGGTGTATGTTTGGATATAGAATACTCCTCTTCTTCTGGTTCAACTTTAGGAGTCTCAACTTTAGGAATTTCAGCTTCTCGCTCAACTTCAGGAGTTTCAACTATTTTTTGCTCAAAAGTTGATGAGCTTGGCTCAGAAGGAATGCCAATCTCAATCTCCACCTGGTTCTGTGTATTCTTTCCTTTATCTGTATTATAAGAACTAGAAGACTCTTTTCTAGAATGTAACATAGAGGATTCATCAAAGGTTATATCTCTGCTAATTATAAATTTTGGTGCCGTGGGATCAGGATACCAAAGTCGGTATCCTTTTACCCCAAAAGCATACCCAAGAAAAATGCATCTTTTAGCCCTTGGCTCTAATTTTCCATCATTTACATGCGTGCATGCAGGGCAACCAAATATCTTTAAATTAGAATAATTAGCAGGAGTACCTGACCGCATTTCCTCTGGAGTCTTAAAGTTCAAAGGTGCAGAAGGAACTCGGTTGACAATATAACAAGCTATAGAGATAGGTTCTGCCCAAAAGGCATTTGTCAACCCAACATTTGAAATTATGCAACGAGCCCTTTCCAAAAGAGTATTCATCCTTTCTGCCACACCATTTTGCTGAGGTGTCATTCTCACAGTACGACGTGGAGCAATTCCTTCATTCTTGCAAAATTCGTTGAATTCATCATTACAAAATTCCAAGCCATTATCTGTTTTAAGCCGCTTAACCTGTTTTCTTGTTTGCTTCTCAATCAAAACTTTCCATTGTTTAAAATTTAAGAAAATATCACTTTTATTTTTCAGGAAATAAACCCAAACTTTCCTTAAATAATCATCAATGAAAGTTAACATATATCTGGCACCACCTTTTGATGGGGTACCTGAAGGACTCCAAAGATCTGAATGAATATAATCCAAAGTACCTTTTGTTCTATGAATCGCTGGAGATTTGAAGCTGACTCTTTTCTGCTTCCCGAACACACAATGTTCACAGAACTCCATATTTCCGGTACTTTAGCCACATAAGAGACCTCTTTTGCTGAGGATGGAAAGACCATTTTCACTCATATGCCCCAATCGCATATGCCACAATTTGGTGATGTCAGAATCTGATTTATCTAATATTGAAACTGAAGCAGCACCTGTAACAGTAGATCCCAAAAGAGTATACAACGTACCAAATCTGCATGCTTTCATGATCACATGATCACCATGAGAAATTTTCAGAACTCCACCTTCACCTGTGTACTTGCACACAAGAGATTCTAGAGTACCCAAAGAGATGAGATTTTTCTTCAAGTCAGGAACATGTCTAACATCAGTGAGAGTTATCACCACACCATCGTGCATTTTGATTCGGACTGTACCTTTTCCAATAGCTTTGCAGGCAACATTATTACCCATCAAGACAACTCCACCTCCAGTAGATTCATATGTGGTAAATAAATCCCGATTGATACACATATGATAAGAACAACCCGAATCTAAAATCCACTCATTGTTAGATTTGAAACTATTATTAGTTGCTAAAAAAATAGTTCCCTCAGTCTCATCAGCAGCTACACTTGCTTCGGTAGTGTCAGTATTTTTGTGCTCATTTTTCTTTTCTGTATGCTTTTCTTTATTTTCAATTTAAAGCATTCAGAAATAATATAACCTTTCTTATGATAATATTTGCACATGACATTTCTGTATCTGGATTTTGACCTTGATTTAGGTTTCTCACTATTTAAATCTTTCTTATTGGATCTACCTCTTATGAATAAATTTTTCCCTTGGTTCCCACTAGTTTCCCCAGTAATATCTCTATCTATTTGTTCTTTTGATTTCAAAATAGATTTGATATCTTTATAAGAGATATTATCCTTTCCACAAAGCATAGTATCTCTTATATGTTTAAACGATTGGGGTAAGAAAACAAGCAATAACTCAACTTGATCCTCATCTTTGATTTCAGCATCTATGTTACTTAAATCCATAAGAAGAGAATCAAAAGTATCAAGATGTGTAAGTATAGAGGTACCTTCAGCCATACGAAAAGTGTAGAGTTTTTGCTTTAGGTAAAACCTGTTTTCTACTATTCTTTTCGTACATAGGGTTTTAAGCTTTTCCTATATGCCTTTGGCTGAGCTTTCTGCTGGAACTTCACGCAAAACCTCATTTGAAAGATTTAAAATAATACATGTTTTTGCCTTTTTTCTATGACGACAAACTCCTCGTCTGTCATTTTATCCGACATCTTCTCCTTTATTTGCAGTGCCAAATCTAAGCCATCCTGAATTAGGATAGCTTCGATCTTTAATTGCCACATTTCAAAGTTTGCACTTCGGTCAGATTTCTCAGCATAAGACTTTGTTAGAGTCATTTTGGCTATTTAAACTAACCCGGATAGATCTGGCTCTGATACCAATTTATTAGGATCGGTAAATCGGGTAGTGCGAAATTTAGTCAAACAATGTTATAATGACAATGACAAAGACAATGCAAGTTGATAATAACGGCAATTAAAGAAGATAAAGAAGACACAAATTTAACGTGGTTCGGTCAAGTTGACCTACGTGCACAAGCGGAGAGGAGCAATTTCACTATACCAATAAGAGTACAAAAGAGAATACAAAATTAGAGTAAATACTCTAATTAGTCCCAAATACCCCAAGAGAATAACCTCACAAGATCACTCCAAAGAAAGGGTTCACACAAGTGTTTCCCAACACTCACTCTCTTATAAAATACTCTATAATGAAATAAAGGAGGAGAAAGAAAGAGAAGAGTGAAAAACTCTTGAATTGGTGTGTTTACAAATGAGGAGAAGATTCCTTTATTTATAGCAAGAAATCCTTGTCCTAATAGTGGATACTATGTCATGGCAAATGTCATGATCCACAAATTTTGTTATAGTAGATATTATGTCATGGCAAATGTCATGAAAATTTGGCCCTCACTTGAGAAGAAGCCAGATTAATGGCCATATTACACTACTAATACTATGAAGTATAATTATTATCCGTGCATATATTTACATAAATCTACGTCTTTTAAAATTTCGCTTTTGAATGTACTTATCATAGACTTTGCCAAATGCTGTGAAAAGGGGTGGAAAATAATATTCTTTTGTAATCTGGAGCAATGTGATCAGCAATAACTGAAACGGAAATTCTTTGATTCTCACATTTTCCATTTCCCACAATCGAGAGATTGAGTGAAATAAAGATTAATAAAGAAATAGAACGAGGGGACATCACTTGAAAATGGAAACTGGAATTGGATCTCTTTGGAATATTTCAGTCTTTATTCCAGAATTAGACACAACCATGAACAAACCGATAAGCACACATATCCCACCACCAAAATCTGTATCTTACGCTTTGAAGACGAACTCTATAGGATTTTCCAAAAGAAAGTCGGATAGCAAGTGTATAAAAGTTATATTCATTTTTATCTTTTCTAATGCTATTGTCTTATTAACTTGTGTATTTTGTACAAGTAATTTATAAACATTTTCATGTAGACCCAGAGACCTAAACCTATAGTTTTTCTCGAACTCAAATCATAACCACTAATGATAAACCATATATTTTCCATAATATTGTTTTGTTAATTGTAATTTGTTCTTTTACCTAACGGAGGAGTGATATTATCCTTTTCTATCATCATTTCTTTAGTTAGGACAATATAGAATAATTATAAGTTCTGTAACACTTTAGGGTAATCCAACGTCCATACAACATGTGTGAGACATATTGGGTATATAAGTAAACATACCTTAGACTCTAGTGATCCGTGCGGACCTAGACCCAAAACGGACAATATCACTGGTGGACTAAGTTAGTTATATTTGGTTTGCCAAGCAATAAACATCCACGTGTTTAATTCTAGTTTTTGTTCACTTTTTTGATGAAAGTATTCTTCTGGCCCAACTTAGAATCGAATCAAATCTAACCCAATTTAGAGATTTCATCTATTTGTAAGACTTATTTTAACTAGAATTTCAAGATCAGTATCAAAAGCTAAGTTTCTTCTTTTTCTTTTTATACTCTTTCTTTCAAGAAAATTTCCCAAATAGCCATTATGAAAGGATCCAAAGGAGGTACTATTGGAGAGGATTGGATGATTAGACAAGGTGACATGCAAGCAATGCCAATTTGTGCTACACGAATCACCTTAAAAGTTTGTGCCCAAAATGATGTTGGTTCTAACAATTACTATTGAATTATGTATACCTTAATTTGGATACTCAATGTGATATTTTGCATTGGACTTGAATGTGGAGCTAGCCTATTAGTGTATATATTTTGATTCCCACTAGTTAGAATATACTGCTAAACAGTGCACTGCAGAATATGATCAAATCAGCTTGTCTAATAGTTTGTGTTTCACCTGAATTTAAAGTCGAATTCAAGATTCCAAGTTAACGGTTCCTACAACGGTCTTCAATTTATAATAAAAATTGAGTTTACAAATACTATTAAATTCACGTAGGGTAACCAACCTTCTAATCTGCGCCTAAATTTATTCTAAAGTGGAGCCTTAATTGTGCTCAGTACATGCTTTTGTAGGCACCGCTCCGGGAAGGAACACATGTTGGATACCCGACATAAATTTTCCACCATTCAACTTTTTATCAATCTATGATATTCTTCCTCTATAGTCAAATCCTTACCCTTTTCCTTTAAGAAAAAGAAAATGTACCATCTAGTACCACAATTTTCTATTTTTATTTTGTGACATCTTTTATATTTGTTCTCTTTCCCCTTTCTATTCAAGTGTACGATATACGTATGCTCTTTCTTCACCGATTCATCTTTTTTCATTGTTTACCCAAAAAAACGGATAAAGTTGAATTTATATGTAATTCTAAGGATACGTGATGTAAATTGGTACAAATTAAAAAATATATGTAAATGAATATCGAAATTAGTTATAAAAGAAATGAATACAAACCGATCGAAATAGTTAACCTAAGCCTTCAAGTTTTATCATCTGCAAATTGAGTGAAGAATGATTGGTAGAAAAAATAATATGACTAAATATCAAAAGCCAAAAAGGATAGTATTTGCTCTCTTTTCTGTATATCTCAAAAATGAATATATCCCCTCTACAAGTGATAACAACTCTTAATATAGTGAGGGAATCCCATTTGGGATATAATTAAAAATACATAGTGGGGATCCCATGATAGATTAATTAATTAGCTTTTTCTTGATTCAAGCCGTAATTTCTCCCGAGATTCTCCCCCTAATTGCGGCTATAACGGCTTTTTTATTTCTTGGCTCGGTCTTGATCTTGGCCGATCTCGATCCTGATTGGTTTCTGGGGCTTGAGCTCGATCTTGGCCGATCTCTATTTGTTCGACCTCGATGTCTCGAGCTCGATCTTGACCGATCTTGATCTAGATTGATTTATGGGGCTCGATATTACAATGACGAACCTTGGTCCATCATTTTCCAATCTCGAAGGGCAAACCCGGTTTTGACCGTATACAGATAGTCCCCTCGTTTCTCGGAAAGAAGATAGCGAGAAACGATATGAATTTTCGAACTCCAACTAGATGGGCAATGACATCAGTGACGAGCCCGATTGTGACGTATGCGACAAACGTCCCGTCAGTCCAGTTACCAAGGCATTAAATGTGCGCCAGTCGATGGTCGGCCACTACCAGTTTTGAACCGTCGTTGTGAAACCAATAAATATCCCCCTTCTTCATCATTTCAAACTTTTACTTTCAAATCTTTTTCATTCCAATCTTCATAGTTCTTTGCTTTCTCCAAAGCTCCATATTTTCAGGTTTTCAAATTTCTTTGCTTGTTCTTCCTAAAACACCAAATACTTCAGTCTCCATTCTTCTTAGTTCACAAAAACTAAATGGCTAAAACATCTAAAACCGTTCCGCAGAAAGATGTTTCTTCTAATCTCGGACGGCCGGCGAGAAACCAGTGGTGGAGCCACGCCTTGAAGAACTTATTCCCGGGGTATGTGTTATTGATTCTGACTTTAAGGTCGAGAAACCCTCATCGGTTTCTGGTCGATGCGAGCCAGTATCGAGATATATATGCTGGATATCCCAAAGCCTTCTTGATCTGGTGAAGAAAGATTGCAATTGGGAAAACAAAGAGGTTGTGATACCGGAACCGGAGGAAGCGATCACTACCCACGTGGAAGGGTACCTGAGTGTTTACACTTATCCTTTCAAGCTAGGTCCCCCCGATCCGGTCATCGTCGATTTCTGCAAAAAATACCATGTGACCCTCGGCCAAATTCACCCTTATTTCTGGAGGATCATGATATTGTTTCGTTTCTTCGTGAGCAAAATCGACGAGCTTCCCTTCACCCTCGACCACCTCGTAATATTATATAGCCCTCGACTCTACCGAGGTGGGCTGATAAAGCTTCAACGCCGGGCCACCAAGGCATTCACCTCGAGTATAGATGAAGACAAAGATCGGGGTTGGATGGGCCGATTCGTTCGGGTAAAGACAACAGACCTAATCCCGGCTGAGAGCATGCTATTTCTTGAGAAATAGAATATGAAATGTAAGTATGATTCCGTCTTTAATTTCTGTTCGTTGTTTTTACTTCTTCATCCTTTCTTATCAGTATTTTTCTTGATGCAGCCGTTGCTTGGATGTCAGGTGAGGTTCCCCACCTCGAGAACTGGGTTAAGAGCCTAGTTTTGATGTCAACATACGCCGAGCGAGCATGGCGTGATTTGGCAAAGGGCCGATGGGTGGCTCGTACTCATGGTAAGCCTTCTTCTTGGCTTACCAATTTGCCTATCGTTCAAGCATTTTTTCAAACATGAGTTTACTTACTTTCTCCTTTTGTAGGTCTCGGAAAAGATGTGGCTAGGAGACCCCCGTCCGATGATGAAGAAGCTTTACCGCCTATCTCGAAACCGGCGAATGTGATTAAGAGAAATATGGCCTCGAACTTCGAGGGTAAAAAACCCAAGAAGAGAACGGCCCATAAACCCAAGGGGAACACAATCCCACTGACTATGGAGTCAGTCTAAAGACTAAGGGATGAAGATAAAGAAGAATAAGAAGAAGGTGATTCCGGGCTGGTAGCCCGTGCACGAGCTAGCACCGAGATTCAGAAAATTTAGGAACCGGTGAGAGTTAATACTGCTCCATCTAGGCTCGATGAGGTCGAGGAGGAGACTTCGTAGCAAGTTCCCGAACTGAGGGGAACCGAAGATGTTTTACCTCAGGGCGAAGAGACCGTTGAAAAGGCAGTGGGTGCCGATGCAGAAATCGGGCTTAAGGCTCCCTAATATGGAGGTGGCGCCCCAAAAGACTTATTCGGGGTAATAGAGATCGGGTATTCCCCCTCGTTTCTTTCATTTTCCCAGTCGATGATACGTGACGCTCAGGTCGTGGAGATTTGTCACGGAGAGGGATCCTATGGAAAGGAAGATCCTTTCTGTGGTTATTTTGTTAGGGTAGAAGATGTCACCGGTTTGAGTGACTTGGAGGCTCCGAAGAAGAGCTCGAGCGATGTGGGAGCGTCTTGTCTTTTCTACGAAGTTCAACAGGCCCTGAATCGGGTAAGTTCATATTTTCTTTGTCAATTTTCATGCTTGTATTTTGCTTTCCTTGTATAATTCCTTCTTTCTATTTTTGTAGGCCTCTGTACTTCATCACGAGGCATTTTTCCGATCCCGAGGGGAGCTGAGCCGGTATGAAGCTGAAATTCGAGGGCTTACTGAGGAGAGAGATGCCTTCAAGCTTCTTAGTGAGCAGAGAGAAGGAGAAGTAAAAGGACTTCGGGCTGAGCTAGAAGCAGCTCGGAAAGAACAAGCTGATTTGGCCGAGCAGGTAAAAAGAATCTTTGAAGTTAATGACACTGACTTGGGCGTGATGGTTAACAGTTCAGTCCCACAGGTCCAGCAAAAGTGCGATGTGATCAGGCGGCTTCGTGTTGAAGTGGACGCAGTGAAAGCAGAGGCCGAGGAGTGGAAGAAGAACATGGACTGCCTTGCCTCAGAAAAGGAGGCTGCCCGAGTTCAACTGGCCTCGGCTGAGACCCAACTTCGAAGCTTGAAAGAGAAGGCCTTGGTACAAGCCAAGAAAATCGAGGAGTTCCAGTCTCGGTTGGGCTCAACAACTTCTGATCGATAGAGACTGGTCACAGAACTTGCAGCGGCCAAATCGGAGGTTGAAAGAGCCATGACTAATGCTGATGCAATGGTGGACGTCTACCGGTCCGATGCTGAAGCTGCTCAGGTTTGAGTAAAGGAGGTTGTCAAGGCAGCTTAGGCTCGAGCAAACTAGGTTGCCAAGCATGCTAAATTCCAGTCTCGAAGGGAGACTCTCGAGGAGATCCATGCTCGTGGCTTCGATCTTACAGCGAGATCGAGAATGCAAAGGAGCTTGAAGCCGAAACCAGAGTGTTGGCCTTTCCTGATAATGATGATACTGGGAGTATGAGCGGATCAGAAAGCGAAGGAGGCCTCGAGGGGGAAGATACTGCTCCCAGAGAGGACTAAGTCCTTTAGGATTAGTATTTTTTGTGTTTCTTTTAAGACCGTTTCGGTCTTTTGTAGAGAAACTTGATCGGGCCATGCTGCCCTTGTAAATAATTTCTGACATATATATAAAAACTTTATTCCTTTCCGCCTTATAAAATTATGAAGTTGTATTCTAAGATCCGAGGTTTAGATAATTTGATTGGAACTGAATTAGTATAGCCCTTAGACTTTATGATCGAGTGAGTGCTTGCTCGAACTCGAAGTAAGGTAACCCTTAGGTTTTTTATCTGAGCGAGGATGGTCTCTCGAACTATAGGCAAAAAACACCCTTAGGCTTTTGTTAAAAGATTGTTTATGGCTCTGTCCCCTTTTCGGCTTGAAACCGTTTCTTATCATTTGTATTTGCAAAACTTGTAATGCCTTGGCATGAAATAAGGAATTGTTCGAGAGTTCGAACAATTTTGTACTCGTTAGAGTTTTTGAGGCTTGATATTATCGAAGCCTTTTATGATTTTGCCGAGGGTAGCCTTTTTAACCAGTTTATGAAAGAATTCGAAGGCCTATTTTATTACGGAATTCGAACGTCTCAGACCCATGTTAATTGGCTTCTTTAGTTCGAAATTTGCCTCTTGGGCTTATTTTCCCATTTTACTTCGAGCTTGCCCGAAGTTTCAGTCCCCGGGTGAGGTGGTTGTGGCCTATAAAATCGAGGGTTGCCTAAAGAGTCTTATGATCTCGGGGTTTATATAATTCGATCTTATTTATTTTTCGGACGGCAGTCCCTGATTGTGGGGGTAATCATCCGAACTCTGGTCATGGTCGGCCCTTAAGCCTGTTTACATAATAGATCGAGAATATGAAGTAGAAAAACTTTTTTAAGGTACGAGATATCGGTAAAGAAGAATACTTCTCTTTATAAATCATCATACATGCGTACATGTTTTGTGCCAGGGCTCGAGTAAACTATGCGTACATGGTTCATTTGACCGTTTGGCCCTTATATATTTTTCCTATCGAGACCCTGCTTCCATGAAGTAACATCCTCGCATCAAACTTGATATTCGAGGGCAATGCACCCTATTATTCGAGGTTGATTGTAAAGAGGCCTCGGATACTGTTGAATTGTTCTAAGTTAGCACGATCAATATTTGCCTCATTAAAAACCTCGCTGGAAAACCCATTTGGGACAAAACTGGTCTAGGGGAAAAAGAGTGCAACGCGTGCTTTCAGACCTAAAGGATTCGTGTTGAAGAATCCGTCGTTGTCTCTGGTCGAACACCTGCAAGGATTAGTTTTGAAATACAAATGAAAATGGGAAGGGTCGTACCTTAGCAGTAGTATCGTTTTAGGTGTGATACGTTCCAATTGCTCGGTAGTTGTTGTCGTTTATCATGCCAATCTTGTAGGATCCTTTTTCGATGATTTCGAGAACGTGATATGGTCCTTCCCAGTTCGGACCCAGTTTTCCTTCATTTAGATTTCGGGTGTTGAGAGTGAGTTTTCTTAGCACCAAGTCCCCGATGTTAAAATGTCAAAGATTGGTTCTTCGATTGTAGCACCTTTCGATCCGCTGTTTTTGGGCGGCCAATCGGATGAGAGCGACTTTGCGTCTTTCGTCCAACAATTCTAGGCTTGTATTCATGGTCTCATTATTCGACTCCTCGGTTGTATATCGAAACCTAATGCTAGGTTCTCCGACCTCGGCTGGAATTAGAGCTTCAGCGCTATATACCAACGAGAACAGTGTTGCTCCGGTACTGGATTTCGATGTTGTGCGGTATGCCCATAGGACCACGGGTAGTATTTCTCTCCATTTTCCTTTGGCGTCGGTCAATCTTTTCTTAAGATTTTGGATGATGGTTTTGTTGGTCGATTCAGCTTGTCAGTTCCCGCTGGGATGATAAGGTGTCGATAGGATCCTTCTGATCTTGTGATCCTCGAGAAATTTAGTTACTTTGATGCCGATGAATTGTTTTCCATTATCATATACAATCTTGTATGGCATCCCGAATCGACATATGATGTGGTCCCAAATGAAGTCTATGAATTCCTTTTCTCTGACTTTCTCAAAACCCTGTGCTCTGCATCCGATCTTCTCGTACTTCAAAAGTCTCGTTAACTTGGTTTACCACAAGGAGGGAATCACACTTAGCCTCTATGACTTTCGCTCCCAAGCTTCTAGCTAGTTCGAGACATGCGATCATGGCCTCATACTCGGCCTCATTGTTAGTCAATTTTGTAGTTTTGATAGACTGTCTAACTACACTACCTGTGGGTGATTTTAGTACGATGCCTAGTCCGGACTCCTTCGCGTTTGAAGCACCGTCCGTAAAGAGGGTCCAGACTCCTGAAGATGTTCCCGATTTTATTAGTAGTTCTTTTTCAATCTCGGGTATGAAGTCCGGCGTAAATTCAGCCATGAAATCCATCAAGATTTGAGATTTGATGGCGGTTCGAGGTCGATACTCAATATCGTACCCACTGATTTCTATGGCCCATTTGGCCAATCGACCCGAAATTTCGGGTTTGTGTAAAATATTTCGTAGGGGATAAGTTGTTACAACACATATCGGATAACATTGGAAATATGGTTTTAGTTTCCTAGAGGCGCCTATTAAAGCAAGCGCTAATTTTTCTAAGTGTGGATATCTAGTTTCGGCCTCACCTAAGGTCTGACTGACATAATAAATAGGGAATTGCGTACCTTGTTCTTCTCGGACCAAGACTCCACTTACCGCTATCTCCGAGACAGCTAAGTACAGGTATAGTTATTCATCCACTTTCGGGGTATGAAGCAGTGGCGGTCTCGATAAATACCGATTTAGTTCCTCCAAGGCCTGTTGGCATTTTGAAGTCCATGCAAAATTTCTTTTCTTTTTAAGCAGTGAGAAAAATCGGTGGCTCCTATCTAAGGATCTCGAAATGAATCGTCCTAAGGCGGCTATCCGCCCCGTCAGCCTCTGCATGACCTTTATATTATCCACTATTGTGATATCGTCGATGACTTTGATTTTAGCAGGGTTGATCTCGATTCCCCGATTGGACACTATGAAACCAAGAAACTTGCCCGAGCCAACCCCGAATGCACACTTTTTGGGGTTGGGCTTCATATTATACTCCCTCAGTATATCGAAAGTTTCCTGCAAATGCTTTAAATAGTCCTCTGCTCGCAGGGACTTAACTAACATGTCATCAATATAAACTTCCATTGATTTTTCTATTTGTTCTTCGAACATTCGATTTACTAGTTGATAAGTTGTATTAACATTTTTTAGATCGAATGGCATTACATTATAAGAGTAGGTACCGTACTTAGTGATAAACGAGGTCTTTTCCTGATCCTCCAGGTTCATATGTATCTGGTTGTACCTGGAGTAGGCATCGAGAAAGCTGAGAGTCCTGTGACCGGCCGTGGCATCGATCATATGATCGATATTATGCAAAGAAAAAGAATCCCTGGGGCATACTTCATTCGGGTCTTTATAATCTACACACATTCTAAGTTTGTTTCCCTTCTTAGGGAATACCACCACGTTTGCTAGCCATTCGGGGTACTTTACTTCTCGAATGGATCCTATTTTGAGAAGTTTGGTTACCTCGTCCTTGATGAAGGCATGTTTGACCTCGAACATGGGCCTTCTTTTCTACTTCACCGGATGAAATTTCGGATCCAAGCTTAGTCTATGAGTGGTGATTTCCGGTGGGATCCCTGTTATGTCAAGATGGGACCAAGCGAAACAGTCCATGTTAGCTATAAGAAATTGAATATGCTTTTTTCTGAGCTCGGTACTTAACCCCGTAGATTGTTTTGATTCCCTCTGGTGTTGGGAATTTTAGAGCCTGGTGAAGGGTCGAGGGTACTGCTCTCATATTGTAGATCCACAGCCTCCCGAACAGGGCGTTATACCTCATGTAGTCCTCGATCACGTGGAACTTCATTTCTTGGATGGTCCCAACCATGTTTACTAGCAGAATCATCTCGCCCTTCGCAGTTTCACATGCCATGTTGAATCCGTTTAGTACTAGGGCTGCGGGCACGACCTAGTCCTGTAGACCGAGTTTCTCTACGACCCTCGATCTAATGATATAGGCTGAACTGCCTAGATCAATTAGCACATGCTTAACTTGAGTTTTATTCATAAGTACAGATATTACAAGTGCATCGTTATGGGGCTGGATGATTCCTTCTGCATCTTCGTCATTAAAGGACAAGGTTCCTTTTGGTATGTAATCCTGAGCTCGAGATCATTTCTCTCTTACAATCGACATCTTAGTCCATTTAAGCACTGGCCCCGGGGGGACATCGATCCCTCCGATGATCATGTGGATAATGTGTTATGGCTCTTCTTGTTCGTTTTGTCTATTGAACTCTCTGTTTTTGAAATGATTCATGGCCCGGTCACTTAAAAACACTCGAAGGTGCCCTTCATTGAATAACTGGTCTACCTCTTCTCTCAACTGCCTGCAATCTTCCATTCTGTGGTCATGGATGCCATGATATTTACACATTTGATTGGGATTTCTCTGGGTTGGATCGGTCTACAGAGGTCGAGGCCATTTAGTATATCTGATACGTCCGATAGCCGATACGATGGCGGATGCATCAATGTTGAAGTTATACTCTGACAATCATGGTTCTACCTTAGGTCCGGCATGCCTGTCGAAACCATTCTTGTTCATCAGCCCTCGAGACCCTTGGCCTCGATCACTTCTCCTTTTACCTCGTACAGAGTTGCGTCCTAGTTTGCTGCCCCTACGATCTCCATTATACGGTCGGTATCGGTCCCTATTCGACCTCGATTCTCGGTCGATGTCCCTTTTAATAACGGACCCAGAAGGGGCCCCCAACTGGTCGTCTCCGACTCTAATCTTCGATTGATATCGATTATGTACATCGGCCCAGGTAACAGCCAGGTACTCAATCAAGTTCTGCTTCAACTGTTGCAAAGCCATTGAGCTTCGTTCGTTTAGTCCTTGGGTGAAAGCTTGAACGGCCCAATCGTCTTTGACCGGTCGTAGATCCATTCGTTCCATTTGGGAACGAGATACAAACTTTCTTAGCATTTTGTTATCTTTTTACCTTACCTTGAAAAGGTCTGACTTTCTGGTCTCAACCTTTTATGGCTCCTGCGTGTGCTTTTACAAAAGAATCTGCAAGCATGGCAAAAGAATCGATAGAGTTAGGTGGTAAATTATGATACCATATCATTGCTCCCTTTAACAGGGTTTCCCCTAATTTCATTAATAATAAGGATTCGATCTCGTCGTCCTCTAGATCGTTCCCTTTAATGGCACATGTGTAAGAGGTGACATGCTCGTTGGGGTCAGTCATTCCATTATATTTGGGAATATCGGGCATGCGGAATTTCTTGGGGATCGGTTTTGGAGTTGCGCTTGGGGGAAAGGGCTTTTGTACAAACTTTTTGTAATCCAAACCCTTTAATATTGCCCCCGGGATCTGATCGACCTTAGAGTTATAAGTTTCTACTTTCTTGTCGTTTGCTTCAATCCTCTTCTCTCCTGACTTTATCCGTTTTGTCAGTTCCTTGAGCATCTTTATAATTTCGGGTTTAGTCCCCGATTCTTGTTCATTTGACCTTACTACAACTGGCCCCATTCTGTGGGTGACTTCTTGGGGTGGACCGAGCTCAGGCCTGCTCGGTGCCTGGGTTTGGCTCTACAACTGAGCTATCGCTACCTGTTGAGCTTGCAATATTTCGAAAATCATACGCAGGCTAAATCCCGTCCTCTCCAATATTTTGGGTATTTCGAACTGCAGATCGAGTTCCACCATGAATGCTATTTTCGAGGCCAGAATGTTGGTTCGCTTCGATGGCTACATGAGAATTAACGTCAATTGGATCTACGGCCCGAGTCCCAACCGGGTCAACGAGTGACCTTTCATCCCCGGGCGTCACGTTATTATTCTCATCTTGATGGCTAGATTCGTTGTCGATAGGTAGGGCCATTAGCTGAGAGTTCGTCATTTTCAGCCTGAAATCAAAGACACTCCCAAGAGCAAGTGTAAAGTAGTATGTGTTTTACAGAGATTTGTATCAAATAACCACTATTATCCTTAGTCCCATGGTGGGCGCCAAACTGTTTACCCGAAAAACGGATAGAGTTGAATTTATATGTAATTCTAAGGATACATGATATAAATTAGGAAAGATATGTAAATGAATATCGAAATTAGTTATAAAAGAAATGAATGCAAACCGAATAAAATAGTTAGCCTAAGCCTTCAAATTTTATCACATGCAAATTGAGTGAAGAATGATTGGTAGAAAAAACAATATGACTAAATATCAAAAGCCAAAAAGGATAATATTGCTTTCTTTTCTGTATATCTCAAAAATTAATCCGTCCCCTCTACAAATGATAGCAACTCTTAATATAGCGGGGGAATCCCATTTTGGATATAATTAAAAATACATAGTGGAGATCTCATGATAGATTAATTAATTAGGTTTTTCTTGATTCAAGCCGTGATTTCTGCCGAAATTCTCCCCCTAATTGCGGCTATAACAGCTTTTTTGTTTCTTGGCCCGATCTTGATCTTGACCGATCTCGATCTTGATTGATTTTTGGGGCTTGAGCTCGATCTTGGTCGATCTCTATTTGTTCTACCTCGATGTCTCGAGCTCGATCTTGGCTGATCTCTATTTGTTCGACCTCAATGTCTCGAGCTCGATCTTGACCGATCTCGATCTAGATTGGTTTCTGGGGCTCGATATTACAATGACGAATTTTGGTCCATCATGTTCCAATCTCGAAAGGCAAACCCGATTTTGATCGTATACACCCATAAACTTCTTTTTCGGAAAAAGTTTTTTAATTTCTTTTCAAAAGTTAGCTGAACGGGAACATACTATTTTTCCCCATTACACAAATGATACTTACCAATTAGCTGAAAGAAAACACTTTTGCTTTAGTGGCATGAGGACTTTCGTTGTTCCCACTGCTATTTCTTTTTCCAACTTCAAATACATAATGATTGTCTTTGTTATCATCAATTAAAGTAGAAGTTGCTTTCGTGTGGATGCCACGCTCCCTACCTTTAATTAATTCAATGTATTTTAATTAGTTGGTATCTTGGTCAGCAATCTTGATATCTTGCAGCGCATTTGATGATAGTATCCCATTTATATTGAATTGCAATTAATTGTCTTACCTTTCTTTTTTCCTTTCCCCCCCTTTCGTGTTGATGCCACACTCTCTCCCTTTCATTCGATGGGTTTAAACTTTAAACTTTAAACAAGCTGGTATTTTGGGTCCGCAATTTTGATATCTTGTCGCGCACTCGATAATATGTTATTATTAAACTGCAATTGATTAATGTCTTACCTTTTTTGCCATAGTGATTAGTGAGTATTTAGTAACTTAACTTATGTGATTTCTAAAGCATAATCTATCCCAACCTGAATATACGAAGATGATTACCTTAGATTTACAGGTAATTTTAAAAAAGAATCTAAATTATGCTGAAAGCCTAACTACGGAATTCATTGGACGGGTCCGCCCTAAAATCTTAGGAAACATGCTACTTATGAAAAATCGAATAAAGTGAAACCTCAAAAATAAATTTAATCATATTTACATTTATTTTGCTTAATTACAGTAAAAATTCTCTATAATTGTGTCATTTGTTCAAATATTTTTTGATTGCTATAGAGAAATAATATTATAGAGAATATATAATATAATATAACATAAAAAATCGATGTCAAAGAAAACTTGACCGTTATAGTTGTATACGGTTAAAACCGGGCCCACCCGATTTTACTATTTGACCGAGACCGGGAGTTCGCATCGAAGGATGACCTCGTAACGGAATAGGCCATATCACGAGGATAGGTTACCGAGTTCAGAACCGAGGTACCTGTCAAGATCGAGGCTAATAGCTATCGAAGCCAAACAAGACAAACATCGAGCAAGATCGAAGATAACACAATAACAGAAAGGCGAGATATCCGTGACTGGTCGAGGATCACGGCGTAAATCTCGGTGACTGGTCGAGGATCATGGCATAAATCTCGGAATTGGTCAAATCAGAAACGGTTAATTAGCTAATCGTGGGATTTCCTTCTGTAATTAGAGTTATACCATAAGTAGAACTCCTCTACTATATAAAGGCAAGTATTAACCATTTGTAACACATTGTTCTCACGTAAAAAAGTCAATATAACACTCTCTATCTTTTGCTTATACTCTCTTGTTCATCAACTTGCTTTATTTTTAACTATTTTGATATCAATCAGTTCGAAGGCATCCTAGCTCGAGGGTTGAATTATGTTTCAATACAGGTTCGCTTTATTTTATAGTTCATTTCTGTTATTAATCTTCATATTTGCCTATCGGTATTAAGTGAAATCGCGTATCCTTAGAACCTCATTATAAGTTTAATTGTTATTCAATTTTAAGGATAAACAATAGTAAAATATTGTTATAAACGATGAATATTATAAAAATGTCTTGAATACAAAATTTCTTAAATAAGATCCTCCCCAACCAGGTCCCATTAGAATTATCATTCTTAAACTAGTTAACGCTTCCATGCATACGGTTTCTCCGGAACAAATAAGGAAAACAGAGAAAAAAAGTGGCACTTTGTTTCTCTAATTATACTAAGCTCGGTCATATGAGTGGTTCAAAATTTATTTCCATTTGTGTGTCACAATCAATTATTTCTTCTTAGCTTTTCTCTTCAATTATTTAATTCTCTGATTTGGTGCCTTTGTTTTATTAGTGGGTGATATTATGGCAGGTACTCTAAGATACAATGTTGAAGTGAGCTTTGGAGCAATAATAAAATTATTTTCTTGTGACTTATCACTAATAGAAAACTGTCAAAAATCATCCGAGAAAAACAACCAAAATCAGTCAAAAACATAGGAAAACCGACCGATTTCCGACCAATTTGTAAATTATTTTATTATTTATTTTTTAAAAATAGCGCCTGATTTCAGTCGAAAATATAATTATTAGATAATTTTACATTTCCTTTTAAATTTTAACATACCGACCGAAATCAGCCGTAATCATTAAAAAAATAAATAAATAAAGGTTATTTACGATCGACATCAGTCAGTAATTTCAAATTTCTGCAGATTGCACATTGAAATTACCGACCGATGTCGGTAATTATGAATTTTTGGGTTTTTAATATGAGTATTCCGACAAAAATCGGTAGAAAATTAGTCGAAAATCGGTCGGTTTTCTGGGTAAAAACCTGGCAGAATATGATTGCTTTTAAGCTACACCACTTGCCAATTACAACCAATAACCATCCTATAATGACAACATTATATTACTGCCATTCAACCACAATTAACCAACAACAACAACAATTACCCAACGCCTACCACAACAACGCTAATAACAATAATAACTAAACAACGTCAACGACAACAACAACGCCAACCACAATAACAACAATATAAATGTTCAACAACAAAATAATAACAACAATACAATATCAATAATACAATCATCATTTACAACTATTCCTATCAATATTCATATATATGTTGGGCCCGAGGCCGTAGTTTATTCAGATAAACATGTTGTTCATCATTCAGAAGAGGGAGTATTCATATCCTTACTTCCTTTGTTCAGTTATCAATTATCAGTTCAGTTATTAGTTATTAATGCAGTTTCAGTTTCAGCAGTTATTATTTCAGTTATCAGTTATCAGTTATCAGTTCTCTATTATCAACTTAGTTTCAGTTTTAGAATTTACAGTTCTTTCTTTCAGTTGCTTTACACACCAGTGCAATTCAAATGTACTGACGTCTTTTTTTTCCCGGGGCTTGCATCTCACGATGTAGGTAATGATTTACCGATTGATGATTCAGAACGCTAGGATTCTCGTACCAGCTATTTTGTGATCCCCAATTCTTTCGCGGCATTATCATTACCTTACAGTATTCAGTATTTTCAGACAATCAGTGTTTTGAATACTTCATAGACTAGAGTAACAGTTAGACACAATCGCAGGCTTTTCAAGTTAAGTTATGTTAGCTACAAATATGTTTTAGAATTGTATTAGGGTAACAACCCGACCAGTCGTTTTGAGAGTTGTAGCCTCATTCCCCCATTTACTGCTCAATCTATGCTTCACAGTTATTATGTAACTTGTCGGGGTGATTAGTTTTGGTCCGGCGAGGTTTTAGGAATGAATTGGAACATTTAGTTCCAAGGTTTTAAGTTTAAGTTGAAATAGTGACCGAATGTCGACTTATATGTAAACGACCCCGAAATAGAGTTTTGATGATTTCAATTACTCTGTATAGTGATTTTGGATTTAGGAGAGTGTCCGGAAATTTTTTGAAAGTCCATAGTGGAATTTGGCTTGAAATGACGAAAGTTGAATTTTTGGGAAGTTTGACGAGGGAGTTGACTTTTTGATATCGGGGTCGGAATCCAGTTCTGCAAATTTTCAAAGCTCCGTTATGTCATTTATGACTTGTGTACAAAATTTGAGGTCAATCAGAGTTGATTTGGTAGGTTTCGACATCGAATATAGAAGTTAAAAATTTTTAAGTTCTTTATGCTTGAATTGGGATATGATCTGTGGTTTTAGCGTTGTTTTATATGATTTGAGATTTCGACTAAGTTCGTATGATGATTTAGGACTTGCTGGTGTATTTGGTTGAGGTCCCGAGGGCTTCAGGTGAGTTTCGGATGGTTAACAGATCAAAATTTGGACTTAAAGAGCTGCTGGAATTTTTCTGCTGGAAATTGAGGCAGGAAATAGAGGGAAGCGCGTGGACAAAAACTTTAAATTATAAAACAGGGGTTTCGTCCTATTTTCCATTTTTGACAAATTGGAGCTTGGGGAGAGGCAATTTTTGAGAGATTCTCAAGGAAAAACATCGGGGCAAGTGATTCTGACTCGGATTTGGTCAATATATATGAATATATCATTGTTTTCATCATTTAATTAGTGTTTTGAGATGGAAATTTAGGAAAAATGAGGAAGAGGTCTTGGACTAGAATTTTGAGGTTTTGAATGGGATTTTGTTATCGGATTTGAGTAAATTTGGTATGGTTAGACTCATGAGTGAATGAGCTTTCGGGTTTTGTGACTTTTGTCGGATTTAGAGACGTGGGCCCGAGGCCCGGGTTTGAGCCGATTTTGGATTTTTGGCTATAATTGCGTATCTTTCTTGTGGAATTGATTTCTTTAGCCTATATTGATTGTACTGTGCTGCTTGTGGCTAGATTGGGGATGTTTGGAGACCAATTCACGAGACAAGGGCATAGCGGAGTAAGAAATTATGCGGTTTTGAGGTAAGCAACACTTCTAAACTTGGTTCTGAGGGAATGAATCCCCGAATTGGTGTTATATAAATTGGTTGGAGGTGACGCACACGATAGTTGACGAGCGTGTGGACGTGCACCATTGAAATTGTGACTTGAATAAATTCTGTCAAGTTGTAAAAATTAAAGAATCATGTTATTATCTGAACATTTCCCACGTGTTAGAGAAATTGAGCTGAGGCTCGTATTAAATATCATGTTTAGGCTACGTGCTGATATTTTGGGACCCGTGGGGTCGTGTTGGTATTAAATTAATTATTTTAAAAATGTACATTTCACACTCAATCATATTCATCCATTGTGAAGATATTTATGGGATCGAGCTGCGCGTCGTAACAAGCCATATTGGCTTTATATATTATTATTATTAAATGGATCGGGGTTGCCCGTCTACAGAAGGCCTTATAGGCTTTACTATTATATGTATCGGGGCTGCCCGCATGCAGCATGCCTTATAGGCTTTATTATTATACAGATTGGTACTGCTCGCCTGCAGTAGGCCATATCGGCTTTATATTACGCTTGTGTTAAAGGAGCCCCTCCGGAGTCTGTACACACCCCTAGTGAGCGTAGATGATTATATATTCGGGATGGACTTCCCTAGGCATGGAATTATCTTATTTATATTGTGATGAATTTTCTCTGGACATGGATATTGTCCGTATCATTTACATTTGGGGAATAAATTACACCAGGGCTGGATTGGCCTTATACGGTACTGAGTGACTGACTGTCAGTCGATGTGTATATATATACGGGGTGGAATATCCCTAGGCTGGATTGTCCATAAACAATACCGAGTGACTAAATGATTAGTGACCAGTATTACATGAGGTTTTTCCACTGAGATTTCATATTCCTCATATCATGCAGTATAAAACGATTTCACTTATACTGAGTTTAACTGTTGAACTTGAAAGCATGCCTACATTTCTGTACTATTATTTATACTGGATTGTACCTACGGAGCTCGTCACCATTTTCATCCCAGAGGTTAGTCTTGCTACTTATTGAGTTAGTTGTACTCATACTACACTCTGCACCTCGTGTGCAGATCCAGGTGCTCCTGGATATGGTGGCTGCTAGATTTCGGAGTTTATTATGTTGGAGACTATCAAGGTAGCTGCTTGGCGTCCGCAGACTTTGACTCCCTTCCTTTTTAGTTATTATATTGTTCTATATTTTCAGACAGTGATTTTATCAATTAGACCTTGTATTCATTTAGATGCTTATGTACTCAGTGACACCGGGTTTTGGGAGTGTTTATATATGTATTTGTGAGATTTCTTCTAGTGAATTTAATTATTATGTTTTCAAACTTAAAAGATATGGTGGTTTATTGAGATTGTCGTCTTGCCTAGTATCAAGATAGGCGCCATCATGACAGGTGAGATTTTGGGTCGTGATAAGTTAGTATCAGAGCCTAGGTTACATAGGTCCTATGAGTCATGAGCAGGTTTAGTAGAGTCTTGCGGATCGGTACAAAGACGTCTGTACTTATCTTCTAGAGGATGCCGAACCCTTCGGAAACTTTCTCCTTCTTGCAATTTTGTCGTGCGAATTTGTTGATTCCGAAAACTAAATTTATGTTATTTTATTCTTTCACAGATGGTGAGGACACATACTATCGGATCGGACTATCAGCCACCAGTTAGGGCCGCGAGAGGTCGAGGCCATGGTAGAGGCTGGGGCCGAGGTAGAGGTTGAGGTGTAGCTCGTACAACAGTTGGAGCAGCACCTATAGCACCACCAGTTACTCCAGCTCAGGAGCATATTCTAGATATAGCTGAGCCGACAGGACCAGCTCATGCACTAGCTGTGCCCATTGTGATTCCAGGCCTTCAGGAGGCTCTGACCCAGATATTGACAGTTTGCACTGGCCTTTCTCAGGTGGTTTCGGCTCAGGCCGCACCTGCCACTTCTCAGACAGGGGGAGGTACTCATACCTCTATTGCCCGTACCCCAGATTAGGTAGTGCAGGGACCTCAGATATCGGGGGCACTACCAGTCCAGCTAGTTGCAGCTGCTCAGGCCCCGGTAGTCCTCGTTATGGCAGATAATGAGCAGAGGAGACTTGAGAGATTTGGGAGGTTTCGACCTCTATCATTTAGTGGTGCTGAGTCAGAAGATGCTCAAGGTTTTCTGGATAAGTGCCAGCGGATGCTTCAGACAGCGGGTATTCTGGCGACCAGTGGGGTCTCGTTCACTACTTTTTAGTTTTCTGGGGCTGTTTTCAGATGGATGGAGGCTTATGAGAGGCGCATGCCGGTCGGTGCAGTACCACTTTCATGGAAGGAGTTCTCCGTTCTAATTTTGGAGAAGTTTGTGCTGCAGTATAGCAGAGAGGAGCTACGCAGGCAGTTTGAGCAGTTACGTTAGGATGGCATGTCTGTGACGCAGTACGAGATACGATTTTCTGAGTTTGCTCGTCACGCAGTTTGGTTGGTTCCCACTGATAGGGAAAGGATTAAGATGTTCATTGATGGCCTCACATATCAGTTGCGGTTGTTTATGACTAGGGAGAAGGTATCTGGTGCCACTTTTGATGAGGTGGTTGACATTGCTCGGTAGATAGAGGTGGTCCGTAACCAGGAGCTTGGTGAGAGGGAGGACAAGAGGCCTCGAGGTTCGGCCAGTTCTGGTGGGGTACCTTCTGGAGGGAGTCCTACCATAACAGGGGCCGTCCTTACAGACACGCTCAGACGGGATGTCTAGTTCACCGTGGTGCATCATCCAGCCATGGTTCATACAGTTCTCATCAGGGTCAATCATCTCTCAGTGCACTTCCATCCCAGAGTATGCCCCGTGCTCCTTCAGTTTAGGGATCATCTATACCAGGTTCTTCTGGTAGTTATTCTGGTTCTCGAGGTCCACCTCAGAACTCGCCACCATTATTCAAGAGGGAGTGCTATAAGTGTGGAGAGCAGGGTCATGTGATGAAATATTGTCCCCGCCTTATGCGAGATCCGGTTCAGTAGAGGATTCAGGCTACTACTTCTGCACCAGTTGCTCCACCACCCACCCAGCCAGCTCAGGGTGGGGTTTAGTCAGCTAGGGGTTGCACAAGAGGGGGAGGCCGATCAGGTGGCAGTCAGACCCGATTCTATGTTTTTCCTACCATGCCAAATGTTGTTGCTTTAGATGTAGTGATCACAGGTATTGTGTCAGTGTACCACAGGGATGCTTCTATATTATTTGACCTTGGTTCCACTTATCGTATGTATCATCGTATTTTAATCATTACTTGGTTATGCCCCGTGAGTCCTTAGTTTCACATGTTCGTGTATCTACGCCGGTGGGCGATACTATTATTGTGGATTGTGTATATCGGTCGTGTGTGGTAACTATTGGGGGACTGGAGACTAGAGTTGATCTCTTATTGCTCAGTATGATTGATTTTGATGTAATCCTCGGTATGGATTGGTTATCTCCATGTCATGCTATTCTGGACTGTGACGCAAAAATCGTGATGTTGGCAATGCCAGGGTTGCCGAAGGTCGAATAGAGAGGTTCTCTAAATTATGTTCCCAGTAGGGTAATTTCTTATTTGAAGGCCTAATGTATGATTGGGAAAGGGTGTTTGTCATATTTGGCCTTTGTGAGAGATGTTGATCCAGATACTCTCCTGTTGATTCAGTACCGGTAGTGCAAAACCTTTCGGAGGTATTTCCTGCAGACCTGCTGGGTATGCCACTTGACAGGTATATTGATTTAGGTATTGACTAGGTGTCAGGCACTCAGCCCATTTCTATTCCTCCGTTTCGTATGGCACCAGCTGAGTTGAAAGAGCAACTTCAGGAACTCCTTGGTAAGGGGTTTATTAGGCCTAGTGTGTCACCTTGGGGTACACCAGTTTTGTTTGAGAAAAAGAAAGATGGTACTATGTGGATGTGCTTTGATTACAGGCAACTGAACAAGGTTACAATCAAGAATAAATATCCTTTGCCGCGTATTGATGACTTATTTGACCAGCTCCAGGGAGCTAGGGTATTCTCCAAAATTGATTTGAGATCTGGGTATCTGCTCGGGTCCAAACCTACACCACTATAGAGTAGAGAGGATGGTCGATGCAGTTTTACCCAACGAGGTCGGGATCAATTTCCACAGGGAGTTAATTTGGTTTGGAGTTAGGTATCTAACTAATCTTGATATGCGAGTTGTTCCTAATTGCACTTCTAAACATTATTGTGATTGATTCTATTCTAATTCTATACTATAGTATGTTGAGTGTAAGCTAAGTACAATATTTTTGGTGAAAGTTTTCAAGTGTTAAAAAGGCACAAGGGAAGTGACTTCCGCCTAGGTGAGTATCTAATGGGTATCAAGAATCTAGGACAAGCTTGTTATGATTGGGGTCGTGATATAACCATCACACATAAATGCTCACTCTATACCTCTCGGTAGTTTGAGTGACTTTGCCCGATTTGGCTTTTTCAAACCCAAATGGGTGTTCATACAATACAAGTAAAATTTGCTCAAGTCGGGTATTACTATCTCTAGGTTTAACCCTTTAATTGGGGCTATTAATCTCTTAAGTTTGCCCCAATTACTTGTTAGCCTAATTTTCCTAGACTTAGTCCCTCTTTCTCAAGAAGAGCCTAAGTCAAAAAGGCATGAATCAATATTTGCAACCACTAATTCTATAATTTTAGCATAAATTAGGCTAAATATCACTAACCCCATAAACAATTAAGCACTAAAATTCAAGACCCACTAAATACCCACACTAAGGTTGGGTCACAACCCTAGCTATGGTGTCTATCTACTCATAATAGCAGCAGAAATCAAAGATAAAGATGAAATATAAGCCATAATATTAAAGTACAAGATGAAAATCTTAAGTTTGAAGGTAAATCTTCTCTAAAATTGCCCAAAAAGGGAAAACCCAGCTGTTCACGTGCTCTACTCAACAAAACTTAACCTAAAATTGATAAAAGGATCTATTTATACTAGGCTGAAATTTTCGGACAAAAATGCACATGCGGAGGATTCGCGGACGCGTAATTCTGACCGCGTCCGCTCTTGAGCTTTCGCGGCCGCGTAATAATGAGCGCGGTTCGCGTTTCTTCAATACCGGGCTTGGGTTGGGTTTAATTTTGCTGACCGTGTAATTTTAACCGTGTCCACGTGTGCTTCCATCGCGATCGCGTAATTTGGACGCGGACCGCGTTCTTCAGTTAAGCCTGACTTGCAGGGTCTTTGAACCTCAAGATGCGCTCTCATCGGAAATCCCTTTGCTGCCGCGCCAAAGAATTCGTGGCCGCTTTTTTCCAATGCGGTCAGCGGTGATTTTAGTACTTAAAGCAGCTTCTCTGAATCTACTTTCGCGGACCACGTAATAGTGGCCGCCTCAGCGGTGGTCCTTACGCGCCCGCACTTTTCTGCCGCTCTCAGAGCTCTAGTCTCAGCCTTGGATTCGTGCAGGTTTGTCTCCTTCATGAGTTGATTATGGCTTCTTTGACTCATTTTGACCAAACCCTGCAAGGAAGCACATTAAGTTAGTTTTCGAGAATACCTTTACAGATTTTTGACCCAAAACCTAAGCAAAAGAGAGTAAATAATAGGCTAAAACTCCTAGTTATCAACTCCCCCAAACTTAAGCTTTTACTTGTCCTCAAGAGAACAAGGTAATTCCCACCTCCATAAGAAAAAGAAATGAAAATTTTATCTGTCCTAAGGTGACTTCATCAAACATCAATTGGGACTAACAATTACCCTCAACACAAATGCATTATCAACAACATCATGCTATGATTTCCATAGTTCTAATGTGACACAAAAGCATCAAGAGTTGACTCAATTCATCAAGGAAGTTCGCTCTCTCACATAGGTCATTGTGGATCCCAAACTCCTCCTCCTCTACTCCCAATGAGAAAATCTCACTTTATAAAATGTGACACTCAAAACAAGGATTGTAAAGAAGTGCGCTCATCACTATCAAAAGAATGCCACAAGTCCGGCTCTAAGTACTATAAGCTTGCCCCTTATGTAAATCACCACTAATGCAAGCTCACTCAACGTGAAATCATATAGGGCTTTTGCAAGATATAATGAAGGCTTTTTGGATCAAGGTAGGATACAATGAACTATGATGGTTTCATCTTTCCTTAAGCACTCCATTTTCTCATTTTGGTTCATACTTTCTTGACTCTTTGAGTCATTTTCCTCTTCCTCAGGGGAACTAGAGAGACCCATTGTCACTCTTTCTTGTTCATGACAATCATTTTTCTCCTTTTCTCATCATTCCTTTCCTTTCAACATTGTTTTCTTGAATCCTTTCAACCTTTACTTTCTTTTTGACATGCTTCTTTTTGGTTTTTCATCCTTTCTTTGCCTTTCCTTTCCATCAATTCTTTTTGTTCTTTGAACCTTTCATCACTTTGTAATTCCTCGTCTCTCCCCCAAACTTATATTTTTGCCAAATGTTCATCATGAATGCTAAGAAAAGATTAGGTGCCAAGAGAGGGTCATTATAAAACAGATGAGGGCTTGTAATGAGGTTATTGAATAAAAAGGGCTTAGGCTCAAAGGGGTTGACTAAGGATATCATAATGGTAGGTTATAAAAGTTTTCAAATGTTCAAATGGGACCAAGGAGAGTATATAATCACTTCTCAAATCGAGCTACACTTCGAATTTCGCCTAGGCAAACATTCAGGGCAAGTTCAAGACTTATTGGCACGGGACTTGGACTTGCAATTCAATACCTCACCTCCCTCTCAAGCTAATGGATTATTAATGAGAACAGATTCAAGAGCCCACAACAACCCTAGCTAAGATTGAATATCATAGATGGCTCAAGGAAACCACTTGATGATAGTTTTAGTCAACTCAAGAGTCTAAACGTCACAACTAGAGCTAATCTCGTCAACAAACTTGTCTCTAACCATGAGGTCGAAGGTAAGTGTGTTAGTGCCAAGTGAAGCCTGCTTGAGACACTTTTATTCATTACTACTATATATCAAAACAGAAAGGAAAACAGACTAAATCCCTTAAGAAGGTTGTCACACCATCCATCGTTGGGAAGAGCCACCCGGTTCACACAACATCCACCTTTGGAAAGAATCATGGCATTAAGAAAACCAAAGATGATCATGCAAAAATGTAAAAAGAGGCTACAAACTCAAAAAGAAACTACTAAAGGAAATAAGAAGCAAAGCTATTAAGGAAAATTACAAAAGAAGTTATAAAGTAAAATACGAAAAGTAAAATGAATATGTACAATAAGGGAGTGAAACGAATATACACAAAATGGGGATGAATATATACATGGAATGGTAAGGTTATATACATACCAAAAGTGAAAAATAACGAAAATGAAATATAAAAATAAAAATAACGATAAGTAAAAATAAAGAAAAATAGTATCATAATTATTACATGCCAGTCATCAAAACAAAATAAGACCATACCCCCCCCCCCCCCCAAATAAAAGTTAGCGTTGTCCTCAATGCTAAAAGTAAAAATAAGATCAGGGGAGGGATAAAAAGTAAAGAAAACTCCCTATGTGGTATTTGTCTTAGCACCATCAGGATCCTCTAACTGGAACTCTTGGTCCTCGGTATGGGGTATCACAATTCTTCTCACCGGCTCTTTGTCAGCCTCCTGCTCTGATGCCTGTGCTGTTTGTGATGCCGGTGCAGTCTCCTCCATAAAGAGGTCTAGAGGAATATTGCCGGTGGAAGTAAGCTTCTCAACCTCTTTCTTTAACAGCTCTTGATTCTAAGTCACCTTCTTGCCTGTTTTCCCATCTCCTTGATTACCTTTGCATGAGCACCCAGAGTCTCCAGTATTTGCTTTTGGTTGTCAAGGATCTTCTTCAATGAATCCTCCACTGACGGAGGCATCTGTAGGTGTGCTGAAGCTACATGTGCTGCGACTGCACTGGATAAGGCAGATAACTTTGATGTAGCTACCTGTATCCAGTTGTTGATGCTGGATAAATTATGATTAACCCGCAGTGCAGTCTGAGGGTAAGCTGAGGAGGAAGGCATAGATAGTGGGGCAGAGACTGATGGCCCTAAGGACGGAGGTAGCATATCAGCAGATGAACCTTCGGATGTGGAAGGCTCGGACCTAGTAGCCACTACCCTTGGCTCTTCAAACTGACCAGCGAAGGTAGTGGCTTTGCCTTTGGACTTGGGATTGTCTGCTCCCTGAAGGTTGTACCAAGAGAAGGGCCTTTTTGGCTTCACCTTCGTGTCAAAGTGTCTCCCCTCAACCCCTTGGTCCTCTAGGTACATAGTGATGAAATTGGGGTAAGGGTAGGACATGTCTTCCTTCTCGGTTGCCTTAGATATGTTCTGGGCCATGAGGTTCCACATATTTATTGGGTACCCCGCCATGATGGACGCTATGAGGATCGCCCGGGAGAATGGAATGTCACTGTCATACAGGCACGGATCAAGGCGGTTGCAGACGAAGGTGCACCATCCTTTTTCTTCAAAGCTCAAAGTGTTTCTATGAATATGGACCCCAGGTGTAAGCCAAACCGGTGTTGACCCAGGGATGGCTATCACCTCTGCAAGCCATAGACGGGTTGCCTCATCAAATGCCAACTTCTCCAAGTACAGGGATTCGTTCACCTCATTAAACCCGGCATATGTGTTCAGTGTCTTTCCATCAAATCTAATCTTCCGGTTCCGTACCTTAGTCACATAGGTGCCCTTTTTGATGTGGGAAACATTGGTGTAGAATTCTTTGACTAAGTACTCATTTGCCTCCGGTAGCTTGCTAGTGAAGAATTTCCACCCCACTCTTTCATCAAATTGCTTCTTCACATTGGGATTGTGAGGTAGAAGATCTCTTTCTATGAAATGCCGCTCAAGGGTGAGCAACCTTTGTGGCCACCATTCCCAGAATTTGTGGTAGGATTTCTCACTCACAAACCTATCTTGCCATACTGCTAGCTTCTTTGATCTAATCAAACCTCCAACCGAGGTATCACCAGCTCTCCCGTCATCCGGGACATCCTCTTCATCATTAATATTAATTGGAGCCGCTGTTGAGGCTGGAGTTACAGCAGGTGGTGTGCAAGTCGCACTACCTCCTCTTGAGCCATCAGACGACCAAGACAGGGAGGTAGATTCATCGACGAGGCGGTAGGGCTGTGATTGAGCCTCTTGTTGGGGTTGTGCAGCTTCCCCTTCACAAATCTTCTGGGAGGGGACATACTCACTAGTCTCAAAAAAGTCGGGAGTGGGTCTTCGGATGGTTTGTTTCTTGCCAATGACCTTTTTGGGTGCTAAGGATGCAGTCTATTTCCCTCTGCCCCGGCCTCGGGAGGATTCTCCCCTCCCTTGTGATTTCTCAGTACCGCCACGAGATCGCACCATTATCTGCATACAAAATCAGTGAAAGCTTATTAGTATTGTGGTTCAATGAATCAGCAAAGGAAATCACATGATATGATCACATTGTTTCTCAACGCAGGGATCCGCTGACAGCGTAAAAAGGAGCGCGTCCGCGGAATGGTTAGCGTGGTCCGCGTAAAAAGGAGCGTGGCCGCGAAAGAGGTTGGACTCAGACCACCAACTCTCTAATCATGGTCTTCCGCGGACCGCGTAATTTGGGACGCGGCCGCGAAAGATGAAGCGCGGATCGCGTAAAAATGAATGCGGCCGCGAAATCAATTTGTCAAACTCTCTGAAACTCATGAGATCGGACCACGTATTTTGGACGCGGCCGCGTAAGTTCAAATACGGACCGCGGAAGAATCATCGCGTCCGCGAACATGAAACCATACTCAGCTCTCGCAAATTAAAGAATGCGGATCGCGTAAAATGGACCGCGGTCCGCGGAATTTAAATAAAAACAGGCACTTGTACATTTGAAACCTAGGGTTTTCACTAAGTGCAAAAATTAATGCAATTAACATGCATAGTTAATAATCCTATCCCCATTAGGCAAGTAAAGCTATTACCCACATGAATTTAAGCATCAATTAAACATGATTTTGAGATTGTGGCATGTATTAAACCCTAACTAAAAAGAAAAATTAAAAATAGAAGAAAAGAAAATCAAAAGATGAAATTAATGTAAAAATTTGAGCATACCAGATGTGGATTTGTAGTAGAAGATTGCTTCTTGACTAATGAGACATGAAATTGAAAGTGTAAGAAGGAGAAGATGAACAATGGTCTATTTCGGTGAGAGTGTGGGGTTCGAAAAGTGTAAAAGTCCTAAAGACTTCCTATTTATACCAACCCAAGAGGTTCCACCGACTTACCTGAGCGCGGTCCGCAGAATTCCACTGCAGTCCGTGCTTTTTACCTTTCGAAAAGCCTTTTCAGAAATAGGCCCGCTGAGAGCGGATTAACTGCGACCGCGTAAGATCAACGCGGACTGCAAAATTACAAACGTGAAAGCGAATACAACTTCAGAGAGCTGATATTCTGGACTTTTCAAGTCCGTGTCCGCTGACAAATTGCGCCCCTGCAAAAAACTCTCGCTGATCGCGAAATTTGAGCGTGGTCCGCGTAATTCCCCAAAATTATGGAAACTTTTTTTCAGCCACAATCTTGTACTGCACAAGCAATTCCTACACAAAGCTCACAACCAGTTAGTTCAAAATAAAGCTTGATCTAAGAAGAAAAAGAAAATCAAAAGAGAAAGAAAAACACATGGTTGCCTCCTAAGAAGCGCATGATTTAACGTCGCGGCACGACGCATGTTACCAATAGCATTATAATTTGATCAATGCCACCACATGGCTATCATCAAACTTGCTGAGGTAATGCTTCACTTGGTGCCCATTAACTCTGAAGATTTCACCATTTATTTTCAGGTCAAGAGAACCAAACGGAGTCACGTGCACCACCTCAAAAGGGCCACTCCATTTTGACTTGAGCTTTCCCGGAAACAGTCATAACCAAGAGTTGAATATAAGAACCAAGTAACCCTTCTTGAATTATTTGTTCCAGGCATATTTGTCATGTAAGTACTTCATCTTGTCCTTATACAAGGACGAGCTGGAATAGGCATGAAACCGGAATTCATCAAGTTCATTGAGTTGCTTTACCCGGAGATTGGCTGCTACATCCCATTCAAGGTTTAACTTCTTGAGCGCCCACATGGCCTTGTGCTCTAACTCAACCGAAAGATGGCATGCTTTTCCAAATACTAACCGGTGCGGAGACATACCAATTAGAGTCTTGTACGCAGTTCTATAAGCCCACAATGCATCGTCAAGTTTCCTTGACCAATCAGTCTGGTTTGCATTGAAATGTTTTGATAATATGCTCTTTATCTCCCTGTTAGAGACCTCACCTTGTCCACTAGTCTGGGGATAATAAGGGGTTGACACCTTATGACTGACACCATACTTGGAAAGTAAAGTGTTGATGGCCTTGTTGCAGAAATAAGAACCCACATCACTGATGATCGCCCTAGGAGTGCCAAACCTTGTGAAGATATTTTTCTTTAAGAAAGTCACCACACTCCGTGCCTCATTGTTGGGCAAAGCTACAGCTTCAACCCACTTGGAAACATAATCAACAGCCACCAGAATGTAAGTGTTACCACACAAACTCACTAAAGGCCCCATGAAGTCTATGCCCCACATGTCAAAAATATCGATCTCCAGAATAGTGGTAAGAGGCATTTCATCCTTCTTGGAAATTCCACCAGCTCTTTGGCATTCATCACACCTCTTAACAAGCTCACTTGCATCTTTATACAGGGTAGGCCAATAAAATCCACATCTAAGAACCTTTTAAGCAGTTCTCGCCCCACCATGATGACTACCATAGAGCGAGGAATGGCAAGCATCAAGAATATTCATTTGCTCCTCTTCCGGAACACATCTCCGGATCACAACATCATTGCAAATCTTAAAAAGATAGGGCTCGTCCCAATAATAATCCAAGCTGTGCCGTTTGAGTTTATTCCTTTGGTTTGAAGAGAGCTCACTCGGGATAATGCCGGTTACAAGAAAGTTAGCCACATCGGCGAACCAAGGCATACCATTCAAAGACACAGAGAGAAGTTGTTCATCCGGGAACGAATCATTAATTTCGAGGACATCGTGGAGCCTCCCCTCCTCTTCTAAGCGAGACAAGTGGTCCGCCACTTGATTATCACTTCCTTTTCTATCAGTGATTTCAAGGTCAAACTCTTGAAGCAGAAGTACCCATCTTATCAACCTAGCCTTCGAGTCCTTTTCTGTCATCAAGTAACGGAGTGTCGCATGATCGATGTGCACAATCACTTTGGCACCCATGAGATATGGCCTGAACTTTTTCATGGAGAAGACAATGGCTAGTAACTCTTTCTCGGTCACCATATAATTGACTTGGGCGTCATTCATCGTTTTACTTGCATAATAAACCGGATGAAATATCTTGTTGACCTTTTGCCCCAAAACCGCTCCTACCGCAATGTCACTAGCATGGCACATGAGCTCAAATGGTAAGCTCCAATTGGGTGCGGTAATGATGGGAGTGGTTGTCTTTGTACTTGAGAAGCTCAAAAACTTTCATGCAATCTTCATTGAACACAAACTTTACATCATTTTCTAGTAGCTTGCACAAGGGGTTCACCACTTTTGAGAAATCCTTGATGAACCTTCGGTAGAACCCCGCGTGCCCAAGAAAGCTCCTAACTCCCTTGACGGAAGTAGGAGGAGGGATATTTGAAATAACTTCAATTTTCACTTTGTCCACTTCAATACCGTTCTTTGAGATCTTATGATCGAGGACAATGCCCTCCTCGATCATAAAGTGGCATTTTTCCCAATTAAGCACTAGGTTGGTCTCTTCACATCGGGCCAATACTTTGTCAAGATTATCCAAGCATTATTCAAATGAGTCCCCCACAACACTAAAATCATCCATGAACACTTCGAGGAAGTCCTCCACCATATCCGTAAATATTGCCATCATACACTGCTGAAAGGTAGCCGGTGCATTACACAAACCAAACGGCATCCGTGAGAATGCAAATATTCCATACGGACATGTGAAGGTGGTTTTATCTTGGTCTTCCGGTGCAATGAGAATCTGGTTGTACCCTGAGTACCCATCCAAAAAAAATAGTAGGCACGCCCGGCAAGTCTGTCCAACATTTGATCAAGAAAGGGCAATGGAAAGTCGTCTTTACGGGTCACTTTGTTCAGCTTTCTGTAAACCATACATACCCTCCATCCGGTGACAGTACAAGTGGGGATCAACTCATTTTTCTCATTTGTGACCACAGTCATACCCCCCTTCTTCGGCACACATTGTATCGGGGAAGTCCATGAACTATCCGAGATAGGGTACACAACCTCTGCATCAAGCCACGTGATAATTTCCTTCTTGACGACCTCTTGCATAGCCTCGTTCAACCTCCTTTGATGTTCCGCGGAGGGGTTGGCATCATCCTCTAGTATAATTTTGTGCATGCAAAATGCGGGGCTTATACCCCGAATGTCAACCAAAGTCCATCCAATTGACATTTTCCTTCTTTGAAGCACCGCAAGAGTGGAGTCTATCTGCGCGTTAGTTAGGCAAACAGAAAGAATAACAGGTAATGTGGAAGAAGGGCCTAAGAATTCATACCTGAGGTGTGAAGACAAAGGCTTCAACTCCAATGTTGGTGGCTCCTCGATTGAGGGCTTTGTTGGTGGAGTCTTCCGGTTTTCTAAGTCCAAGGAAAGTTTACGGGGCCTATATGAGTAGGATCCCATTCGTTGCAATGCATTTGTATATTCACCCAAGCCTTCCTTGTCATCATCCTCATGGTTTAACAACACAGCTTCCAAAGGGTCTTCCACATTGATCGTGGCACTCGTGTCATCAACTATCACTTCTGTCACAAGATCCACAAAAGAGCAAACTTCATTGCTATTTGGTTACCTCATTGATTTGCACACGTGGAATACAGTTTTTTCATCGCCCACTCGGAAGGTGAGCTCCCCTACTTCCACATCAACTAATGCTTTCCCTGTTTCTAGGAAAGGTCTCCCCAATATTATAGGCACCTCATCGTCGACTTCGCAGTCGAGAATCACAAAATCAGCAGGCAAAATAAACTTGTCGACCCGGACTAGAACATCATCAATATTACCAAGCGACATTTTCATTGTCCAATCCGCCATTTGTAATCTCATGGAAGTAGCATTTGGTGGACCAATACCTAGTGTCTTAAACACGGAATATGGCATCAAATTAATACTTTCTCCCAAATCACACAAGGCTTTTGCAAAATCGGTGCTACCAAAGGTGCATGGACTTGTAAAGGCACCGGGATCTTCAAGCTTTGGAGCCATCGAGTGCACAATGACACTCACTTGATGAGTCATTTTTATGGTCTCACAATTCATAGACCTCTTCTTAGTTACCAAGTCCTTCATGAACTTGGCATATCCCGGCATTTGTTCGAGAGCTTCCACCAAGGGCACATTAATTGACAAACTTTTCATCATCTCAATAAATTTCTTGAATTGGTTTTCATTATTTTTCTTTGCAAGTCTTTGAGGATAAGGTGGAGGAGGCCTTGGCAAAGGGGCATTGGCTTTAGGCACTACCGTTTTCGATATGTCTATCACGTGTTCCCTAGATGGGTTCACATCATTTTGAGTCTCCTCTATGTTGTCATCAATATCGATCCTCACTTCATTATTCACATTCTCATCATTGGCTTGAATCTCATTATCTTCTTGCAACACAACATCATCACTCACAATTTTCTTTGGATTAAAGGTACTTGCATCTCCACCTCTACCGCTTCTTGTGGTCACCGCCATAGCATGGCATGTATTGTTCCCACCCTTCGGGTTTACTACCGTATCACTTGGTAGTGCCCCTTTAAGGCGAGTATTCAATGCTTGAGAAATTTTAGCCATTTGTGCTTCCAAGTTGCGAATATAGGTAGTATGGGAGGATATTTGGGCATCGGAGTCAGCATTCCTTTCCATCATTTCTTTACACATACTCTCTATCCGCCCCATCTCATTGTTTGAGGAACTTTGCCCTTGAGACGAATATGGAGGCGGATTGTTGGGTTGTTTATACATCGGGGACCTTTGAAAGCCCATCCCCCGGTTGCCTTGATTATTATTATTCCAACCCCCTTGGTTTCCATTGCCGCCCAAATTGTTATTGTTGTTCCCCCAATTTTGATTGTTGTTCCCCCAATTGTTTGAGTTGTTGTTGTTGCTATTGTTCCAATTCCCTTGGCCTTGGTTGCCCCAATTTTGATTGTCCCCTTGCGGTCTCCATTGTTGAGTTGGAGCATTGCTCCATTGACCTTGGTAATTATTGGCATATAACACTTCCTCACTTTGATCATCATAAGAATCGTCTTGATTGTAACCACTACCACTTTGCTCATATTGATCTTGATTGTTTTGCACTTGTTGACCACGCTGTTTCCTCTTGTTGACCATGACATTTACCTCTTCCATGGCATTTACTTATTTTTTCCCTTGAATTTGCTGAAGCTAGGCCTTCACTAACTGATTCATAGTAGTTGTCAACTAGGCTATGGCTTGTCCGTGATCATGAAGTTCCTTGTGAAGATGGATGACATTAGGGTCACCCTGAGGAATATTTGCCCGACTCTGCCAAGCTGAGGATGTGTCAGCCATCTCATCAAGTATGTCACAAGCATCGGCATAAGGCATTTTCATAAACTTTCCCCCAGCTAGCTGATTTACCACATACTGGTTGGTCGTGTTGATGACCCTATAGAATGTCTGCTGAATCATTGCTTCAGTCATATCATTGTTTGGGCATTCCTTGACCATTGTCCGGTATCGATCCCAGATTTCATGTAGGGGTTCATTAGGTTCTTGTTTAAAGGCTAAGATCTCATCCCTCAATGCTGCCATATGACTCTGTGAGAAACACTTGGCTATAAACTTTTCTGCCAACTCATCCCACGTGTGTATGGAGTGGTTGGGTAGCCTCTCAAGCCAGGCCAAAGCTTTCCCTCTAAGTGAAAATGGGAAAAGTCTCAATCTGAGAGCGTCCTCCGACACGTTCGTCTACTTGCTCCCCCACCATGTGTCTACAAAACCCTTTAGATGCTTGTATGCATTCTGATGAGGAGCTCCAATGAAGAAGCCCCTTTGCTCCAATAGGGTCAGCATGACATTTGTAATTTGAAAATTGCCCGCCCGAATCCGGGGTGGGACAATTGCACTTGCTTAACCTTCATTGGGTAGCACCTGCTGTGCTGCCCGTGGAGGAGGTGGGGGAGGGTTTGGAATGTTGTCATTAGCATGGCGGTCTCGTCGTTGGACTTGAGGTTCTAGATTAACTTCATCCTCACCATTGTCATCTACCTCCTCCCCCAGAAGAACATGTCTGAGAGCATCATTATGAGCCATTTGGTACCTAAAGTGATTGATACACAAAAGTAAGAAAAACAGAAGGAAAGAAAACTAAGACACACAAATAGTTAGATAGATAGACAACACCGTCTAAGTCCCCAGCAACGGCGCCAAAAAGTGATCGGGTCCAAACCTACACCACTATAGAGTAGCGAGGATGGTCGATGCAGTTTTACCCAACGAGGTCGGGATCGATGTCCATAGGGAGTTAATTTGGTTTGGAGTTGGGTATCTAACTAATCTAGATGTGCGTATTGTTCCTAATTTCACTTCCAAACATTGTTGCGATTGATTCTATTCTAATTTTATACTATAGTATGCTGAGTGTAAGCTAAGTACAATATTTTTTGTGAAAGTTTTCAACTGTTAAAAGGCACTAGGGAAGTGACTTCCGCCTAGGTGAGAATCTAATGGATATCAAGAATCTAGGACAAGCTTGTTATGATGGGGGTCGTGATATAACCTTCACACATAAATGCTCATTCTATACCTCTCGGTAGTTTGAGTGACTTTGACCGATTTGGCTTTCTCAATCCCAAATGGGTGTTCATACAATACAAGTGAAATTTTCTTAAGTCGGGTATTACTATCTCTAGGTTTAACCCTTTAATTGGGGCTATCAATCTCTTGAGTTTTTCCTAATTCCTTGTTAGCCTAATTTTCCTAGACTTAGTCCCTCTTTCTCAAGAAGAGCCCAAGTCATAAAGGCACGAATCAGTGTTTGCAACCACTAATTCTATAATTTTAGCATAAATTAGGCTAAATATCACTAACCCCATAAACAATTAAGCCCTAAAATTCAAGACCCATTAAATACCTACACTAAGGTTGGGTCACAACCCTAGCTATGGTGTCTAGCTACTCATAATAGCAGCAGAAATCAAAGATAAAGATAAAATATAAGCCATAATATTAAAGTACAAGATACAAATCTAAAGTTTGAAGGTAAATCTTCTCTAAAATTGAGACAAAAAGGGAAAAACTAACTGTTCACGTGCTCTACTCAACAAAACTTAACCTAAAATTGATAAAAGGATATATTTATACTAGGCTGAAATTTCCGGACAAAAATGACCCTGCAGAGGATTTGCGGATGTATAATTCTTACCGCGCCCGCGCTTGATCTTTCGCGGCCGCGTAATAATAAGCGCGGTCCGCGTTTCATCAATACTGGGCTTGGATTGGGCTTAATTTCGCGTACCACATAATTTCAATCGCGTCCGCGTGTGCTTCCATCGCAGCCGCATAATTTGGACGCGGACCGCGTTCTACTATTAAGCCTGACTTGCAGGGTTTTTGAACCTCAAGATGCGCTCTCAGCGAAAATCCCTTCGCGGTTGCGCCAAAGATTTTGCGGTCGCATTTTTCCAACGCGGTCAGTGGTGATTTTAGTACTCAAAGCAACTTCTCTCAATCTACTTTCGCGGACCGCCTAAAAGTGGCCGCCTCAGCAGTGGTCCTTATGCGGTCGTGATATTCTGCCGCTCTCAGCGCTCCAATCTCAGCCTTGGATTCATGCAGGTTTGACTCCTTCATGAGTTCATTATGGCTTCTTTGCCTTATTTTGACCAAACCCTGCAAGCAAGCACTTTAAGTTAGTTTTCGGGAATACCATTACACATTTTTTACCCAAAACCTAAGCAAAAGAGAGTAAATAATAGGCTAAAACCCCTAGTTATCAGTATCACCAGTTGAAAATTCGAGATTCAGATATTCTAAATACGGCATTCAGGACTCGTTACGGCCACTATGAATTTCTCGTGATGTCTTCTGGGCTGACCAACGCCCCAACAGATTTTATACACTTGATTAATAGTGTATTCTAGTCATATCTTGATTCATTTGTCGTAGTATTTATTGATGAAATCCTGGTGTACTCACGTAGCCAGAAGGAGCATGTACAGTACTTGGGTATTGTATTATTGAGGTTGAGAGAAGAGAGATTTTATGCCAAATTCTCTAAGTGTGAGTTCTGGCTTAGTTCGGTGGCATTCTTGGGACACATAGTGTCCAGTGAAGGAATTAAGGTGGATCCGAAGAATATAGAGGCAGTTCAGAGTTGGCCCAGGCCATCTTCAACTACTGAGATTTTGAGTTTTCTCGGCTTGGCCTGTTATTATCGTCACTTCGTGAAGGGTTTCTCATCTATTGCGGCGCCTATGATAAAATTGACCCAAAAAGCTGCTCCGTTCAAGTGGTTGGATGAGTGTGAAGAGATCATTCAGAAGCTTAAGATAGCTATGACTACAGCCCCAGTATTGGTGTTGCCTATAGGTTCAGGGTCTTATATTGTATATTGTGATGCGTCGTGTATTGTTCTCGACGCAGTGCTGATGCAACACGATAGGGTGATTGCCTATGCGTCCAGACAGTTAGCAGCTATTGTTCATGCCTTGAAGATTTGGCGACATTATTTGTACGGTGTCCATTGGGAGGTTTATATCGATCATCGGAGTCTACAACATTTGTTTAAACAAAAGGATCTTAATTTGCGACAACGAAGGTGGTTGGAGTTGCTTAAGGATTTATGATATCACCATTTTCTATCATCACGGGAATGTCAATGTAGTGGCAGATGCCTTGAGTTGTAAGGCAGAAAGTTTGGGCAGCTTAGTATACTTACCGGTGGCAGAGAGGCCTTTAGCCTTGGATGTTTAGGCCTTGGCCAACCAATTTGTCAGATTGGATAATTCTAAGCCGAGCTGAGTTTTGGCTTGTGTGGTTTCTCAGTCTTCTCCTTATGATTGCGTCAGAGAACGTCAATATGATGACCCTCATCTGCTTGTCCTTAAGGACACGGTTCAACACGAGATGCCAAGGAAGTCCTTATTGGAGATGAGGGTGTATTACAGATGCAGGGTATGCTATGTGTGCCTAATGTAGATGGTTTGCGTGAGTTGATTCTCTAGGAGGCTCACAGTTCGCGGTACCCATTCACCCAGGTACTGCAAAGATGTATCATGATTTGAGGCAGCACTATTGGTGGAGACAAATAAAGAAAGATATAGCTATGTTTGTATCTCGGTGTTTAAATTGACAACAGGTTAAGTACGAGCATCAGAGACCGGACGGATTGCTTCAGAGACTTGAAATTCCGGAGTGGAAGTGGGAGCGTATTACCATGGACCTCGTAGTTGGGCTCTCACAGACTTTGAGAAAATTTGATATTGTTTGGGTGATTGTAGATTGGTTGACCAAGTCAGCTCATTTCATTCCTGTGGTTACTACTTACTCTTCGGAGCAGTTGGCTCAGGTTTACATTCGAGAGATTGACAGGCTTCATGGTGTACCGGTATCTATCATCTCTGACCGGGGTACGCAGTTTACATCACGGTTCTAGAGAGTCGTAAAATGAGAGTTGGGTACTCGTGTGGAGTTGAGTACAACATTTCACCCTCAGACGGACAGGCAGTCCGAGTGCACTATTCAGATACTGGAGAATATGCTTCATGCTTGTGTGATAGATTTTGGGGGTGCTTGGGATCAGTTCTTGCCACTTGCGGAGTTTGCTTACAACAACAGTTATCAGTCGAGCATTCAGATGGCACCGTATGAAGCCTTATATAGTAGGCGGTTCCGGTCTCCAGTGGGTTAGTTCGAGCCGGGCAAAGCTAGACTATTGGGTACGGACTTGGTTCAAGATGCCTTGGAAAAGGTTAAATTAATTCAGGATCGGCTTCGTACAGCCCAATCTAGACAAAAGAGTTATGCGGATCGAAAAGTTCGTGATGTTGCATTCATGGTTAGTGAGCGGGTCTTGCTCCGGGTTTCTCCCATGAAAGGTGTTATGAGATTTGGGAAGAAGGGGAAGTTGAGCCCTAGGTATATTGGGCCTTTTGAGATTCTTGAAAGAATTGGAGAAGTGGCTTATAGACTTGCACTACCACCTAATATCTCTGCAATTCATCTAGTGTTCCATGTTTCCATGTTCCAAAAGTATCACGGTGATCCGTCTATGTGTTAGACTTCAACTCAGTCCAGTTGGATAAGATCTATCTTATGTTAAGGAGCCAGTGGCCATTTTGGACAGACATGTTAGAAAGCTAAGATCAAAGAGCATTGCTTCGGAAAAACTACAGTAGAGGGGTCATCTGGTTGAGGAGGAGACTTGGGAGACCGAGCATGATATGCGTAGCTATTATCCTCATCTTTTCAAAATTCCGGGCATAATTCTAAACTCGTTCGAGGAAAAACGTTTGTTTAAGAGGGGGAAGATGTAATGACCCGGCCAGTCGTTTTGAGAGTTGTAGCCCCATTCCCCCATTTACTGCTCAATTTATACTTCACAGTTATTATGTGACTTGCCGGGGTAATTAGTTTGGATCCGGTGAGGTTTTAGGAATGCATTAGAACACTTAGTTTCAAGGTTTAAAGTTTAAGTTGAAATAGTGACCGGATGTCGACTTATGTTTAAACGACCCCGAAATAAAGTTTTGATGATTCCAATAGCTCCGTATGGTAATTTTAGACTTGGGAGCGTGTCCTGAAAAATTTTTGGAAGTCCGTAGTGGAATTTGGCTTGAAATGGCGAAAGTTGAATTTTTGGGAAGTTTGACCGGGGAGTTGACTTTTTGATATCGGGGTCAAAATCCAGTTATGAAAATTTTCATAGCTCCGTTATGTCATTTATGACTTGTGTGCAAAATTTGAGGTCAATCGGAATTGATTTGATAGGTTTGAGCATCGAATGTAGAAGTTGAAATTCTTAAGTTCCTTAAGCTTGAATTGGGGTATGATTCGTAGTTTTAGCGTTGTTTTATGTTATTTGAGATTTTCACTAAGTTCGTATGATGTTTTAGGACTTGTTGAGGTCCCGAGGGCTTCGGGTGAGTTTCAAATGGTTAACGGATCAAAATTTGGACTTAAACAGCTGCTGGAATTTTTCTGCTGGAAATCGGGGCTGGAAATCGAGGCTGGAAATAGGCTAGCAATCGAGGCTAGAAATCGAGGGCAGGAAATCGAGGGTAGTGCTTGGACATAAACTTTAAGTTATAAAACACAGGCTTCATCCCACTTTTTAGTTTTGACAAATTGGAGCTTGGGGAGAGGCGATTTTTGAGAGATTCTCAAGGAAAAATATCGAGGTAAGTGATTCTAACTCGGATTTGGTCAATATACAAAAATATATCATTATTTTCATCATTCAATTAGTGTTTTGAGATGGAAATTTGGGGAAAATGAGAAAGAGTTCTTGGACTAGAATTTTGAGATTTTGAATGGGATTTTGTTATCGGATTTGAGTAAATTTGGTATGGTTAGACTCATGAGTGAATGAGCTTTCGGGTTTTGTGACTTTTGTCGGATTTCGAGATGTGATCCCTAGGGCCAGGTTTGAGCCGATTTCGGATTTTTGGCTATAATTTTGTATTTTCTTGTGGAATTGATTCCTTTAGACTATATTGATTGTACTGTGTAGCTTGTGGCTAGATTCTGGACGTTTGGAGACCAATTCACGAGGTAAAGGCATAGCAGAGTAAGAAATTACGTAGTTTTGAGGTAAGTAACACTTCTAAACTAGGTTCTGAGGGTATAAATTATTTGGAGGTGACACACACGATAGTTGATGAGCGTGTGGACGTGCACCATTGAAATTGTGACTTGAGTAAATTCTGTGAAGTTGTAAAAATTAAAGAATCATGTTATTATCTGAAGATTTCCCACGTGTTAGAGAAATTGAGCTGAGACTCTTATTAAAGATCATGTTTAGGCTACGTGCCAATATTTTGGGACCCATGGGGTCGTGTTGCTGTTAAATTAATTGTTTTAAAAATGTATATTTCACACTCAGTCATATTCATCAATTGTGAGGATATTTATGGAATCGAGTTGCGTGTCGCAGCAGGACATATTGGCTTTATATATATTATTATTAAATGGATCGGGGTTGGCCCCCTGCAGTACGTCTTATAGGCTTTACTATTATATAGATTGGGGCTGCCCATCCGTAGCAGGCCTTATAGGCTTTATTATTATACGGATTGGGAGTGGCCGCCTGTAGTAGGCCATATCGGCTTTATATCTCGCTTGGGCTGAATGATCCCCTCCGGAGTCTGTATACACCACTAGTGAGCGTAGATGATTATATATTCGGGATGGACTTCCCAGGGCATGGACTTGCCTTATTTATATTGTGATGAATTTTCTCTGGACATGGATCTTGTTCGTATCATTTACATTTGGGGAATAAATTACCCTAAGACTGGATTGACCTTATATGGTACTGAGTGACTGATTTTCAGTCGATGTGTATATATATACGGGATGGAATATCCCTGGGCTGGATTGGCCATAAATAATGCCAAGTGACTAAATGATTAGTGACCAGTATTACATGAGGTCTTTCCACTGAGATGTCATATTCCTCATATCATGCAGTATTAATCTATTTCACTTGTACCGACCTTAACTGTTGAACTTGAAAGCATGCCTACATTTCTGTACCATTATTTATACTGGATTATTCCTGCGGAGCTCGTCACTACTTTCAGCCCAGAGGTTAGTCTTGTTACTTATTGAGTTAGTTGTACTCTAACTACACTCTGCACCTCGTGTGTAGATCCAGGTGCTCCCGGATAATACGACTGCTAGATTTCGGAGTTTATTTTGTTTGAGACTATCAAGGTAGCTGCTTGGCATCCGCAGGCTTTGACTCCCTTCCTTTTTAGTTATTGTATTGTTCTATATTTTCAGATAGTGATTTTATCAATCAGACTTTGTATTCATTTAGATGCTCATGTACTTAGTGACACCGGCTTTTGGGAGTGTTTATATATGTATTTGTGAGATTTCTTCCTTTTAATTTAATTATTATGTTTTCAAACTTAAAAGATATGGTGGTTTATTGAGATTGTTGGCTTGCCTAGTATCGAGATAGGCTCCATAATGACAAGTGAGATTTTGGGTCGTAACAATTAGTATTTCCGCACTTTGATTTATATCATCCAGACTTTCCGTATATCAGTATGTGTTAGTTTATCTTCCGCATTCAGTATGTTATGATATCACATGTTGATTCAGCTAGCCAGTTGGTTCGCTCGGTCGTATGTAGTCAGGCACCGGGTGTCGTGTTATGTCTAGGCCCAGGTTCGGGGCGTGACAAATCCCATATGAAGTAAAGCTTCAGTCAACTTCATATTCCATTGTCTTGGGGCTTATTTAAGACCATAAAGGGACTTGTGGAGTTTGCAGACCTTCTTGTGAGTCTCCCCCTGTCTAGCAAATCCCTTAGGTATACATATAGACCTCTTCAATGAGATCTCCATTTAGGAAAGAATTATAAACATCCATCTGAAAGATCAACCACTATTTAGAGGCAGCCAATGCAATGATGGATCTGACAGTAACTATTATAGCCACAGGAGAAAAGGTTTCACCATAATCCAAATCGTCCTTTTGACTGTACCCCTTGGAAACCAATATAACTTTGAAACTTTCTACCTCCCCAGATGTTTTATACTTAATTTTGTAAACCCGCCTACAACCAATAGGTGTCTTTCCAGGTGGAAGATCTACAATGCTCTAGGTATGATTGTCCTTTAGTGCTTCAATCTCCAACTGCATAGCTTTTACCCATCTGGGATCAGTAGCAGCCTCTTTGAAAGTAGTTGGTTCTGAGAGAGCTGAGTAGGCTGTGAGAGCTTGTCTGGAAGTTGGAGAAATGTGAGAGTAGTCTACATAGGAGGATATGGGATAAGTACATTTTGAGCCTTTGGAGATGGTGACATAGTCTTACAGCCACACATGTGGCTTACTTGGTCTAGAGGATCTTCTGCATTCTGCAAGAGGCTCAGCAAGATGTGATTAAATTGCAAATGTTTCAGTATTAGCATCATCCTGTTAGTCACTCATAGGTTCAGAGGCAACTGTGTCTGTAGTGAAGGAAGGAATTTCTGCAGGGGACTCTGATGATAACTGATCTTCAATAGACTCAGTTTAGTCTTCTACTGTAGGTGATGAAGATGAGATAAGAGTTTTAGCATTCAACCCAGGGGATAACAGATCCAAGACAGGGAAAACCAGAGTCCCTAAATCTTTAACATGCTTGAAAGAAAACACAGTTTCATGGAACACAACATTTCTATTAATCATAAATGTTTTGGAGTGTAAGTTATACAATATATACCCCTTTTGAGTAGAGGAGTAACCTAAGAGCACAACATGCACTACTCTAGGTGAAATCTTGTCCAAATCTTTAGGAGTTGTTGCATAATACTGACAACCAAATAATTTGAGATGGGATAAAGAAGGTGGATGCAAATACAACTTCCCAAAAAGTGATTTGTACCCAATTACCTTAGAAGGTAATCTATTAAGTAAATACATTGTTGTAGCAACACATTCTCCCCAGAACTTTAGAGGCACAACTGCTTGAAATCTGAGAGATCTAGCCATTTCCAAAATAGTTCTGTATTTTCTTTCTGCCACCCCATTCTGCTGGGGTGTGTAAACATATGTACTCTGATGAAGAATACCAAGGCTAGACAATAAATGCTTGAACTCAGTACTAAAAAATTCACTTTCACTATCAGTCCTTAGAATTGTAACTGTAGTACAAAACACATTGTTTGCTTGAGTAAGAAAATCTCTTAGGACTACAATTGCTTCTGACTTAGAATTTAAGAGAAAAATCCAATTAAATCTGCTATAGTCATCAACTATGGTGATAAAGTACCTTTTACCATCATGTGTAGGTACTCTATATGGTCCCCAAATATCACAATGAACTAGTTCAAAAGCAGACTTTGTTATACTATTACTCAGCTGAAAGGACATCTTGGTTTGTTTAGCAACAGGACATATAGTGCAAGGCTGGTGAAAGTTACATATTGTCAGCTTACTCGGTGCCTCTATCTTCTTTATTATGTCTATAGGAGTATGTCCTAATCTCTTATGCCATAAACTGCAAATGCTAGAAACATACACACTAGAACTGGAAGAAGTACTGAAATAGATGAAGTAGAAGTAGAAACATCATTTGTTGTATTGACACACTTATTTGTTGCCTGAGATGAGGCTGATATAGAAGTACTCCCACGCAGTATGTACAATCCATGCTCCTCTCTACCAATCCCCTTCACTTGACCACTGAAGAGGTCCTTAAAAATATAGAAGTCGGGGAACAAACCAATCATACACTTTAGTTCCTTAGTGAGTTTAAAAACTGAGAGTAGGTTGAACTTAAAGTCATGAATGTAGAGAACATTAGATATTTACTGATTACTTAATGCATAAGTATTTCCTTTATGTGATACTGATACAACACTTCCAGTAGGTAAGTGTACTTTGTTTTCTTCTGTATTTGGAAGTGCCCTGTGAGTGTGCAGCATGTCTAGGCTTGAAGTCATGTGATTTGATGCACCAGTGTCAACAATCCATTTGTCATTGACATAATGAGACATAAAAGCATTCATTTTGCTTAGAATACCTGCTGCAGCTAATTTGCTTGATGATTCTAATCCTTCTGTGCTTCCTTTAGACAACAAATGAACAATTTGTTGATATTGTTTAGGAGTAAAGACAGGAGCAGGATATGGCATTTGCTGGAAGAAAGTAGGTTGATTTGTTGACTGTGGAACACTTGAACTAGAGTAACTTCCTCCTCTGCCTTGTTGAGTCACAGTAGAAGCTACATTGTTGCCCATAATGCATCTGTATGTACAGTTCACCTCTGCACCACACGCTTGATTTGCATACTATCCAGTATTGATTCCCTTATTTTTGGATTTGAAATCTGGAGGATATCCAACTAGCTTATAGCAATTTTCCTTTGTATGTCCCTTGTAGTGACAATACTCACACTGAACTTGACTCCTCTTTGGTTTATAATTTCCTGTATTATTTGTGTTCTTGCTGTTGTACATAGCTGCATTCTCCAAGGCTTCAGAAACTTGAGCTACTTATGTCATATTTGCAAGATTTTCTTGGCTTTCCTGATCAACTAACATAGAATATGCCTTATTTATACTAGGCAAATGAGACATCATCATGATTTGGCTCCTTGACTGAGAGTAGAATTTATTTAAGCCAGTAAGAAATTGAAGGGGCCTTTGTTACTCAAAGTGTTGAGCATACTTCCTTGACTCAGGACAGGGACAACCAGGACATGGCATAAGAGCATCAAACTCATCCCAAAGCTCTCTTAATTTGGAGAAATAGTCAGTTACAGTCATAACTTCTTGAGTCAATGGTACAAAATTCTGGAACCATTTACTTTATCGAATCTCTCTTTTAAGTCTTCCCAACTTTATGAGTACTAGATGCATATAGGACACTACTTAGCAAACCCGACCTCGCATCATTCATTATCCATGATAAAACAATAGCATTTACTTCCTCCCACAGATCATGGAGTTCAGGCTCAAACTTAGACTTAGGAAACTTACCATCGACAAATCCTAATTTACTCTTACCTAGCAAGCCAACTCTCATTGCACGACTCCACAAAATATAGTTATCAGATCTAGTAAGTTAAAGAGATATCAAAGAACTACTTGGTGTGTCGGTTGGCTGTAGATATAGAGGGTGATTATGGTCAATGATAGGAAAGGAGGTACTAGTCATGAAATTGCCATTAGCTGAGGTTGTGGCAGTGTGAGCAGGAGTAGTGTTGTTGATTTGATCATCTTCAATCGCCATTGTTGACTAGAGATTAGCTTCACATAACACAATTTGCAAACCCTAGCTTCGATCGAGAATTGGTCTAAGACAATTCAGCACCTCAAATTGCATAATTGAAGCAACCTAGATGAAGAGACTCATTCGCAAACTTGCTTAGATCCACACCGATAGCTCTGATACCATGTTAATAGCCATGAAAATGGTGGTTGAAGTTAACATGAAGGAAGACTCTAGAAGGAGAAAGTAAAAGAAGAATGAGAGAAGAAGAGAACCAGCTCACTTCATTTCTTCGAAAGATTATGTTCTGTACAATATCCTACAGTATTTAACAAACTAACAGCCTCTATCACTAACCGACTTTCACTAACTCCTAACTAACTAACTCTAGTTAATATTACACATAAGCTTAACTTTAGTTAGCTATGAGTTTGTCACTTAGCTTCTATCCAACACACTGAGCATCTATTTCCTCGTTATTTCACTCACAAAAGTAGACAATCGAAACACCGCATTTCGAAAGAGCTATTGAAGTAGTTAGTATTTGTACATATTTACATAAATCAATCTCTTTTAAAATTTCCCTTTTGAATGTACTTATCATAAACTTTGCCAAATGCTGTGAAATGGGGTGGACAATATTCTTTGGTTATCTGGAGCAATGTGATCAGCAATAACTAAAAAAGAAATTCTTGATCCTCACATTTTCCATTTCCCACAATCGAGATATTTGTGTGAAATAATAAAGTTTAATAGAGGAATATAGTGAGGAGACATCACTCGAAAATGGAAACTGGAATTGCATCCAGATTGCTAGATATAAGTATCTTTGGAATATTTCAGTCTTTATTCCAAAATTAGACACAACCATGACCAAACCGATAAGCACATGTATCCCACCGCCAAAATCTGATTTTAAACTGAAATCGGATAGATAAAGTAATAAATTCGGGTATAATATTGCATTTCATCTTTTCGAATGCTATTGTGATATTGACTTGTGTATTTTGTGTAGTAATTTATGAACATTTTCATTGCAGACCAAATCTTCATAACCACTTGGTAGTAAGCTAATAATCCATTGAATGATGAACCATAATTTTGTCACGACCCAAAATCTAACCGTCGTGATGGCGCCTATCGTGAAACTAGGCAAACCACAACTCAACATCTCAACACAGAAAAACAATCTTTGAAAATAAAAACGGAAGCAATTTAATAATTTAGGAAAGCCTTTTTTTTAAAACAGAAATATCCAAAAAAAAGATACAATCCATCCCAAAATCGGGGTTTAATGAGTACATGAGCGTCTAAATCAGAATACAGTCCACTACAGTGTCTAGAGAAATAAGCTAAAAATACAACTAGTGATATAGAAGGAGAGTCAACGCCTGCAAATGCCGTGCAGCTACCTTGGTAGTCTTCGAACTCTGAAATCTCAATCAGCAATTTCCGCCGTGACCAAAAACGCATGGATCTGCACACGAGGTGCATGGAGTAACGTGAGTACATCCAACTCAGTAAGTAACAAGTCCAAACTTTGGACTAAAAGGTAGTGACGAACTCAACCAGTAGAGGTAAAATAGAAATAACTGTACAGAAACGTAGGCGTGCTTTCAAATTAAATAGACAACTCAAAACAATAAAGTGAAGCAGATCTAAACAGTGTAAAGAATATAACTCAGCTATCTCTACATGCCAATGCACATAATGTATGTGATGCACCATGATGTCAGCCTCATGTGCTCACACTCTTGAATGCTCAACCACTCGGCATTGTATATGGCCTATACGGCCTAGGGAAGATCCATCCCGGAACATATACATCACTGACTATAAGTCACCCTGTAGCGAGGAAGGCCAATTCAGCCCAGTAGAAAAGATCCATCTCCAGGTATCAAGTACTTTAGACAAGATCCATGTCCAGAGAAGATCCATCACTCAATAATATCAACCGCGCTCACTCGGGTGTGTTACAGACTCCGGACGGGCTCCTACAGCCCAAGCACTATTATAAAATAAGTATAACCGATGCGGCGTGCAACCCGATCCCATAACTGTCACTCATAATCATGCTCCCAGCCCCACTCAGTCATCAATCTCTCCAGTCTCACTCACGGGCTCACAATATCATGAAAACTAGCCCGAAACAATGACATGATGTATCAATAAATAACAACGGAGACGGAGATATGACATGAAATGCATGAACATGACTGAGTACATAATATCAATGAAATTAGTGAAATGACATATAGAAATGACCACTAGGGGTCCCAACAGTACCGACATAAAGTCTAAACATGATATCTAGCATGATTGACAGTTTAATTACTTTATAACAAGATGAAAACACGGATATCAATAAAATAGAATCACTATATAGTGTCATGGAATCAACCAGGCCATAATACTAACGGTGCACGCTCGCACGCCCATCACTTTGCATGTGTGTTACCTCAATACCAATCATATAGCACATAGTTCGGGGTTTCAAACCCTCAGAACCAAGTTTAAAAGCGTTACTTACCTCAAATCGAGCAAATCCTACTCTGAAATGCCTTTTTCCCTCGAATCAGTCTCCAAACGCCCCGAATCTAGCCACAAGTAGTACTGTATAATTAATATAGGCTAAATGAATCAACTATACAAGAAAAACACGAATTTATAAGCCAAAATCCGAAATATGCTCGACCCGACCCCCGGGCCCATGCCTCAAAATCTGACAAAAGTCACAAAACCTGAAATCTCATTCACTCACGAGTCTAACCATACCAAATTTATCAAAATCCGACACCATTTGGTCATCCAAATCTCCAAAATTCACTCTCCCATTCTCAAGCCCTAAACCCCCAAATTTCACTTCAAAATCTCACTAATTAGGTGGGGAAACAAGTTTTATGATCCAAAAATGAGTACAAGAAGCTTACCTCAATAGTCACCTCGAAAATCTTCTCCAAAATCGCCTAAGTCTGAGTCCAAAATGTTGAAATAAGACTAAAATTGCGAACCCTTGCTTTTAAACCTTCTTCCCAGACTTTTCGCATCTGCAGACCTATTGTCGCACCCGCGATGCTGCATCTGCGGTAAAAATGCCGCTTCTACGGAAGTCACTTGCACCTCCAGGTCCTACACCTGCGCTCTAGGTTCCGCACCTGCGAACGCGTATCTACGGCCCTGGCCTCGCTTTTGCGGAGTCACTCTCTCCTAGCTGCCCTCGAACTTGTGTCCACTTGTCCGCATCTGCGCTACCGCAGGTGCGGGAAATTTTTTGCACATGCGACCCCTGTCCTTCATGCCCTTGCCTGCATCTATGATTCATTCCACGCTTCTGCGTGCTCGCACCTGCGGTGCCCACTCCGTAGGTGCAGTTACACCGGTAGCAACAGCTCTTCAGCTGCTTCATCAACTTAAAAATCAAGTCCGTTAACCACCCGAAATCTACCCAAGACTCTCGGGACCTCAACCAAGCATGCCAACAAGTCATATAACCCAATATAAACTTAGTAGAACCTCCAAATCACTTAAAACAATACCAAAACATCGATTACACCCGGATTCAAGCCTAAAAAACTTCTAAACTTCCGAATTCTTCAAACGATGTTGAATCATACCAAACCATGCATGTTTGACCTCAAATTTTGCACACAAGTCATATTTAACATTACGGATCTACTCCAACTTCTGGAGTCGGAATCCGACCCCGATATCAAAAAGTCAACCCCCCGGTCAAACTTTTGAAAATTTGACTTTCGCTATTTCAAGCCTAAATCAGCTACAGACCTCAAAGTCACAGTCCGGACACGCTCCTAAGTCCAAAATCACCTAACGGAGCTAACAGAACCGACAGAACTTCATTCCGGAGTCGTCTTCACACTATTCCGACTACGGTCAAAATCCTAAGACTTAAGCTTCCATTTTAGGGACTAAGTGTCCCAATATACTCCAAAACCAAAACAAGACCTCCCGGCAAGTCACATAAGCAGAAACAGATACGGGGAATGCAGTAAATAGGGGATCAGGGCTAATATGCTCAAAACGACCGGCCGGGTCCTTACATCCCCCCCTTCCCCCACTTAAATATACGTTCGTCCTCGAACGTGCAAAGAGTTGTTTCCAAGCCACCAAATCACTATCCCATCTTACCATGCATGTACCCAGGGGTGATCCCACGTCACCCTATCCCATGTAGGTCTGATAACACCACATAACTGAAATTTCTAAATTCAACCTAGCCCACAAGCCTTAGAATCCAATTTCTAACATCCGAAATTTCTTATAAGATCTGAATCCCGCAACCTACACATTGTATAAGTCTGAACAAGATGTACCAAAAGCCGTAACCATAACTCAAATACTCAAAACTCAAATACCACATAGCTCAAATGCTCGAAGCAATGATTTCAAATCACAGTAGCTGCTCAAAACAACCCCATGCCGGTAATAAACCTCGTATCAAACAAGACTCTATTCTAAAACCTTTGTACATTATCGATGATGAAAGACACACGTAGAGAATCGTAACCATTCATCAGATCCACCAATTATGAAGCTCCCTCTCCTTCGACAAGAACCATAGAAAATTTCTAAACCGACTTTCTATATTATCCTTCCAAATATGCCACAATCAAATCTGATAGCACCCATCCTAGATCCGACGACTTCATCTTATCAAATACCAGCTACTCTATTGACATGCCACACCAATACTATCTAAAGCCACAACTCGTGCAATCTGTGCACCAATAAGCAACATTCTAAATGTACTCAATCACGAAAATGACTCAAACAAGAGAATCGTCATGTAAGCTCGTTGGGTACCACCCCAACGCAACGCTAAAAACCCATCACACACTGTAGAACCATAACACGCGAATCAAACACAATGAACATATCTCAACATAACTCTGACGCAATGCGCGGCCCCATCCAAACACTGATCCATATGAAATACCTCAGCCACCATGCTCAAAATCAATAACCACGCACAATCTGACATCAAGTACTCAAAGTGCATTACCATAACCCTGGAGAATAAAATGACACTATGCCACACAAACCCGAAAGAATATAACTAATTCGCAACCACTCATGCATCACCCAAATACCTATCTCGCGCAATTTCCGCTATAAGGCCCCCAATAGAACTGCACCATGGGTGCATACAACCAATGAATCACAACCCCTCGTAACATAGAAGAGTAACTCACCGAACATATCAATGCACGAATAAGCTCAACAACAACCGAATGGAACATCCCTAAACAATAGCAGTATGGAGCCAACAAATCCGACTCGGTGTAGAATACACATCCTAATTGGGCCTACCAATGGACCCCCAAATCAACTTCGGGCACCCACGCATGGATAAATAACCCTCTTAAAGCTCAGAATGACTGAATCATAACACATACTATCGTCTAGCTAGCTTCGGCCATGACTTCACAATCCACAACCATGGAAACAACTTACTCTTGAGAACTACCAGTCTCCAAATCCATATAACACACGAATCCCATATTTGATCCCAACTCCACTGCCAGAATGTCTAACACATCTCTCATACATGATCATCCCACGAGGAATACTTCTAAAATGCTTCCGTGCCACATAGAAAAATTGAATATCAACAGTCGATCAACCAGGAGAGTACCGCAATACTAATGAACATCTGTAAATCAAAACACAATGCCCCTTTCAACCGCGCACCCCTCTCAGGGATTACCGAGTAACTATAACATTCATCTAAATATATAACACTGACCATTCTGTCCAGAATTCGTGAACTTGCCTTCAAGAATGAACTGTCACCTTGTACATGTAAACCTTAATCCTGCACAACACACCACATTTATCATACCATCATATGGCAAGCACAAGAATCTCACTATAAACTTTGAGTCACCAACAATTTACATACCCGATTAGTTAGAAACCTTCCTCTTGCTTTCTTCCAGGAGGAAATCACCATACACAACACGTTCCTCACACTGGTAGAAATATTTGGTTCAAACCATGGTAGAAACCATCAAGAACACTTTGAAATCCATTTTCACCTAATCAAGCTATAAGAACTAACTTTTCCTCCAACTCGCCCAAGCCACGCAGGTTACTAAAGCCCAAGAATATTGCCACCAAAACATTTGTAACACTCACTCTGAAAATACATTATGTGAATTTTAAAATTATTCTTCTTACCCTTCTTATACTAAAATATAGAATCCATAATCATACTGAATTACCGCAAATCCCAGCACCATTAAATGTAATCTCAGATTCTAAATTGCACCGCCCAAACGGGCTGAAAAAAATGTGCCTCATTAGCATAACAACGCTCGAAGGGGTAACCCTGCCTTAACACCACAAATCAAATTCACACTCTATGCGCACTACATCCTTCAAAATAATAATTTAATCATTTCATGATTTTTCATAAAGTGCAATATAACCCACAATCAAGAAAATTTCTTACTCAAGTCATCCCCGATATCAACCTCTGCAAGTCATAACCAATCAATAAATATGCCTCAGCCAAAAACTAATACCGTACAAAATTTTGCAATCAAATCATAGATAGCAGACTCCCTCACTTGGCTCAAAGCCATATAACAAAACATCTGATAACTCACCATACCCAAGATAACATATAAATTGACCATACTAAGCAATAAAAGGTCTACTCTAGTCTCCAGACTCCCAATAGTCACCACACATGACCGATATACACGGTCCACAATAACAGTATCGTCCACCGGCGTAGACACATGAACAGATGAAACTAGAGACTCTCGGGGCATATCAAGATAATGACCGAAATGCGAGGACACATATGAATAAGTGGGACCAGGGTCAAATAATACAGAGGCATCTCTATGGCAAAGTAAGACAATACTTGCAATCACAGCATCCGAAGCAATGGCATCTGGTCTGGCAGGGAGTGCATAGAAACGGCCTTGACCACCACCTGATCGGCCTCCCCCTCTAGGAAGACCCCTATCTGACTGAGCTCCACCCCGATCTGGCTGGGCGGGTGGTGAAGTAACCGGTGCCGAAGTCGAAGGCTGACTCCTCTGCTGAGATGAACCTCCCAAAAGGCAGGGATAATGCCTCTTGATATGACCCAAATCTCCGCACTCAATGCAACCTCTCTCTACAAATGGCGGTGGGGACTGAAGGGAACCCCGAGCACCGGAATAACTGCTAGAAGGTCCTGACACAGATGAACCCTGAGCTGATAGTGTATGAGACAAACTCTAAGTTGGTAGTGCACTGAATGAAGACTGGCCCTATTGATAGTTGTGTACACCATGGCCAAATGATGCACCACGGTGAACCGGGCGAGTCGTCTGAGCATGTCTGAAATGACTATCCCTACCATGGTGGAACTGACCCCCAGAAGGAACACCGTTGAATCCACCCTGTCCACGAGGCTTCTTGGCCTCCCTCTCAACCCGCTCCTGGATGAGAACCATCTCAATCTGATGAGCAATATCAACAACCTCATCAAATGTAGCACCAGACACTCTTTCTCTATTCAAAAGCAATCGCAGCTAAAAAGTGAGGCCATATATAAACTTCCTGATCATCTCCCTGTCTGTGGGAACCAACGAGATAGCATGACAGGCCAACTCTGAAAATCTCATCTCATACTGCGTCACGGACATATTACCCTGACGAAGCTGCTCGAACTGCCTATACAGCTCCTCTCTGCGGGACTGAGGCATGAACTTCTCCAGAAAGAGAAAAGAGAAGTGCTGCCAGGTAAGGGGTGTTGCGCCGACCGGCCTACGCCTCTCGTAAGCCTCCCACCAACTGAAGGCATCCTCATAGAACTGAACAGTACTCCTAAACTGTGGCAACGGGTGGATCTGCAGGTGCTGCCCTAGATGCGGTGCGAGTTACACCTCTGCCCCTACTGCGGCCTCTACCGCGACCTCGGCCTCTCGCAGCCCTGACTGGTGGTACTGGTGGCTATCCATCCTGCCCCGTAGTACACGTCCTCACCATGTGCGAGAGAATTAGAACAACAGAAAATTATTTACCAGAATCAAAAGATTCGAATGACAAGAATTCAAGAATGTGAAGTTTCCTAATGGTTTGACAACCTCTCGAAGATAAGTACAGACGCCTCTGTACCGATCCGCAAGACTCTACTAAACTTGCTCATGACTTGTGAGACCTATGTAACCTAGGGTTTGATACCAACTTGTCATGACCCAAAATCTAATTGTCGCAATGGCGCCTATCATGGATCTAGGCAAGCCACAACTCAACATCTCAACACAGAAAAAAAAAATCTTTGAAACTAAAAAAGGAAGTAATTTAATAATTTAGGAAAGCCCTTTTTTTTGAAAATAGGAATATCCAAAATACGATATAATTCATCCCAAAACTGGGGTGTCACTGAGTACATGAGCGTCTAAATCAGAATACAGTCCACTACAGTGTCTAGAGAAATAAGCTGAAAATACAACTAGTGATATAAAAGGAGAGTTAAGGCCTGCGAACGCTGTGCAGCTACCTTGGTAGTTTCCGAACTCTGAAGTCTCAATCAGCAACTGCCGCAGTGACCAAAAACACTTAGATCTGCACACGAGATGCAGGGAGTAATGTAAGTACATCCAACTCAGTAAGTAACAAGTCTAAACTTTGGATTGAAAGGTAGTGACAAACTCAACCGGTACAGATAAAATAGAAATAACTATACAGAAACGTAGGCATGCTTTCAAATTAAATAGGCAACTCAAAACAATAAAGTGAAGCAGATCCGAACAGTGTAATGAATATAACTCTACTATCTCTACATGCCAATGCACATGTTGTATGGGATGCACCATGTTGTAAGCCTCATGTGCTCACACTCTCGAATGCTCAACCACTCGACACTGTATATGGCCCATACGGCCCAGGGAAGATCCATCCCGGAACATATACATCATTGACTATAAGTCACCCAGTAGCAAGGAAGACCAATCCATCCCTGTGGAGAAGCTCCATCTCGAGGTATCAAGTACTTCGGACAAGATCCATGTCCAGGGAAGATCCATCCCTCAATAATATCAATTGCGCTCACTGGGGTGTGTTACAGACTCCGGAAGGGCTCCTACAGCCCAAGCGCTATCATAAAATCATTATAATCACTGCGATGTGCAGCCTGATCCCATAAATGTCACTCATAATTAGGCTCTCAGCCTCACTCAGTCATCAATCTCTCCAGTCTCACTCACGGGCTCACAATATCATGAAAACTAGCCCGAAACAATGATATGATGTATCAATAAATAACAACTAAGACGGAGATATGATATGAAATGCATGAACATGACTGAGTACATAATATCAATGAAATCAGTGAGAGGATAGCAAGAAACGACCACTAGGGGTCCCAACAGTACCGGCATAAAACTTACACATGATATCTAGCATGATTGACAGTTTAATTACAATATCACAAGATGAAAACATGGATATCAACAAAATAGAGTTACTATACAGTGCCATGGAATCAACCAAATCACAATTCTCACGGTGCACGATCGCACGTCCGTCACTTGGCATGTGCGTCATCTCAATACCAATCGTATAGCATATAGTTCGGGGTTTCGAACCCTCAGAACCAAGTTTGAAAGCGTTACTTACCTCAAACCAAGCAAATCCTACTCCAAAATGCCTTTACCCCTCGAATCAGTCTCCAAACGCTTCGAATCTAGCCACAAGCAGTACAGTATAATTAATATAGGCTAAAGGAATCAATTCTACAAGAAAAATACGAAATTATAAGCCAAAATCCGAAATAGGCTCGACCCGGCCCCTTGGACCAAAATCTGACAAAAGTCACAAAACCCGAAAGACTATTCACTCACGAGTCTAACCATACCAAATTTATCAAAATCCGACACCATTTGGTCATCCAAATCCCCAAAATTCACTCTCCGATTCTCAAGCCTTAAACCCCCAAATTTCACTTCAAATTCTCACTAATTAGGTGGAAAAATCAGTAGGGAAACAAGTTTTATGATCCAAAACGAGTACAAGAAGTTTACCTCAATAATCATCTCGAAAATCTTCTCCAAAATCGCCTAAGTCCGAGTCCAAAATGTTGAAATAAGACTAAAATCGCGAACCCTTGCTTTTAAACCTTCTGCCCAGCCTTTTCGCATTTGCGAACCTATTGTCGCACCTGCGACGCCTCATCTACGGTGAAAATGTTGCTTCTGCGGAAGTCACTTGAACCTCCAAGGCCCGCACCTGCACTCTTGGTTCCGCACCTGCGAACGCACATCTGCGGCCCTAGCCTCGCTTTTGCGGAGTCACTCTCTCCTAGTTCCCCCCGCACCTGCGTCCACTTGTCCGCATTTGCGCTACTGCAGGTGCGAGAAATTCTTTGCACCTGTGACCCCTGTCCTTCATGGCCTTGCCCCATCTGCGATTCATTCCACGCTTCTGCGTGCTCGCACCTGCGGTGCCCACTCCGCAGGTGCGGTTACACCAGTAGCAGCAGCTCTTCAGCTGCTTCATCAACTCAAAAATCAAATCCGTTAACCACCCGAAATCTACCTGAGTCCCCAGGGACCTCAACCAAATATATCAACAAGTCATATACCCCAATACGAACTTAGTTAAACCTTCGAATCACTCAAAACAATATCAAAATACTTATTACACTCGGATTCAAGCCTAAAGAATTTCTAAACTTCCGAATTCTACAAACGATGCTGAATCATACCAAACCATGCCCGTTTGACCTCAAATTTTGCACACAAGTCATATTCAACATTACGGACCTACTCCAACTTTTAGAATTGGAATCCGACCCCGATATCAAAAAGTCACCCCCGGTCAAACTTCCAAAAATTCGACTTTCGTCATTTCAAGCCTAAATCAGCTACATGCCTCAAAGTCACAGCCCGAACATGCTCCTAAGTCCAAAATAACCCAACGGAGCTAACGAAACCGACGTAACTCCATTCCGGGGTCGTCTTCACACCATTTCGACTACGGTCAAAATCTTAAGACTTAAACTTCCGTTTTAGGGACTAAGTGTCCTATAACACTCCGAAACCAAAACAAGACCTCCCGCCAAGTCACATAAGCAGAAACAGACACGAGGAATGCAGTAAATAGGGGATCGGGGCTAATACGTTCAAAACGACTGGCCGGGTCGTTATAAATTTCCATAATATTGTTGTAATTTATTCTTTTACCTAATGAAGGAATGATATTATCCTTTTCTATCATCATCTTTTTAATTAGGACAGTATAGAATAATTTATATGTTTATTTATTAGGTTTTGGGTTTGACAAGTAATAAACATCCACAGGGGTTATTCTAGTTTTCGTTCACTTTTTAAATATTTATGGAAGTATTCTTCTATCCAACTTAGAGTCGTATCAAATCTAAGCCAATTTAGAACATACATTTATAGTTCAAGAACAGTATCAAAAGCTAAGTCTCTCTTTTTCTCTTTTTTTGTCTAATAGCCATTGTCAAAAGTGATCGAAAAGAAGGCACTTTTGGAGAGGATTGGATGATTAGACAAGGTGACATGGAAGCAATGCCAATTAATTTGTGGCAAAATTTATGTTGATTCTTACTATAACTATTGAGTTATGTAGTTAATTCACTAGTTTATGCATCAAACAATCAGGCGAATTATGAAAATGACCGGAACCTTAATTTGGAATATGAGATCATCCTCTAATATTTATGATGCTATATGAGGATGTATGATTACTTGCTTTGATGGAGATAATTCCTGAATCCAATTTTTAAGATAGTTTTTATAATTTTCAACTTTGTCATCTTCATATTTAAGAAAAAAAGGATACTTTACAACTTCACAACCCTCTTTTTAAAAAATTTCTATACTCAAATGTGATATTTCACATTGAACTGCATTGGACTTGTATGTGGAGCTAGCCGAAGAGTATATTTTGATTCCCACTGGTTAGAATATACTGCTAAACAGTGCACTACAGAATATGAGAAAACTTATGTCTAAATAGCTATTTGCGTTTCACCTAAATTTTATTCTAAATTAGAACTTTAGTTGTGGTCAGTACATGTTTTTGTATGTACCATTCGGGGCAGGAACACATGTTGGATACCCGACAAAATTTTCCACCATAACTTTTTATCAATCTATGTGTATACGGTCAAAACCGAGTTTTGCGCTTCGTGTGATTAATCAAGATTGGAACATGATGGACCGATGTTCGTCAATATCGAGCTTGAGACCCAGAGACCGATCAATATTGAGCTCGAGTCAATATCGAGCTCGAGACCCAGAGACCGACCCACACCGAGACCAGCCAAGATCGAGATCGAGCCAAGGGACAAAAGATCCGTTATAGCCGCACTTGGGGAGAGAATCTCAACGGAAATCAAGAAAAAGTTAATTAATTAATCTATCATGGGATCCACACTATGTATTTTTAATTATACCCAAAATAGGATTCCCTCACTATATTAAGAGTGGTTATCATTTGTAAGAGGACATTGATTCATACACACATTCATTCTAATATATACAGAAAACAGAGCCAATACTATCTTTTGGTAGCTTTTGGTATTTTAGTCAAATTGTTTCTTCTATCAATCGTTCTTCACCCGATTTGGAGGTGATTAAACTTGAAGGTTTAGGCTAATTAGTTCATCTGGTTTGCATTCATTTCTTTTATAACTAATTTCAATACATATTTATTTATCTTTCCCGATTTGTACCAATTTATACCACGTATCCTTAGAACTACGTATAAATTCAACTCTATCCGTTTTTCGGGTAAACAATTTGGCGCCCACCGTGGGGCTAAGGATAATAGTGGTTATTTGGTACGAATATCTATGGACCATTGGCAATATGTTTGGGATCGGGAGATACCGATTACATCCTACATGAAATTCATGAGGGCACGTGTGGAAATCATTCCGGTGCCGATTCACTGGTCCACAAAGTAATCAGAGCAGGATATTATTGGACTGATATGGAAAAGGATGCAAGGGAGTTCGTTCGAAAATACGACAAATGCCAAAGGCATGCACCCATGATTCACTAACCCGGGGAACTACTCCACTCGGTCCTATCTCCATAGCCTTTCATGAAATGGGGAATGGACATCGTTGGCCCCCTCCCATCGGCCCCAGGTAAAGCTCAGTTTATTTTATTTATGACTGATTATTTCTCTAAATGTGTTGAAGTATAGGCTTTCGATAAAGTCAGGGAAAAGGAAGTGATAGACTTCATTTTGGACCACATAATATGTCGATTCGGGATGTCATCCGAGATTGTATGTGATAATAGAAAACAATCTATCAGCAGCAAAGTAACTATATTTCTCGAGGATCACAAGATTAAAAGGATCCGATCAACACCTTATCATCCCAGTGGGAACGGACAAGCCGAATAAACCAACAAAACCATCATCCAAAATCTTAAGAAGAGATTGACCGACGCCAAAGGAAAATGGAGAGAAATACTACACGAGGTCCTATGGGCATACCGCACAACATCAAAATCCAGTACCGGAGTAACACCATTCTCGTTGGTTTATGGCACCGAAGCTCTTATCCCGGTCGAGGTCGGAGAGCCTAGCATCAGATTTCGATATGCAACAGAAGAATCAAATAACGAGACCATGAATACGAGCCTAGAATTATTGGACGAAAGACGAGAAGCCGCCCTCGTCCGATTGGCCGCCAAAAAACAGCGAATCGAAAGGTACTACAATCGAAGAACAAATCTTTGACATTTTAACATCGAGGACTTGGTGCTAAGAAAAGTCACCCTCAATACCCGAAATCCAAATGAAGGAAAACTGGGTTCGAACTGAGAAGGACCGTATTAGGTTCTCGAAATCGTAGGAAAAGGATCCTACAAGCTCGGTATGATAAACAACAAATAACTACCGAGCAATTAGAACGTATCGCACCTAAAACGATACTACTGCTAAGGTACGACCCTCCCGTGTTCATTTGTATTTCAAAACTAACCCTTGCAGGTGTTCGAGCAGAAACAAGGATGGATTCTTCAACATGAAGCCTTTAGGTCTGAAAGCGCGCGTTGCACTCTTTTTTTCTTAGACCGGTTTTGTCCCAAATGGGCTTTCCGACGAGGTTTTTAATGAGGCAACCATTGATCGTGCTAACTTAGAACAATTCAACAGTATCCGAGTCCTCTTTACAATCAACCTCAAATACTGGGGAGCATTGCCCTCGAATATCAAGTTCGGGCAAGATCGTTAATTCATGGCAACAGGAACTCGATAGGAAATATTTGTAAGGATCGAATGGTCAAACGGACCATGACCGCATAGTTTGCTCGAGCCCTGGCACAAAACATGTACCCATGTATAATGACCTATAAAAGAGAAATTTCTTGTTTACCGATATCTCATACCTCAAAAAGGTTCTTCTACTTCATATTCTCGATCTATTATGCAAACAGGCTTAAGGTCCGACCATGACCGGAGTTCGAATGATTACCCCATAAATCGAGGACTATCATCCGAAAAATCAATGACATCGAGTTATATAAAGCCTAAAGGCTACATTGCTTCGATTTCGAGAAATCATTCTCACTCGACTATAAAGCCTAAGGGCTATCTTAATTCGAGTTCGAGAAATCATTCTCACTCGACTATAAAGCCTAAGGGCTACCTTAATTCGAGTTCGAGAAATCATTCTCACTCGACTACAAAGCCTAAGGGCTACCTTAATTCGAGTTCGAGAAATCATTATGACTCGACTACAAAGCCTAAGGGCTACCTTAATTCGAGTTCGAGAAATCATTCTCACTCGACTACAAAGCCTAAGGGCTACTTTGCTTCGACTTCGAGCGAATCATTTCACTTGACATCTATTTATCAAGCCTAAGAGCCACCTCAATTCGAGTTCGAACATTCACTCGGGGACTACCTATAAGAAAATGTCGAGTGCAGCACCTGCTATCGATCTTTGCTATCTCAATCTTGGACCTTCGAATAATTATTCCATTATAAGGAACTTTTTTACCTTTGAATAAGTTAACAAAAAGGAAAAAGATTCAGAATCCATAGAAGGAAAAAGGTTTTATATATACATCAAAATCTTTTACAAAGGCAACACGGCCCAAAGGAAGTTCTTTACATAGGCTGAAGCAGTCTTGATAGAAATAACAAAAACTACTTAAGGTCCCAAATGGCTTGGTCTTCATCTGAGGCCACGTCCTCGGGATCGTCCCCACCTTCAGATTCGCTTGAGCTATCGGAGTCTTCCCTAGGAAAGGCCAGCCTTCGAGCCATGTTTTCCTCTGCCTTAGCATTTTCAATTTCGGCCTCAACATCGAAGCCCTGAGCACTGACCTCCTCGAGATATTCTCTACGAGCCTGCCATCTAGCATGTTCGACCAAGCTCTTGGCCTTAGCCTGGTTAACCTCAACATCGATCCTGAACTGGGCCACTTTAGCATCAGCTCTTTTATTAACCTCGGTCACCTCAGATCTGACCACTTCGAGTTCATTAGCCAAGCTTGCCGACTCTGAAGCTCTTTAACCCTCTCGATCAGCACCGAGGTGTTTTCTTTTGCAGCCCGACTCCAATTATGCTTGAGCGGCCTCCTTTTTGGAGCTGAGGATATCCATATTTTCTTTGATTTTTTCCCCTTCGGCCATTAGCTTATCCACCTGCGAATTGAGCCGTCCGATCTGTTCAAGCCTCTACCGGACCTACAGAATCATGTTGTTAGTGGTTATCTCCAATTCATCTTCATTGTCATGAAGAATTCAGATTACCTGCTCAGTCATCTCCTCATGCTCATCCCGAGCCGCTGCCAAATCTGCTCGAAGTTTCTCGCTAAGAAGTTTATAGGAGTCACTCTTGTCAGTGAGGTCCCGAACCTCGGCCTCATGCTCCTCTCGGATTCGGAGGAAAGCCTCGTGATGCAACACCGAAGCCTATAAATATGGGGGGAAATGTTAGAATTATATACAACAAGTATAAAAGAAATAACATAGATGCTATCGAAGTTACCCGATTCAGAGCATGATGGGGCTCGTTGTAAAGGCAGGCGGGTCCTACCGCATTCATCACTGTTTGATCCTCTTTGGTCACTAGGGACCAAAGGTAACTAGCAATCCCCACGGGGGGAGAGAAAAAATTGGTATCCTTCGGGACGGAGAGCACTACCTTCTGTCTACGATCAGGATCAATACTCGGGGGCCGAGAATCGGTCCACCAGTTTTGGAATCGATGAAAACCCGATAGAGCCCGACCATGATATTTTCTTTGGTATCGATAATCCACAGAACCCGATAACCTCCCCCGAGGCAGATGACTCGATCCCATCCAGAAAATCGTGGATATCGGTCGGCTCTTGAATGCTCCCGTAGGATCGACCTTCCAATATGTTGGCCTCACGGATCATAGCATCTAAAATCTGAGGGGATCCGCTAATGTCAACTATCCCGAGCTCATCCCTCGAGCTGCTGCCCGAGAAGTCATACCCTCGGTATCCCCTTCAACCATCTCAGCTCGAGATAGAAGAGTCTCGGCTTTTTCTTGTTCCGGGATTATGGCTAGGGTTCCCTTATTCACTTCCGCCGATTCGGAGGATTGTTGTATCACAACATTAGCCCGTACACCGGCTAATTCCTCTTCTCCTTCTTTGGGATCGTCCTTTAATCGGCGGATCGATTCTGAAAGCATAACACTGGGGGGGGCCTTTGGCTTGCTAGATTTCTTCACAGGTTTTTTCTTTTTCGAGACCGGGGAACTCGGTACATCTTTTTTCTTCTTTTCTTTAACCTGCTTCGGGACAGGAACCTCCTCATCACCAGATGGGGGCCTCATGACAACATCCTTCCCAAGTCCTACAAAGGGAAAAGGGGGGTTAAGCAAGTAAAGAAGAGCAAATGAAAAACAAATTAAGAAAGAGACTTACCATGACTATGGGCCTCCCATCAACCCTTTGATAATTGCACCCAAGCGCGCTCGAAGTACGGTCTCTGCAACACCAGACCTTCAACCCATTATTTAAGATCCGAAATCGGCTCATGCATCCGAGCCACAGCTGTGACAAGAAAGAAAAAATGGATCAAGAAAATGAAAGGCACTAACAAAATTAAAACGAACGAAGGGAAATAAGTGCTCACGGTTCATATTTCATTTCTCAGGAAATGGAATGTCATCGGCAAGGATCAGGTCCGAGGTTTTGACTCGAACAAATCGGCCCATCCAATATAGATCACGAGTCTCATCTATACTCGAGAGCGGTGCTTTGGTGGCTCGGCGAGCAAGCTTGATTAACCCTCCTGGATAAAGTCGGGGACTATAAAGGCGTATAAGGTGGTCGCGGGTGAAAATACACCCCTCGATTTTGCTCGAGAAAAATCGGAGAAGAATCACTATTCTCCAAAAAGAAGGATGGATATGGCCGAGGGTCACGTTGTATCTCTTGCAAAAGGTGACTATGAAAGGATCTAAAGGACCCAACGTGAAAGGATAAGTATAAACACTTAGGAACCCTTCCTCGTGGGTAGTGATTGATTCATCAGGCGATGGGACTACCACGTGCTTATCGTCCCAGTTGCATTCTTGTTTGACTTTCTCGAGAATTTTCTCGGTGATTGTACACTAGTACTTGGATATCGGCTCACATCGGCCCGGTACCGAAGAAGGTTTTTCAACCTTAAATCACTGACAGTTGAACACCCTACCGGAACGAATTCCTCGGGGCGAGGCTCCGCCGCATCCTCACTGTCGGCGGGTCGTGATGAAGAAGCGACCTCTTTTTGCGGAACGGTTTTAGATGTTTTGGCCATCTAAATTTCTGTGAACAAAGAAGAAGGGAGATTGAAGTATTTGGTGTTTTGAGAAGAACAAGCAAAGAAATTCCAAAACCTGGAAATAGGAAGCTTCGGAGAAGGCGAAGGACCGTGAAGATTGGAATGAAAAAGGTTTAAAGATAAAAGTTTAAAATTATGAAAAAATGGGCTATTTATAGATTTCACAGCGACTGTTCAAAACTGGCAGTGGCCGACCATCGGCTAACGTGTATTTAATGCCTTGGTAACTGGACCGACGAGACGTTTGTCACATACATCACAATCGGGCTCGTCGCAGACACCAGTATTAGTCTAGTCGGAGGTTGAAAAATCATATCATTTCTCGCCACTTTCTTTCCAAGAAATAAGGGGACTATCTGTATACTGTCAAAACCAAGTTTGCCCTTCATGTGATTAATCAAGATTGGAGCATGATGGACCGAAGTTCGTCATTATAATATCGAGCTCGAGACCCAGAGGCCGATCAATATCGAGCTCGAGACCCAAAGACCTATCAATATCGAGCTCGAGACCCAGAGACCGACCCATACCAAGACCGGCCAATATCAAGATCGAGCCAAGGGACAAAAGAGCTGTTATAGCCGCACTTGGGGAGAGAATCTCGACGGAAATCAAGGAAAAGTTAATTAATTAATCTATCATGGGATCCACACTATGTATTTTTAATTATACCTAAAATAAAATTCCCCCACTATATTAATAGTGGTTATCATTTGTAAGAGGATATTGATTCACACATACATTCATTCTAATATATACAGAAAACAGAGCCAATACTATTTTTTTGTGGCTTTTGGTATTTTAATCAAATTGTTTCTTCTATCAATCGTTCTTCACCCGATTTGGAGGTGATTAAACTTGAAGGCTTAGGCTAATTAGTTCATCTGGTTTGCATTCATTTCTTTTATAACTAATTTCAACACACATTTATTTATCTTTCCTGATTTGTACCAATTTATACAACGTATCCTTAGAACTACGTATAAATTTAACTCTATCCGTTTTTCGGGTAAACACTATGATATTCTTCTTTTATAGTCAAATCATTTTTCCTTTAAGAAAAAAGAAAACTAAAATAGAAATGTACAATCTAGTACCACAATATTTTATATTGTGATATTTGTTTCTTTTCTCCTTCCCTTTTTCCCCTTCTATTCAAGTGTGCGATATACGCATGCTCTTTCATCAACGATCCATCTTTTTCAATAAACTTCTTTTGGAAAATAGTTTTTCATTTTCTTTTCGAAAGTTATCTAAACAGGAAAATAGTTCTTTCCCATTACACAATTGAAACTTATCAATTAGCTGGGAAAAAAGAACACTTTTGCTTTAGTGGACTGGGGATTTTCGTTATTCCCACTGATTTTCCTTTCAACTTCAAATAAATAATGATCGTCTTTGTTATCATCAATTAAAATAGAATTTGCTTTCGTGTGGATGCCACCCTCCTTCTCTTTAATTAATTCAATGGATTTTAATTAGTTGGTATCTTGGTCAGCAATCTTGATATCTTGCAGCGCACTTGATGATAGTAATTAGTATCCCATTAACATTGAATTGCAATCAATTAATTTCTTACCTTTCTTTTTTCCTTTTATTTTTTTTTTTTTGCCTTTCGTGTTGATGCCACACTCCCTCCTTTTCATTCGATGGATTTAAACAAGCTGGTATTTTGGGTCCGCCATTTTGATATCTTGTCGCGCACTGGATATTACTATGTTATTATTAAACTGCAATTGATTAATGTGTTACCTCTTTTGCATAGTGATTAGTGAGTATGAAATACATCAATTAGTACTAACTACCAAGCTAAGGCAAATTTTAAACAAAAATAAGTTAATAATTTTTACATCTATTTTGTTTAACTATATGTAAAAAATTTAGAAAATTAGATACATCGATTGTGAGTAGGATGAATGAAAAATTTCTTAACATAAAATAGCATGGACTATATTTTAATATATTAGTCCAAATAAATATTTTGGGCTAATATAATTAGATTAATTATATAAGTCCAATATAATTGGGCTAGCCAATTTAATTGAGCAACAAATAATGAGCCCACTTCATCAGGCCCAATATATCATCTTCCTAGAGGCCCAGTTTGGTGCCACGCGTGAAATGACATGGCACGCCAAGTCAAACGGAAGAGCCAATGGGATCATGCCACATGTCAAAATGACAAAGCATGCCAAGTCAAATTAAAAGGCTAATGAAACTGTGCCACGTGTGCAAGTAACATGTTCTGGTCAATCAAATGCGGCCTTGTCACTCTTAAATCTGATTGGTCGGAAAGAGTTTGTTCTTATCATAACTCTTCCCTCCCACAACTATAAACATTGGTCTTCATAACCCAGAAAAGAGACTAGAAGTTATAACAAGAAGCAAGAGGGAGCTCATGGATCAAACGCTGCAGATTTCTCTAAAAGCTACAAGCATTCAAGTGTTCTAAGGATTAAAAGATCAAGACGAAGATTCAAGAACAACCTGCGAGACCTTGGATTAAAAATACGTCAAGATCAAGATCAAGCTTCAAGCACTTGGACAAAAATAAATTAAAATTCAAGATTAAGCTCGGAGGCTCTTTTATTTACTGTTGAAAAGAAGAATCAGAGGATTCATAGAGATTGTACACTCAAATTACTTAAAATTAAATACTACGATTGTTGCAATATTATTCGGTCTTGATTTTATTTTCTTGACGCAAATTTATTGTCTACAAATTCTAGCACGCCCAGTGGGACAATCTCTACCTCTCATCTCAACTTTTCAATCACCGAAATTCAAGAACATTAAAATGGCTTCAAAGAAAATCAACTCCGGTTCAACTTCCACCAAGGCTGCTAATTCCAGGTTCTATGCTGATGTGGAAAGCATCCTCGATGTTACCTTAGGAAGCTTTGGACCGGTTACGAGGAGCAAAGCAAGCTCGTTAGTACAACAAGCACCCCAAGTGTCATCCGCATCAACCCCTGTCTTCGGATCTTCATCCTCAAAATGAGCAAGATCTTTCACAAACGCACCCGAAGGAGGAAGCGATGTTACTGAAACGATCAAGAAAACTCTTGCTCTGATTGACCTCTCCGGATCTAAGTACTCTGCTGTGAAGGAAGATGATGATGCTTCAAGTGATGGATCCTCCCCATTTACACCACATAGCGTGAGATAATCGAGGATCAATATGTGTGAAAATCCATGCTACTCTCCATCATCCACGACAATCATGCAAGCCATAGTGACAAACACTTCATCTGTGGAGGAGCAGTTGGCAAACTTGACGGAAGCAATCGCTGGCTTGACCAAGTACATGCAAAATCAAGATGCTAGAATCGACAAGCTAACAGATAGGGTGGAAATCTTGATGGAAGAAGAATCCACCCATGCACTTGGCAAACTCCCAGAAGTTTAAGAGATTGATCCTCCCCCACGACAAGTTGCATCTACTAAGGAAATTTCAGTCTCTTCGGAAGGGATAATTCCAATCAATCAACTAAAGGAGTTCATTGAAGGGACTATAAAAAACAAATATGAAGTGGATTCCAAGTCCTCATTTACCTACGCAAAGTCGTACACTTCAAGGATCGATATGTTGAAGATGCATATTGGCTATCAACCTCCCAAATTTCAATAGTTCGATGGCAAATTCAATCCAAAGCAACATGTGGAGCACTTTGTTTAGACATGCAACAATGCTGGGACTTATGGAGATTACCTCATCAAGCAGTTTGTCCGTTCATTAAAAGGAAGTGCTTTTGATTGGTATACAGACCTCGAGGCTGGATCTGTTGATAGCTGGGATCAACTAGAGCAAGAATTCCTCAATCGCTTTTATAGCACAAGACGTAATGTGAGTATGATAGAACTTACAAATACTCGTCAACGAAAGGGTGAACCAGTTATCGACTTTATCAATCATTGGAGGAATGCAAGCCTCAACTGCAAAGACAGGCTTAGTGAAGCTCCAGGCAAAGTGATGTGCATCCAAGGCATGCATTGGGTATTGCGCTATATCTTGTAAGTTATTAAGCCTACCACATTTGAAGAACTTGTAACTCGTGCCCATGACATGGAATTGAGCATGGCCTCTGCTGGAAATGAAAGGCTGCCCATCTATGAACGTCACAAGGGGAACGACAAGCAAGAAGTCAGGAAGTAGGGCAAGTTCATACTCAAGCTTGAAAGCAAAGAATCTATGAATGTCAACACATTACCTCTAAAGTTCACGGTGAAGGTGAGCAAGAAGCAGAGTATGAAATCCACTTCTTTTCAAGATAAGCCAAGTAGAAAGTTGACTCTAAAAGAAATGCAAGAGAAAGAGTACCCATTTCTGGATTCTGATATGCCAGGTATTTTTGAAGAACTCCTCGAGTTAAATCTCATTGAGCTTCCGGAGATGAAGCGACCAAATGAAGCTGGAAAAACAAATGACCCAAATTACTGCAAATACCATCGACTAGTAAGCCACCCTCTAGAGAAGTACTTTGTCTTCAAGGACAAAGTTATGGACTTAGCTCGTGAAAAGAAGATCGTGCTTGAAGATGAGAAAGCAAGCGCAAACCAAGTATCTATCACCTTTGGCTCATTCAGTCCGGATGAATTATGTAGTTTTAAAGAAAGTAAAGATGATGAATTACTGGAGAACGACAAATCTGAAGTCAATCAACCTGATGATGATGAAGGTTGGACGTTGGTGACTCGTCGTAAGCACCACAGAAGGAGCCCACGAAAAGAATCAGTAGAACAACCAACAAGGAAAATGATGGTAAAGAGACCAAGGAGATGGAATCCGGTTAAGCACTTAAGAAAAGCAAAAGTGGAGGTGCACCACTCTCAAAAGCCACGAAATTCAGTGACCTTGGAGGAGTTTTTACCAAGTTGGTTCCACATGAAGATTTCCTTTGGGGGTATCGATGCCTCTTGTTGCCATGCTGACGAAGTAAAAGAAAAGAGTGATGACCTACCATTGGCAACATCTTCGGAAAATCTCAACGAGTCCACTCCTTAAGAAGTTAATGCTTGCGAGGAAAAGGTTTCATTCACAAATGAAGACCTTCTACTAGGTGACACTCTTCATAACCGCCCGTTATACCTGGTTGGCTATATACGTGATGAAAGGGTAAATTGAATTTTGGTTGATGGAGGATCCTCAGTGAACATCTTGCCAATTCGCACTATGAAAGAACTTGGTATTCCCATGAACAAACTCTCTAAAAGTCGTATGATGATCCAAGGATTCAAACAAGGGGGAAAAGAGCCATAGGTGCGATCAGGTTGGGAATCACTGTTGAAGGTATGCAATCAAGTGCATGGTTGCATGTGATCGATGCAAAGACTTTATATAATGTCTTGCTTGGAAGGCTTTGGATACATGAGAATAAAGTGGCTCCATCTACCTACCATCAATGTTTGAAATACTACGAAGGTGAAGTCGAGAAGAAGATAGTTGCTGATGACGAGCCGTTCACCGAGGCTGATTCACACTTCACTGATGCAAAGTTTTACTTGAAGAGCCGCATTGTGAAGGAGCTAAAAGCTGATGATGGCATGAAAAGCAAGAATGATGAGCCCACAACTAAAAGATCTGAGGTGATTGCTGGTAGAGCCGAAGCAGTTAATGAGGAGGTACAACCCAACGCGAATAAATCTCATAGAGGGGATATTGCGTCTTATGGAAAGAAAGTAAGTCCTGCACTCCAACATGTCCCTAAAATAAATAAAGATAAAGGTGAATCATCTAATCTCCGGTAAAACGAATTGAGGTAGTAAAGTTGTCCTCAAAGCTACTTGCAGGGTTTGTAGCCCAAAATCGTTTGTAAAATGTGGCACTCCCTACAAAGCGAACACATGAAGGTTTTAATCCTAATGCTTACAGGCTATTTGCAAAAGCTGGATACAATCCCAATGAGCCATAAAAGTTAGGGAATCTCCCATCAGAAGATGCAACGAGGCAACCACATGAAGGTTTGGGATACAAGCAACTGTCACCAGTGCGTATCTCCATAAGAAGGGGGAGCAACAATTATATCACTGTAGAAGATGAATCTGTCGCTTCTAACAAGCCTTCTGTCTTTGATCGACTTGGAAAATCAACTGTGAGGACTTCCGTGTTTGAGAGATTGGGTCCATTAAAGAAGGGGAACACATTCCAGAGAAATTTTCAAAGTATAAGAACACTCGCTTCGTCCAAAATCCAGAAGATCTCTAAGGATTTCCAAAGTTTGATTCCTTCTAGAATGAGGCGACAAACAAAACTTGTGGTTTCATGCAAAGAAGTACTGAAGGTAAAGCCATATACTGTGGTCTACACTAAGAAACGTGACGAAGATGAAGAAAGTGTGGATTCTTCGTATCGTGTTACTGTACAAGGCGAAAATTCCATCTTCAATGGAGGATAATATAGAATTGGAGGATGTTTCACTATGTTATCACATATCCTTCAACGATGGGGACCCTCAAGAAGATGAAGATGCAAAAGATGCTCCGCCAGAACTTAAAGCAGGGGTGAAGGCAATGATTGATGCCTTAAAAGAAGTTAACCTTGGCAGTGATGAAGAACCAAGACCCACCTACCTAAGTGTTTTACTAGAAGTTGATGAAGAAAGCACTTATATTAAGTTACTCAAGGAGTTTAGGAATGTCTTTGCTTGGAGTTACAAAGAAATGCCTGGCTTGGACCCTAAAGAAGCATTCCATCACCTTGCAGTCAAGAATGGCGCTCGTCTAGTTAAGCAAGCTCAAAGGCGCTTTAGGCCGGACTTGGTTCCCCTGATCGAAACCGAAGTTAACAAACTCATTGAAGCTGGATTTATTCGGGAAGTTAAATACCCAACATGGGTTTCAAGTATTGTCCTTGTAAGGAAGAAGAATGGCCAGATTCGAGTATGGTTGGCTTCAGGGATCTCAACAATGCGTGTCCTAAAGATGAATTCTCGCTCCCTATTCCAGAGCTGATGATCGATGCTACTACTGGTTATGAGGCAATGTCTTTCATGGACGGTTCGTCGGACTATAACCAAATTAGCATGGCACCAAAAGATGAAGAGCTTACTGCATTCCGCACCCCCAGGGGTATTTATTGCTACAAGGTAATGCCTTTTGGCTTGAAGAACATTGGTGCTACTTACCAAAGGGCTATGCAGAATATTTTTGATGATCTTCTCCACAAGAATGTCGAATGCTATGTTGGCGACTTGGTGGTAAAATCAAGAGAGATGGTCGACCACTTGAAAGACTTGAGAATAGTATTTGAGTTGCTCCGAAGGTACCAACTTAGGATGAATCCATTGAAATGCGCCTTTGGAGTTACTTTCGAAAAGTTTCTTGGTTTCATTATTCGATATCGAGGAATTGAAATTGATCAAGCCAAAGTAGATGCCATTTTGAAAATGCCTGAGCCTCGGCATATTCACAAATTGAAAAGTCTGCAAGGAAAGTTAGCGTACCTTAGGAGATTCATCTCAAACCTAGCTGGGAGGTGCCAACCATTCAGTCGTCTAATGAAGAAAGGTCCCTTTCAAATGGGACCAAGTGTATAGCAATGCCTTTAAGAGCATTAAATCCTACTTGATGAAGCCTCCAGTTTTGGCATCCCCTATACTTGGAAAGTCGTTGATACAATACATTTCAGCACAAGAAAGTTCTGTTTGAGAGTTGTTGGCCCAAGAAAATAGTGAAGGGAAAGAAAACTCCCTTTACTACTTGAGTAGGATGATGACACCAAATAAGCTGAATTATTCGCCAATTGAAAAGTTATGTTTGGCGCTAGTCTTCTCAATCCAAAGGTTAAAGCACTACTTTCAAGATCATGTTGTTCGTTTGGTTTCTAGAGCAAATCCCATCGAGTTTGTGATGTCAAAACCTATCCTTAGTGATCGACTAGCAAGGTGGTACCTCCAGTTGCAACAATTTGAAATCATGTACATCCCTCAAAAAGCTATAAAAGGATAAGCGTTAGCGGACTTCTTAGCATATCACCCTATATCTGATGATTGGGAGTTAACTGACAAACTACCTGATGAGGACGCAATGGTTATTGAAGTTCAGCCTCCATGGAAGATGTACTTTGATGGTGTTGCACATCGTGTAGGAGCTGGTGCTGGTGTAGTATTTGTCACTTCTCAAGGTGAAGTTCTGCCCTACTCTTTTACGTTATCGCAACTCTGTTCTAACAATGTTGCTGAGTATCAAACACTTATACTTGGGCTCGAAATAGCCGTCGAAATGAAGCAGTTGCAATTGCAAGTCTTTGGTGACTCTCAGTTAGTGGTTAATGAGCTTCTAGGTAGTTACGAGGTCAAGAAGCCTGAACTACGCCCATATCATGATTGCGCTAAAAACTTAATAGGGTGGCTCGGTGATGTGACTATTCAGCATAAGCCAAGGAAAGAAAATAAGAAGGATAATGCTTTAGCTGCCCTAGATTCATCGTTAACCCTATCTAATCAAGCTCAAGTTACTGTCTGCCAAAAATGGGTAGTACCACCGCCAAATGAGGCTGAAGGTGAAGAAAATAAACTCAAGCATCTTGTCGTTGTTTCTGAAGTTGAGAAAGAAGAATGGCGACAACCCATTATCGACTACTTATGCTATGGGATACTTCCAGAAAATCTGAGGAAAAGAACTAAAATCTGTCGTCGGGCACCTCGCTTCCTTTACTACAAAGATACTCTATACAGAAGGTCATTCGAGGGAGTACTCTTGCGATGCTTAGGGGAAGAATAAGCACTCCAAGCTTTGCAAGAGGCACATTCTGGGGTATGTGGGTAACACCAGTCTGGACCAAAGCTCCACTTCTATATTAAAAGGATGGGATATTATTGGCCAACAATGATAAAAGATTGCTTGGACTACGCTCGAAGATGAAAGGCTTGTCAATTCCATGCGAATTTTATTCATCAACCTCCTGAAGTGTTTGCACCCGACTGTGGCATCCTAGCCGTTTGACACTTGGGGATTGAATGTTGTTAGACCACTGCCAAAGTCCTCTGGTGGGTACTATACATCTTGGCTTCAACTGACTACTTCTCAAAATGGGCTGAAGTTGTTGCTCTAAAGGAGGTAATGAAGGTAAATGTTGCAAGTTTCATATGAGTAAACATAATCTATCGCTTTGGCATTCCTCGTTCCATAATAACGGATAATGGAAAGCCATTCGATAATAGGTTGATGAACAAGATTTGTGAACTCTTTGGCTTCAAGCAACGTAACTCTTCTATGTACAATGCTGCCGCCAATGGTCTAGCTGAGGCATTCAACAAGACTCTATGCAACTTGTTGAAGAAAGTCGTCTCCAAATCCAAATGGGATTTGCATGACCGTATGGAGGAAGATCTGTGGGCATATAGGACAACTCACCGCACGCCAACACAAGCGACCCCTTATGCACCCGTTTATGGATTTGAAGCCGTCTTGCCACTCGAGTGTCAAATACTTTCATTACGATTACCTATTCAAGAAGGCATCACTCATGAAGAAAATGCTCGACTTCAATTAGCAGAGTTGGAGGCTCTTGATGAGAAAAGGTTGGAAGCTCAACAGAGTCTTGAATGTTATCAAGTTCGATTGTCTCGCACCTTCAATAAATGAGTTCGCCCGAGATCCTTTCAGATAGAAGATCAAGTCCTTGCCATATGAAGACCCATTATTACTTCCCATAAATCTGTAGGGAAGTTCACTTCAAAATGGGATGGACCATATGTCGTACAAGAAGCTTACTCAAGTGGGGCTTACAAGTTGGTTGATGCAGATGGCATGAGAATCGGCCCTATCAATAGCAAGTTTTTAAAGAAGTATTATCCTTGAAGTTGCAACGCTCCTTGACGCATGAGCCTAAACTGCATGTTCCTACACTCCTGGCCCACATGAGTCTAAATTGTGTATGGCCCACCCTAAAAAAAAGTCCACTAGATTGAAAACCTCGAAAGGGGCGGCCTAGGCAAAAGTCAGGACATAAAATAAAATAAAAATCCGCTAGGTTGAAAACCTCTAAAGGGGCGGCCTAGGAAAAAGTTAGGATCATAAAAAAAAGTCTGCTAGGTTGAAAACGTCTAAAGGGGCGGCCTAGGTAAAAGTTAGGACATAAAAAAATAAAAACAAATAAAAAGAATCACCCATTCTGAACTACGGTATGACTTGATCCTCTTCACCGAGGTACGTAGGCAGCTTAGAGTTTCATTCTGAGTTCAGTCGCATAAGTTCAAAAGATACATAATCCCCCAATCGTTGTCCAAATGAAGTACAATGGAATATAATCCATTCAATCAGCACTTGAAAATCGAGTTGAGATACCATTCTTCTGTTAAACTTTGGATCTCATTTGATTTAAAGGGGGCAAGCCTCTATGGTAAATTTATGTCTTCAATAAAATGATTATAGTCTTTTAGGAGGCTACAAAGTATTTTCATTGAAGTCTGGGGATTCACTATGTATTCATGTTCATATGACCTACGAGTTTGTTGGTCTTCATATCCGCTCTCTACCCTAAAATAAAAAAGGAAGAGAAGAGAGGCGTCAAAAGGGAACACAAGTATAAGATGGAAGGTTACTTAGCACAACATTTCAAATTCAGTTAGATTTGAACCCAAGATATTTGATGAGAATGGAGATCTTGAATTCCGATTGATAGCAAGAAAAACGTCTTGTGATTCCGATGCTTCCACACCTAAACATAAACGTTTTGGCGAAGTTGTGCCAATTCGATACTGTCGATATATCAAAATCTGATGTTGAATTCGAAATATTATCTGAAACTATCATTAAGGTATTAAATCTTACATTTTAGAAATATTTTATATTTTGAAGTCTTGATTTCAAAAAAATCAAACGGTTCATGATTTCAACGTTCCTACATCAAAATATAAACGTTTTGGTGAAGTTGCGCAAGTTTGAAATCGTCAGCATGTCAGAATTTTATGTTGACTTCGAAATATTAACTGAAACTATCCTTAAGGTATTAAATCTCACGTTTTGGAAATATTTTAGATTTTGAAGTCTAGTTTCCATGAAATCAAACGGTTTGTAATTTTGACGTTTCTACACCAAGATACGAATATTTTGATGAGACTGCACAAATCTGAAATTGCCAGCGTGGTGCAATATAAAGTTGGTCTTAAAATGTTGTCCGGGACAATTCCGAAGGTTCTTTGTTTTAAAGGTTTTCCTTGCGAACTTTTAAAGGTGTTCGTCTCGAACTTTTTAAGGCATTCGAATTTTTAAGGTTTTTGTTGCGAAATTTTAAAGGTCTTCATCGTGAACTTTTAAAGGTCTTCATCGTGTGCTTTTAAAGGCCTTCACCGCGAACTTTTAAAGATCTTCACTGTGAACTTTTAAAGATCTTGACCACGAGCTTTTAAGGTTCTTTGTGCGAACTTGTATAGGTCTTCCCCACTAACTTTTAAAGGTCTTCATCGCATGCTTTTAAAGGTCGTCACCGCAAAATTTTAAAGGTCTTCATCACGAACGTTTAAAGGTCTTCACCGTGAACATTTAGAGATCTTGACCACGAGCTTTTAAGGATCTTTACGTGAACTTTTATGGGTCTTCGCCACCAATTTTAAAGGTCTTCATCGCGAACTTTTATGGGTTTCCGTCGCAAATTTTAAGGGTCTTCATCGTGAACTTTTAAAGGTCTTCGTCTCAAACTTATGAAGGACTTCGTAGTTTTACGAATTTACTTCTAAAGATAAAAAAAAAAAAGACAACAGAGTAAAACAAAGAAGAAAGCACAAGAAAAGAAGAAGAAATTACCTTTGCGTCAATGCCTCCAGTTGTCTTCCTGGCCAGTCTGCAACGATGCGATGTGGTATATGTTACGCTCGCCAATGATGAAATATGGTCTCTCCAAGCCTTCAAGAGTAGGGATTTAGTCGCCGAGGTTGAAAAGACAATCCATGTGTCTCTCTCGCCAGGCCACAACATAGAGACAAGTGTTTCGCTGCAAATCATATAGACATCTCGTCTCCTTAGGGATATCAAAGACCGTTGGTACTCTCGCAAAAGCCTGCAAAAGAAAAATATTTTGGAAATCCTTCATGCCAACAACACAAAGTTTCTGCGGATATGATGCCGATAGCACGACGATTCAGCAGCATGACGCTTCAGTTTGACATAAAAAGACATTGGAAGCAGCACAACAGTCTAGTTCAGCATGGCAGGTATCGATGCCCAGAGCACGAAGCTTTAACTTGCGGGAAAATTTTGGTCTTGAACTGTCACGACCCAATTTCACCTATAGGTCGTGATGGTGCCCAACACTATAACTAGGCAAGCCAACTAATAAATTAAACATATATCGATAAAATTTAATTCCAAGGAAAACTATAAGACACCAAATTCTACCAATGTGTGTGCCAAGACCTGATGTCACAAGTGTATGAGCATCTAGTAAATTATACAAAATTCCAAATACTGTCTGAAATGAAAATAGACAGAATTAAAAAATACAAGAAGAGGCATTGGTAGCTGCAGGACGGCTCAGAAAGGCAGCCCACCACTACGCCCCTAGATAACAAGGATGTGCGATGATAGGTCCTCCACTAGTATCTGTCTCAGATCCTGCACAAAAAGTGCAGCAAGTGTAGCATGAGTACGTAAACAACGTGTACCCAGTAAGTATAAAGCCTAATCTCGAAGTGGTAGAGACGAGATGGCCGACTTTGACACTCACTAAAGGTCAACAATAGTAAATGAAATAAATTATAATTATTCAACTCAACATGATTCACAGAGTTAACAATAATTTTATTCAATTAGCAGAAATAATAAAAATTCTTAAAATACAACAATTTCTAATCTATTAATTAAATCCTTCAATTTCAATAAAAATTTCAATTTATCAAATAGCTTTACAAGCTGCAATTCAATTTCAATAAATTTCTACAAGCTGCAATCCAATTTTAATAAATTTTCAATTTATCAAATAGCTTTATAAGTTGCAATAAACTGTCCAAGTATCGTGTAGTTATTATTATTATTAAGCACGATTTCTGCCAAGGTCGTACGGTCCGATCCAGAGTTTCGTGTATACTGCCGAGGGACGTGCGACACGATCCATAGATGCATCTATCCTGCCAAGGCTTTCGGAGCGCTCCACAAGAAAGGAGGACATTTTTTTATGTACCTCCGGAATGAGAGTATATTTATTATAAGATAAACTCAGGAGGAAGAACAATTCCTCTTAATAATTAATTAATTTAAACAGAAAATTTAAGCATATGAGATTTTCATCCTTTAATATTTTTATCTAACAATTCATAATACAATATATATATATATATATATATATATATATATATATATCAAATAATATTAATTAAACAAGGAATACAATTTACACAAGTAATTCATGCTTTGCATCCTAAACTACCCGGGCTTTAGCATTAATAGTAGCTATGCACGGACTCTCATCACCTCGTACGTACGTAGCCCCCACAATTAGCAATAATTATTTAATTTTAATCACCTATGGAGTAATTTCTCCCTCACAAGATTAGACAAGAAACTTACCTCGTCTTGCTTCAATTTAACCCACTAGTAGGCCTTTTTCTCGATTATCCAACCTCGATTGGCTCTAATCTAACCAAAAATAATTCGATACAATCACTAAAATTTATAGGAATCAATTCTATAAGTAAATACTACATTTTCAATAAACAAATCCCGAAATTAATTAAAAATCTGCATGTGGGGCCCACATCTCAGAATCCGGCTAAAGTTACGAAATCTCATAACTCATTCAATCACGAGACCAACCATACCAGTTTTACCAAATTCCGACATCAACTCGACCCTCGAGTTTTCAATTAAAATCTTCAACAAGCCCAATTTACCCATGCATATCCCTTTTATCCTTAATAGATTTCATCCTTAACCTTTAAGCCCCCATCTAGGTTATATGATTCAATAGTTAATCATTATTAAGCTATTAAAGCACTAGAATCACCAACAATCCTAACAAGATTCAAAAATTCATTATTCATCATCTTCTCTATTCAAGAACCCTAACTCACAATACCCATTTTAAGGATTAGCATAATTCTTTAACCAATTGGTACTTTCTACTTCACAATACATCCCAAATACTTAATCCATAGTTGTATTTAAGTGTAGGGTGGAGAATTTACCTCTTGTATCTCAAACCCTAACTTGAACCCTTTTGAATGATTCTTGAAGATTAGAGAAATTCCTATGAATTTCAATCCATGTAGATATTAATACTACCATTAACTAGTGTTAAACCATTATAAAAATATCATAAAACTTACCTTTGATGTGTATTTGGGTTGAGGATGCTCCGCCTTCTCTCTAGAACCCAAAACTTAGCCAAAATTGTTATGTTTTTCTCTCTCCCCGAATCTCCCTTGTTTTATAAAAAAAAAATAAACTGCGTAGCCTACGCATATTGGCTACCTATCTTAACCCTCCCCTCACTTCCATACTGATTTTTGCCTATGCAAATCTGCGTAGGCAACGTAAGACTCGCGTAGCTGTTCTTCCACGCTTTAGTTAATTGGTCATAACTTCTTGTAGAAATCTCCAAATGCTAAACGGTTTGATGCATTGGAAACTAGACTCAAAGTGCCTTAATTTGATAGGTTATACACTATATAACTCTTTATATCCTCAGAGTTATGCTCGTTTGAAATTAAATCTTGTGCAAACTCACTTGAAACTTTATCCAATCATATAATTTTCAACTTGACTTAGCCTTAGGTCTCTTCTTAGACCCTAAACCATTTTTACTACACCTCATACATATATTATCAATATCAATTGATATCATTCAAATCACCAGTCTTATTCATACCCGAATTGATATATTTAGCATCCGCCAATCTTCTTAATGGTCTTAAAACACTTAGAAATCTTTCCGGGGTGTTACATTCCCCCCTACTTAAGAAAATTCATCCTCGAATATTTTACAAGTTATTATTAGGCACATTATTATCCTCTTTTCACCTTAACCATCATCTGTAATCGTTCTTGACTTCATATAGATCTTAGATATTCTTCCAACATTTCAACTTTCTTAAGGACCCAAAATTTGGCTAACTCCCAAGTTTTCAGAAATTTCGGCGGAGTGTCCTTTGCAATTGGCCTAACCACCTGCGAGAGAATCACCAAAACCAGTCCTAACAATATATTCATGAACCAACGACTCAACATAACATAAAAAAAATACCAACCAAGTACTAGTATAAAACCCCGCATTCAACTGAACCTCATTCCAAAACCTTCGTACACTGCCAAAGATGAAAGAAACAATCAAAAAATCATAACCACTCATCAGATCAACTAGCCATAGAGCTCTTTCTCCCCAACCAGAACCATAATCCTCTCCTAAGCCGACTTTCAATATTATCCTCCTAAATATACCATAATCAAGCGTGATAGTACCCATTCTAGGTCCAATGACCTTATTTTATTAAACACAACTATCCCACAGACACGCCACATCAATATAACTCAAGCCACAACTGTGCTATCCGTGTACCCAAATATGGGAGATGTCTCAAGGAAGAGAACCATATTTCAAGTTCAACAAACACTACCACAATCGCAATGTTACAAACAACTCCTCATATTTCATGAATAGGATAACCGTAAATGCATGTGCACATTTGTAGAGGAAGAAAATTAGTAGATCAGATAAATTATTATAGAAATAAAATTTCTACACACGGCACAGACAACTCACGTGCCAATAATATGAATCGCTCGGCATGGTCACATGCCTCTAGTCCCAGCATATCATATAGGAGCAATTAAATAAGTACAATTGTATATGATAATTAAATAAGATTCTCATGCTCCTGGACTGGTATAAATAGTACGTCATAGTGCAAGCATGTGCAAAGTCTGCTATCACACTTCAAATCGGCAATTTTACGCAGAATTAGTAACTACCCCGTTTATTTAGGGAATCATCTTCTTTGTAACCTCAAGTATAGCCCAGATAGTTCTCAACAAAGGTACGAATACGGGAAATGTTATAACTTTACGCTTAACAGTCAACTCTAGGCATATAATAGCCCAAGCATTCTTCCGAGTATGAATACTTGCTCTAATGCCCGCACATGGGCTCAAACCTCACATATATGCACACTTATAGCGCATAGCTATAATAAATAATTAACGCAACTAGTGCCTCCACTGAGTTAAAATAAAATACTCGCCTCTAACAAGTCACAACCCGAAATAATATACTTCAGAGAACTCCAGTCTCCAAATTCATCAAACACATGAATCAATGTAACTGACCCCAACTCCAGCACTAGAATGGCTAACACATCTTCCATTCATGATCTTCCCATAAGGAATACTTTCATAATTCTTCCGCACCACATAGCAATAATTTGAATATCAGCATTCTATCAACCAGGTGAGTACTACAATACCAATGAACATCCGTAAGTCAAAACACAATGCGCCTTTTGAAATGTGCACCCTTCTCAGGGATTACCGAGCAGTTATAACATTCATCTAATTATCTGAAATTGACCATTCTGTCCAAAATTCGTGCCACTTTGTACATGTAAATCTTAATCCCGCGCCACACACCACATCTATCATGTCATCATGTGACAAGTACGAGAATCTCATTATCAACTTTGGGTAACCAACAAATTACATACCCGGTCATTCAGTAACCTTCATCTTGCTTCCTTCCAAGAGGAATTCATAATACACAACACGTTCCCTACACCAGTAGAATATATCTGGTTTAACCATTATAGAAACCATTAAGAATAACCATTATAGAAACCATTAAGAACAATTTGAAATCCATTTGCACATAACCAATCTATCAGAACTGAATCACTCTAACTCGACCAAGCCACGCAGGTCACCAAACCCAAGAATATTGCCACCAAAAGTTCTGTAAAGTCTCACAACATCATAATTACCCCATAAATACCACAATTGTAACACTCACTCTGAAAATACCTTATGTGAGTTTAAAATTGTTCTTCTTTCCTTTCTTATATTGAAATATATAATCCATAGTCATACAAAACTACCGCAAGTCCCGACAACTTCAATGCAAATCTCAGATTTTATCCATACACCATTCTGAAAACATTCTCAATTGCTACATATAATTCTCAAACTCACTTTTCTCGGGAGTCACCCACTTTTCTCAAATCTAAATTGCACCGCCCAAACGGGCCGAAAAGCACAAGCCCCATTAGCACAATAACCCCCAAGAAGTAATCATGCCTTAACACTACCAATCAAATTCATACTTCGTGCGCACTACTTTCTTCAAAAAAATAATTTAATCATTCCATGATTTCCGTATTTCTATAAGGTGCCCTATAACCCCGTATTCAAGAATTTCCTTACTCGAGTCATCCTCGATCTCCATCTCTGCAAGTCATAACTGATCCACAAGTATGCCTCCGACCAAAACAAAAATTATAACACATAACCATGAAATCAAATTGTCAATAGCAGCCTCCCTCACTTAGCCTTAAGCTGCAATTATATAAAATTAGAACCCGCAAGGATTTCCCCTTCTCAATTACCAAGATCTCGCACCGTTAACTTACCAAACTTCTCGAAATCTTTTGTTAAGCTTTTCATGAACATTATGAATCACCAGCTACAGTCATACACTCGACCTCTTACCGGGTAGCAAGTAATATTCCTCGTAGAAGTTTCATAAACATCACGCCACCGCTAACTGCTCACAGGAGATAATTTACTTGTGGAATTCCTTACCGACATCTTCCAACGACGCTGCAATGGGTGCAACAACTACATAATCAGCAAATTCTCCTGAGCTAATGCTCGCGCACCATTTGTATAAGTCTGCACTTTCGCTATCGACATCAACTGAAAGTTCAACAATACCTTCCGAACTCAATTCATATTGCGCCTGAAATGATAATCAGATCTTCACATCCTTCTTAATTTCAAACAAACTCCTTTCTGCCATATTCAATCTTTCTTCGTACAGTAATCATCACTCCAGATAAAGTATGTAGGCCAAATCACATTCTATCACGATTCCTAACCGTTCTACACTTTCTCAAGGCACGCGACTACCCTACCACAGAATCTATATGCTAATCTGCCAATGTTACTTCGGTTAAACCATCTTCTTTAAGCAACTTCTTAACCTCTACTTCTCTTACTTGACCTGCTAGTACTTCAACCACCGAAAAACACTTCCCGTCATGTCTTCCCTCATAATTTGTTGTCCAACTGTTGCATCAAATCAAAATGCATCTGTGTCGCACCTGAACCAATAAATGTTACCGACTCTAAGCCTCTTTGAAGATCATCTTTCTCGAGCCATCAACATTAGAAATGCCCATGCGCAACCACAATTACTACATAATCACTTACTCTTCTTGAGTCCAAACTCATTGACAAGACATGAGAATTTAATTTGTCCCACAATTTAACAATGTGAAAGATCCTTCAATACACTCACAACTCGAGACTATACGTCGAATCAAGACAAAAATCAAGTACCTGATAGCAAACTCTTGAGTCATAAGCAAACTTTATTCATCTCATTCAACCCATATGAACACATCAAAACGAAAATAAAGCACCCAATGGCCTTCCTTTACATTTCAAGGAAACACTTCTTGTCATATTCAAATTGTCTTAACACATCCCACAGTTACATCATACTCATCACAAAGCCATTCCACCGCTCATCGGGCCATAAATTCCACTCGTAGGGACATTACCGTACATATGAGTCCAAATGTACAGGTTACAACTGAAGCTACCGAGCCTAAGTTGCGGTCTAAACCTGTCCTCAAGTCCTCCAGACTAGCCCATCACCAAAACACAGAATACACATCTTGAATCTCGTTCATAGAATCATAAGTCGGCGATGCACAACTGAAACCGAGCACTCATATGCGCATACGAAATGCGTGGAAGGAATTCAAAGAGTTATGTTTCAAGCTGAATCAATTCCGCATGATAGAATACAAGAAAGTTAAATTTTTCTAAGGGTTCGGCAGCCTCTCGAAGATAAGTACACACGTCTCCGTACCAATCCGCAAGACTCTACTAAACTTGCTCATGACTCGTGAGACCTATATCACCTCAAGCTCTTATACCAACTTGTTACGACCCAATTTCATCCATAGGTCGTGATGGCACCCAACACTATAGCTAGGCAAGCCAACTAATATATTAAACATATATCGATAAAATTTAATTCCAGGGAAACATATAAGACACCAAATTCTAAAAATATGTGTGCCAAGACCTGGTGTCACAAGTGTATGAGAATCTAGTAGATTATACAAAACTTCAAATACTGTCTAAAATGAAAATATACAGAATTAAAAAATACAAGAAGAGGCATTGGTAGCTGCAGGACAGCTCATAAAGGCACCTCACCACTGCGCCCCTAGATAACGAGGATGTGCGATGATAGGTCCTCCACTAGTATCTGTCTCAGATCCTACACAAAAAGTGCAGCGAGTGTAGCATGAGTACGTAAACAACGTGTACCCAGTAAGTATCAAGCCTAATCTCGAAGTGGTAGAGACGAGATGGCCGACTTTGACACTCACTAAGGGTCAACAATAATAAATGGAATAAATTATAATTATTCAACTCAACATGACTCACAGAGTTAACAATAATTTTATTCAATTAGCAGAAATAATAAAAATCCTTAAAATGCAACAATTTCCAATCTATTAATTAAATCCTTCAATTTCAATAAAAATTTCAATTTATCAAATAGCTTTACAAGCTGCAATAAATTGTCCAAGTATCGTGTAGTTATTATTATTATTAAGCATGATTTCTGCCGAGGTCGTACGACCCGATCCAGAGTTTTGTGTACATTGCCGAGGGACGTGCGACACGATCCATAGATGCATCTATCCTGCCGAGGCTTTCGGCCCCCTCACAAGATTAGACAAGAAACTTACCTCGTCTTGCTCTAATTTAACCCACTAGTAGGCCTTTTTCTCGATTATCCAACTTCGATTGGCTCTAATCTAACCAAAAATAATTCGATACAATCACTAAAATTTATAGGAATCAATTATATAAGTTGTCACACCTCCTTTTTACCCCCAAAATGATGAAATGAGTATTATTGATTGTGGATGGTGGGTTAAAGAGTTTTTCCAATTAAAGTGACAAACTTGAATAGGGATTATTTTATTTACAGAGTCGCCACTTGAAATTGATTTTTTTGGGTGTTTCAAGTCACCTTTTGTTTGAATCCCTAGTCAAAGGAAAGATTTGACTCTTTTATTATTGGTCTGCAAAACAAAATCCGGGTAAGGAATTCCGTTGACCGGGGAGAAGGTGTAAGGCATTCCCCGAGTCCCGTGGTTTTAGCACGGTCGCTTCATTGACTACAACTTGGCTTAATTATTAGGCCCAAAACCACACGTAGCACGTCATATTGACCCATTTGACTTAGTGAAATTTCTTACAGCTTTCTTCTCCAAAGCTTTCACAAAAATAAACTAATGATAAAATAATATTTAACTCCATGACACATGCTCAAAACAGAATTACTGCAAATGCAAGTGACATGGACAGAAACTGCAAATAATGAAGTAAATATCTAGAATATGAATTAGCGAATTAAGACGACAAACAAAGGCATGCTAATACAAGATATCAATTAAGCGACAGAACTTTTACTTAAACCAACAGGAGCAAAAATAAAATAAAAAATTAATTAAAGGGGGGAGGAGACCTTATGTGAAGCTTTTCGAATATGTGTATTGATATAAAACTCCAAATGTATACAGCAAAGTGGGACTCCGATTGTCAAACTCGCCCACAGAAAACGGACAGCAACAAAACCTCGGACTGGAGCTTTCGAACCTCAAGTGACTCGAACAACGACTTCAAACAAGGAGCCCGAACTCGCCGGTAGCCTCTGTTTTTGACATAGGAATAGTGGCTGTTTCGGGGTGGTTTAGTGCTGGATTCTTTGGCTGGAAAAATAGCTTTTTTTTCTTACTGATTTTCGTCACCCTTTTTTGGCTATTTTTGCAGCGAATATTTGCTGGAAAAGGGCTGTTTTTCAGGTATTTTCGGAGCTATTTTTTTGGAGTGATTTTTGGCTATTTTTTTTTTCTCTTTTGAACTGATTTTTGCTGGGGTTTTGATGTGGAAACAGAGCTGGTTTATGGACTATTTTCGGATCCGATTTTGAGTGAGAAAAGCAGTGTATTTTCCCCCATTTTTTGGGTGGATTTGGACTGATTTTATGCATGTGGGAGGGGGACAAGCATGGGGGGACAAAAAGTAATGGGGGGACAAAGCATGGGGACAAGAATAATGGGGGGTTTAGACGTGGGGGACAAGGCATGGGGGACAAACAATAATGGGGGGACAAGACATGGGGGACAAAAATAAGGGGGGGACAAGACATGGGGACCGGTATGGTGGGGACACGCGCGAAAAGATGGGAGCGGAAAATATTCAAACACGGTAAAAAATTAAGTGCTCACAGCATGCCCCTCTTTGCTTGGAAACATTAAAGGTTTTCAGGCAAAGATAAAGTGAGCCGTGTGACTAGATTTTGGTTTGGACTGCCTACATATCCTGGGTTATAAGAGAATCAGGTCGCGTGTAGTTCAAGGATAATGATGGAATGATGAGTTGGAGAGTCGAGTGAGGTTCCGTCGAGGCTCTGGTCCGTGGTCTTGCTATTACATCAAAATTGAAAGAAACTAAACAAGCCTATCAACTATGAGTTACAAGATTCCTATCTATAAGTCTTTTGGAGCTTGATCTTGAGTCTTGACTGGTTGTTCAATACGGACTCTGATCCGAACCTTGATGCTTGCTAACTGTAGGTGCTAGTTCATTCTTCTACGGCTTCTTCTGAGCAAGACGGGAAATGTGAAGCTCGTAACTTTAGTCATGTCTTGAGTAGTCCATATCCTTTCTATCTTCTTCTGCATTTTGATTCACTTCTTTTCCTTTTCTTTTCTTTATTCTGGATTGAGACTTTTTCTTTTGTTCATCTCGAACACTGTGCCTCGCGGTAAAACCTGCTCAGACATCACAACAAACAAACAAACGAAATTTTTCTGCCCCAGTTTTCACTAGGAAAATTTCGTGAGTTATTGTAACAAAAATTCTAAACTACTTCTTTATTGAAAGAAATAAAAGAACAGGAATGGTGTACCCTGAAAAGGTCATGATAAATTTTTTTTTTTTTTTATTGTCCCAAAAGAATGTCTCAACTAAGGATTTGTGTACCTTATGTTAGGAAACTGTGGTCAGAGAATGGGATACCCTATATTGGCAATGATACCAGGGAGTGGTGTATCCTGCTTTTAAAATCAAATCAACTAGGGAGTGGTATACCATATGTTGGAGAACACAACAAGGGATTGGTGTACCCTATACTGGTAAGGAAATGTAATCAGGGGATGGCGCCCTGTATTACTGAAAAGGAAATATAACCAGGGGTTGGTGCCCTGTAGTACTGAGAAGGAAATGTAACCAGGGGTTGGCGCCCTGTATTACTGAAAAGCAAATGTAACCAGGGGTTGGCGCCCTGTATTACTAAAAAGAAAATGTAATCAGGGGTTGGTGCCCTGTATTACTGAAAAGGAAATGTAACCAGGTGGTTGGTGCCATGTATTACTGAGAAAAAGAATGTTGAATCCCCTTGGTGAAAAAGTTCTACCTGGGTTAAACTATGAAAAACAAAACTGGACAAATAGTACTTCTACCTGGAAATATAAGCTGGATCCCCTTAGGCAAACTACCTAGGTTAAGCTACGAAAAGCAACCTGAGCGAATAGTACTTCTACTCGGAACTATGAGCTGGATCCCCCTAGGCGAAAAAGTTCTACCTGGGTTAAACTATGAAAAGCAAGCTTAGGCGAAGAGTACTTCTACCCGGAAATATGAGCTGGATCCCCCTAAGCGAAAATGTTCTACCTGGGTTAAGCTACAAAAAACAGCCTGAGCGAAGAGTACTTCTACCCGGAACTATGTGCTGGATCCCCCTAGGCAAAAAGGTTCTACCTGGGTTAAACTATGTAAAACATCCTGAGCGAAGAGTACTTCTACCCGGACCTATGAATTGTATCCCCCTAGGTGACAAGTTTTTACCCGGGTTAAACTATGAAAAGCAAACCTGGGCGAAGAGTACTTCTACTCGAAACTATGAGATGGATCCCCCTAGGTGAAAAAGGTTCTACCTAGGTCAAGCTACGTAAAACAACTTGACCAAAAGTACTTCTACCTGAAACTATGAACTGGATCGCCCTAGCCAAATGGTTCTGCCTCGGTTATGCTACGTAAAACAACCTGAGCAAAGAGTACTTCTACCCGGAACTATGAGCTGGATCCCCCTAGGTGAAAATGCTCTACCTGGAACTAATAGTTGAATCCCTCTAGGCGAAATGGTTCTACCCGAGTTAAGCTACGGAAAAATAAATCCTGAGCGAAAATTATTTCTACTCGGAACTATGAGCTGTATCCCCCTAGGCGAAAAGGTTCTACCTGGGTTAAGCTACGAAAAACATCCTGAGAGAAGAGTACTTCTACCCGGAACTATGAGCTGGATCCCCCTAGGTGAAAATGCTCTACCTGGGTTAAGCTACGAAAAGCAACCTGAGCGAAGAGTACTTCTACCCGGAACTAATAGCTGAATCCCCCTAGGCGAAATGGTTCTACCCGAGTTAAGCTACGGAAAAATAAATCCTGAGCGAAAATTATTTCTACTCGGAACTATGAGCTGTATCCCCCTAGGCGAAAAGGTTCTACCTGGGTTAAGCTACGAAAAACATCCTGAGCGAAGAGTACTTCTACCCGGAACTATGAGCTGGATCCCCCTAGGTGAAAATGCTCTACCTGGGTTAAGCTACGAAAAGCAACCTGAGCGAAGAGTACTTCTACCCGGAACTAATAGCTGAATCCCCCTAGGCGAAATGGTTCTACCCGAGTTAAGCTACGGAAAAATAAATCCTGAGCGAAAATTATTTCTACTCGGAACTATGAGCTGTATCCCCCTAGGCGAAAAGGTTCTACCTGGGTTAAGCTACGAAAAACATCTTGAGCGAAGAGTACTTCTACCCGGAACTATGAGCTGGATCCCCCTAGGTGAAAATGCTCTACCTGGGTTAAGCTACGAAAAGCAACCTGAGCGAAGAGTACTTCTACCCGGAACTATGAGCTGGATCCCCCTAGGCGAAATGGTTCTACCTGGGTTAAGCTACAAAAATGGGAGGTATGAACAGTAGTGATGCATGCTGCAAATAAAGGAAAGTGGAGATTTTAACGAAACCTACCTTTGGTGACATTCGCCCGTTGAAAATCGCCATTTTGCACCGCTTTGATCCTGCTTCAAACAAAGAAAAATTTGTGAGTTTTTAGAGTGGTGGTCGGTTTGTGGCCTTGATGCCCTTAGTAGTTCGAATTCACCCCTCTGCTGTCGAAGAACTGATTTTGTCAGTGTGATACCGAGGTTCCCGAATACTCTGTATCGCTTTCTGGAGACATTGTCTTTCTGACGGTGCCCCTGGCTGTTTCCTTTAAAATCAAACTTAGTGGTCTTTCACCTAAAACCAATGTTTTTCTGTAGTGCTTATCAACTTTTCCATGAAGCAAGTCTTGCTCAAGAGACCTTTTCAGTTTCTTTGAGACACTTTGTCTGCCTTATCAAAAAGAGATCACATATGGATTCCTGCCTTCGTCAATGCCGTATATGCTCCAAATTTATGCTTGGTATTACGGGAAAGTTATAGCCAGTTTCGCAGCCATCTTTGCTTTGCTCTTGATGCAAGATTAGACCGAAAGAGAATCTAAGAAAAATTGTGGAAAAGAATAGAAAAGCAATTGGAAAATGAAAAAGGAATTGTGTCTAAATAAAAGGTGTCCCTTTCGGGGAGAGAAATAAGGAGACTTATCTGGAGATATGTGCCGACTTCAATGAATCATGACATGCATTTTGGATTGGACGCCTGATCTGTCTGAGCTGTCTAATTCTCAAAATACGTCGCAAATGTTCATCTTGAAACTGTCTTAGTTGTACTCATGTCTGCGCATGGAAGACCCTCATTCGGTTAGTAGCGCCCTTTGCGGGTTTTCACTAACTGACCTCTCTCATTTCTCTAATCACTGGCGCCTTATAGTGCCCATACGGGTTTTCACCGATAAGACTCTCTCATTTCTTCTTCTTTTTTCTTTTTTTTTTTTTTTTTTTTTTTTACTAAAATACGACCCACGGAAGGTTGGCTGATGCCCCTGGCATGGGGACTTCAAGTATTCTCAAAGATCGATCAGAAGTTCTTGACAGGAAAAGGCGAAAGGAACCTTGAACTGAATTACGACCTTTGGAACTGTTTCTACAGGAAAAACTGTAAGATAAAACAAACTTCTGCCCCAGTTTTGGAATATTAGGAATATGGATTTTTGTTGCAATGGGACCGAACCCGGGGTAAGGCTGCCTACGTATCCTTTCGGAATCAGGTCGGACGTAGTTCAATAACTCAGAAAATTTGCTCTTCTTTTTTTTTTTTTTAAGTACACATGTTCCAAAAAGTGGAAAACAAAGGAAGAAGAAAAATACAACTTGAAAGGGGTAACAAAAGGGTGACACTTTCTTGGAATAGCGAGCAATGGTAGCCTTCGTCATCTCGATCTAAGAAAATCATGCACGAAAGTTCCACAGTGGGTATATATCATACATAATATCTTTTGACTGCATCTGCATTAATAGTCATATCTGGTAGCCGTCCTTCTTCATCTACCAAGTGCAAGGCCCCTTTTGGTAACACTTTCTTGATGATGTACGGTCCTTTCCAGTTTGGGGCGAACTTTCCTTTAGCTTCTACTTGGTGTGGAAGAACGCGTTTCAGGACGAGTTGGCCTACCTCAAAGTACCTTGGACGCACTTTCTTGTTGTAAGCGCGTGCCATTCTTTGCTGGTATAACTGGCCAAAGCACACTGCTGCTAGCCGTTTCTCATCAATCAACATTAGTTGTTCTAAACGGGTCTTTACCCATTCTGCATCTTCAATCTCCGACTCCACAATGATCCGAAGAGAGGGAATTTCGACTTCAGCCGGTATTACAGCTTCTGTCCCATATACCAACAGATAAGGAGTTGCACCGACCGATGTGCGAGCAGTCGTGCGGTATCCCAGGAGAGCAAAAGGCAACTTTTCATGCCATTGTCTCGAGCCTTGGACCATTTTCCTAAGAATCTTCTTGATGTTCTTGTTCGCTGCTTCAACGGCTCCATTGGCTTTTGGCCGGTAAGGGGTAGAATGGCGATGCATAATTTTAAATTGCTCGCATACTTCCTTCATCAAATGACTATTGAGATTGGCTGCATTGTCAGTGATAATGGTATTTGGGATACCAAAGCGGCAGATGATGTTGGAATGAACAAAGTCTAACACTGTTTTCTTGGTGACTGCTTTGAAAGTGACGGCTTCCACCCACTTGGTGAAGTAATCAATTGCAACCAAAATGAATCTATGCCCATTTGAAGCCTTTGGCTCAATTGGCCCAATAACATCCATTCCCCAAGCAACGAAAGGCCAAGGAGAGGACATGGGATGCAACTCTGAAGGTGGCGAGTGGATCAGGTCACCATGAATCTGGCATTGGTGACACTTGCGAACAAAACTGAAGCAATCTCGCTCCATTGTAAGCCAATAATACCCTGCCCGCAGAATCTTCTTCGCCAAAACATATCCATTCATGTGAGGTCCGCATACCCCCGAATGTACTTCACTCATGATCCGCTTAGCTTCTGTTGTATCTACACATCTCAATAAGTTCAAATCTGGGGTCCTTTTGTACAAAATTTCCCCACTCAGGAAGAAACCGTTGGCGAGCCTCCTTATAGTTCTTTTTTGATCTCCCTTAGCGTGCTCTGGGTATTCTCTCATTTTCAGGAATCGTTTTATGTCATGATACCATGGTTCACCATCTGGTTCTGTCTCAATTGTATTGCAGTAACCGTGTTGATTCCGAATTTGGATTTCTAGTGGATCGATATGGGTGTTTCCCGGATAAGGGAGCATCGAGGCTAAAGTAGCCAAAGCATCTGCTAGCTCGTTGTGAAACCTGGGAATGTACCTGAACTCGATGGATTTGAATCTTTTGCTCAAATCTTGTACACATTGTCTGTATGGAATAAGCTTGATGTCTCGAGTCTCCCATTCACCTTGGGCTTGCCGGATAAGCAAGTCAGAATCTCCCATAACCAATAGTTCGTGCACATCCAGATCGAGGGCCATTTTCAAACCCATGATACATGCTTCGTATTCTGCCGTATTATTGGTACAGAAGAACCGAAGTCGGGCTGTTGCAGGGTAATACTGTCCAATAGGTGAGATGAGGATTGCCCCGATCCCAACTCCTTTGATATTGACAGCTCCATCAAAATACATTTTCCATAGAGGGTTGTCGTCTGGAACTACTTCCTCTATTGAGTTGACCTCTTCGTCTGGGAAGTATGTGGTAAGTGGCTTGTACTCATCATCAACTGGATTCTCTGCCAAATGATCGGCCAAAGCCTGTGCTTTCATTGCAGTGCGAGTGACATAGACGATGTCGAACTCTGTAAGTAGGATTTGCCATTTTGCGAGCCTGCCGGTGGGCATTGGCTTTTGGAAAATATACTTCAGAGGATCCATTCTGGATATGAGGTAAGTAGTATAGGCCAAGAGATAATGTCTCAACTTCTGAGCGACCCAAGTCAAAGCACAACATGTCCTTTCTAAAAGGGTATACTTAACCTCATAATTTGTGAACTTCTTGCTCAAATAATATATTGCTTGTTCCTTTTTGCATGTCGCATCATGTTGCCCCAGAACGCATCCAAAAGAATTATCCATCACCGATAGATATAAAAACAAAGGTCTACCAGGTTCAGGTGGGACCAGTACAGGGGGTTTTGATAGATAATCTTTGATCCTGTCAAAAGCATTTTGGCAATCGTCTGTCCACTTGATTGCAGCATTCTTTTTCAGCAACTTAAAGATGGGCTCGCACGTGGTTGTGAGCTGAGCGATGAACCTACTGATGTAGTTCAACCTTCCGAGCAAACTCATGACCTCCTTTTTGTTCTTCGGGGGTGGCAGATCTCGAATGGACTTTATCTTAGATGGATCCAATTCGATGCCTCTCCGACTGACTATAAAACCGAGGAGTTTCCCAGATGGAACCCCAAACGCACATTTGGCTGGATTGAGCTTAAGGTCATACCTTCGAAGCCGTTTGAAGAACTTTTCCAAATCATTCACGTGGTCAGCCTGTGTCTTTGATTTTATGATGACATCATCGACATATACTTCAATCTCTTTGTGCATCATGTCGTGAAAAATGGTGGTCATGGCCCTCATGTAAGTTGCCCCTGCATTCTTTAAACCGAATGGCATGACCCTGTAACAATAGGTACCCCATGGAGTGGTGAAAGCGGTCTTTTCTGCATCACCCTCATCCATTAGAATCTGGTGGTACCCAGCATAGCAATCCACGAACGACTGTATCTCATGCTTTGCGCAATTATCTACAAGAATATGGATGTTCGGCAAAGGAAAATTATCCTTCGGGCTTGCTTTGTTCAGGTCTCTGTAGTCAACACAGACTCTAGTTTTTCCATCTTTCTTTGGCACGGGCACAACATTTGCCACCCAGGTGGTGTATCGTACAGCTCTGACAACATTGGCGCTCAACTGCTTCATTATTTCCTCTTTGATTTTATCACTCATGTCCGTTTTAAATTTTCGCTGCTTCTGTTGGACTGGTGGAAAATCAGGATACGTGGGAAGTTTATGAACCACTAAATCGACGCTTAAACCAGGCATATCATCATAAGACCAGGCAAACACATCTCTATACTCAAATAAAAGCTGAATCAAGGCATCTTTGGTTTTTTGTTCAGTGTGAATGCTTATCTTTGTTTCTCTAACTTCTTCATGACCTCCGATATTGATTGGCTCAGTTTCATTGAGGTTGGGCCTAGGCTTGTTTTCAAATTGTTCCAACTCTCTTTTTATTTCATCAAAGACCTTATCTTCATCATATTCGACCTCTTGATGCATTATTTCGAATTTAGACAGCCTTTTGAGATCTGGGCGTGAATTCCGCATGCATGTCATGTTATTAAAGCCGGCATTAACAACACTGAAATGGAAATAAAAATGGCAGGAATTAGGAAAAGGAAAATATACAAAATTTAACACGAAACTGAACTGCATTTCATTGAATTCGAAAGGATAGGAGGGTTAACATCAAAATAAAACAATCATACTAAGATATTCGGATTACAACCCTGGAAGTAACCCAAAGTACAAAAGAAAGAAGCTGCAAAAGTCAACTACCAAAACTCCTTCCTTATGGGGAGAGGAGTTGCTTCCCAGTTATTGAGCATGGTTTCTGGGCCAATTAGTTGCATATCGGCACGACTAGTGCCTTCTCCCGCATGGATCATGTTCACTTCAAAAAACATCTGCCTGAGGTCTTGGCAAATTTCATCAATGTTTGCATGCGCCTCGGAATTTTCACCATATTTGAATCGTGGCTTGACAAAAGTGTGGAAAATGTGAGGGATAGGTTGCTGCAAGACCCACCCTTGCTTCTTGCAGTGCTTGGCTTTGTCTTTGTCTGCTTGTGTTGGCCTGAAGCCTAAACCAAAAGTACCCCTGTTACTGAAAGGAGAAATGGGTTCTGAAATTCCTTGCAATGATGCCCCCAAACCTTTTCCTGGCTCATAACCTTGTCTCATCATAAGTGCAGCCACCATTACAGATGTGGCAGAGAGACGCGGATGTAGAATGGGTTTTCCTTCCTCAACATGGTCCACAACAACCACTTCGAAAGCCTGATAGACAATGGACTCACATCCTTCCTTGGCCTCAATACATGGGATTAACGGGTCTTTATAAATGGATGACTCGTCTTCTCCGTGAACAATAATTTCTTGCATGTTGTGCTCGAATTTGAGCATCTGATGCAAAGTGGATGGCACAGCTCGGGCTGTATGGATCCATGGCCTTCCAAGAAGCAAGTTATAAGAAGTTTTCATGTCCAATACTTGGAAGACAATTTCAAAATCAACAGGCCCAATCGTCATGGTCAGGTCGATCTCCCCAATGGTATCCCTCGCTGAGCCATCAAAAGCCCGGATGAGAACATTGCTGGGTCGGATCCTGTCTGTATTGATCTTCATTCTTTTCAAGGTAGAAAGGGGGCATACATCTACACTCGAGCCTCCATCAACCATGACTCGCTTCACATAATGCCCCTCGCATTTGACAGTCAAGTGCAAAGCCCTATTGTGACCGGCTCCCTCCTCAGGAAGTTCATCATCAGTAAAGGAAATTCTGTTCACCTCAAAAAATCTATTGGCCATCTTCTCTAATTGATTCACAGTGGTATTTTCTGAGACATGTGCCTCGTTCAGGATTTTGATTAGTACACGGGCATGCTCTCCTGAGTGTATAAGCAGAGATAACAGAGAGATTTGGGCAGGAGTCTTTCTCAGCTGGTCAATGATTGAGTAATCGTGAACTTTCATCTTTTTCAAAAACTCCTCCGCCTCTTCTTCAGTGACCGGTTTCTTTATTGGCATTTGGCCTTCTCTGATTTGCTTAGCCTTCCTCAACTCTTCTGGAGAGTAACACCTTCCTGATCGAGTCAAACCTCCAATTTCCCCCACTTCTTCTATGATTTCCTTACCTTTGTAGGTTACTACAGTTTTGTTGTAGTTCCAAGGGATGGTTTTCGTATTTGTTATACGGGGTTGTGTGGCAGGCTTGATTATGATTGGCTCTATTATACTCGTCGTACCGCCCTGATTCTCCTTTGTGATGGGGTGACCTCCAAGGACGTATAACTTTGGGCTTTGAGCATTGGAGCGAACCTCCAACCTCGAGATTTTTGGAACATATAAAATTGCCCCTTCTGAGCCCTGAGCACCTTTCACAATCAACGGTGCATCTAGGCTTGGATTTACTTCCAGTTTGGTTCCCTCTTGAATTGTTACCACTGTCATTTCTGCTCGACCAACCGGCTTGTATTCATGATCTCGGCCAATCATTCCCACAAAATGAACATCATTGTGTACTGGTAACGGGTTATTGGTCACATTAGGAGGGTCCTCACCATTCGTGACTACAATCAATTTTTCAACAATGAGTCTTTCTACGGCTCTTTTCAAGGTCCAACAATCATCAGTGCTATGCCCCGGAGCACCTGAATGATATTCACATCTAGCGTTTGCTTGAAATCCATGTGAATCGGGATGCATATGGTGGGGAGCGATGGGTCCAATCACTCCTATCTGCTTCAACTTTTGGAACAGACTAGAGTATGATTCCGCCAATGGAGTAAATTTTTCCACTGGCCTCTGCTCTCGGCCATAATCCTGCCTAGGACGAGCGTTGTAGGGTGCCCGAAAATTTTGCTGCTGAGGTCGGGGTAATCTTGGAGCTGGTGCCCGTACCTGTTGATTAGGAGGACGAGCATATGATTGAGCATTAAACACTGTGTATTGTGGCGGTCCCAAAGAGTACTGAGGAATTGGCGGGGGATAGTAATGTTGAGGGTAGATGGAGTGCCCCTGCTGAGCTTGCACATAAGGGTGCGATGCCCCTCTTTGAACTTCCCTGGATCCCGAAGTCATCATGGACCCTTCATCTCTTTTCTTTCTATTTGCCAAACTTCCCGACCCATTTTGGATAGCCTGGGTGGTGGCTTTGAGAGCAGCTTGACTTACAATTCTGCCAGTCTTGAGGCCATTTTCGACCATTTCTCCTATTTTGATCGCTTCTGCAAAAGGTCTACCCATTGCGGACATCATGTTCTGAAAGTAATCAGGCTCTTGGGCCTCCAGAAAAACAGTAATCAACTCGTGGTTATCCATGGGTGGCTTGACTCTAGCTGCTTGCTCCCTCCACTTGATTGCGTACTCCCTAAAGCTTTCAGTCGGCTTTTTCTTCATATTGGACAGGGAATTGCGATCCGGTGCAATATCTATGTTGTATTGAAATTGTTTGACGAAGGCTTGGGCCATGTCATCCCAGACATGCCAGTGAGAGATATCTTGGTCAATGAACCATTCAGAGGCTACTCCCACAAGACTTTCTCCAAAATAAGCCATCAGCAATTCTTCTTTTCCACCTGCACCCCTCAGTTGGTTGCAGTACCTTTTCAAATGGGCAATAGGGTCGCCGTGCCCATCATATTTCTCGAATTTTGGGGTCTTGAACCCTGGTGGCAAATGGATGTGAGGGAACATGCATAAATCACTGAACGAAACACTTTTGTGACCCCCTAGTCCTTGCATGTTCTTTATGTTCTGTTCAAGACTTTTCATTTTCCTGGCCATCTCATCCGACTCAACCGTCTTGGCAGGCTTTTCATTTTCCACTGGTGACTCGTACTGAGGAGTCTGATTATATGGAGCCGAAACCCCGAAAGCCATGTTTGGAGAGTAGTATTGGCCATCATAAGCGTGAGATGGTGGCTCGTTGATTGGCCTCGTCACAGGATGTGGAGGCGGGATTGTGTATGCCGGTGCGCCAGACACGACTAGAGGAGTGTTCCTGACCGGTGCGACTGGAGGTCGCACATTAGAGGTACCGGGAGCAACGTGGAGGCTGTAGTTTGGCACATACCCTGGTGGTAGGATGTGGTCGCTCGTTGCATGAGGCGGTGGTTGAGTGACCAGGGGTACGGTGGAAGTTCCCTCTGAGGGACCACGGGGTGGAGGCTGACCAGACACCCAAGCTTGATACACATCAGACAATTGTTGTCTCAATTTTCTTATTTCCTCTGACTCTTGTTCAACTGATTGACCTTGTGGATCGTCACTGATCAACTCGATCTCATCATCGTTGGCCATTACTACCGCTCCCTTAGATCTAGTGAAGTAATGGTGTGTTGCCAGTTTCACCACAAACCAACCACCCTAAGCTTACTAGATAAGAGACCGCAAACGTGTTAGGGTTAAGCATTTTATAGATATGAATCACATAATGTGCCATGCTCCTATCATTGTCAATATTTCTAACATGCTTTTGGAGGCTTCATGTTTCATTCCGGCTTATGAGGTAGCTTCTTATTGACGCTTTTTTTTTTTTTTTTTTATTTATTTTATTTTATTTTTTTTATTTATTTATTATTTTTTATTTTTTTTTTATTTTTTTATTACTCACGCCTCATTTTGATCCATCATCTTAGAATCATTGAAAAAATATTTTGATCGAACCTTTTGTGGGTTGCCTACGTATCATGTCGCCGCATGAATCAGATCATTACGTAGTTCAGGACAGACAAAATAACAATTATATATATATATATATATATATATAAATTATATATATATATATAACAATTTTTTTTTTTTTCAAAATGACTCTAAAGACATAAATATGACTGAAAATGCGACAAATATAAAATTAAAAATACGACGAATGCAAAAAAAAAAAAAAAAAAAAATGAAACTAATAACTAAGTGACTGCACTAAAACTTTAATCTTCATTGGCATTCTTTCTTAAACTGATATCATCAATGATCTGCATCCCTTGGCCTCCACTCTCCCCCCAACATCTCGTACAAATTCTAAAACACTCCCGGCAATTGTGGAACGAGGGCACGTGCCTGTTGACCAACTTGCTCATTGTTTAGATGACGATGATCATCGTGGATATATGCTGCTTTTTCTGCCAATTGAAGTACTTGCTCTCTCGCTTGCCCCATATTCATGTGACAATTCTGCAACCATATCTGGGTAGTGTTGAGGGCGTTACCCATATCAGTCTCGCGTCCCTCGTATTCTTCAATCCGGCGATTTAGCACAGCTCTCTCAATCATCCACTGACGCCGCTCAACCTCAAAATCTGTATGTTGACAACTTTTCGTTTCTTCCAATTGTGCAAAAAACTGACCCTTTGAACGTATCGAATGGGCCCTTTCCCTTGCAAACTGCTCTCTCTGTTTATCAAACTCTAATTGCTGTTGGTGCGCATCCTCTTCAATGATACTCAAGTCTTCTTGCAGCTTACGCATTTCAGCATTTTTATTTGCCTCAACTCTTCTAACTAAACCAATAGTGCTTGCCAATTCTTCTTCTAAGCGGGCCGCCTCATTTTTAGCATGCTTTAGATCTTTATCCATGCCCTGTAAGGCCGATTGATAATCTTTCTCAATATTTAAACGAATCTGAGCGACTCCGGCCTGCATTTGGGCTTGTTGTTTAGATATGGTCATCCGGGAATGCTCCAATTCCTCTTTTAACCTTTCTATAGCTCTTTGATCGTTTCTCCTCCTGTTGGATCCTTCAATCCTATCTCTAAGAAACGAAGGGTTATGAAACCAGGTAATATATTCAGGGATCACCTCTCCACGATCGCGGTCTTCTACCATATCATTCAACTCCGAGACTTTACTTGCATACCAAATTTTCATAATTTCTTCTTCGTCATGAGGTTGATCTTTACCAAAATCATAACAGAACTTGCTCATATCTCGTGTTGGTGGCACCTCCTGTAGTCGTGCAAATTGGCGCATTACCCGAAGTGGAGCATAAGACTGAACACCATCCAATCCTATGAGTACCAAATAAGAGTGGTATGCAGACTCACAAATGACCTCTTTGGAGGAGAACCAATCGTAGTTCCAAGTGATCCGTTTGGCAGACAGAGTAAGAAGTAGTTCTTTCCAGGCGCCAATCCCCTCTGGTAAGTCACATTTATCAATCCTTTTCTGGTGATCGTAAGTATGATTGGGCCATAACTCACTAAAATTAGTGATCGTAGGATGACGATAGAAATGCTCCAAAAACCATATCTGTAACAAAATGTTGCAACCATCGAAGTTTCGCGCGCCCATTTTACATCTAGTTAAAGCACGAAAAATGCAAGAAAGAATCATAGGAACCAAAGTATAATCACTCCCTTCTGAGGTCAGAGCCTCAACTATACCTGCCAAACGGATGTCAATGCGTCCCTCTCTTTCCGGGAAAACTACACGCCCCAAAAAAGTGACCATAAATGCAAACCTTCTATGTATCTTCCACGTTTCCTTATCTTCCTTTGATTTTAATTTTCCCACATTCCTTTCGAAATTGCATTCTAGGCCATACAACTGAAACAAAAGGCCCAACTTAACCCATTTGCCTCCTAGACCTTCATATTGTCCGTAATTTATGTTCAAAAGCTTCAGAAACCTACCCTCATTCATATTTTTTGGTACTATGGGCCTTTGGCGGCGAAGATTGCGGCCCCACCCCTGGAAATGGGAGATTTCCTCCAAGGTCGGAGTCATTTCGCAGTCGGTAAAACGGAACACATTATTTTTCGGATCCCAATGCGGAATTAAAGCTTCAATCACATCCCTCCTGGGCTTTATCGTAATCATGTGAACCAAATGTCCCAAGTATTTCTTTATCTGGTTCCGCTCATATTCCTTAAAATCTCTCCACCAATCCCACAACAACTGTGGTATCTGATCGACAATCAGAAAATCTGGTATCCCTTCTGATCTGGGCCTCTTTTCAGACCTACCTCTTTCCCCACTCATGGTATGCCTGTCTAACCAGACACAGGGTTAGGATTTGATCAAACATATTATTGACACACAAAAATTCCGATTTCTTGGGTTTTGACTCCATAAAAGAATATAAATCAATAAATAAAAACTCAACTATGGGACTATAAAAAATATTTTCGGATTTAGTAATTTTTATTTTATTTTTTATTTTATTTATTTATTTATTTTTATTTTTTTTGGATTTTCTAAGGAAAGAATTGTAAATATGGAATTAAGGAAAAGGAAAATATTTTTGATTTTTTTTATTTTATTTATTTTTTTTTTTTGAAAATTGGGGCCGGAACCGATGAGGTTTGCCTACGTATCTCACATCCGGTGAGAATCAGACCCGCGTAGTTCGGTTAAATCGACTATATTTTTTTTCTTCTTTTTTTTTTTTAATGAAAATTAATCTTTAAAAACCATATGACTGAACCACATCATTTTTTCTTCGTTCAACCGATATATGCTAAAGTCGGTCGACATGCAAGCCTCCCAAATAATGCAACAAGTAGCACATAACATGACATAATGGTCTCAACAAGGAACTTGTCCTAAAAGACAACTCGGCTCATGAGTCGAGTGCTTCTAAGTCAAATGCACATGATGCAAATAAAGCGTAGCCTACTAGGGATATTCATTTCTTGTGGCTTGTTCTTCTAAGTTTGTAAATCCTAAAGGAGATGGTATCTAGACCTGGCTTACTCAGGCGGACAACCCGAGCCGGGGAGCGTCAAGCATTACCAGTAGTAGAACAGCACTGGCTAGCTAACGGCTCTCCCGCCTAAACATATGTGACTAAATCCTTCACCAGAAGCTGGTAGGCTAACTGGCTTTATCTCAAGACAGAAATTTTGTGATGCTGGTAGGCAAACACAACATAACTAATTATCAGAAGACTCAGAGGGATGCGAGAGAAAAATACAATTTATATGTACAGTTCAACAATATCAAAGCGGTAAAAACTCGACAAGTAACACATTAGACTCAAATAAATCACAATATATACAAAAATTAATAAAGCCAAATAAAGTCAATGTACAAGCTCGAATTCTTGAAAAGGGTCCCCAGCAGAGTCGCCAGAGCTGTCACACCTCCTTTTTACCCCCAAAATGATGAAATGAGTATTATTGATTGTGGATGGTGGGTTAAAGAGTTTTTCCAATTAAAGTGACAAACTTGAATAGGGATTATTTTATTTACAGAGTCGCCACTTGAAATTGATTTTTTTGGGTGTTTCAAGTCACCTTTTGTTTGAATCCCTAGTCAAAGGAAAGATTTGACTCTTTTATTATTGGTCTGCAAAACAAAATCCGGGTAAGGAATTCCGTTGACCGGGGAGAAGGTGTAAGGCATTCCCCGAGTCCCGTGGTTTTAGCACGGTCGCTTCATTGACTACAACTTGGCTTAATTATTAGGCCCAAAACCACACGTAGCACGTCATATTGACCCATTTGACTTAGTGAAATTTCTTACAGCTTTCTTCTCCAAAGCTTTCACAAAAATAAACTAATGATAAAATAATATTTAACTCCATGACACATGCTCAAAACAGAATTACTGCAAATGCAAGTGACATGGACAGAAACTGCAAATAATGAAGTAAATATCTAGAATATGAATTAGCGAATTAAGACGACAAACAAAGGCATGCTAATACAAGATATCAATTAAGCGACAGAACTTTTACTTAAACCAACAGGAGCAAAAATAAAATAAAAAATTAATTAAAGGGGGGAGGAGACCTTATGTGAAGCTTTTCGAATATGTGTATTGATATAAAACTCCAAATGTATACAGCAAAGTGGGACTCCGATTGTCAAACTCGCCCACAGAAAACGGACAGCAACAAAACCTCGGACTGGAGCTTTCGAACCTCAAGTGACTCGAACAACGACTTCAAACAAGGAGCCCGAACTCGCCGGTAGCCTCTGTTTTTGACATAGGAATAGTGGCTGTTTCGGGGTGGTTTAGTGCTGGATTCTTTGGCTGGAAAAATAGCTTTTTTTTCTTACTGATTTTCGTCACCCTTTTTTGGCTATTTTTGCAGCGAATATTTGCTGGAAAAGGGCTGTTTTTCAGGTATTTTCGGAGCTATTTTTTTGGAGTGATTTTTGGCTATTTTTTTTTTCTCTTTTGAACTGATTTTTGCTGGGATTTTGATGTGGAAACAGAGCTGGTTTATGGACTATTTTCGGATCCGATTTTGAGTGAGAAAAGCAGTGTATTTTCCCCCATTTTTTGGGTGGATTTGGACTGATTTTATGCATGTGGGAGGGGGACAAGCATGGGGGGACAAAAAGTAATGGGGGGACAAAGCATGGGGACAAGAATAATGGGGGGTTTAGACGTGGGGGACAAGGCATGGGGGACAAACAATAATGGGGGGACAAGACATGGGGGACAAAAATAAGGGGGGACAAGACATGGGGGACCGGTATGGTGGGGACACGCGCGAAAAGACGGGAGCGGAAAATATTTAAACACGGTAAAAAATTAAGTGCTCACATAAGTAAATACTACATTTTCAATAAATAAATCTCGAAATTAATTAAAAATTCGTCTGTGGGGCCCACATCTCAGAATCCGGTGAAAGTTATAAAATCTGATAACCCATTCAATTACGAGTCCAACCATACCAGTTTTACCAAATTTCGATATCAACTCGACCCTCAAATCTTCAATTAAAGTCTTCAACAAGCCCAATTTACCCATGCATATCCCTTTTATCCTTAATAGATTTCATCCTTAACCTTTAAGCCCCAATCTAGGTTATATGATTCAATAGTTAATCATTATTAAGCTATTGAAGCACTAGAATCACCAACCATCCAAACAAGATTCAAAAAAAATACTATTCATCTTCTTCTTCATTCGAACCCTAACTCACAATACCCATTTCAAGGATTAGCATAATTCTTCAACCAGTTGGTACTTTCTACTTCACAGTACATCACAAATACCTAATCCATAGTTGTATTTAAGTGTAGGGTGGAGAATTTACCTCTTGTAGCTCAAACCCTAACTTGAACCCTTTTGAATGATTCTTGAAGATTAGAGAAATTCCTATGAATTTCAATCCATGTAGATATTAATACTACCATTAACTAGTGTTAATCCATTATAAAAATATTATAAAACTTACCTTTGATGTGTATTTGGGTTGAGGATGCTCCACCTTCTCTCTAGAACCCAAAACTTAGCCAAAATTATTATGTTTTTCTCTCTCTCCGGACCTCCCTTGTTTTATAAAAAATGAACTGGGTAGGCTGGCTGCGTAGCCTACGCAGATTGACTACGCAGCTTAACCCTCCCCTCACTTCCATACTGAGTTTTGCCTACGCAAATCTGCGTAAGCTACGCAAGACTCGCGTAGCTGTTCTGCCACTATTTAGTAAAATGGTCATAACTTCTTGTAGAAATCTCCAAATGCTTAACGGTTTGATGCATTGGAAACTTGACTCAAAGGGATTTAATTGGATAGGTTATACACCATATAACTCTTCATATCCTGAGATTTATGTTCATTTGAATTTAGATCTTGTGCAAACTCACTTGAAACTTTATCCAATCATATAATTTTCAACTTGATTTAGCCTTAGGGCTCTTATTAGACCCTAAACCATTTTTAATGCACCTCATACATATATTATCAAGATCACTTGATATCATTCAAATTATCAGTCTTGTTCATACCCGAATTGATATATTTAGCATCCGCCAATCTTCTTAATGGTATTAAAACACTTTTAAAAAAAATTGGAGTGTAACATTCTCCCCCGCTTAAGAACATTCGTCCTCGAATATTTTACAAGTCATTATTAGACACATTATTATCCTCTTTTCACCTTAACCATCATCTCTAATCGCTCTTGACATCAGCATGTTAGGTATCGGTGCCCAGAGCACGAAGCTTTAACTTGCGGCAAAATTTTGGTCTTGAACAGCGATCTCCATTGCTCAAAGTTTGCAAATTTGGCTTCTCATGTTGGTGGATGGAGTCCTTCAATATGGATTAATTCTGACTAAAGAAGCAATGCAAAGTACATATAGAAACAAGTTAAAATTGTTAGCTCTAAAAAAAAAAGGAACGGACAATCTAAATAAATGTTGATTTGCCGAAAAGAAAATCTGTCAAGCTTGGTGTCTTTCAGTTCTTTGTGGCAAAAACTCGTAAAAGTGCTACTGATTTAATTTGCTACTCTCGACCCAAGGTTGAATGTTGATCGCATGCTTCGGTGAGTTACTGCTTTTACGTTGTAATGCTGCTAATCATCAAAAGTTGATGAGAAAATTGTCTTATGCACTGTAAGAACCTCAGTTGTCTACGCATCTGTCAAGCTAAATTCCAAAATCCCATTTGTAATATGACAAATAAAAGCCTCCAACTGAGATTTATTTTCACTGTCTTCCTTCTATGAACTATGAAATATGAATATATAGCATGAGGTATTTGTCCTTTTATAGGAGTTGCACAAGAAGGAATTTGTCTTTCAATAAGGAGAAGAATTGTCATCAAGGTAGAGTTTACATTTGAAGAGGAGTATGCTATAGAATAAAGCAAGAAAACGAAAAAATTTGCCGGTGTCAAAGTCCCAAAACACATGACATCGGCCTTAATTTGGATTTGGCAAGCAATCCTACTGATAAGGGGGCACTTACACTGCTTAGAATTTAAAGTGGAATATTTTATCCTATTACTATATGTCAATAGGAGATGAATATGAAATTTTCAAGTATGGCCCAAAGTGGATGCCAACGTTGTGTCAATAGAAAATGTCCAACAAAATTTCAAATTAAGTTGGCTTACTGCCAATTGCCACGCTTTGAATTGAAGACCATTTTTTTTTTTGGAGTATAAAACACCATATCCCAGGTTAAATTCGTCCAACCAAAGGTTCTTGCCTGGGTAAAAAATGTTAACTCTGCTCGGGAAAAAGTATGTTATATTTGTACTTCAAGTCTTGTCTTCAAGTCTCGGTAAGTCACATTACGACAAACCTTGAAGTAGGGGCATTTGTAGGCATATAAATTTTATCGGAATAAAATCCATAAAATAGCATGGACTATATTTTAATATATTAGACTAAATAAATATTTTGGGCTAATATAATTAGATTAATTATATAAGTCCAATATAATTGAGCTAGCCAATTTAATTTAGCTACAAATAATGAGCCCGCTTCATCAGGCCCAATATATCATCTTCCTAGAGGCCCACTTTGGTGCCACGCGTGAAATGACATGGCACACCAAGTCAAACGGAAGAGCCAATGGGATCATGCCACATGTCAAAATGACAAGGCATGCCAAGTCAAATTAAAAGGCCAATGAAACCGTGCCACATGTGCAAGTGACATGTTCTGGCCAATCAAATGCGGTCTTGTCACTCTTCAATCTGATTGGTCGGAAAGAGTTTATTCTTATCATAACTCTTCCCTCCCACAACTATAAATAGGGATTTTCATAACCCAGAAAAGAGGCCAGAAGTTATAACAAGAAGTAAGAGGGAGCTCGTGGATCAAACACTGCAGATTTCTCTAAAAGCTACAAGCATTCAAGTGTTCTAAGGATAAAGATCAAGACGAAGATTCAAGAACAAGTTGCAAGCCCTTGGATTAAAAATATATCAAGATCAAGATCAAGGTTCAAACACTTGGATTAAAATAAATTAAAATTCAAGATTAAGCTTGGGGGCTTTTTTATTTACTGTTGAAAAGAAGAATAAGAGGATTCATAGAGATTGTACACTCAAATTATTTGAATTTAAATATTACGATTGTTACAATATTTTTCGATTTTATTTTTATTTTCTTAGACGCAAATTTATTGTATGCGGTCACAATCAATTATTTCTTCTCATTAGAGCCAAGTTACAACAAGATTCTTTTCTGTATTCCTTAGTATCGACTTGAATTACCTGCTCTAGAAATATGCGTTGATTTAATTGGTTGTGTCATTGTACTTTTTTCCATCCAAATTACGGCCAAAAACTAAAGAAGAAAAACATAAAAATCCTAGGCACATGATGACATGTGAAGCATTGACCAATTAATTGGGCCCCATAAATGACACCACAGTCTTACAGAATAAAGTTGAGCCTGCCGACGGGGAATTCCAGAGAGTCTGTCCAGCTGCGGTAGAACCTAGAATCAGCTAAAGTTGAGGGATATGGACATATGGACATGGTGAACGTTACATACGTACTGATTAGGGGCTGAAGTGCACAAGTAGCCTCTTTTGAGGTTACTCTTTATATTCTCTCTCTATTTTACAAAGACAATCCATGCACTACAAAATTTATTCTAGCCCTTACGGACAACTTTAGCTCATCATGTCTAAAGTTTGGTCATACTTTTCTTTATTGTTCTTCTGCATCTTTAACGCTACAAGATCAATGCCCCAATAACTACACAACAGAGTTGTAATTCACTAGTTATTTCATATGCTCCTTGAATTTGAAAAAACACAGCGTATTCCTCAAAGAGGAATTTTCATAAACTGCTATTGTTTAGTGGTTATTAACTTTTTATAGCTACCATATACGTAATAACTTTCTATAATTACTATTCACTTGTTACGGTAGTGTATTCGCGCTGCTGTATTCATGAATACAACAACAAAAAGTGCCTAAAATCAGGGCAGTCCAGCTGTACGCGTATGTATTCACATGTATTCACGCTAGGGGTGTTCTTCGGTCGGTACAGTATGGTATTTAGATATTTCGGTTCGGTATTTTCGGTATTCGATTTCTTAAAATGCTATACCAATACCGTACCTAATTAAATTCGGTATAAGTTCGGTTTTTCTCCTTTCGATTTTGGTTTATTCGATTCGGTAACTTCGGTTTATTCAGTTTGAATACTAACTAGTGCAAGAGTTATAGACTGTAATATTCTTAATTAAAGTACTCAAAAGTACAAAACTAAAAACATTTGTTGACAAAAGATTTGTCAAAAACCAGCAAATATCAACCCAGAGAGAGAAAATTGTACATAGAGGAATAAATTTGATCATTAGAAATGTCTTGTTCCTTGCTTAGAGTTGATTTATGAACTTAAAGAATATATATATATATATATATATATATATATATATATATATATATATATATATATTCGGAACGGTTTCGGTATTTTATTTTAAAATACCAAATACCATACCTAATACCAATTTTTTTTAAGCTTAAATCAAATATCATACGAATACCAAAATATTGAATACCTAATACAAAATATTTCGGTTTCAGTATGGCAATTCGGTATTTACCAAATTATGCACAACCTTTCGCGCCATGTATTCATGAATACAGTAACGACAATCACCTTAAAAATAGGTCTGTCCAGTTGCCTAATAACGAAAATAATATTAATTAGCGTGATACACTCCTAATATAACTCAACAAAATCAATTCTAACATGCCTCATTATCAACCCAATTAATTGGAATAATTTTTCAGTTATATATAACTATTGTATTTAGTGTGTTTCAATATATATATTTTTTAGTGTAGCATTCATTAGATTCAATGTTTGTATTTACTGTATTTGCTATTTTATATTCAGTGTATTCAAATGTATTTGTATTAACAGTATTTTAGTTATTTCTAATACATGTTATTACTGATGTATACATTATATTAAAACTGAAAATGGAGGCGAACAAAAATGAAGGCCCTCAAATCTTCTCCGGCATAGAAAATATTGAAGTATCAGTCGTTCATGTTACCATACCCATGCTCTACTCGGATTATTCCAATATCGTTTTTGCTTCCCGTACAGTGGCCTTAGCCTCAGAGCGACGAGAGAGAAGAGAGAGATCACATTGAGTAGAAAGAAATATGTAAGAGGCCATTTGCAATAATTAAACAACAAAAGAAACTCTCTGTTATAAATTATCTCATCTAAAGGAAGTTTCAAAGCATAAAATAGCTAAAGAAGGTAGGAAAAAAGGAGAAACTCCAATATGTAGCTTCCATAAGAATGTCTTTTATATAGTTGCACATTAGATAACAGAAGATTTGAAGAGAGTGAAACGCAGCATATTATCTTAGAAGAGAGAGAGGGAGAAGGAAGAGAGAGAGAGAGAAAGAAGAAAAATTCTGAGAGAGAATCATGTGTTAATTGAAAGAAAGAGAGAAGAAAATCATAAATAGTGTATTTTATGCCTCAATTGTAGTATATACCATAAATACCTATTTTGCTATAAAATATAAAAGGTAGCTATAGAAAATAATATTTTAAAATGATTTTAGTTTATAATAAATAGGGTGTATACCTTTGTTATAGGAAGTAAAATTTTCTTCCTCAAAACCATTTAATATTTCTTGTTTCAGTATTTGCCAAACCGCTTGGGCACTAGGCCCAATGTGAGTTGGATCACTTAGCCACGCTTCATAATTAGGAAAATGAGCAACATGGAAATACATAATGCTTATTCGAAGAAGATGATGGAGAGTTGACCGAAATGTGCACTAAATACTTTTCGAGGGATCTCCTCTAAGGTATAACTATCGAAATTATGAGCATCAACATATAAGGTCCAGATCCATGTGGTAGTATCAGATCCTTTAGCTATTAGTCTTGAGAAATGACCCGGTATGACTCATTCCGTGAAACAAGTTTTTATGGGATCCCTTTCTACCAAAATTTTAACTTCTGGTTCTGGCGAATAAATAATCATCGAGTCCTTTTTTCGGACAACACATACAAAGAGACCTGCCAACATTCAAATAATTAGTGAAACTTAGAGATAGATAGTTATTTCTATAATTAGTTCGTTTCGCTTCTATTTCTCTATCTGTTTTCTTTAGTTATTTACTAGAACAATTATGATCCGGAAGTGATTTGGGGCAAGTGTTCGGATCTATTATGACATAGCTTTAAGGCGCTTAACGGACCTTTTAACCTTCTAAAAATCTTTTTGAGCTTTGGATCGGCAAAAGTTTGGTTATTGTTATTTTTAGATAATTCAGTTTTTTTGATAACTTTAGACCATCGTTCTAAAAGTTCACTAATTAGTAATTACCTGCATGATCATTTCTACATTCTTGTTCTTTTTGTACATTGATTACCTGTACGTAACATAAAACTATGACACTAAAAATGAGTATCTCTGCTGATTTTTTTTAAAAAAGTCTAGTATTTGAGACCAACAGATACCAGCACACGAAAAGGTACACCTAATGTTCTCCAAAATCATCCTAATTATTCTTACTCAATTTCCACACAAGTTGAGAACAAGGGCACCTAAATAACATATGTTCCACATTCTTGTTCTCCAGAAGGACAAATTCACACAACCCATCCCCCATTCTCTTAGCAAGTCATCATTTACGGGTAAAAAATGTTTAAGCTTATTTCAATCCCCAGTGTCTTAAGGAAATCACAAAAGGATTTATGAACTGGATATTTGAAAAACTTCAATCTCTACCATTAAACATCTCATTTCCTAATATAGCATCCCAATTTTACCTTATACATAGTTCTTAGATTTTGTATAATGTCATATTAATCTATCTTCTGTTCCTGTCATTAACATCTTCCTTCCGGATCAAAAAGCCTATGTTATAACTCTTGTATTTTCCTTGCGTGCACATTCTTATTAATTAATTAATTCATTCATTCATAAACCTTCAAATTCATATCGAAAGATCCTTGTATACATTTACACTTTCTCTATTGGTGACCCTCCACTTCAATCACTTAATCAACAATTCAAACCTCCAGAATATACTTCATCATATCCAACATTTGGATGATGCAAGGCATTGAGGACTGAATTATTAGGAAAATATTTGCTCTTCAGCACTCTAATAAACATGCAATCGAAAATACTATTTTTATGAGTACCTTATACTATTCATGAAATGATATTTGCATTTCCTTTTTTTAACTAAACCAACACCCAACAGAATTAAAAACGATGATGTATTACGGTGAAAAAAAAGCGACGAGTTATTACCGTGTCCGGCCGGTTTATGTGAACCTACCACTCGAAACGATGAGAAAATACGGTTATGGCGCAAAAACCTAACGATCTCCTGAAGATGACACCTTCGCTGCATCAAGAAAACAGACAATGTTTCCGCCATCCTCCGCCGCGTCCACCGCCACCTCCACCACCATCTTCCACCGCTAGTCCTTCAACGAACCCCAAAAATTTCGCCCCAATTCACTCCACAAATTCGACTTCGTCATCATCATCCGCGTTCGATCAATTACCCAAAAGGGTCACAAGGGACCTCCCCAATTTGTCAGATTGTCACGGCTGCCGTCTCCGAATCAACCACACTGATCCCAGCGACCGCCTTCAAACCCTAGATAGCGTTTGGCGGATAGTCCTTCTTTGCAAGAAGTGCATCAGGAGTGTCAATTCCGGCCAAACATGCCCTTACTGTTTCAACAACACGGCTGATTCTGATTGTTTCAAATGCAACAGCTGCAAAAGGCATGTCCACAAGGACTGTGTTATCAGGTATGGGAATTCTGCACCTTGGTCTTATTCGTCTAGGGACGAAGAACAAGTAGTAGAAGAAGAAGAAGTAGGGGTAAAGTCGGGATTTTCGGTTTGTATAGATTGTTGGGTTCCAACATTCTTTAGGAAATCAATTGGGGTTTGTAAAAAGCATGTGTTGAAGACACAAAATTATACTAGTAGTTATGTTAAACCATTTGAAGAAATTAGTAACTTTGAAGCCAAAAAGACAGTTGTACTGGCGCTGGAAGCGCAGTATAAGACTTTGCGGAAGGCTGTCGTGGCAAAAAATGCCATGAACATGGCTAAGAATGCATCGGAATTAGTTGCTTCCAAGAAGGATAAGGATAAAGTGTTGCTGAAAAGCAGTAGTATAAGCAGTGATGATACTAATGAAACTGAGGTTGTAAATGACGCAGAATTGGCGTTTCAATTGCATCGCGCCATGAACAGCTCGCCACGAACTTCAAGAACCTTATGCCCTACGAATTCCAGCTATGTGGATGCTCCAGAAATGCTGGAATCAAGTAATGTGTCCTGTAATTTGTTAGAGTTGGGCCAGACTCTCTCTAATGATTCAGGTGAGAGGCTTAAGGTGTACTCTCGCACTAGGTTAAAGGGAAAAGTTGGCCAGACTAGTTCAGAGACCCAGCCTTGTGTTATAGTGTACTCTCGCACTAGATTAAAGGGAAAAGTTGGCCGAACTATTTCAGAGACCCTGCCTTGTGTTACAGTGTACTCTCGGACAATGTTGAAGGAAAAAGTTGGCAAGACTACTTCAGATGGCCCTCCTTGTGTTATGGTGTACTCTCGCACTAGGTTGAAGGAAAAAGTCGGCCAGATTAGTTCAGAGGCCCCACCTTGTGTTATAATGAAGGAGCATGGTTCTTGTGTTGATTCTGATTGTTCAAAAGCTGAGTTACTTACTTACAAGCGGAGCAGACTAAAGAGGAAGATGTGCGAAGAAAGGGTTGGTTTATCTGACCTTATTAAAGCGGAGCACAATCTTGGTGATGACTGTAGAGATTTTTGTGGTCTTCAAATTTCTCAACGAGAAGGTTCACAGCATAACTTGCATTTGCGGGATTCTATCACCTTGTGCCCCTTGAGTTCTGATGGAGATAATACTGTTGGCGAGATTTGTGCAAAAAATACAATGCAGGCCGAAAGCTGCAATGCGCAGGAGGACCGCTGTTTGTTAAAGTACAGCAAAAGGAAAAAATGCTCTGAGCCTGTGTCAGATGTGCATGAAGATACGTTTCCTTGTCCAACCCCTGATCCCGGCATACCTACAAATTGGCCCGTGGAATCCAGGACATCATCAAATGTCTGACATTTGAGCTAGTACTTGCGTTAGTGGTTCTTCGCCAGAAGTCTGAATTATACAGGTAAAAGGATTCATCATTCTCTTTGATAATCTTGTTGTACTTTTTATCTTGATCTATGAGTGCGTTGTTTATCATTTGTGAAGTTCATTTTACCTCAGCTCGCTTTTTTTTTTATTTCTCTGAGGCGGGACATCACATGCGGTGCCGAATTTGACTTAGTGACTTGTATGAACTACAATCTCTTTCGGTTTATTGTCTTTCATTTTTTTGGGCTGCTGCTGCCCTTTATTGTCTGCCATTTGAAGTTGTTCTGAAGCTGTTAGATGTAAAACTGATAAAAACTAATGAGGGAAAAGGGAGTGGAAGTTGTGGTTGTACCGCCAGTTACTTCCCTTTTAACGTATTGTTTCACCTAAGTTTGGATTGGGTATGCGCGTGGAGTTTTGAAAATAAAATTTATCTTTTTGTTTTCCCTAGTTACTTCTATTTTAACGTATTGTTTCACCTAAGTGAAACTGGTCACCCTAGACCATTGAGTGCTCTGGCTCGGGCCATTGACTTCATACACCCTATTTATATAGATTTTGCGAAAAATAGCTTTATCACATCTTGATTGGTACGCCATCAGAACACACTTTACACAAAGTAAAGGATGTAAGCTCCGCTCAGTGGATTGACTGTTCTGGTTGCATCATAGGTTCTCTATCACTCTAAATATGGTCTTTTCAATCCCCGTCGTGTATGTAAATTATCAGATATGGAAGAGTACTTAGGCTTAGACGGTGGTCCCGCTTTCTCGGTATAAAATGATTAAAGTTCGAACACGCAATATTTTACTAGGAAGGACATGAGAACTAATCGACAAGGCTATTTACCATTTTCAGTCAGATCTTGTAATCTTTACAATTACAATGTACTAAGCCATTTCCTTCAAAAACTGATGAATTGATATCTTACAATTAGAAAGATGTTTGGAGCCATAGTACTATCTTTAGATTTTGGAATCGCCCAAATCTAACGTAATAGGCTTGGCTAGCTCACATTTCTCGGCAAAATCCTAAATTCCTTTTATGAATTGATTTCTCCGAGTGGACAGTAATTTCAGCTACAGCAACTTTTCTCTTTTCGACCAGTTGTTTGTCTTATCTGTTTTCTTCCCTCTTTCCTGTTACTTGCTCGCTATTTCCTTTTCTGGGCACTTTTGAGCATACAACACTGATGATACAGTTATAATTATTTACAGACCGCATTCTAGTATAAAAAGTTGAATTGCTTGGACCTGTTTCAAGTATATTGCGATGTGTCACATCAAATTGAAATCCGACACAAACTTGAATAATTAATATACTTATTCTGTAAGGAAAATGAAGTCCATTATCTCCATGTCTCTAGTGAAAAAGCTTCACCCGTATTGGTAAGTGATAACTAGATTGCATATTTGTAAGGCTTTGAACCTTTTTTTGATAACTGAGAATTTCCTGAGGGCAAATAGCGCAAGGTTTGAAACTCGGTGGATGATGTGCCCGCTTCTCAACCTTTTTCCACTTAAATACCAAGATTTTGTCTTTGGTAGAGCTCGAACGCGTGATATGCGCCTAACCCACACATCACGCACTGCACTTTTACCACTAGGCCAAAGCCTTGGGGGCAAAGGCTTTGGATTTTAAAGGTGTCTTGTTTTTGTGGATAATATATAAGAGGTGATTCCCTCATAAAGTTCAGAATCCTAGAATGAAAAGCAGCTTCCCAGAGAGATGCAATGAAGATATTAATGAATAGTGATATCGTTCATAAAAGCTGACGTCAAAAAATCTTTTATTAAGCAGCTTCCAAGAGAGAACTTCATTACTATGACATCATACTCGCCTGTGCCCCTTGGACCAAATAGAAATATGTAGGAGGGAAATCATGTTCTGTTAAATATGCACTTCTGATGTTCTCGGCGTAATGTACACAGTGGTATAAAATGGATATAATTTGCTGTTCAGCAAATCGGAAGTATAGGATGTTTTCCCGTTCTCCTTGGGCCGGGGGTGGGGGAGAGGGATTATTTGTATGTGTGTTGTCTTCTTAGTTACAGAAGCAGAGAGTATGTCAAAGGAAAGCATTTATCCTGCTGAGCTCATAGGTTATATGCATTTGTAAGCTGGCTTGTGATAGGCTTAATAGCTGCTGAAAGGGACATATTTTAGTAGACCAGTCTCTTATTGAATCAAAATATTAGTGGTTTTGATGAGCATTAACTCTTTTTCGTTCTCTCGTTTTTTTACAAGAAAAATTGTTTGGTAACTAGATTCCCTTTGGAGTTTGCTTTGTTCGAATAAATGAATGCGATAATACAGGGCATCTTTTAACCCATCAATATATCATAAGGATCTTTGAGAAATTATGGATGAAAAGTTGTGCATTGATCTCTTGACAACATTATTCATTGCACTGGGATTTATCTCTAATTTGCATTTGATTTTTGTTTTTGGCAGGAAACTACACCTGTGAATAACTACCCGATATCAGATACTGTAGTGTAATGTAGATGAATTTTTTTTCTTCATAAAGAGTACATTGCCTGGAAAGTTGCAATCTGTGTTGTTTAAGTTAAAGACGGTCATGAAGTGAATTTTGTATGTGCTTGTGCTTATCAGAATGTAAGAGAATATGCAGGGATAATTCAGAATGTAAAACAAATAAGGTACTTAAAACAAATTAAGAGGCAGAAATAGATGACTGTTTTTAACACACAACAGAAATGAGCTACTAAGACGGGATTATTGCAAAAACGGATGTGAAATAAATACAACTATTGTTTGAAATGTACATAAACATAATTCAAATCTAGAACTACCCAAGGACAAGTGGTAGCCACATCCGGAAGGCACGAACATCTTCAGAGTCGGCCCCTCTCATCCACCACAGCTTCGCTCCAAAAATCTGCACACAAAGTGTAGTATGAGTACAATCGACACCATGTACTCGGTAAGTATCTTGACTAACCTCGGTGAAGTAGTGACGAGACTTTTTAGTTAAAAGATACTCACCGATATAACCTGCACAGTAAACGAGCAATAGAATGATACTACAATATAACAGAAAAAAGAGTACACGAAACGAATATGCGAAGCAATAAATGAGTACTAGAAGAGATTACAATTTAGCATTTCCCAATATCTCGACCAATCCTTTCCTTAGAGCGATAACCAATAACCACGATAGTAACTCCATGACTTTCATAGTGTGAGAAATGTATTCAAGATATCAAGTCAATGGCACGGCAACACCCTTTGTGCATTTATCTCATCCTCGCCAAATATATGTGTAACAGTACCAACCGAGTGAAAGAAATGCCAATAACAGTAATGACAAAGTGAAAAATACACAGATAACAATAACGAACAAGGCAGTACATATGGTCAACGGTAGCAGACTAGGTAGGAGGCATAGAAATAATGACAGCAATTTGGAAAGAATATAAATTCTACTAACTAGCATGATAGAAGGCCTAGGTGTAGATATAACAAACAAGAGGGAAAGCATGATCTTTTTGAGCTAAACATGACAACATCTAGCCAAACACGAGAGTAAATAAATTATGGTCTTGCAGTTCTAAAGCAACTTAACTAAGACTGCTAACTCCGTCAATTTGACTCCTCCTCCAAAAAAATAGTTCAAATTTTTGCTTGCATCTTAATTCAGCTTTCTCTGCTTATGTCAATTTGATGACTACCTGAAACAAATAAATCAGATCTTCTATTTCATCTCTGATAAAGTTCCTCTAGTATCTTCTGCTAGTTAAGCTTTGTTTTCTTTTAGGAACTTGCTAGTATCCCTTTTCTTAAGAGAATTAACATTGTTGTCGTCTTCGTCGTCTCCTTTCTGGCAAAAATTTCTTGAGCGAACAGCCTTAGGGAGGTTTCATCACAGCAATAGTAAGAGAATGGGGACGACATTTCCATACCTTTGACTAAATTAAGCATCTTGAATAAAGATTCAACTTTGGTATTAATTGTAATCTTCTAATTAAATATATAGTTTATATATTTCAAGAAACCAAATTCATATAAGAATATTTCAGTTTGTTTATCCTTTGACTTAACATTTCATATAAAATGGAAGAATTTAAAATTTTGTTGCCTCATGTATGTCCTAATATTTGTGTGAATATAAAACTTTGAAACTTGTGGTCTTAATAATATCATATTAATTATGTGGTTATAAACGTTTTTTTATTAAGAGAAATATTAACATTGTGGCCTTAAACTTGCATTAGGGTAGGTTGTCTACATTAGGGTAGGTTGTCTACATTGAACGTGAGATGCTTTGTGTACCGAGCTGGCCTTCTATTAAACTTGTGGTCTTAAATATGTCCAGATGAAATAATGAAAAAATTACATAATACAGTCGCTCTATAAAATAATACCATGTAAATGTATATTAATGTATAATATGCATATTTTATACATAATCGGTGTATATTTGACTAACAGATGTAATCAGCGACCGCCCAAATGTGTAACTTGTCCTAAAATAATTAACACCGAAACAAAATATGGAAACCTGCCAATACACCCAATCCGACCCACTAAAGCTAAAATCCACCAATAAATTTTGCTTAGTTACAACTGAACACCGGAAGTTATTACATCCCTTTCTATTAGAAGGCAGAGGTATTTCTGATCCATGAGATCCTTTGCTTAATCGCGATGCCTAATGAGTATGCTCTATCTACCCCAAAATCGAAATATCTTGAAACTGGGGAATAAGGAGACACTTCTACGTTTGTTATCTCCTCATTCCGCATGATCTGATTTTCCAAATGCAGAAAATGACACTTTCAATAATTATTTTAGTACATGGTACGAGCTTATTGTTCATTTAACTCAAAACTGAGATTATTTTAATAGATAAAAAATCCCTATCTCAGCCAAAAAAAAAAAAAAACACACACTATTGTGGGAAGTACTGAATTTACTCTACCAACAGAAAGATCTGGAAAACTAAGAACATAACCACAACACAAGTGAAGTTGTATGCTCCAAGGGCAGGACACTATAAACTGAACGTGGAGGGAGCTTCAGGGGGCAGCTCTGGTCATGATTTCCTGATAAAAGAAGTATCAGATGACCAAAAAGTCACGGTTTCATCAATTTTTAGCTGGAAATTTACTGAAAGATAGAACTAATGTGAATGCAATAATGAAATAATCATAGTCTTTGAGAGTCTGAGACGGAGAGAACTAGCAACTTTTGCAGACTGAAAAAAGAAAACAAATGAGATGACAGAAAAAAACAGACTCCTATCCAACGGAGAAGTTACTATTCTATGCAGTATACATGGTAAACTAAAGAAGACAAGCTAAGACATGATTAAATTTCAAGGCCAGGCAAAAATAGGCATCAATTAGCAAACATCTTAACGATAAGTGACAATAATTCATTCTTTTTAATAGGTAAAAGCTCTAAATTAAACATTAATTTCATCCACATCACAGAGGAATAACTTTAGTCTACTGTAACAAAGTCTAGAAGGTAATAAGCAGAATCATCACTTGGCGTGTTTTTTATTTGCAAGAAATTAACCCTTGTGGAATCCTCTGAAATCATTGGAAGTTTCAGCAGTATTCTGCTTTTTCAAACCTTTTCTCCCACCAAATCCAAACTTGGAGTCCCTGAATTCCCTGGTTTTCCTCTTTTTGCCTGGCTCCTTCCCTTTTCCACCAAATGTCGCCTTTCCTCCTGAACGATCTCCAGGAGATACACCAGGGTCTATTCTTATTTGACCTCAGAAAGGGTTTAGTCCCATCTTCATCAATAGCCAAATCCAGGCTGCCAGCACCCTTTTTATCGAAGCCACTCTGCTGCCTCTTCTTCATCCACTTTTTAACAGACTCAATTTCCTGCTTCTTCTGTTTAGCCCTTTCTTTCATCTTCTGTGCCTCTACTTCCTTGGCCAGTTTCTTGTTCTCTCTGGCCTTTCTCCTCTCCGCAACCTCCGGAATCTTCCTCATCTCAGCCAAGAGTCTTGACCTTGACTTTCTCCATGTGAGTATCAGGCTTCACCATTTCCATATAATCACAGGGTCTAAAAAAAGGTTCACCCTTTGACTGAAAATTGAGAAAGGCTCGGCGTACACCCTCCAACGCTTGCATGTAGAAAGAGAGATCCTTGGCACAGTCATCATTCACATCCACCCCTTCTTGCTCCTCCTTCTTGTCGAAGTTAAGCCTGCGACTCCAATCCAAACCATCAGGCAAACCGAAATCTCTCAGCTTGTCAAATAAACCATCCCAGTTATATACAGCATTCTTTGAAGGTTCAGCCAACTTTACAACTTGCTCATCCTCTTCTTCTGATTCCGTTTCTGGCTCGTAATCCTCATGCTCCGGGTTCATCATGCCCAATTCATCCGTAACCATCATACTCTCACACTTCCTGGTGAGAACAAAAATTATAATATTAGAGAGCTAACTCTTTCTATTTGTACTACATATTCTATGTGTTGGCCCAAGTGAAAGTTTGTTTTGAAGATTGACAAAGGAAGCTCAGGCATGAACTAAGTCCATCCTTGTGTGCATAGACACTGGCAGATTCGAGCATGTGAGATGCAAGTGAAGGAGATAAGCTTAACTTGGTATAATTGATATCTCCTGATCGAAAAGGTTGCATAATTGATAAGGAGAAGGACTCCTTACTCAAAGAGAACACTATCCAAAATAAGGGAGGAGTTAGAAGTTGAGATCAACTAGAACTCTTCCACCAAGGAAGAGTAGCATTAGAACTCTAGTTATTTCTTCATCTACTAACTCTATATATAGCAGGATGTTCTCATTTTATAGGCACGCACAAAAGCAAAAGTTAAACGTAGGTTGAGAGAAAAATAGCAAGGCATTTTGCAAGCAATTCGTGTGTGATTCAAATGTGCAAACCTGAAACTACATGAACCAGATAGAAGAACCAGTTCCAAGTGTCTGTCTTTTATTCTAGTTCAATTGTAGTATGTGTTTTCATATTGTACCTTTCAGCTTTATCTAGAGGCAATTGTAATAGGTACTCAGAGTATTCAAGTTAGAGTTAACTTGAAGTTGTCGCAACAGTTAGAGGCTGGTTGCCACAACGGGATTAAAGTTAATCCTAGGTTTACAAAAGTGTTTTGTAAATGCAGTTTTTGGCTCAGTGATTTAGTGGAAAGTTTGAGAAAATCCTACTAAGAAGTAGGTCGTGTTTTTTTCACCTTTTGAGTCAGGTGTTTTTCATGTAAAAATACTTGTGTTCTTTACTTTCCGCATTTACTATTTCAGCAATAGTAGGTTAAGGAACACTTAGAAAAACCAGGTCCTTCCATAATCAGTTTAAGCGAAAAATTGGACACCACACAAATAACCCCCCTCTTGTGTGGTATTGAAGTTAAAATATCAATTGGTATCAGAGTAGGTTATCCTTGAAGAGGCAAACACCTGAGAAGATCAAGATGAGTGCACCACCTGGAAACTGGGAAGAGCAATCCACTGCTATACCACCACTCTTCAACGATCAGTACTACTCCTGGTGGAAGAACAGGATGAGAGATCACATCATTAGAGAAAACTATGAGCTGTAGGGCATTGTTATTGATGGACCACTGGCTACACTGAAGAAAAATGCTGAAGGAGTAGATGTGCCAAAGGCAAGAGCTGACTGCACTGCTGATGACTTGAGAAAATGGGTGAAGAATGCTAAAACCAAGAAATGGCTTGTTTGTGGACTTGGTCCAGGCGAGTACAGCAGGATTCAAAGTTGCACCACTGCTAAAGAAATTTGGGACACTCTGCAAGTGGCCCATGAAGGAACACCTCAAGTGAAGAGGTCTAGAGGAACTCTACTATATTCTCAATATGAGAATTTCACCATGAAAGAAGGGGGAACCATCCAAGAGATGTATACAAGGTTCACCACATTGACAAATGAACTTAAGTCTCTTGGAAGGATTATTCTTGAAGAAGACAGAGTTGAGAAGATTTTGACAAGGGTTCTGCCAGTTACTTGGGAGAATAAAATCATTGCCATTCAGGAATCAAAAAATATTGCCACTCTTAAGTTGGATGAGCTAATTGGAAATCTCACTGCTTATGAACTTAGAAGGCAAACCGTGAAGATGGATGTACCCAAGAAGGAAAGGAGTCTGGCACTCAGAATCACTGAAGGTTCTGATCTTTAAGATGATGAAATGGCTATGATCACAAAGGACTTCAAGAAGTACCTAAGAAGAGGTTAGGGTCCTTCAAGAAGTGGGAGCTATAGCAGACCAAAGGTTCCTAAAAAGCAAGCACTTATGGCAATTGGAGAATCTGATGAAGAAACCGAAGTAAGTGTAATTCATCTCAAAGACAAGATTAAATTTTTGTCTAAAGAAAGGTTATCTAAGTTACTTCTAGATTTAACCGATGAATCAGAGGATGTAAACAATGAAAATGAACAGTTGTCTAAGGAATGTGTGATTTTGAAAGCAAAGTATAAGAACCTGGAATTTAGGGTTAGTGAGACTATAAGTGAAAATACTGCTTTAAAGAACCAGGTTCATACACTTGAATCAAATGTCCTAGAACTTAGTTCTGAAAATCTAAAACTGAAATTAGGAACATGTAAGAAGACAACTGATTGCACACAACTCACTCTAGAAGAAAATGTAGATAAACTAAAAGATGAGTTGTATAAGAAGGATGAGCAGGTAAGAATTTTGAAGGAGGATCTAGGCAAGGTCAAGTATGAACTAGACAGAACTTGTAAATGGAACAGGTCCTCCGATACACTTTCATGGCTACAAGAACATCACAGTAGAAATAGAAGAGGACTTGGCTTTGGGAATCTGCCACCTAAATGGGATCCCAAAAGCAAGTACCTTACACTTCCTAAAAACAAGATTTGTACTCACTGTGGTTAAACAGATCACTATAAAAGTGAATGCACTGCAAAAGAAAAGGCAAGTCAAAAGAACAAAGAATTTGTTCAAGGGAAGAATAGGCTACCAAGTTGGGCTAAAAAGAATTTGATTCGTCTGTTTGCCTATAGAAAGGGATCCAAACTAGTTTGGGTTCCTAAGACTAACCCCTGATTTCCTTTTGCAGGTCCAAGTGAAGGGGAGCAGCCAAATATGGTACATGGACAGTGGTTGTTCAAAGCATATGACAGGAAGCAAGAACCAATTCCTTTCACTTGAGGACCTCAAATGAGGTAATGTCTCCTTTGGAAATGGGAAGAAAGGTGAGATCATTGGGGTTGGAAAGGTAGGTTAGACTGATTCTCACTCTATTGAGAATGTCTACTTGATAGATGACCTAAAATACAGTCTAATCAGTGTATCACAACTGTGTGATAGAGGTAACTTGGTAGCATTCACCTCTACCAAATGTTTTGTGATTAATCTTACCACTGACAAGATTGTTTTGCAGGGAAAAAGAGCGAACAATATATATATTGTAGATCTGTCCACACTTTCAGAAAATGAACTCACTTGCTTAAGTGTGTTGGATAATGATCCAGTCCTTTGGCACAAGAGACTTGGACATGCCAGTCTGAGTCAACTCAACAAATTAGTCTCCAAGGACCTGGTGATAGGGTTGCCTAACATCAAGTTCAAGGAAGACAAAGTTTGTGAGGCTTGTGCAAGGAGGAAGTACGTAAGATCCTCTTTTAAATGCAAGAAAGTGGTAAGCACCACCAGGACGATGGAACTGGTACATATGGATTTTTGTGGTCCAATGAGAACATTAAGCAGATGTGGTAAAACATATGTGATGGTGCTTGTTGATGATTACTCTAGGTTTACTTGGACAACATCTAAAGATAAAGCATTTGATATGTTTACTTCTTTTGTTAGAAAAACTCAGAAATAACTAGGTAATCAACTTGCATCAATTAGGTCTTTTCATGGCACTGAATTTGAAAATACTAAATTTGCTGAATTTTGTGATGAGCATGGTATAGATCATAATTTTTCTGCTCCTAGGACTCCACAACAAAAAGGAGTAGTTGAAAGAAAGAATAGGACACTTGAAGATATGGCTAGGACTATACTTCTTTCTAGTAAACTGCCCCATAGCTTATGGGCAGAAACTGTAAATACTGCATGCTACATCATAAATAGGTGCATGACTAGACCTCTTGTAAAGAAGACTCCCTATGAGTTACTTAAAGGGAGAAAACCAAACATATCCCATCTTAGGGCATTTGGATGCAAGTGCTTTGTGCACAACAATGGTAAAGACTCCCTAGGTAAGTTTGATCCCAGAAGTGATGAGGGAGTATTCTTGGGATATTCTTCACATAGCAAAGCTTATAAGATCTATAACAAAAGAACTATGTGTGTAGAAGAAAGTGTTCATGTGGTTTTTGATGAAACTAACATTCTTTCTGAGAGGCAGGAACATGATGATGAAGCAATTGGGCTGGTAAGAAACTCAAATGAAACCACAGCCCAGACTGAAGATGCACTAGAGGAAGGAACGGGTGATGGAACAGGTTCTTCCACCCAGGGCAACATGACAGGGGGAATAGAACAAAGAGGAAATGATTCTCAAACCTCAAGGGAACCTGTCCATGAACCTATTCCACAACAACAAAACATTGAAGGAACACCAAGGGGAAACCAGTTGGTTGTGAAATCTTACAAGTATCAAAGTTCTCATCCCATTGAGAACATAATCACTTATCCAACCTCTGGAATCAAAACCAGATCTTCATTAAAAAATCTTTGTGCTTTTGATGCTTTCTTATCTCTTATTGAACCTAAAAATGTTGTTGAGGCTTTGCAGACTGGGTAAATGCAATGCAAGATAAACTCAACCAATTTGAAAGGAGTCAAGCTTGGTATTTGGTATCAAGACCTAAGGACAGATCAGTAATTGACACAAAATGCGTTTTCAGAAACAAATTTGATGAAGATGGAACAGTTACAAGGAACAAGGCAAGATTGGTGATTCAAGGATATAGCCAAGAGGAGGGCATAAACTATGATGAAACCTTTGCTCCAGTTGCAAGGTTGGAAGCAATAAGGCTCTTCATAGCCTTTGCTGCTTACATGGAATTCACCCTTCACCAGTTGGATGCCAAGAGTGCCTTCCTCAATGGCTATCTAAAGGAAGAAGTGTTTGTCAAGCAACCTCCGGGGTTTGAAAGCAAGGAGTGTCCCGATCATGTGTACAAGCTTTGACAAAGCACTTTATGGGCTCAAGCAAGCTCCAAGAGCATGGTATGAAAGATTATCAAAGTTCTTGCTTGAGCATGACTACAAGAGAGGTAAAATTGACAATACTCTGTTCTTGAAAGAAAAATGTAGAGATCTCTTGGTATTTCAGATATATGTTGATGATATAATCTTTGGAGCAACTACTGATAAGTTAAGTAAAGAATTTGCTAAACTAATGGGGAGCGAATTTGAAATGAGCACGATGGGTGAGCTTAATTTCTTTTTAGGCTTACAAATTAAACAAAATTCAAATGGAACTATGATCCATCAACATAAGTATGTAAAAGAGTTGTTTAAAAGGTTTAAAATGGAAGATTCCAAAGAAATTGACACTCTTATTGCAACAACTACAAAGTTGGATATAGATGAACCTGGTTCATCTGTTGATCAAAAGTTGTATAGGGGAATGATTGGCTCATTGTTATATCTCACTGCTAGTAGACCTGACATTGTTTTCAGTGTAGGCCTTTGTGCAAGATTTCAGGCGAATCCAAAGGAGTCTTACTTGACTGCTGTCAAGAAAATTTTGATGTCTATGGTATCCAAAAGGTAGTAATTTCAATCTAGTGGGATATGCTAATGACGATTATGCAGGTTTTCTTGTGGATAGAAAAAGCACCTCAGGTATGGCACATTTTCTTGGCTCATGTCTTGTGTCTTGGGCCACCAAAAAGCAAAATTCAGTAGCCTTATCTACTGCTGAAGCTGAGAATGTTGTTGCTGCTTCATGGTGTGCTCAATTGTTGTGGATCAAACAGCAATTAATGGACTTTGAAATTGATGTTGGTTGTATCCTTATTTTTTGTGATAACACTAGTGCAATTAGTATGACCAAGAACCCGGTTCATCACAAGAGAACTAAGCACATAGATGTTAGGCATCACTTTTTGAGGGATAACTACGAAAAGGGTTTGATCACTGTGGAATTTTGTGCTACTGACAAGCAAATAGCTGACATCTTCACAAAAGCCCTAAGTAGAGATCACTTTGAAAGGAACAGGTTAGAATTAGGGATGATTAAGATCACCTAAAAAGACTAGTTCAAAATTCACAATGAAAAAAAAAAGGATGAAAAAATATGAAAGAAAAAAAATTGGTTAGAAAATCTGTAAATTGTGTATATAATTAGATTAGATTTTGCTCAGTCTCATACTTTCAATAGTATACTCTTGTGTCATGTGCTAAAATGACTCATTAATCTCTAATGATATTTTCTCTATTTTGGAAAATTTAGACTTACACAAGAGAATTCTCAATGAATAACCTAGTTCACCAAGATCACTCAATATGTTTTCTAAATTCTGCATAATTTGAAATAATCATATTTGGATCATGATTAAAAGCAGAGTCCCATTAAATCCCAAATCTTTTCTTTTGGACTTATCTGTTACAAGTGAACATGTTCCGTTCAAAAGAGTCCTAACCGAATTGAATTGCCTAGATTCTAGGGATAGACTCCAACGTCTTTCCAAAACTGAAATTCAGTTTGATTAGACTTCTGAAAAGTTGTCGTTACCCCATTAATCATTTCTCTTTAAATTGATCATGCTTAGTGTCTTCTTCACTTCATCTTTTTCAAGTCGTCAAAATACTCTTCATCTTCTCTCATCTTCCAAACATAATCCAACTCTCTTCTTACATACCCAATCACAGAAATGGCAAACACTCCCGAGAATCCTTCATCACCACCACAAGAAACCACTTCCACACCCCCTATCACCCCTTCCACCACCCCAGCCTCTAAGAAAAGAGTAAAAATGATGGCTCGCAAGGTTGTCGTTGGTGGAGAGCAGATTCAGAAAATAAATGATCAATTGAAAGCGAGTAGGGAAGAAGAACCTCAGAAATCTGATGAATCGTTCAAATCTGCTACTGAGGGGAGAGAAATTGTTTCTTCTGAAACTGAACATGTATCTTCTGGCCCTAAAGTTACTCCTAAAATAATTTCTGAGAAACTTTCCGCATTTATTATTTCAGCAATAGTAGGTTAAGGAACACTAAGAAGAACCAAGTCCTTCCATAATCAGTTTAAGCGAAAAATTGGACACCACACAAATCACCCCCTTTTGTGTGGTATTGAAGTTAAAACATCACTATGTGAAGCTCAAATAAAGGATGAGGGTTGATGAAGGTCGAGTACAAATTCAGCTCCACGGAATTCAAACTAAACTTGTCTTACATATTCTTATTTATGGAAAGGGTATAATTTGAAGACGCCATTGTTTAGCCACTAGAAAACTTAACCAGATGTTTGGACTTTACAACTGAATACTAACAATACAACAACAAAAAGTTAAACTTGCCAAATTTCAACCCAGGAACTGAACACTAACAATACAACAATAACAACTTTTTTTTAATAAAAGTAACGAATTTTTTTCTTTTAACAACCCCGTAGATTTTCTTTGTTTTCTTTTTTCCTTTATTTCGCTCCAAATTTGCAAGGATTTCTGTTTTCAGCCATTATCACGAGAGAAGCTAAATAACACTGCAAATTAAGCAGTAAATATCACAAAAAGGAAAAACACAATTATTAAGGTTTCCTTAATTTCACCCACAAAAAATCAATGGAGAAATAAGAGACAGAAAGAACTTACAACAAATGGAAGGATTCGAAAAGAGATGGAGAGACACTCCTGAGCTCTTGGGAGTTGGGACAAGGGTCTAGGGTTTTGGTCTTAAAATAAAATTGGTGGGCTAAAAAGTCTAAAACCAATATGTATGATTCTTGAAAATTTTAAACAAAAGTATACATGCTATTTATTATAAATCAAAATTATTTTAAAATATTATTTTTTATAACTACCTTTTATATTTTATAGCAAAATAAGTATTTGTGATTACGCTATTTATATTTTTCTTCTCTCTTATACAGCTATACATACCTATTTTTAAGGTGATTGTTGTTACTGTATTCATGAATACATGACGTGAATACATGTGAATACATGCGCGTACAGCTGGATTGCCCTTATTTTAAGCATTTTTTACTATTGTATGCATGGATACAGCAGCACAAATACATGTGAATACATGCGCGTACAACTGGACTGTCCTTATTTTAGGCATTTTTTGTTGCTGTATTCATGAATACATGGCGCGAATACATGTGAATACATGTGCGTACAGCTGGACTGCCCTGATTTTAGGCGCTTTTTACTGAATACATGTGAATACATACGCGTACAGCGGACTATCCTGATATTTAGGCTCTTTTTGCTATTGTATTCACGAATACAACAGCACGAGTACAGCGAATACACTACTGTAACAACTGAATACTAGCTATAGTAAGTAATTGCGTATATGGTAGCTATGAGAAGTTAATAGCTACTAAACAATAGTGGTTTCTGAAAATTACTCGTAATTCTTCCAACAAGAACTTTGGGTAAGAAAGTAAACGGGCTTAAAGATATTTGCGCTTACAAATTGAAATGGAGATTCTAAGAAATATGATCATTTAGAAAGAAGGGAAATGTCTAAATTTACACGTCTACTTTCGAATATTGTCTACATCTAACTTCTGTTATACTATTCGGTAAAATTTAACTCTACGGTTATACTATCTGACCAAATTTACCCCTACCATCAACAAACTTTTAAAAATTATCCCGCAATCCGTCAAGTGACCCAAAATCTCCTAAATCACATTAATTAAGTCACTTATTCTTCTTCTTGACCCATTATATCGAAATAGTTGGCATTTACCTGCTTTCTTAATTGATAAATAAAATAAGAAGAAATATTAAAATAATATAATGGTTAGTAAATAAATTATAGTAAATTGAAGAATCTAAATTAAGTAGCTTGTCTAAATTTTAAAATTATTTACAATCCCCCAACTTTAATGAATTCGTTGCACCAAAGATATGGAGGCTTTGCAAATATTATTGATAGAAGTTGAAGTTCCTTGAAGTCTTTACATTGTCGATTCAACTTTGTTTTAATCAAATGCCTACGCATTGTGCACTCTTAAGCTAGTGGATCGAACTCTATACTAACCAGACAGTAACAAAATATATTCGAATATACACATACATACATATAATACATAATAGACACATTGAATTCTACAATGTGAATATAGTTAAAAATAAATAAAATTTTAAACCAATTCCAAACTCATTATCACAAGAAGAGAAGTTGGTGCAATGGTAATTAAAAATATCCATGAATAATTTGTATAGTCTAGTACTTTTAGTATTTACATCAATTGTAATTTCTGAAAATAGTGGAGCAAGAAGAACAACAAGTGATTTAAATAAAAGAAAATTGGGAGATTTTGGATTAGTTAACAGATCAAGGGGTAATTTTTAAAAGTTTTGCTGATGATAAGGGTAAATTTGGCAGGATAGTATAAAGGTAAGGATAAATTTGGTCGGATAATATAACGGAGGTTAAATGTAAATAATATCCGAAAAGTAGACGGGTATATTTGGTCCTTTTAGAAAGAATAAGGGCATTTGCATCTATACCAAGTCTTGGGATCACAATTGAAGTTATACCTATTTTGCACAAAAATTAGGAAGTCTACCCACTTTAGGATCAACTTCAGATTTATTCGGTCTTAAGTTGAAAAAAAATAGTCTGAAGTGCAATGCACTTAATGCTAATTAAATCTAAAGTGCAAAATTGTACTTAAGATGCACTTAAGTCCAACATAGGTACGTTGTGCAACAAATATTTTCATGCACTTAAGGCCAAATAGGTCCGAAATGAAAAAATTACACTTTAGATACAGTTAAGGCCAAATAAATCTGAGGTGCATCCAATATTTTCATGCACTTACGACCAAATAGGTCTGAAGTGCAAATTGCCCAGAAACAAAAACTTGTTCTTCGAATTTCGACAATCTAATACATGAGTTAACACCTAAATCTACTCCAAATGAGCTCAAATTTGAAACATACCCTCTAAATATCATAAAAAAACAAACCATAATTATTAATTTATCAAAACAACGATAAATATATAACTCATTTAGCAATTTAGAAGAAGAAGAAGGAGGAAGGAAGAGGAGGAGGAAGAACCCTAAGCGTCACAACGGCTCACCACAACAAAATACCATAAAACATGCTCACAAACATCATATAAATTCACCTTCACGTTTATTTTCATAGTGAAGAGTCGTCTATACTTTGGGTACTAGTTAAAAAAAATAAAAAGTTGGTATATGTTAAATTGGGGCGACCAAATCGGATGTTCAGTGAAATTTTTACGGGGGGATTTGCAGTCGTACCCTATATTTGTGCCACATTTTAACCTGTACCCTATTTTTAAAAATTATTGATTTGGTAGCTAGCTGACAAAAATTTTGTAATAATATGATAATTACACTCCTAACAAAAGATATAAAACCTGCATCACGCATTAATCGTTTGATCTGCAACCTCATTCGTGAAAAAAGATCTCCTTATCTCCTCTGACCTCTCGGCAGCTTTATCAAAAAACCAGAAACTTGTCCAGATTCATCTTCAGAATCACACTTGCATGAAGTTGTTTCGCCTTGAAGCGAAAACTTCATGCTAATGTAGCATTAAGTTGTTTCATGTTGAAGCTAAAATTTCATGCTAATATAGCATGAAGTTGTTTCACATTGAAGCTAAAAATTCATGCTAATGCATGCTGAAGTTATTTATCTAGCAGTTTACAGTTTTGTCATGAGTTTTATCCGAAACTTCAGTCTAAACATGCTGAAGTTATTTAGTTCATTTGCTAAAATTTCAGACTAAACATGCTTAAGTCTTTTAGTTCATTTGCGAAAACTTCAAATTAAACATGCTTAAGTTTTTTAGTTCATTTGCTAAAACTTCAGACTAAACATGCTTAAGTTTTTATGTAATTTCTAATGAGTTTTTGCTAATGCATGCTGGAAGTTATTTAGTTCATTTGCTAAAATTTCACATCAAAACATGTTGAAGTTTTGTCCCGCAGTCTACAATTTTGTCATGAGTTTTATCTGAAACTTCAGTCTAAACAAGCTGAAGTTTTTTAGTTCATTTGCTAAAACTTCAAACTAAACATGCTTAAGTTTTTGTCTAGGAGTATGTAATTTTCTAATGAGTTTTTTTCTAATGCATGCTGAAATTATTTAGTTCATTTACTAAAATTTCATACCAAAACATGCTGAAGTTTTGTCCTGTAGTCTATAGTTTTGTCAATAGTCTTTTATTAAAGAAGGGCAAAATCGTCTTTTTAAAATGCTTTTAACAAAAAAAAAATGGGTACGAATGTAAATGAAAAAACAAAATGGGTATAAGTTTAAAGGGAACGACCAAATAGGGCGCCATGCAATTTTTACAATTTTTACGAAAGAATATACCAGGTAGCCACTTTTAGGGTTGTAAATTTGAAATATAGTCTGCGTTTGCTAAGCAATTAAAATAATCACAATTTAAAAATATGACAAAGTAGTTGAAAATAACCACACGAACTCTAAGAAATTTTCTTGGAGTTCAAAATGATGCAAATAAAACTCTAGGACCAAAATGACGCCAAAAAAATAGCCAGGTGCAAGGGCAGTGTGCGAAAAAATAAAACATATCTAGGTATAGCACATTAAACATATGCGCTACATATGCTTAATCTGGCGTTTTAGACTAACAAAAATTTCCCTTTTTCTTCTTCTTTTTTTTGGGAAAAAGAAATTATAATCATGTAACACTGTTATGCAAACAATTTTTAGACGGTTTTAGTGGAGGCAGGATGGCTACAACTCAAAGGATTACAGCAGTTGCTACAAACTAAAGTATTTGTTTTCTTTTAAATCCAATGTCCTTCCCTTAGGTTACAACAATCATCATTTCTTTCTTGATCGGTCCTATTAATCCTAATTATTACATCATCACATTATTTTTTTAATCGCAATTTTCTTTTGGATATTTTTAATTATTGCTATGTGAACTTATGTAGTTTCTAGATATGTCAATCGCTTTCCCTTTTTCTATACTAAGCCGAGGGTAGATCGGAAACAATATCTCTGCCTTCTTGAAGATAGAGGTAAGGTGTGCGTACATTTTACTCTCCCTAAACCTCACTTGTGAGATTATACTGAGTTGTGTTGTTGTTATCTAGATATGTTAATTAAAAGTTTATCACACTAAACTTCAAAATTAAATAAATTAAAAGTCATATAAATTCTACCCCTTTTGTTTCAATTTAGATGACACATTTTTCTTATTAGTCCGTTCCAAAAAGAATGACATATTTTTACAATTGGAAATAATTCAACTTTAAATTTTTCATTTTATCCATTTTATCCTTAATGAGAAACTTTTATAACCACACAAATGTTATCGCCCACAAAGCTTTTACCCCTTAAGCTTTTAAAATCACAAAATTCAAAAATCTTCTTCTATTTTCTTAAACTATGTGTCGAGTCAAACTACATCATCTAAATTGAAACGGAAGGAATATAAGATTTGTTTTAGAAACAATTAGAATTAGGAATTTTACCATGCAAGTAAATGGGTTGAGATATTGAGGAGGGAAATTTTTAATCACACTCAATATTTTGTCACGACTCGAAATTTTTACCTTCGGAACCGTGATAACGCCTAATATTTCACTTGTTAGGCAAGCCAACGTTAGAATATAATTAGTCATTTTAACAAAATTTTAAATTAATTAGTACCAAGGAAACAAATGCGAAAATAATGTCTGAAATAATCCATAATAATCGCGATATCTAAATACCATCCCACAACTAGAGTCACAAGTGCACGAACTTCTAGAATGAAACAAATTAGGGTCTGAATAAAATAAAGTTGTTTGAAAGCAAACACACAACTAAAATAAAGTAGACGGGGACTTCAGAACTGCGAACGCTGTGCAGTTATACCTCAAGTCTCCTCTGGGTAGCTGAAATCCGAGCAAACCTATGGTACGCCGCTGGGACCAACTCCGAAATCTGCACAAGAAGTGCAGAGTATAGTATCAGTACAATCGACCCCATGTACTGGTAAGTGCCGAGCCTAACCTCGACGAAGTAGTGACGAGGCTAAGGTAGGTCACTTACATTAATCTGTACGCAATAATAATAACAACAACAATAAGAGAAATAAAACAGGTATCCCCTTTTCAACAATTGAAGCTAACTTGGCAGTCATAACCAATTATTATTTCAATCAGTTTCCGTTGCGGCGTGCAACCCGATCCCATAATATATTCACATTCAATTCGGTTGCGGCGTGTAACCCGATCCTCCAATATATTCATTTCAATTAATTCTGTTACGGCGTGCAACCTGCCCCAACAATATAATTCCTCAATAAATTTCCGTTGCGGCGTGCAACCCGCTCCAACAATATAAACTTTAAATAAATCTGTTGCGGCGTGCAACCCGATCCCTCAATATAAACTTTAAACAACTCTGTTGCGGCGTGCAACCCGATCCCCCAATATATTTATTTTTATTTCCGTTGCGGCGTGCAACCCGATCTCCCCGTATATTTTAACAACTCTTAAATGTAATAAAAATACTCCAATAAATACCATGTTCAATGAGAAACTATTAAGCATCAAAGCATACAATAATTATAATTCATTTATGAAACAAACAATGACAAGTAGCAATTAACTGTGAAAATCAGGAAGAAAATAGGCAGTATAATATTTAATATACTAAATGTCAAGTAGCAATTAAGACACATAAATTAAATAAGCATGTGACAATTATTACATGAATTCAAGAATTAATATTTGACAAGGAATGTGAGAGAAACAATTATTATAATAATTAATTTGTGTCTTAAAATAATTTAATATGTTTAAATAATTAAACAAATAATTAAATTGACAAAGTATAGGCACTCGTCACCTTGCCTATACATTGTTGCACATGAAATTCACATAGCAAATAATTTAAGAGTTCTATTCCCTCAAGTCAAGGTTAACCACGATACTTACCTCTAGGGCTGTGCATGGATCAGATCGGATCAGATTTAGCACATTTCGGATCGGATTTTGAATTCTAAAAAATGCAATCTGAATTCGATCCGAATTAACATCGGATTGGATCGGATATTAAAGTTTGGATCGGATCGGATTTTCAGATTTCGGATTGGATTATTATGCCTCAAAGTTGCAAACTCATATGCATATTTTCTTTATAAAAGAGGCAATACAGTAAAAAAAAAAATTCATGTTTCTACAATTATGAGAGCACTATGATGCCAATATAGCTAAATCCATCAATTTTAAAGGTAATAACTTGGAAGAAAATGTAAAGGAACTAATTATCCGAAATAAAAGTTTAGTATTTATACCCGCCCTAATAATTTTAGATTTCGGATCAGATCGGATCGAATCAGATCGGATCATATTATAATTATACCAATCCGAATCCGATCCGAAATATGAAATTTTAATAAACACAATCCGAAATTCGATCCAATCCGAAATTCGAAATTGAACGGATCAGTTCGAATTTCGGATATCCGATCCAAACGAACAACCCTACTTACCTCATTTTGCAACCAAATTCAAGAATCCAATAAACCTTTGTCTCGCGAATTCGTGTCTGAAATCCTCAAATATAGTCATAAACAATTCAATATACTCAATACAAATCGTAAGAATTAATTCCATATGAATTTACTAATTTTCCGAATTAAAATCCGAAATTTATCTCAAAAATTATTAGTGGGACCCATGTCTCGAATCTCAAAAAAACTTACGAAATCCGAACACCAGTTCCGAGACGAGTCCAACCATACAAAAATTATTAAATTCCGATGTCAAATGGACCTTAAAATCTTAAATTTTCTTTTTTGAAAAGGTTTACAAAAATTCCAATTTCTCCCATCTAAATCCAAAATAAATAATTAATATAGATTTAGATTTATAAAATATAATCACTATATGATAAAGAATACTTACCCAGGCCTAAATCGAATTCTAATTTAGGGTTTGTGAAAAATGGAAAAAATCCCGTTTTGGTTATGTTTTAAGGTCTGGGCGTCAGGCCTTCTTCGCGTTCGTGATGAGCAGCAACCCGAGTGGCTTTCGCGTTCGCGAGTCCTCCTTCGCATTCGTGAAGGCTTCTTTCCCCTGGCCTTCGCGTTCGCGTAGAAGAAACAACGATTCCCCATCCCCATATCACAAGCCTACGTGTTCGCGAGAAGCTGGTCACGTTCGCGAAGGGTAAGGCCCCCCATTGCTTCTCGTTCGCGATAAAGAAAATTCCCCTGTCCCAAATTCCTCTTCGCGTTCGCGTTCGCGAAGCACATAACACCAGAAACCAGCAGGAGTCCCAAAACCCAGAATTTTCAAAGAATTAAAGTCCGTAGGCTATCCGAAACTCACCCGAGCTCTCGGGGCTCCAAACTAAATATGCACACAAGTCCAAAAATCTCATACAAACTCGCTCGCGCAAACAAAATGCCTAGAACTACGAATCAGACACCAAATCAAATGAAATTTTCAAGAAAACTTTAAAATTTTTATTTTCGCATCCCGAGCGTCCGAATCACGTCAAATCAATTCTGTTTCTCACCAAATTCGATAGACAAGTCATAAATGACATAACAGACCTATAAAAATTTTCAGAACTCAAATCCGACCCCGATATTAATAAAAGTCAATTTGTGGTTGAATTTTGAAATCTTTAGCCTTTACATTTCTAGTTTCCGTTAAATGGTCATAACTTGAGTTAGGGACCTCCAAATTAAATTTCGGTGAGAGAATCTCGGTGGAAATTAAGGAAAAACCAATTAACTAATCTATCATGGGGTACTCACTATGTATTTTATATTCCAAAGTAGAGTTTTCACCACTATAAGAAGAATGGCTATCACTTCTGTAAAGGGGGCGGATCAAAGAGCATTGAGGCATCTACACACTCCCATATTGAAAAGATTATTAATATTCACATAGAAATACAGTAGAAGTTATCCTTTTTTGAGCTTTGGATATTGACTCATCTTGCTTGTTTATAAATTATTCTCCGTTCAACTTGGTTTGTACTTCATTCTTTTTTACAGTTAATATTCGATATATTTCTACCTATCTTTCCGATTTGTGCCAAATTGTACCACGTATCCTTAGAATTACGTACAAATTCAACTATATTCATTTTTCGGGTAAACATACATATAAAAAACACAATAGAAAAATAAAAGACATATACTAATTGAAGAAGTTCATGAGTACCGGTAAAGTGAGTAGAGTTGAAAAATTACTTTTCGAGGAGATCATGACCATTTGAGAAGGTTAAGTCTTGGTAACATCTGAATCACCATCTTTAGTTTTTTGTTTAAGATCATATCACGGGTAGAATGACCGGTAGAATAACTGCAAAAAAAGAAAAGAAATTAAAATAATAATTTAGGATATAAAAGAACATGGAATAAGAAGTTATATATATATAAAAGAGGATTTAGAAAAAATGATGTGGCATATCTCTTTAGCCAAGAAACACATTTATCTTTTTTCTCATTTTTTTTGAATTTTTTTCTTTTTCTTTTAGTCTTTTCATTCAATCCAACTTATTAAAAGACTACAATGTCTATTAAAGAAATATTAATGCTGACCATTTGCTTTCCCTTATTTCTTTATTGCGTTTTCGGTTACACCATAGTTATTATGGTTTTAATGGGTTCTGCCCTTTGTATGTTCTTCCTTTTTAAAGTTTTGTTTCATTTCATATTTTCAGATCTTTCTCCATGCTAATGTGGAGTTGTTCGATATGAAAAGGTAAGCAAAGAGTTCATTTTCTAACTTTTGTTATTTAACTTTCTGTAAGGTTTTTCTTATAAATTTTGTTGAATCTTCAAGTCTTTGTCTATTCACCTTATGATATATATCCTAATATTTCGGGTTATGTTAACAGGAAAGCATACTAAATTTTAGAGGGATGAAACTGTTCACATATATTTATTCCTACAGATTGTCAATCAAAAGTTGTGATCTTCCTCTGGCATGGAGTGCAATATATCAATGAAAGGTCATCATCTCAACATAACAAAACTTTTTTAATTTCCATTTCGCGTTGTAATCACTATATGTACCTAGATTACTACAACTAATATTGGGTATATAAAATCTAATCGATATACTTTTGCTTGTGTATTATAATATTTCTTGAATATTTTGTGTCTTGTATTGGAACAATTATCAATTTCTTTTGGTAACTAATTGTTTTGCAAATTGTACTTTTTTCTTTGTGTATAATTTTGTGGGTATTTTAAATTCGATAAGATTTATGTCTCTTTTTTATTGTATATTATGGTGTTTTTTTCGGTTTGTCTTATTTTTCAGGTATATGAAATTTAGTCAGATTTATTTTTTGCTTTTCAGTTTATGGTATTTACATTTGGATTTTTGTGTTTATGTTACCACAGTTGAATCAAATGAGAAAATCAAAAGGAAAAAGGCCAGAAAAAAACTCAAGCTCAGACTGGTAAAAGCAAGACTACGGGAAAAAGATGATAGTTTGACTCCTTAGTGTTATCATTTCAACTATTAGAAAGCTACTGAGATGTAGTTATGAATGAAAAAAGCCCTAAGTCACATTGCCGTTAGAGGAAGCTACTAGATTGAAATATCAAAACATTGGAGCATTTCTTGGTTCATCTATATGTTGAGTTAGAAGATAATAAACTGTAAATTTGTTTTGTCTTATGGGTTTTCTCTTCGCTAGATGTATATCGATTCTCGCTCTTTATCTAAGGTAGTCATATTTATACTGTATTCTTCAGATGGATTTTTTGATGAAATATAGTGCCATCATTTTTCTTATTTTTTCATTCATGAGCTATTGCATGGAAGCTTCAAGGTGGAATTTGGAAAGATTAAAATGTTATTTATCTTTTTCCTCCTTTTTCTGTGTGCCTTTTCTCCTATTTTGTATTAATACAATTATTAATCAATATTACTTTTCTAATCATAATTCTTAATTAAAAGATACTTGCTCTGACCTTTTTGCTATTATAAAGCCTGAGTGTTAATTATTACTATTTTGACTTTTCATATTTCTTATCAATGCGTATGCAATAAAACTAATCCATTCAAGTTTCCAACGACACGTCGAAATTAGCTTTTAGTGGTGGAGTTCTTAATTAGTACTACTCGACCTTTCCCATTCTAAAGCCCAAAAGTATCCACTGCTACTATACCAGTTTTTCATATTCCTTATTAATGCAATAAGAAAAGTGTTTTCAATTTCCAACAAGAGGTAACAAAGTGGAGTAGTGATTTTTAATGCTGGAATAAATTCTATAATATGGATGAAGACATTTTAGTAATTTTTCAGTGAAAGAGTAGGTACATTTTCTTTTGATATTTTATTTTTATTCATTGTGATTTAGTTTATTTTTGAATTTTTAGAAAAACAAGAAATTTAATTTAAAAGGAAATATTTTAAGTATATGTTATTTGTCGAGAATTAATTACTTCTAAGATTATATGTTAAAATATTTGATTGTCTAACATCAATGTGAACTGTTCTAATTCTAATGAAAAAATAATATTTACTATTTGTTATTTAATCAATTCATAGAATTCAATTTTTGTATGCATATATACGAAACTTTCCATCTCTTCTGTTTCGACTAAATACACAAAACAAAGAGTAGTCATTGTATAAATTCATTTAAGTTTTTCAAAACCGCGCGAAGCGCGAACGGATTCCCTAGTTAGAGAATAATAGTATACAGACCCATTTTGGAAGAAGCTTTTAAAAGATCTCTTCCCATGGAAAAGGATCCATAACCGCTCCAAAAAGATGGAAAGGTCTTAACGTTTAAGAATTTAAAAGGTCATAACGCATGAGAGTTAGCAATATAATGACATTTCTGCTTATTTTTTATTAGTCTTATGGTACGCGCTTTGCGCGTTTATCTAAGTCAGTGAGTATACGACTTTTTAGAAAATCGTAAGTACTACTCCTGTCACGATCCGAAATTCCCACCTTCGGACCGTGATGGGCCTAACATTTCACTTACTAGGCAAGCCAACGTTTGAATAATATTAACTATTTTTAAAATAATTTTTAAATTTATTAATAACAAGAAAACAAATGCGGAAGCAAAGTTTGAAATATAGTGAAATAATCCATCAAAACATGTGATGACCCAAAATATCATCTTTAAATTTAATGATTAATTCTGTGATCTAAGCACTATTTATCATTACTCGACTTGCGTGCGCAGTCCGTAAAATTTTTTCGGAAAGTTTTCAGGTGAAAAAATGGATTAAAATGTGAATTAGATGTTTAAAACACAATTGAGTTGACTTTGGTCAACGTTTTGAGCAAACAGACTCGGATCAGTATTTTGACAGTTTTGGTAGGTCCGTATCGTGAATTGGGATTTGGACGTATACCCGAAATCAAATTTTGAGGTCCCTAACCCGAGATATGAAATTTTGATAAAAATATTTAAAATTTAAGTTCAAATAGTGACCGAATGTTGAATTATGTGCAAATGACCCCAGAATAGAATTTTGATGATTCTAACAGCTCCATATGGTAATTTTGGACTTAGGAGCCTGATCGAAATTTTATTTGGAAGCCCGTAGCGGAATTAGGCTTGAAATGCCGAAAGTTAATTTTTTGGGAAGTTTGACCGAGGGGTTGACTTTTTGATATGGGGGTCGAAATGCGATTCTGAAAATTTGCATAGCTCCGTTATGTCATTTATGACTTGCGTACAAAATTTGAGGTCAATCGGACTTGATTTGATAGGTTCCGGTGTTGTTTGTAGAAATTGAAAGTTTCAATTCATTAGGCTTGAATCTATGTGTGATTCGTATTTTTTAGTATTGTTGGATGTGATTTGAAGATTCGATTAAGTTCGTATGGTATTTTAGGAATTGTTGGTATGTTTGGTTGAAATCCCGGGGGCCTCGGGTGTGTTTCGGATGCTCAACGGGTCATTTTTGGACTTAGAGAAGTAGCAGATTTTTTTTGGTTTTTGTTGCAAAAGTTTGTTCTTCGCGTTCGCGAGGGTGTGGTCAGTGAAAGCATCGCGAACGCGAGGAGTAGGACGCGTTCGCGAAGTGTGTTTTCTAGTGTGAGATTTTGTTCTTCGCGTTCGCGAAGGGGAGGACGCGAACGTGAAGGTATGGTCTGTGTGTGTGCATCGCGAACGCGTGAGTGGCATCGCGTTCGCGAAGGAGAGCGAGGCAGCTGAGAACCCCCAGTCTTTTGTTCTATGTGTTCGCGAGATAAGGGACGCGTTCGCGAAGGTCTGAGTTAATAAAGCTTCGCGTTCGCGAAGAGGAAAGTTAGGCAGCACATTTTTGCGCTTCGCGAACGCGAGGCAAGGGTTGCGTTCGCGAAGAAGAAACCACTGGATAAAATGTTTAAGTTTAGAAAATGGGACTTCGTCCCATTTTCCAATTTTTAACGATTTGGAGCTCGAATTGTGGCGATTTCTGAGAGATTTTCAGAGAAAACGTTGGGGTAAGTGTTCTTAACTCAATCTTTGTTAGATTACCCGAATCTATCAGTGTTTTTAACAATTAATTGAAGATTTAAGTTGGAAAAAATGCGAAAACCCCTCTTGGATAGATTTGAGGATTTGAGGGTCGAACTGTTATTGGAATTTAGTCATTTTGGTATGGTTAGGCTCGTGATTGAATGGGCGTTCATATTTCATAACTTTCGTCGGATTCTGAGACGTGGGCTCCACAGGCCATTTTTGAGTTAATTTCGGATTTTATTTAAAAAATGTAGTATTTTCTTATAGAATTTATTCTATAATTTTTGTTGACTGTATCGAATTATTTATGACTAGATACGAGTCGACCGGAATCAAAAAATCGAGGAAAAAGCATATTACTTGGTTAAATTTGAGCAAGTCGAGGTAAGTGACTCGTCTAACCTTGTGTGGGAAAAATTTCCCTAGTATTGGTATTAATTGTAATGTGATAAAAGTCATGTACATGAGGTGGCGAGTGTGTACACGGACTAAATATGAAGGATTATATGTTCAGATTATGAAGATCACTGTTGCATATTAATTAAATTATTAAATCTTGTTATATTTTCCATTATTGATTTGATTTGTATACCTTAAATTTGCTTGACCTTTTCCTGCTAATTATTTTACCTGTTTAATTGAAACTTGGTTTCTTTTATACTGTGCATTATTTGAAGGTTGATTTTCTTTAAATTAAATATTATTAATATGAAGTATTTGACATTTTTAAATTTGATATTGAAGCAACGTATTAAAAAATTTTGAAATATTATTTTTCTGAATTATTTATTCTTGAATATTTTCGTAAGATTTTTTTTGGTACTCATTGTGATGGAGCCGTGAGCTCTTTATTGTGGAAAAAAAATATTATTGTTGGATTATTCTGGCATGAGCCGTGAGCTCTTTATTATTGAAAAATATTGTTGTTGATTTATTGTGAAAAATTGAAATATTGGGCACTTGAGGTGCACATTGCGATATATTGTAATATTAATACGCATGCGGTGGTATAAAGTCTGGGTATTGAAACGCATGCGCTGAGATAAGGGTGGCTTGATACGCGTGGCTAGTAGGGGTGACTACTAGAAGTCATGCGGTATAATAAGGGTGGCTAAAACGCGGGATGCTATTTCGAAAAAAATATTTTTTAAAAATAAATCGTGAAGGCTCCCGCGGTGATATAAGAAAATGGGATATTGTGAAATTATTTATAATTTGGGACTACGAGGCGGTACCTCGGTAGTGCCCTTGTTGATATTGATTTATGGCCATAGTTGCCTTCGATTAATTGTTGTGATTTTCATAAAGTTGAAGGAAATTCTGTTTTGATTCCACGAGATATTATTTGCAATTATTTGGTGTCATTAAATGTGACATACTATTTGATTCATTTCCAATGTCATTTTATTTTACTATATTGTTAAATATTTTACCATGCCATTATTACATTCCAGTAGGGCCTCACCTGGCCTCGTCACTACTCTACCGAGGTTAGGCTTGTGACTTACTGGGTACCGCTGTGGTGTACTCATACTACGCTTCTGCACATCTTTTTGTGCAGATCCAGGTACATCTTACCAGCCTAGACGTCAGTGAGTTACCTGCGCACGGAGACTTCGAGGTATATCTGCCAGCGTTCGCAGACTCCGGAGTCCCCTTCTATCATTTTATGTTGCCTCCTTATATTTTATTTAGACTTTGATATATAGAGACATTGAGAATAAATTCTTAGAAGCTTGTGACTTATTTCTACCGGGTTTTGGGAGTTGTAATCATTTGAATTGTAGTTTATTTATTTTCAGATATTTATGATTATTTCGCATTGATAGGCTTACCTAGTCTTAGAGACTAGGTGCCATCACGACATCCTACGGAGGGAATTTGGGGCTGTGACAAGTTGGTATCAGAGCACTAGGTTCATAGGTATTATGAGTCACAAGCAGGTTTAATAGAGTCTTGCGGTTCGGTACGGAGACGTCTGTACTTATCTTCGAGAGGCTATGGAACTGTTAGGAAATATTCACTTCTTTGATTCCTTATCGTGCGCCTTTGTTGATTTCAAAGTTCTAAACAATTGTCTTTCTATTCTCTCACAGATGGCGAGGACACGCACAACTGGATTTGATGATCAGACACCCGCACCCCCTGTTGGAGCCGCAAGAGGCCGGGGTCGGGGCAGAGGCCGAGCCAGACCACGTGGTGCAACCAGAGCACCTGCACGAACTGCTGCACCAGAGCCACCAGTAGCTCCAGTTGGAGAGCAGGCACCTGAGATGCCTGTTACTACACATGCACTTCAGGAGACTCTTGCCTAGTTTTTGAGCATATTTGGCACTTTAGCTCAGGCAGGATTAATTCCACTTGCTCCTGCCACATCTGAGGCTGGGGGAGGAGCACAGACTCCCACCGCCTGTACTCCAGAGCCACGTGCCCAAGTTGATCATGCCCTAGAGGTTATACCAGTGCAACCAGTTGTCCTAGTTCGGCCTGATATTAGGACAGCAGTTTCAGAGGGGGAGTAGCTCAGGCTCGAGAGGTATAAGAAGTACCACCCTCCCACTTCCAGCGGTTTAGCTTCAAAGGATGCTCAGGATTTTTTGGAGGAATGTCACCGTATCCTTCGTACTATGGGTATTGTGGATTCCAGTGGGGTTTCTTTCACGACATTCCAGTTTAGAGGAGCAGCCTACCAGTGGTGGCGGGCATATGAGTTGGATAGTCTCGCTGAGGCATCTTCACTCACTTGGACTCAATTTTCAGATATGTTCTTAAGGGAGTATGTTCCTCTGAGTCTTAGGGATGCATGGCACGCAGAGTGTGAGCAGTTGCGCCAGGGTTCTATGACCGTGTCAGAGTATGCGGTCCGATTCAGTGATTTGGCTAGACATGCACCGGCCTTAGTTGCTACTGTTCGAGAGCGGGTTCACAGATTTATTGAGGGTCTTCACCCTAGTATCATATACAGTATGGACCGAGAGCTAGAGATGGATATCACATACCAACATGTGGTATCAATTGCTAGGAGATTAGAAGGTATGCAAACTCGGGAGAGGGAAGAGAGGGAAGCTAAGAGACCCCAAGATTCTAGCACATATAATAATTCTCGTGCCCCAGTTGCAGCCCGTCATGGTAGAGGTATGTGAGCCGTCCTATTCATTCAGCACTTCAAGCTTCCAGTGGTATTCCGACTACTCCCAGAACTCGGGTTCTATATTATGCACCACCAGTGTCCTCTGTACCTCCTGTACGGGGTGCTTTCAGCGGGCAGTCTAGTCGATCAGGCCCGAGCTAGTCCCAGCAGCCACGTCCTCCGAGGGCTTGTTTTGAGTGTGGTGACACTCATCATATTATGAGAGATTGCCCCAGATTTAGGAGGGGTGCACCTCCAAAAATTTCTCAGGCCCCACCTATTCCACAGGGTCCTCAGGCTTCTCAGGCCATGATTACTGCACCAGTTGCTACTCCATCTGCACAGCCAGCTAGAGGTGGAGGTCGGGCAGGTAGAGGTCGTCCTAGAGGGGGAGGCCAGGCCAAATATTATGCCCTTCCTGCTAGGACAGATGCCGTTGCATCCGATTCTGTTATCACATGTATTATTCCGGTATGTCATAGAGATGCATCAGTTTTATTTGATCCAGGCTCCACTTATTCTTATGTGTCATCTTATTTTGCCCCATATTTTGTCGCATCACGTGATTACTTGAGTTCTTATGTTTATGTATCTACACCTGTGGGTGAATCCATTATTGTGGACCGTGTGTATCCGTCGTGTTTAATTGTTATCAGTGGTTTTGAGACCAGAGCTAATTTATTATTGCTCAGTATGGTGGATTTTGATATTATTTTGGGCATGGACTTGTTATCTCCCTATCACGCTATTCTTGATTGTTACGCCAAGACGGTGACATTGGCTATGCCAGGTCTACCACGGCTAGAGTGGAGAGGTACCTCGGATCATGTTCCTAGCAGGGTTGTTTCATTTCTTAAAGCTCAACGAATGGTTGAGAAGGGGTGTGATGCGTATCTGACCTATGTGAGAGATGTTAGTATTGATACTCCTACTGTAAAGTCAGTTCCTGTAGTAAGGGAGTTTCCTGATGTATTTCCAGCAGATCTTCTGGGTATGCCACCCGACAGAGATATTGATTTTGGTATTGATTTATTACCGGGTACACAGCCCATTTCTATTCCACTATACCGTATGGCCCCAGCAGAGTTGAAAGAATTAAAAGAACAGTTACAGGAATTGCTTGATAAGGGTTTCATTCGGCCTAGTGTATCGCCGTGGGGTGCTCCCGTCTTATTTGTAAAGAAGAAGGATGGTTCTATGCGGATGTGTATTGATTATCGCCAGTTGAAAAAGGTTACAGTGAAGAACAGGTATCCATTGCCACGTATTGATGACTTATTTGATCAACTTCAGGGTGACAGGGTATTCTCTAAAATTGACTTGCGATCAGGCTATCATCAGTTGAAGATTCGAGAGCCAGATATTCCGAAGACTGCTTTCAAGACTCGGTACGGTCATTACGAGTTCCTTGTGATGTCTTTTGGGCTGACCAATGCCCCAACAACATTTATGCACTTAATGAATAGTGTATTTCAGCCATATCTTGATTCCTTAGTCATTGTGTTTATTGACGACATTCTGGTGTATTCCCGGAGTCGGGAAGATCATGAACAACACCTGAGGACTTTGCTTCAGATCTTGAGAGATAGGAAGTTATATGCAAAATTTTCAAAGTGTGAATTCTGGCTTGATTCAGTGGGAGTTTTGGGTCATATATTTTCGTTCAAGGGGATCAAGGTAGATCCAAAGAATATTGAAGCAGTGCAGAGTTGGTCCAGACCGTCCTCAGATACGAAAATCCGTAGTTTTCTTGGTTTGGCTAGGTATTATCGCCGATTTGTATAGGGTTTCTCTTATATTGCTGCATCTATGACAAAATTGACCCAGAAGGGTGCTCCGTTCAGGTGGACCGAGGAATGTGAGGAGAGCTTCCAAAAGCTCAAGACAGCTTAGACTATAGCCCCAGTATTGGTATTACCTACAGGCACAGGATCTTATACTGTGTATTGTGACGCGTCGTGTATTGGTCCCGGCGCAGTGTTGATGCAAGACGGTAGGGTGATTGCCTACGCGTCCAGACAGTTAAAGGTGCATGAGAAGAATTATCCTGTACATGACCTAGAGTTAGCAGCTATTATTCATGCCTTAAAAATTTGGCGGCATTATTTGTTACAAAACAACGGTCTCTAAATACCATCCCATAATTGGTGTCACAAGTGCACGAGCTTCTAGAATGAATACAAATAAAGGTCTCAATAAAATAAAGCTGTCTGAAAACAAACACACAGCTAAAGTAAAGTAGACGGGGACTTCAGAACTGTGAACGCCGTGCAGTTATATCTCAAGTAAATCCGAGCAAGTCTACGGTACGCCGCTGGGACCAACTCCAAAATATGCACAAGAAGTGCAGAGTGTAGTATCAGTACAATCGGCCCCATGTACTGGTAAGTGCTGAGCCTAACCTCGACGAAGTAGTGATGAGGCTAAGGCGAGTTACTTACATTACCTGTACGCAATATTAGAAACAATAACAATAATAGAAATAAATCAAGTAACCCATTTATAATAATTAAAGCCAACTCAACAGTCATAACCAATTATCATTTCCATCAATTCAGTTGCAGCGTGCAACCCACTCTCACAATATATTCATTTTTAATCAAGTCTATTGCGGCGTGCAACCTGATCCTCCAATATGGACTCTTAATAAGTCTGTTGCGGCGTGCAACCCGATCCTCCAATATAGACTTTTAATAAGTCTGTTGCGGCGTGCAACCCGATCCTCCAATATAGACTTTTAATAAGTCTGTTGCGGCGTGCAACCCGATCCTCCAATATAGACTTTTAAAAAGTCTGTTGCGGCAGGCAACCCGTCCTCTAATATATTCAATATAATCAATTCTGTTGCGGCGTGCAACCCGCTCCTCCAGTATATTCACATTCACCAATTCTTATAGAAGGAATTTTCCCAATAAATGCAATAATTAATATAAAATTATAAGACAACAAGCATACAATAATTACGATTTATTCATGAAACAGACAATGTCAAATAGCAAATTATTATAGAAATCAGGGAGAAAATAGGCAGTTTAATATTTAATATGCTAGATGTCAAATAACAATTAAGACACATAATTCAAGTAGCATGTAACAATTAATGCAGGAATTTAAGAATTAATATTTGGCAAAGAATAGGAGAGAAACAATTATTATAATAATAAATTTATGATTTTAAATAATTTATGATTTTTTAAGTAATTATGCAAAAAATTAATTTGACGACGTATAGACACTATTCACCTCGCCTATACGTCGTTCACATGCATTTCATATAACAAATAATTTAAGGGTTCTATTCCCTCAAGTCAAGGTTAACCACGACACTTACCTCGCTTTGCAAATTCCAATCAATTATTCAACCACAACTTTTCCTTTTAAATTTACCTCTGAAAGCTTCAAATCTATTCACAAACAATTCGATATACTCAATACGAATCATAGGAATTAATTCCATATGAATTTACAAATATTTCCGGATAAAATCCGAAATTTATTAAAATATTCGGCAGTGGGACCCACGTCTCAAATCCCGGAAAAACTCGCGAAATGAGAACACCCATTCCGATATGAGTTCAACCATACTAAATTTGTCCAATTCCGATATCAAATGGACCTTCGAATCTTATATTTTTGTTTTTGGAAGATTTTATCAAAATCTAATTTTTCTACCATAACTTCACGGATTCATGATATAAATGAGTATGAAATCATGAAATATAATCAATATAGGATAAGAAACACTTACCCCAATGTTTTTCCGTGAAAATCGCCCAAAATTCGCCTTACCCGAGCTCAAAAATGGGAAAGAATTGAAAATGGGTCGAAACCCCATTTCTAGAACTTAAGTTCTGTTTCTGGGATTTTTACCCTTCGCGAACGCGGTCAGTGCCTCACATTCGCGAAGCACATTTTTGTGCTGCCAAAACTTTGCTCTTCGCGAACGCGAAGGCAATGTCGCAAACGCGAAGCCTTGCCAAATTTGGCCTTCGCGAACGCGATACACCCTATGCGAACGCGAAGCTTTAACGCTTGGTGCCTGGCCAGGCCCGCCTTCTACGCGAACGTGAACGCAAACGCTTCCACGCGTTCGTGATGAACACTGCCCTCTTCCCTTCGCTAACGCATCCCCCTCTTCGCGAAGGCAAAGAGTAAATTTCACCTCGCTCCAGTTTCTTCTTCGCGAATGCGAGCCACCTCTCGCGAACGCAAAGAAGGATCACAGAAGCAGATTTCTGCAGTTTTTCCCAAGTCCAAAAATGGTCCGTTAACGACCCGAAATCAACCTGAGCCCTCGGGGCTCAAAACCAAATATGCACCCAAGTCCTAAAACATCATACGAACTTGCTCGCGTGATCAAATCGCCAAAATAACACCTAGAACTACAAATCGGACACCAAATCAAAGGAAGTTTTCAATAAAACTTTAAAACTTATATTTTTACAACCGGACCTCCGAATCACGTCAAATCAACTCCGATTCCCACCAAATTCGGCAGACAAGTCATAAATATTATAGTGGATCTATACCGGGCTCCGGAACCAAAATACGGACCAGAGGTTAATAAATCCAACATCAGTAATTTCCTAGAAATCATTAAGCTTTCAAACTTTTAATGTTTCATCAAAATTCCATATCTCGAGCTAGGGACCTCGGAATTCTATTCCAGGCATACGCCCAAGTCCCAAATCACTATACGGACCTACCAGAATTGTTAAAACCCTGATCCGGGTCCGTTTGCTCAAAAATGTTGACTAAAGTCAACTTAGTTGATTTTTAAAGCTCTATTTCACATTTTAATCCATTTTTCACATAAAATTTTTTTGGAAAATTGTACGGACTGCGCACGCAAGTCGAGGAATGATAAATGGTACTTTTTGAGGTCTTATAACATAGAATTACTTATTAAATTTAAAGATGATATTTTGGGTCATTACATCCTCTACCTCTAATATAAACGTTCGTCCTCGAACGGAGTTAGAAAAAGTACCTGAGCTGGAGAAAAGGTGTGGATATTTACTCCGCATGTCCGACTCGGACTCCCAGGTAGATGCCTCTACCGGATGACCTCTCCATTGCATCTAAACTGAAGGATAACTCTTAGACCTCAACTGTCGGACCTGCCGGGCTAGAATAGCCACCGACTCTTCCTCGTAAGTCAAATCTTTGTCCAATTGGACTGAGCTGAAATCTAACATATGGGACAGATCACCATGATATTTTCGGAGCATAGACACATAGAACACCGGATGAACCGCTGATAAACTAGGTGGTAATGCAAGCCTGTAGGCTACTTCACCCACCCTTTCAAGAATTTCAAAGGGCCCGATATATCTAGGGCTCAACTTGCCCTTCTTTCCAAACCTCATTACACCTTTCATAGGTGAAACCCAGAGCAATATTCTTTCTCCAACCATGAATGCAATATCACGAACTTTACGATCGTCATAACTCTTTTACCTTGACTGAGCTGTGCAAAGTCGATCCTGAATAATCTTGACCTTATCCAAGGCATCCTGTACCAAATCAGTACCCAACAATCGAGCCTCTCCCGGTTCAAACCAACCAACTGGCGATCGGCATCGCCTTCTGTATAATGCCTCATATGGAGCCATCTGAATGCTCGACTGGTAGCTATTATTATAAGCAAACTCCGCAAGTGGCAAGAAATGATCCCAAGAACCTCCAAAGTCCATAACACAAACGCAAAGCATATCTTCTAATATCTGAATAGTGTGCTCTGACTGTCCGTCTGTCTGTGGATAAAATGCTGTACTCAACTCCACCCGCGTGCCTAACTCACGTTGTACAGCTCTTTAGAAATGTGAAGTAAACTGCATACCTCGATCTGAAATAATAGACACGGGCACACCGTGAAGGCAGACAGTCTCACGAATGTAAATTTCAGCTAACCTCTCTAAAGAATAGGTAACTACCACTAGAATGAAATGTGCTGACTTGGTCAACCTGTCCACAATGACCCATACTGCGTCAAATTTTCTCTGAGTCCGTGGGAGCCCAACAACAAAATCCATAGTGATACGCTCCAACTTCAACTCAGGGAATTTCTAACTTCTGAAGCAAACCATCTGGTCTCTGATGCTCGTACTTAACTTGCTGACAATTCAGACATCGAGCTACATGTGTAACTATATCCTTTTTTATTCTCCTCCATGAATAATTTTGCCGCAAATTTTGATACATTTTGGCGGTACCTGGATGAATAGAATACCTGGAACTATGTGCCTCTTCAAGAATTAATTCACCAAGCCCATCCACATTAGGCACACAAATACGGCCCTGCATTCGCAGAACCCCATCTTTCTCCACAACAAACTGTTTGGCATCACCGTGCCATACCGTGTCCTTAAGGACAAGTAAGTGAGGATCATCATACTGCCTCTCTCTGATGCGCTCATATAATAAAGACATAGCGATTGTGAAAGCTAGAACCCGACTGGGTTCTGAAACATCTAACCTCACAAACTGATTAGCCAATGTCTGAACATCTGCAGCTAATGGCCTCTCACCAACCGGAATATATGCAAGACTGCCCATACTCACAGCCTTTCTACTCAAAGCATCGACCACTACATTGGTCTTTCCGGGGTGATACAAAATGGTGATATCATAGTCTTTCAACAACTCCAACCATCTTCTTTGCCTCAAATTAAGATCTTTTTTTTAACAGATACTGAAGGCTATGATGATCAGTAAATACCTCACACGAGACACCGTAGAGGTAATGCCTCCAAATCTTCAACGCATGAACAATGGCTGCCAATTCTAAGTCATGAACAAGATAATTCTTCTTGTAAACTTTCAACTTCTGCGATGCATATGTAATTACCTTGCCATCTTGCATTAATACTGCACCAAGCCCAATGTTAGATGCGTCATAATATACCGTATACGATCCTGAACCTGTAGGTAATACCAACACTGGCATCGTAGTCAAAGCGGTCTTGAGCTTCTAAAAGCTCAACTCACACTCGTCCGACCATCTGAATGAGATGCCTTTCTGGGTAAATATGGTCAATGGGCTTGCTATAGATGAAAACCCTTCCACGAACCAACGATAATAACCTTCTAAACCCAGGAAACTCCGGATCTCTGTGACTGAAGTAGGTCTAAGCCAATTCTGAACAGCCTCAATCTTCTTAGGATCTACCTTTATGCCCCTTGCCGATACAACATGTCCCAAAAAGGCAACTGAGTCTAACCAAAACTCACATTTTGAAAACTTGGCATATAACTGATTATTCTTCAAGGTGTGAAGCACACTTCGAAGATGCTGCTCATGTTCCTCTCGACTGCTGGAGTAAATCAAGATATCATCAATGAATACAACCACAAAAGAATCCAAATAAGGCTTGAACACCCGATTCATCAAATCCATTAATGTTGCAGGGGCATTTGTCAACCCAAATGACATCACTAGGAATTCGTAATGCCTATACCGAGTTCGAAAAGCTGTTTTAGGGACATCAGATTCCCTAATCTTCAACTGATGGTAACCAGACCTCAAATCGATCTTCGAAAATACCTTGGCACCCTGAAGCTGAACAAATAAGTCATCAATTCTTGGCAGTGGATATTTGTTTTTGATAGTGGCCTTGTTCAACTGTGGATAATCTATACACATCCACATAGAGCCATCTTTCTTCTTTACAAATAATACTGGTGCACCCCAAGGCGAGACACTGGGTGTAATGAATCCCTGATCAAGCAAGTCTTGTTACCGCTATTTCAATTCTTTCAACTCTGGCAGGGCCATACAGTATGGTGGAATAGAAATGGGCTGAGTGCCCGGAGCCAAATCAGTACAGAAGTCAATATTACTGTCGGGTGGCATCCCCGACAAATCTGCAAGAAATACTTTTGTAAATTCACGAACAACTAGTACTGAGTCCATAGAAGGGACATCCGCACTATGATCGCGAATATAAGCCAAATAGGCTAGACACCCATTCTCTACCATACACCGAGCTTTCATATAAGAAATAACCCTGCTGGCAGAATGACCAGGAGTTCCTTTTCACTCTAACTGAGGTAACCCCCGCATAGCTAGGGTAACTGTCTTGGCATGACAATCCAATATAGCATGATAAGGGGATAGCCAATCCATACCCAAGATGACATCAAAATCTACCATATCAAGAAGTAGAAGATCCACACTAGTCTCAAGATTACCAATAGTAACCACACACGAACGATAGACATGATCTACTACAACATAGTCTCCCACCGGTGTAGATACACACACATAAGTACTCAGAGAATCATAAGGCACAACCAAATATGAAGCAAAATAGGAGGACACATAGGAATAAGTAGATTCTGGATCAAATAGAACTGAAGCATCTCTACGGCAAACTGGAATAATACTTGTGATCACAACATCAGATGACTCGGCCTCAGGTCTAGCTGGAAAAGCATAAAATCGGGGCTAGGCCCCACCACTCTGAACTGCATCTCTGGGACAGCCTCTAACTAGCTGGCCTCCACCTCTAACGGTCTGACCTCCACCTCTAATGGACTGAGCTCCACCTCTAATGGCCTGACCTCCACCTCTAACTGCCTGACCCCTGCCTCTAGCTAGCTGAACAGGTGGTAAAGCAACCGGTGCCGGTATGATGGCATGAGAATCCTTCCGAGATCTATTACTTGCCAATCTAGGGCAATACCTCTTGATGTGACCAATGTTCCCACACTCATAACACCCATCCTGATGCCGTGGCTGCTGAAGATGAAGCTAATCCAAATGGGCCGGATAACCACTGTAGTAACTCTGGAGTGGTGGTGCACTGATAGGAGCTGAATGTGCACTAAATACTGGCTGCCCAAAGTAAGGCATAATAGGACCGTGACTCCCTGAAGCACCGGGAGATGCATGAAGTGCTGAATGAAATGGTCTGGGAGGATGACCCCTACCAAAATTACCCTATCCTCCAGACGAGGCACCACTGAAACCACCGAACTGACGAGGCCTCTTATCGGGCCTCTACCCTCTTTCCTATGTAAGAACCATATCGATCCTCCTTGCGACATTAGGAGCCGCCTGAAAAGAAATCTCACTTCCGGTCTCCTTGGCCATCTGAAGTCTGATAGGGTGAGTGAGTCCTTCAATAAACCTCCTTACTCTCTCTCCCTTCGTAGGTAGTAAAAGGAGAGCATGACGAGCCAAATCAACAAAACGAGTTTCATACTGAGTAACATTCATACTGCCCTACTATAGACGCTCAAATTGCTTGCGGAATTCCTCTCTTAGTGTGATAGGGAGGAACTTCTCCATAAATAGCTGAGAGAACTGCTCCCAGGTGAGTGCAGGTGATCCGACTGGTCGGGTCAATGTGTAATCTCTCCACCACCTCTTGGCGGAACTCGTCATCTAAAATACAGCAAAATCAACTCCATTGGTCTCAAATATACCCATGTTCCGCAGCACCTCGTGGCAGCTTTCAAGATAATCTTGTGGGTCCTCAGAAGGTGTACCACTGAAGTGAACTGGAAAGAGCTTAGTAAACTTATCCAGTCTCAATAAGGCCTCAAAAGACATGGCGGGCCTATCACCGATCTGTGCCGCAACAACTGGCTGAACTACCCCAACTGGTGGGCTGCTAGAGCCTGATTCTGGGGAGCTATCTACTCTGGAGAGGGAGTAGTAGGAGTTTGTGCTCCTCCCCCAGCCTATGAGATGGTTGGTGCCATTGGAAATGTACCATTCTGGGCCACACCCTCCATAAGACTCACCAAACGGACTAGAGTGTCCTGAAGTACTGGAGTGGCTATGAATCTTTCCGGGACCTGAACTGGTCCAACTGGTACATTCTGAACTGGAACTTCCTCCTGAAGGTCCATATGAGGTTCTTCAACAGGTGCAGCTGCTCGACCTCTGGACTGAGCTCTACCTCGGCCTCTGCCTCGGCCTCTAGCACGACCTTGACCTCGACCTCTACCCCTGGCCATAGTTGCCACCGGGGGTTCTGGTCCCTGTCCATCGGTAGAGGTATTACGTGTTCTCACCATCTGCAAGAGAATAAGAGTTGAATGGTTCAGTCATCGATGATAGAATAAAATCGCACGACAGAATAAGAAAGAAGTGATATTGTTCCTAAACTTCATAGCCTCTGAGAGACAAGTATAGACGTCTCCGTATCGATCCTTTAGACTCTACTAAGCTTGCTCGTGACTCGTGAGACCTATGTAACCTAGTGCTCTGATACCAACTGTCACGACCCGAAATTCCCACCTTTGGACCGTGATGGCGCCTAACATTTCACTTATTAGGCAAGCCAACGTTTGAATAATATTAACCATTTTTAAAATAATTTTTAAATTTATTAATAACAAGAAAACAAATGCGGAAGCAAAGTTTGAAATATAGTGAAATAATCCATCAAAATAACAGTGTCTAAATACCATCCCAGAATTGGTGTCACAAGTGCACGAACTTCTAGAATGAATACAAATAAAGGTCTGAATAAAATAAAGCTGTTTGGAAACAAACACATAGCTAAAGTAAAGTAGACGGGGACTTCAGAACTGCGAACGCCGTGCAGTTATACCTCAAGTCTCCTATGAATAGTTGAAATCCGAGCAAGTCTACGGTACGCCGCTGGGACCAACTCCAAAATCTGCACAAGAAGTGCAGAGTGTAGTATCAGTACAACCGACCCCATGTACTGGTAAATGCTGAGCCTAACCTCGACGAAGTAATGGCGAGGCTAAGGCGGGTCACTTACATTACCTGTACGCAATATTAGAAACAACAACAATAATAGAAATAAATCAAGTAACCCATTTATAATAATTAAAGCCAACTCAACAGTCATAACCAATTATCATTTCCATCAATTCAGTTGCAGCGTGCAACCCACTCTCACAATATATTCATATTCAATTTTGTTCCAGCATGCAACCCGCTCTCACAATATATTTATTTTTAATCAAGTCTGTTGCGGGCAACCCGATCCTCCAATATGGACTCTTAATAAGTCTGTTGCGGCGTGCAACCCGATCCTCCAATATAGACTTTTAATAAGTCTGTTGCGGCGTGCAACCCGATCCTCCAATATAGACTTTTAATAAGTCTGTTGCGGCGTGCAATCCGATCCTCCAATATATTCATTATAATCAATTCTGTTGCGGCGTGCAACCCGCTCCTCCAGTATATTCACATTCACCAATTCTTATAGAAGAAATTTCCCCAATAAATACAACAATTAATATGAAATTATAAGACAACAAGCATACAATAATTATGATTTATTTATGAAACATACAATGTCAAATAGCAAATTATTATAGAAATCAGGGAGAAAATAAGTAGTTTAATATTTAATATGCTAAATGTCAAATAACAATTAAGACACATAATTCAAGTAGCATGTAACAATTAATGCAGGAATTCAAGAATTAATATTTGGCAAAGAATAGGATAGAAATAATTATTATAATAATAAATTCATGATTTAAAATAATTTATAATTTTTCAAGAAATTATGCAAATAATTAATTTGACGACGTATAGACACTCGTCACCTAGCCTATACGTCGTTCACATGCATTTCACATAACAAATAATTTAAGGGTTATATTCCCTCAAATCAAGATTAACCACGTCACTTACCTCGCTTTGCAAATTCCAATCAATTATTCAACCACAACTTTTCCTTTTAAATTTGCCTCCAAAAGCTTCAAACCTATTCACAAATAATTTGATATACTCAATACAAATCATAGGAATTAATTCCATATGAATTTACAAATATTTTCGGATAAAATCCAAAATTCATTAAAATATTCGGCAGTGGGACCCACGTCTCAAATCCCGAAAAAACTTACGAAATCCGAACACCCGTTCCGATACGAGTTCAACCATACCAAATTTGTCCAATTCCGATATCAAATGTACCTTCGAATCTTATATTTACGTTTTTGGAAGATTTTATAACAATCTGATTTTTCTTCCATAAATTCACGGATTCATAATATAAATGAGTATGAAATCATGAAATATAATCAATATAGGATAAGGAACACTTACCCCAATGTTTTCCCATAAAAATCGCCTTACCCGAGCTCAAAAATGGGTCGAAACCCCATTTCCAGAACTTAAGTCCTGTTTCTGGGATTTTTACCATTCCCGAAAAGTCAGTGCCTCGCGTTCGCGAAGCATATTTTTGTGCTGCCAAAACTTTGCTCTTCGCGAACGCGAAGCCTTGCCAAATTTGGCCTTCGCAAACACGATACACCCAACGCGAACGCGAAGCTTTAACGCTTGGTGCCCGACTAGGCCTCGCCTTCTACGCGAACGCGAACGCTTCCACGCGTTTGCGATGAACACTGACCTCTTCCTTTCGCGAACGCGTCCCCCTCTTCGCGAACGCGAAGAGTAAATTTCACCTGCTTCTAGATTCTTCTTCGCGAACGCGAGCCACCTCTCGCGAACGCGAAGAAGGATACCAGAAGCAGATTTCTGTAGTTTTTCCCAAGTCCAAAAATGGTTTGTTAACCACCCGAAATCAACCCGAGCCCTCGGGGCTCCAAACCAAATATGCACCCAAGTCCTAAAATATCATACGAACTTGCTCGCGCGATCAAATTACCAAAATAACACCTAGAACTACGAATCGGACACCAAATCAAAGGAAGTTTTCAAGAAAATTTTAAAACTTATATTTTTACAACCGGACGTCCGAATCATGTCAAATCAACTCCGATTCTCACCAAATTCGGCAAAAAAGTCATAAATATTATATTGGACCTATACCGGGCTCCGAAACTAAAATACGGACCTGAGGTCAATAAATCCAATATCAGTAATTTCGTAGAAATCATTAAGCTTTCAAGCTTTTAATGTTTTTTTTTAATCAAAATTCCATATCTCGAGTTAGGGACCTCTGAATTCGATTCCGGGCATACGCCCAAGTCCCAAATCACGATACGGACCTACCAGAATATTTAAAATACTGATCCGGGTTCGTTTGCTCAAAATATTGACTAAAGTCAACTTAGTTGAGTTTTAAAGCTCTCTTTCACATTTTAATCTATTTTTCACATAAAAACTTTACGAAAAATTGTACGGACTGCGTACGCAAGTCGGGGAATGATAAATGATGCTTTTCGAGGTCTTTGAACATAGAATTACTTATTAAATTTAAAGATGACATTTTGGGTCATTACAACTCCTATATAATATGTTTGTATTATAAAATCATAACTCCATATATATATATATATATATATATATATATATATATATATATATATATATATATATATATATATATTAGTTAAAAGGCTTATCTATAATACCTTCCATGTTAATTTTTCTATTTTTTTTAATTTTCTTTCACCTTCAATACTATTCTTATGAAAACCAATTTAGGCATCCTAAGAGGTTTGTCCACTTGAAAAATAATTTTAGTTATATGATAAATTTGATAAATAATTGAATATGATTTTTAGACTTAATTATTTGGTTTAAATATTAAATAATTTATTTTTTGTTGATTCTAAGTTTTAAATATTTAATTATACCTTAAAAGAGATTATAATTATGTTACATCATTCAAATAAGAAAATAATTATATAAGGCAATTAAAATTTAATTTATTTAAAGTACTGAATAAATATTTCTAATAGTTCAAATAGAAAAATCTTAGTTAGTTTTCAGATCCTAAATATTAAAATAGTTAATATGAAATATATTATAATTATGTTAAAGAATTCTAATATGAAAGGATTAAGAAGCTATTGGTTAAGGAACACCTAAATATTGGTCAACAATTCCCATATAATTACTACGTTTGACCTAAAAAATATATAATGACATGACATTTTATTATAGCATCCATAAGATTTTGTTAATTGAATCCTTCCTTTGGTATCTAGCATTCCATAAAGTTTTCACTAATAAGCATTAAAGTAGTTACCGTAACAATGACTGTATATATATAATTTTTAATTTTTACAGCAATTGTAGAATAAGATTGTACTTGTTCCAATGCGTAATGCTTTTTCTCTTTGTCATCCTACCTTTTATTAGTAGTATAAGTAAACTTTGATTTGAGTTTAAATTTCTAACTATTAAGATTTTTAAATAATTTAAATAAGGAAGGATTTTGATTACCAAAATTTTAGCTAATTTTAAAGTCCAAAATATTAGAAAAATAACTTAAATTACTATTTTGTCCAGTGTAAAATCTGATTTTAAAGGGTAAAAAAGGCGAACGACATTTCGCTAAGGGTTTTCGTGCTTTTAATATAGTACTAGTTCCTATGTTCGTGCTTTGCACGAATATCTTGAGCAGAGTCGCTTGTCAAACATTTAAAAACGCCTTTAAGCAAAAATAAATTTTGTTCATTAGTGTTTTATGTTCCTTTGATTATTCAATACATATACAAAAGCCATATGTTTAGTGTTCGATTCGTCTTTTCTTTTGTTTTTTTTCTTTTAAAATAATCTACGTGGATGCATTATTTTGATCATGTTTTAGCAATTCGTGTATTTGTGAACTATACTTTTTTAAATCTTCTATTAGGTAGTTGTGATTTCTTTTTTTAATATTCTATTAGGTAGCTGTGATTTTCTTTTTCATAAAGGATTAATCATATAAATTATAGTCCCTTCAAAGACATCTGATATAAATCATAACTAATAGATTTTGCTCTGGCTATTAACACTTTCTAGTAATTTTTATTATTACATAGACTTCTATGGTTGGATTTCTCCAATGAAATAGACTATTAATAGTAAGTATGAAAAATCTCTACTCAAACATAAAAAGTTACGGAATGCTATGATGCTTTTTTAATCGGAATAGGATATCAAATTGGCTTCCCGACTAAGATTAAAGATTTTTAAATTTTCAACATTTAGGTCGAGATTTCGAAAAGTGTTACCAATGTATTACAAATTCAATTCTTGTCACGACCCGAAATTTTCACCTTCGGACCGTGATGGCGCCTAGCATTTTACTTGCTAGGCAAGCCAACGTTAGAATAATATTAACTAATTTTTAAACAATAATTAAATTATTAATAATCAAGGAAACAAAAACGGAAGCAAAGTTTGAAATATAGTGAAATAATTCATAAAAATAACGGTGTCTAAATACCATCCCAAAATTGGTATCACAAGTGCACGCGCTTCTAGAATAAATACAAATAAAGGTCTGAATAAAATAAAGCTGTCTGGAAATAAACACACAGTTAAAGTAAAATAGACGGGGACTTCAGAACTGCGTACGCCATGCAGTTATACCTCAAGTCTCCTATGGTAGCTGAAATCCGAGCAAGTCTATGGTACACCGCTGGGACCAACTTCAAAATATGCACAAGAAGTGCAGAGTGTAGTATCAGTACAACCGACCCCATGTACTGGTAAGTGCTGAGCCTAACCTCGACGAAGTAGTGACGAGGCTAAGGCGGTTCACTTACATTAACCTGTACGCAATATTGATAATAACAACAAATAATAGAAATAAATCAAGTAACTCATTTATAATAATTGAAGCCAACTCAGCAGTCATAATCCGTTATTATTTCAATCAATTCTGTTGCAGCGTATAACCCGCTCTCACAATATATTCACATTCAATTCTGTTGCAGCGTGCAGCCCGATCTCCCAATATATTCCTTTTAATCAAGCTTGTCATGTATTTATTTCAATCAAGTATATATATAGACTTTTAAATAAGTCTGTTGCGGCATGTAATCCGATCCCCCAATATTGACTTTTTAATAAGTCTGTTGCGGCGTGCAACCCGATCCTCCAATATTGACTTTTTAATAAGTCTGTTGCGGCGTGCAACCCGATCCTCCAATATTGACTTTTTAATAAGTCTGGTGCGGCGTGCAACCCGATCCTCCAATATATATCCATTTCAATCAATTCTGTTGCAGCGTGCAACCTGCTCCTCCAACATATTCATTTACCAATTCTTATAGAAGAAATTTTTTCGATAAATGCAATAATTAATATAAAACTATAAGACAACAAGCATACAATAATTATGATTTAATTATGAAACAAACAATGACAAATAGCAAATTATTATAGAAATCACGGAGAAAATAGGCAGTTTAATATTTAATATGCTAAATATCAAATAACAATTAAGACACATAATTCAAATAACATGTAACAATTAATGTAAGAATTCAAGGATTAATGTTTGACAAAGAATAGGAGAGAAACATTTATTATAATAACTAATTCATGATTTAAAACAATTTATGATTTTTCAAGTAAGTAGGCAAACAGTCGATTTGACGACGTATAGACACTCGTCACCTCACCTATACGCCGTTCACATGCATTTCACATAACAAATAATTTAAGGATTCTATTCCCTCAAGTCAAGGTTAACCCCGACACTTACCTCGCTTTGCAAATTCCAATCAATTATTCAACCACAACTTTTCCTTTTAAATTTGCCTCCAAAAGCTTCAAATCTATTAACAAACAATTCGATATATTCAATACGAATCGTAGGAATTAATTCCATATAAATTTACAAATTTTTCGTATAAAAATTTGAAATTTATTAAAATATTCGGCAGTGGAACCCATGTCTCAAATCCCGGAAAAACTCGCAAAATCCGAACACCCGTTCCGATATGAGTTCAACCATACAAAATTTGTCCAATTCCGATATCAAATGGAACTTCAAATCTTAATTTTTTATTTTTGGAAAGTTTTACTAAAATTCTAATTTCTTCCATCTAAATCCGAAATAAATGATGAATATAGGCTTAGATTTATGAAATACAATCACTATATGATAAAGAACACTTACCCAGTTCGAAATCGTGAAAAACTCCTTTGAAATTGCCCCTAAGCCGAGTTATAATTGAGGGTTTGTGAAAAATGAGAAAAATCCCGTTTTGGTTCTATTTTAAGTCACAGGGGTCAAGCATTCTTCGCGTTCGCGAAGGGCCTGTCGCGTTCGCGATGAGTAGCAGCCCGTGACTTTTGCGTTCGCGAGTCCTCCTTCGCGTTTGCGAAGGCTTTCCCCCTCTGGCCTTCGCGTTCGCGAGGCATTGCTCACATTCGTGATGAAGGAATGATCAACCCTCCCCCATGTGTGCCTAACACTACGCGTTCGCGAGGAGTTGGTCGCGTTCGCGAAGGGTAATGCCCCCATCGCTTTGCGTTCGCGACCAAGCCTTCACGTTCGCAAAGAAGAAAACTTCAGCTGCCCACTTTACTCTTCGCGTTCGCGAGAGTACCTTCGCGAACTCGAAGAAGGACATGCCAGAACACCCGCTGCAGCAAAATACCAGATTTTCAAAGTCCAAAACATCCCGTAGCCTATCCAAAACTCACCCGAGCCCTCGGGGCTCCAAACCAAACATGTACACAAGTCCTAAAATATCATACGAACTTGCTCGCGCAATCAAATCGCCAAAATAACACCTAGAACTACGAATCAAACACCAAATCAAAGGAAGTTTTCAAGAAAACTTTAAAACTTATATTTTTACAACCCGACGTCCGAATCACGTCAAATCAACTCCGATTCTCACCAAATTCGGCAGACAAGTCATAAATATTATAGCCGAGCGCACAATTCAGACGCTCGAGGATATGTTACGAGCATGTGCGTTGGATTTTAAAAGAAGTTGGGATGAACATCTACCTCTTGTTGAGTTTGCATATAATAACAATTACCACTCCAGTATCCAGATGGCTCCGTACGAGGCTTTGTATGGGCGTAAGTGCAGATCTCCTATAGGGTGGTTTGATGTTGGAGAATCTGGGTTACATGGGCCATACCTAGTTCAGCAGGCCTTAAAGAAAGTAAAGCTTAACCGGGAGCGACTGTTGACAACTCAGAGTCGCCAGAAGTCATATTCTGACGTGCGGCGACGAGACTTAGAGTTTGAGGTTAATGACTGGGTATTCTTAAAGGTATCCCCTATGAAGGGAATGATGAGGTTTGGCAAGAAAGGCAAGCTTAGCCCACGGTATATTGGGCCTTACAGGATTATTCGGAGAGTGGGCCAAGTAGCTTATGAGTTAGAATTGCCCTCAGAATTGGAGTCAGTCCATCCGGTTTTTCACGTATCTATGCTACGAAAGTGCATTAGCAATCCTACCAGAGTGGTGTCCACAGATGATGTACAGATTACGGAGGACTTGTCATACAAGGAAATTCCAGTTGGCATCCTAGACCGACAAATCCGCAAGCTACGAAATAAGGAGGTAGCCTCCGTGAAGGTTTTATGGAGAAGCAAGAATATGGAAGAGATGACATGGGAAGCGGAGGAAGAAATGAAGTATAAATACCCCCACCTATTTCAAACTGAAGATATGGTTTGAGATGGGATGCTACAACACAACTCTATTCAGGCTAGTAGGTCATCGGGTAAGCTCTTATTTCCTGACTTTCAGTATTTATGATTTACAACTGTTTGAGGCAAAGTGTTGTTATTTATAGACCTTGGCATTGTGTGGCATAGATAGTATATTTTCTGGCTACATGCAAGTTGGTTATAGTCTAGTGTACAGAGGAAACTCTGGCAAAATTTTTCCAAAGTCTCTAAAAGTAAACATTCGAGGACGAATGTTCCCAAGGGGGGGAATGATGTTACCCCTTATATTTTTGTACGTAAAACTGCATCGTGAGCAAACTAATGTAGGACCCAAAAATGAGACCATCTTTAAAAATATATAAATCAAGTTAATCATGTTATCTCGGAAGTTACAAATATTGAATATCATGAACAACAAGTACAAAGAGGGTTGGAAGGTTTAGAAGCTAAAGGAATTGAAGAAAATAATGTTTCGTCGAAAGCCGACAAATTGGGAATGTTATAGCATGTAATTTTGGGATGAGACCAGGGTGTTTTACATGATAAGGAGGTTATGTTATGATTTATGTTATTCGTATTATAGTCATGTGTTATGTTTTGAAGTCAAGCGAGTGGTAGAACAAAAGTCGATGAAAGTCATCACAAGTTACGTTTATAAGTTTTACTGAAACTTTGGGTCAAATATAACTGCGATTTTATCCCTTTATACTTAGAGTTATAGGGTTTTCCACCTATAACATTAAATATCTATGATTCTACTTTCCAACACATTAAACCGTTTATCAATTCGATATCGGAGTAGAGAGATATGGGCATTTTTGCGAGACTGCGTAGACTGTCACCTACTTGCTTAAACGAGAATAAAAAAACTGGGCCAGTTCAGGTCGTTCAAAGAGGCCTTTTTAAAGGCCTATACCCTTCATATATTAGTATGATAATAGGGCAAAATAACCCGACTTAATCTCTGCAAAAATCCTCCCAAAAATTTCCCACAAACCCCAATTGATTTTCTCTCCCTTTCAAGTTCTAATTGGAGGTAAAGCCTAGAGTTTGAAGAACCACGATAGGAGTTGAGTTATCCCACAAATAAGGTAAGTTTACTGCTCTCTTTCATCTATTATTTACAGTTGTAGATGCATGGTAAGTTGTTCTCTATTTGTAAGAACTCACGGGGACGGTGATCGGAAGCCGTGAGTTCGAGTTATTCACTTGTAGCGGATTGTTTTATGGATTGTTTTGTAGACTGTTTGGTGTTGCTGTTGGGCTGCGTGATTTACTACTATTTTTTGGAGTTTTGGAGGAGGAAGGGTGTGGAGAAACACCACATAAATGCAGGATGTTGGACAAGTCGTTCGTCGTAACATTTTCGAGGTTGTTGACACTACTATGGTGGTCGTTTTGTGTATGAAGAGATTGGGGTATTTTGGGATGTTTTGTAGTATTGTGTGGTGTACATAAGGTTGGAAAATAATGTATATATGTTGTTATTGTTGTTTTTGGTGTTGTTGGTGTTATATTGAATTTATAGGAAGTAAGGATTATAGGGGAGATGCTGTCCGTTTTAATACAAAATAAGCATGTCGTTCGTTGTGCGATAGTTATACGTTTCATAACTTAATGATAGTATTATTGTCGTTGTTGTAGATTAAGGTGAGAAGAGGCGAGTTCAACTCAATGATTGGAAGGAGTGTGATAAGGTATGTTAAGGCTAAGCTTTCCTTCATTTTGGCATGATCTCGTAGCTACATGTGTTAATAATGAGACATAAAGAGAAGTTCGTATTCATGAATTTATTCACATTATTCTAGTCTCATAAGTTACAATATTATTCCTTATCGAGACTCTATATTCAATTTAGTATTGTCTTCTTCCAGTCAAGATATTAGCAAGCCTATATATACAGTATTACAGTATTTTCATTACCATCGAGCTATAATCGGTGGGCAGGCCCCTATTGGACAACCTTTGATCAGATGGTAAGTTATATACCGAGCCTACTGTGGCCGAGCGCCTATGAGCGAGCCCAGCATGGCTGAGATACATAGCCTAGTATGGCCGAGCGCCTATGAGCGAGCCTACTATGGCAGAGCAGTTATATATATCGAGCCTTATAAGGCCGAACAATTATTTTACTTACTATATTGAAGGAGTTGAGTCAGTATCAACAGGTAAGTATATCTCCAGATCATCTTTGACTCCCAATTTCTTTCAGTTATTATATTATCAATTCAGTTTCAACTTTTAGTTATGTTATTTCCTTATATACTCGGTACATTATTTTGTACTGACGTCCCTTTTCTGGGGACGCTGCATTTCATGCGTGCAGGTTCAGATAGACAGACGGGTAGACCTCCTCAGTAGGTGTTTCCAGAGTTCAGCCTGATCGGTAAGCTCTACGTCCTTCGGAGTTATCGGATCTAGGTTGTCGTGTACATCTTCTGTATATATGTATATATATTATGGGTAGGTCGGGGACCTGTTTCGATCACAATATATCCATCAGTAGAGGCTTGTAGACATATCCTGTCAGTTAGTGCACTATGTTGGGCTTGTAGACCTGGTTTGTATATTTTGGTGGTTTGTCAGTTGTAGTAGTTATGACGGCCTTGTCGGCCTAACTTTATATTGATGTTTAGTTAGTGCTAGTTTCTATTTAGTTTTATATTTGCTTCGCAAATTATCTTGCAAGGTGGCCCCATGGCCAAATTATGACATTATATGTTCAGAGTCCCTTAGTCGTAATTTGGTACACCAGGTTAGTTGAGGCACCGGGTGCCAGTCTCGCTCCCAGGTTCGGGGCGTGACAGGATATTTACTCCGCATGTCCGACTCGGACTCCCAGGTAGATGCCTCCACCGGCTAACCTCTCTATTGCACCCGAACTGAAGGATAACTCTTTGACCTCAACTATCGGACCTATCAGGCTAGAATAGCCACCGGCTCCTCCTCGTAAGTAAAATCTTTGTCAAATTGGACTGAGCTGAAATCTAACACATGGGACGGATCACCATGATAGTTCCGGAGCATAGACACATGGAACATCAGATGAACCATTGATAAACTAGGTGGTAATGCAAGCCTGTAGGCTACTTCACCCACCCTTTCAAGAATTAAAAAGGTTCCGATATACCTAGGGCTCAACTTGCCCTTCTTTCCGAACCTCATTACACCTTTCATAGGTGAAACCAAGAGCAATATTCGTTTTCCATCCATGAATGCAATATCACAAACTTTACGGTCGGCATAACTCTTTTTCCTAGACTGAGCTGTGCGAAGTCGATCCTGAATAATCTTGACATTATCCAAGGCATCCTGTACCAAATCGGTACCCAACAACCTAGCCTCTCCCAGTTCAAACTAACCAACTGGCGATCGGCATCGCCTTCAGTATAATGCCTCATATGGAGCCATCTAAATGCTCGACTGGTAGCTATTATTATAAGCAAACTCCGCAAGTGGTAAGAAATGATCCCAAGAACCTCCAAAGTCTATAACACAAGCGCGAAGCATATCTTCAAATATCTGAATAGTGCGCTCTGACTGTACGTCTGTCTGTGGATGAAATGCTGTACTCAACTCCACCCGCGTTCCTAACTCACGCTGTACAGCCCTCCAGAAATGTAAGGTAAACTGCGTACCTCGATTTGAAATAATAGACACGGGCACACCGTGAAGGCGGACAATCTCACGAATGTAAATTTCAGCTAACCTCTCTGAAGAATAGGTAACTGCTACTGGAATGAAATGGGTCGACTTGGTCAACCTGTCCACAATGACCCAAACTGCATCAAATTTTCTCTGAGTCCGTGGGAGCCCAACAACAAAATCCATAGTGATACGCTCCCACTTCCACTCAGGAATTTCTAACTTTTGAAGCAAACCACCAGGTCTCTGATGCTCATACTTAACTTGCTGACAATTCAGATACCGAGCTACATGTGCAACTATATCCCTTTTCATTCTCCTCCACCAATAATGTTGCCGGAAATCTTGATACATTTTGGCGGTACCTGGATAAATAGAATACCTAGAACTGTGTGCTTCTTCAAGAATTAATTCACGAAGCATATCTACATTAGGCACACAAATACGACCCTGCATTCGCAGAACCCCATCTTCCCCCACAGTAACCTGTTTGGCATCACCATGCCACACTGTGTCCTTAAGGACAAGTAAGTGAGGATCATCATACTGCCTCTCTCTAATGCGCTCATATAAAGAAGACCGAGCGACTATGCAAGCTAGAACTCGACTGGGTTCTGAAACATCTAACCTTACAAACTGATTAGCCAAAGTCTGAACATCTGCAGCTAATGGCCTCTCACCAACCGGAATATACGCAAGACTGCCCATACTCACAACCTTTCTACTCAAGGCATCGGCCACCACATTGGCCTTTCCGGGGTGATATAAAATGGTGATATCATAGTCTTTCAACAACTCCATCCATCTTCTCAGCCTCAAATTCAGATCCTTTTGTTTGAACATATACTGGAGGCTACGATGATCAGTAAATACCTCACACGAGACACCGTAGAGGTAATGCCTCCAAATCTTCAACGCATGAAGTATGGCTGCCAATTCTAAGTCATGAACATGATGATTCTTCTCGTGAACTCTCAATTGCCGTGACGCATATGAATTACCTTGCCATCTTGCATTAATACTGCACCAAGCCCAATGTGAGATGCGTCATAATATACTGTATACGATCCTGAACCTGTGGGTAATACCAATACTGGCGATGTAGTCAAAGTGGTCTTGAGCTTCTGAAAGCTCAACTCACATTCGTCTGACCATCTGAATGGGACACCCTTCTGGGTTAGTCTGGTCAATGTGCTTGCTATAGATGAAAAACCTTCCACGAACCGACGATAATAACCTGCCAAACCCAGGAAACTCCGGATCTCTGTAACCGAAGTAGGTCTAGGCCAATTCTGAACAGCCTCAATCTTCTTAGGATCCACCTTTATGCCTTCTGCCGATACAACATGTCCCAAAAAGGCAACTGAGTCTAACCAAAACTCACATTTTGAAAATTTGGCATATAACTGATTATTCTTCAAGGTGTGAAGCACACTTCGAAGATGCTGCCCATGCTCCTCTCGACTGCTGGAGTAAATTAAGATATCATCAATGAATACAACTATAAAAGAATCCAAAATAAGTCTTGAACACCCGATTCATCAAATCCATAAATGTTGATGGAGCATTTGTCAACCCAAATGACATCACTAGGAACTCGTAATACCCATACCGAGTCCGAAAAGCTGTCTTAGGGACATCAGATGCCCTAATCTTCTACTGATGGTAACCTGATCTCAAATCAATCTTCGAAAATACCTTGGCACCCTGAAGTTCAACAAATAAGTCATCAATTCTTGGCAGTGGATATTTGTTTTTGATAGTGGCCCTGTTCAACTGTTGATAATCTATACACATCCGCATAGAGCCATCTTTCTTCTTTACAAATAATACTGGTGCACCCCAAGGCGAGACACTGGGTGTAATGAATCCCTGATCAAGCAAGTCTTGTTACTGCTATTTCAATTCTTTCAACTCTGGCGGGGCCATACGGTATGGTGGAATAGAAATGGGCTGAGTGCCCGGAGCCAAATCAATACAAAAGTCAATATTTCTGTTGGGTGGCATCCCCGGCAGATCTGTAGGAAATACTTCTGAAAATTCACGAACAACTGGTACTAAGTCCATAGAAGGGGCATCCACACTGGGATCGCGAATATAAGCCAAATAAGGTGTCATAGCTAGGGTCACTATCTTGGCATGACAGTCCAATATAGCATGATAAGGAGACAACCAATCCATACCCAAGATGACATCAAAATCTACCATATCAAGAAGTTGAAGATCCTCACTAGTCTCAAGATTACCAATAGTAACCACACACGAATGATAGACATGATCTACTATAACAGAGTCTCCCACCGGTGTAGATATACATACAGAAGCACTCAGAGAATCACAAGGCACAACCAAATATGAAGCAAAATAGGAGGACACATAGGAATAAGTAGATCCTGGATCAAATAGAATTGAAGCATCTCTTTGGAAAACTGGAATAATACCTGTGATCACAGCATCAGACGACTCGGCCTCAGGCCTAGCTGGAAAAGCATAAAATCGGGGTTGGGCCCCACCACTCTGAACTGTATCTCTAGGACGGTCTCTAACTGGCTGGCCTCTACCTCTAACGGTCTGACCTCCACCTCTAATGGCCTGACCTCCACCTCTAGCTGCCTAACCCCTGCCACTAGCTGGCTGAGCAGGTGGTAAAGTAACCGGTGCCAGTATGATGGCACGAGAATCCTGTCGAGATCTATTACTCGCCAATCTAGGGCAATACCTCCTAATGCGACCAATGTTCCCATACTCATAACACCCATCCTGATGCCATGGCTGCTGAAGATGAAGCTAACCCAAATGGGCCAGATAACCACTGTAGTAACTCTGGAGTGGTGGTGCACTGATAGGAGCTAAATGTGCACTGAATATTGGCTGCCTAGAGTAAGGCATAATAGGACTGTGACTCCCTGAAGCACCGGGAGATAAATGAAGTGCTGAATGAAACAGACTGGGAGGATAACCCCTATCAAAATTACCCCTGCCTCCAGATGAAGCACCAGTGAAACCACCGAACTGACGAGGCCTCTTATCAGACCTCTGCCCTCTCTCCTGTGCAAGAACATCTCAATCCTCCTGGCGACATTAGCATCCGCCTGAAAAGAAATCTCACTTCCGGTTTCCTTGGCCATCTGAAGTCTGATAGGGTGAGTGAGTACCTCAATAAACCTCCTCACTCTCTCTCCCTCCGTAAGTAGTAAAAGGAGAGCATGACGAGCCAAATCCACAAAACGGGACTCATACTGAGAAACAGTCATACTGCCCTGCTATAGACGCTCAAATTGCTTGCGAAATTCGTCTCTCAGTGTGATAGGGAGGAACTTCTCCAGAAATAGCTGAGAGAACTACTTCCAGGTAAGTGCAGGTGATCCGATTGGTCAGCAGGTCAATGTATAATCTCTCCACCACCTCTTGGCGGAACCCGTCATCTGGAATACAACAAAGTCAACTCAATTGGTCTCAACTATACCCATGTTCCGCAACACCTCATGGCAGTGTTCAAGATAATCTTGTAGGTCCTCAGAAGGTGTACCACTAAAGTGAACTGGAAAGAGCTTAGTGAACTTATCCAGTCTCAATAAGGCCTCAAAAGACATGGAGGGCCTATCACTGGTCTGTACCGCAATAACTGGCTGAACTATCCCAACTGGCGGGGCTGCTGGAGCCTGATTCTAGGGAGCCATCTTCTCCGGAGCGGGAGTAGTAGGAGTTTGTGCTCCTCCCCCAGCCTGTGATACGGCTGGTGCTACTGGAAATATACCATTCTGGGCTACGCCCTCCATAAGACTTACCAAATGGACTAGAGCGTCCTGAAGTACTGGAGTGGCTATGAATCCTTCCGGGACCTGAACTGGTCTAACTGATACATTCTGAACTGGAACCTCCTCCTGAAGGTCCACCTAAGGTTCTACAACAGGTGCAGCTGCTCGAGCTCTGTACTGAGCTCTACCTCGGCCTCTGCCTCGGCCTTTAGCACGACCTCGACCTCGACCTCTACCCCTGGCCATAGTTGTCATCGGGGGTTATGGTCCCTATCCATCGGTAGAGGTATTACATGTTCTCACCATCTACGACAGAATAAGAGTAAAATGGTTCAATCATCGATGATAGAATACAATCGCACGAGAGAATAAGAAAGAAGTGATATTGTTCCTAAACTTCATAGCCTCTGAGAGATAAGTACAGACTTCTCTGTACTGATCCTTCAGACTCTACTAAGCTTGCTTGTGACTCGTGAGATCTATGTAACCTAGTGCTCTGATACCAACTGTCACGACCCGAAATTCCAACCTTCGAACCGTGATGGCGTCTAACATTTCACTTGCTAGGCAAGCCAACGTTAGAATAATATTAACCAATTTTTAAACAATCTTTAAATTATTAATAATCAAGGAAACAAAAGTAGAAGCAAAGTTTGAAATATAGTGAAATAATTCATAAAAATAACGGTGTCTAAATACCATCCCAGAATTAGTGTCACAAGTACACGTGCTTCTAGAATAAATACAAATAAAGGTATGAATAAAATAAAGCTGTCTGAAAAAAAACACACAGCAAAAGTAAAATAGACGGGGACTTCAAAACTGCGGACGCCATGCAGTTATACCTCAAGTTTCCTCTGGTAGCTGAAATCCAAGCTAGTCTATGGTACGCCGCTAGGACCAACTCCAAAATCTACACAAGAAATGCAGAGTGTAGTATCAGTGCAACCGACCCTATGTACTGGTAAGTGCTTAGCCTAACCTCGACGAATTAGTGACGAGGCTAAGGCGGTTCACTTACATTAACCTGTACGCAATATTGATAATAATAACAAATAATAGAAATAAATCAAGTAACTCATTTATAATAATTGAAGCCAACTCAGCAGTCATAATCCGTTATTATTTCAACCAATTCTGTTGCAGCGTGCAACCCGATCTCGCAATATATTCCTTTTAATCAAGCTTGTCATGTATTTATTTCAATCAAGTATATATATAAACTTTTAAATAAGTCTGTTGCGACGTGCAATCCGATCCCCCAATATTGACTTTTTAATAAGTCTGTTGCGGCGTGCAACCCGATCCTCCAATATTGACTTTTTAATAAGTCTGTTGCGGCGTGCAACCCGATCCTCCAATATTGACTTTTTAATAAGTCTGTTGCGGCGTACAACCCGATCCTCCAATATTGACTTTTTAATAAGTCTGCTGCGGCGTGCAAGCCAATCCTTCAATATATATCCATTTCAATCAATTCTGTTGCGGCGTGCAACCCGCTCCTCCAACATATTCATTTACCAATTCTTATAGAAAAATTTTTCCCGATAAATACAACAATTAATATAAAACTATAAGACAACAAGCATACAATAATTATGATTTAATTATGAAACAAACAATGACAAATAGCAAATTATTATGGAAATCAGGGAGAAAATAGGCAGTTTAATATTTAATATGCTAAATGTCAAATAACAATTAAGACACATAATTCAAATAGCATGTAACAATTAATGTAAGAATTCAAGAATTAATATTTGACAAAGAATAGGAGAGAAATAATTATTAAAATAATTAATTCATGATTTAAAATAATTTATAATTTTTCAAGTAAGTAGGCAAACAGTCAATTTGACGACATATAGACACTCGTCACCTCACCTATAAGTCGTTCACATGCATTTCACATAACAAATAAATTAAAGGTTCTATTCCCTCAAGTCAAGGTTAACCCCGACACTTACCTCGCTTTGCAAATTCCAATCAATTATTCAACCACAGCTTTTTCTTTTAAATTTGCCTCCAAAAGCTTCAAATCTATTCACAAACAATTCGATATATTCAATACGAATCATAGGAATTAATTCCATATGAATTTACAAATTTTCCGGATATAAATCCGAAATTCATTAAAATATTCGGCAGTGGGACCCATTTCTCAAATCCCGAAAAAACTCAAGAAATTCGAACACCCGTTCCGATACAAGTTCAACCATATAAAATTTGTCCAATTCCGATATCAAATGGACCTTCAAATCTTAATTTTTCGTTTTTGAAAAGTTTTACAAAAATTCCAATTTCTTCCATCTAAATCCGAAATAAATGATGAATATAGGCTTAGATTTATGAAATACAATCACTATATGATAAAGAATACTTACCCAGTTTGAAATCATGAAAAACTCCTTTGAAATCGCCCCTAAGCCGAGTTATAATTGAGGGTTTGTGAAAAATAAAAAAAATCCCGTTTTGGTTCTATTTTAAGTCATAGGGGTCAGGCCTTCTTCGCGTTCGCGAAGGGCCTACCGCGTTCGCGATGAGTAGCAGCCCGTGGCTTTCGCATTTGCGAGTCCTCCTTCGCGTTCGCAAAGGTTTTCCCCCTCCCTCCTAGCCTTCGCGTTTGCGAGGCATTGCTCGCGTTCGCGATGAAGGAATGATCAACCCTCCCCCAGGTGTGCCTAACACTACGCGTTCGCGAGGAGCTGGTCGCGTTCGCGAAGGATAATGCCCCCATCGCTTCGCGTTCGCGACCAAGCCTTCGCACTCGCGAAGAAGAAAACTTCAGCTGCCCAGTTTACTCTTCGCGTTCGCTATAGTGCTTTCGCGAACGCGAAGAAGGACATGCCAGAACACCTGCTGTAGCAAAATACCAGATTTTCAAAGTCCTAAATTTCCCGTAGCCTATCCGAAACTCACCTGAGCCCTCGGGGCTCCAAACCAAAATACGGACCCGAGGTCAATAAATCCAACATCAGTAATTTCTTAGAAATCATTAAGCTTTCAAACTTTTAATTTTTTTTATCAAAATTTCATATCTCGGGCTAGGGACCTTAGAATTTGATTCCGGGCATACGCCCAAGTCCCAAATCACGATACGAACCTACCAAAATTATCAAAATACTGATCTGGGTCCGTTTGCTCAAAATGTTGACCAAAGTCAACTTAGTTGAGTTTTAAAACTCTATTTCATATTTTAATCCATTTTTCACATAAAAACTTTTCAAAAAATTGTACGGACTGCGCACGCAAGTCGAGGAATGATAAATGGTGCTTTTTGAGGTCTTAGAACACATAATTACTTATTAAATTTAAAGATGACATTTTGGGTCATCACAATTCTAAAGTGCATTCAATCTTATTTAGCACATTTAAAATACACATGAAAATACAGTGCTAAATTTTTTTTGAAGTTAAAGAAAGATTAATTTTCTAATCCATGCGATACAATTTATCACAATCTCATTGAGAACTCAAAACCAAATTCTAATTTTTCTCATACTTTCATCGACATATGAAGACGTCAATGGTGCTATACATCAAGAGCAAAAGTTTGATCATATTTAACTTGATGTGATAATGATTCTCTGACGGTGGGCAGTATATTTTGTTACAACTTAACAATTTTATAAGTACCTTTTTTTTCCGAAGGAAAAGTGTATCAGAATAAAACTCATGTAATAAATAAATTACGTAACCACCTTTATAAGGAATGTTAATAGTCTAGTAGGTGGTTCAAAGTATTCCCGTTCATGTCAAATTATTATATCTTTATACAATATATCAACTAATAATGGAAAAGCTAGAACATCATTGGTACTAAAATATACGATTTTATTCAATTGGATATTTAAGTTTTCAAATCAGATACATATACCGATGATTATAATACGATAAATAATAATATTTTTAAAAATTAGTTCTAGTTACATTTTATTTCAACATGGAATATGTTTACAAAGTGCAAAAAAGTCTCAACATTTCACGTTTTTATTTTTAAAATTTTATAATTAAATATAGACAACTTCTTTAAAGAATCCTTTTCTTGAAAAAGTAAATTACCTTACATATAGTAGTGAAAGATGTGATTGAACGTGTTCTTGTTCATATAGAATTGGTATAGGTTGGAGGTTCGGAATAGGTGGACATTAATATGTGAGAAGTTTAATTTAATTAAGATTAGAAACCCATGTAATTTCTAATTGAGTAAAGTTTTAAATGTTACCATTTTATCCAATCTGAAATTACTTTTTAAAGAAATACTTTAATTTTTTAAGGGCATAAAAGTCGATTAATATTTTGGGGATATTTTAGTCATCCATCATTTAGCATGGAACATTCGTGCTTTTATAATAATATAGATAAATATAGATGTAGTACGTAAATGGAAAAAATGAGTAAAAAAATTTCAGAAAAAGATAATATGAATATTAGAGTAAGAGAGACATGTCAGCACTCTCTAGCCCTCCTTTTCACCATTGAATGAACAATATAATATCAATATATATCTTAATTACCTAACACATAAAATAATACTACTAGAATTGTACATTTCATAATCTAAACTAAACTTTTGTTTATAAAGAAACTAGTTTTTGGGCCAAAATCAATAAGTATAAAAATTTAAAAATCACATTTGCTTTAGAAGCCAAGATTTGACTATATTGTTCAAAACAATGTCTCAAGCATTACATGACATTTATACTTCTTTGAGAAAATAACTCGAAAAAGACGAGCTTGACTCTCGGGAGCCTTCACAGTTCTGAGAAGATGAAACAACTATATCTTTAACATGAGTATAATCACATGTATGATAACATGGTATAACATCTTTAAAATGATAACATGGAATAATATCTTTAAACTAATTTGCAGCAAAAGATATCAATGCAAACAAAGTGAGCAATTTAGCTAGAGTTGTTTGGATGCGTATCTATATGGTTATATACATGTATGATAGTTTCAAAATATTGTTAAAAATGTGAATTTAGATACATATAGTACAATAAATCTTTTAAAATTTTAATAAAGAATTATTTAAAAATTCCAACAGAATTATTTAATATACGTTTTGTACATAAACTTTAAAGAAACAAATTATTTTTTTTCGAAGTTTTAAACTGTGATTGAATATTATCCATAGGGTAATAAGAAACAAGGAACCAAAGCTAATAGGTGCCCTAGATATTCAAGGTTAATATAATTATGAATGTATTCAGAATACAGATGGATATTTTGCTGATAAATTACATATGCAACATGAATCAAATGCTTGTTGATATATATATATATATATATATATATATATATATATATATATATATATATATATATATATATATATATATATATATATATATATATTGTCACGACCCAATTCTAGTTTAGGCCGTGATGGCACCCAGCACCGTTGCTAGGCAAGCCAACAGTGAACAATCTAGTGATTTCCATTTTAATAAATTTTTCAAACAACTAACTTTCCTTAATTTAAAGAATTTAATGAATAATGGATATAAAATAATCAAAACGAAAGCTGCTAAATGCAATCATAAACGTAGAAGTACAACCCAAAATTATAAGTTTACTAGTGTGTGTGACAAGACCTGGTGTCACAAGTATATGGGCTACTAGTAGGATATGCAAAAGAATTCTACTCTACTGTCTAAAATAGAATAGACAGAAAATAAATCAAAAGAGAGACTCCGACTACTGCTGAACGGCTCGGAAGGGCAGCTCACCGTGTAGTCTCGAATCAGAAGTCAAGTGTGCGCGCCCGACTGATAACCAGATGCACCTGCCTCAGATCCTACACATCAAGTGCAGAAGTGTAGCGTGAGTACATAAAATAACTTATACCCAATAAGTATCTAGTCTAACCTTGAAGAAGTAGTGACGAGGAGTCGACTTCGACACTTACTATAGGCCAACAATATAATAATATGAAGTTCTAATTAAACATGATATATAAAATGATAATAGAACTCAGAGCAGGAAAAATAATTAGACAATCCTTTCATTTCAAGTAAGAACTAAGTCATTTCTCTTATCCAATCCTTTCACCTTTTAAGTTCATGAGACAATATTAAATATAAAAAGGGTTCCAATATCTTTACGCACGATTTCTGCCGAGGACGTATGACCCGATACAAATATATAAATAAATATATTGTACACTGCCGAGGGTCAAACGGCCCAAACCATAAATACATCAATTAACCTGCCGAGGCGAACGGCCCGCTCCCATAAGAGTAGTAGAAAAGTCACCCCGCTCGCGAAATATACTTGCGGCGTGGTTAAATATAATTTATCAAGTTAAGCATAACATCCCTCAATTCTTTTCAAAATAAAGAAATTCAACTTGAGACCTTTGAAATCTTAAAATCCTTAACTTAGCCCCATTCGATACAATTAACAATTAAAATAAGATAATAGTGTCCACAAAAGCATGGTGTAAGCTTAATACTACCCAGACATAAGCAGGAATCGTAGCTACGTATGAACTCTCGTCACTCCGTGCATACGTAACCCCCACAAATAGCAACACATATTGATTAAGTTCACCTATGGGGTTAATTTCCTCTTACAAAGGTTAGAAAAGAGACTTACCTCATCTCAAGGCCTACTTTCTGGTCCAAGATTTGTGCCCAAACCCTCAATTTGGCGCCAAATGACTCGAAACTAGTCAAATGTTATATAAAATAATTAATACATGCTTAAAAGTTCATATTTCAACTATTTAAGTGATTACCCAACCCTAAATGTAAGGTTCCAAAAATTTACCCCCGGGCCCACGTGCTCGGATTTCGAAAATTTTCAAAGAAAGTTGTTACCCATAACCTCATGAACTCAAATATATATGTTTTACCAAATTCCATAACAAATTTTGTGGTTAAATCTCATTTTTATAAAAAACCTAGGTTTTCCATCTAACCCATGAATTCCACAAATTTACATGTTAAAATCTACCCATAATCTATGTATTAAACTCACATTAGGTATGAATTACTTACCCTCAATAGCTAGGTTGAAATCCCACTTTTTGAAGCTCTAAAATCGCCCAAGTGTGTGAAAAATGGGAGAAACATGCCCAAGTCCCGTATTTAAACAAGCTTCTGCCTAGCTGTGACGGCCTTCTTCGCGAACGCGGAAGAAGCCTCGCGCTCGCGAAGGCCTACGCTGACTGAGCATCGCGAATGCAACAGCTCTATCGCGAACGCAAAGAGCAAAGTCCACTGGCCCTCCCCGGCCCCATTTCCCTACGCGAACACGAGTGGGGTTCGCGAACGCGAAGGCCTAGGCTCTCATGGCTTCGCGAATATGCTAGTCTGACCGCGAACGTGAAGGGCAATTTGCCCACTGCCCCAAATCCTTCTTCGCGAACGCGATGGCCCTCCCGCGTTCACGAAGAAGGAAACCAGAGCTAGAAAATCTGGTTTCTCAGATTTAGTTTCGGGTGGTCTGAAATACACCCGAGCCTCCGGGACCCCGTCCAAATACACCAACAAGTCTGTAATCATAATACAGATCTGCTCGAACTCTCGAAATGCATGAAGTAACAACAAAACGAAGAATCACACCCCAAAATCAAATTGGATCAAACTTTGAACTTCAAGTTTTTAAATCGCTCCGAACACATCGAATCATACTTAGACTACTCGGATTGATACTTTATTTTGCGTGCAAGTCTTAAATGACATTACAGAACTATTGCCGGTCTCGGAATTCTATTTGGACCTCGGTATCACAAAAACCCGCTCTAAACCAAATTTAAAGAACTTCTAAAACCTTTAAAGAACCAGCTTTCACTATTAGGCGCCAAAATGCTCCCGGGTCATTCAAAACCCGATCCGAACATACGCCAAAGTACGAAATCATCATACGAACCTATTGAAACTATCAAATCCTGATTCTGAGGCCATTTGATCAAAATATTGACCGAAGTCAAACTTAGCATTTTAAGCCAACTTTAAGGAACCAAGTGTTCCGATTTCAATCCGAACCCTTCCAAATCTCGAACTAACCATCCCCGCAAGTCATAAAACAGTAAAGGCACATACATAAAGTCTTATTTAGAGGAACGGGGTTCTAGATAGCAAAACAACCGGTATATATATACACACACCAAATAGTTATCTTAATGCTAGCAAATTGAGTCTAGGCGAAAGTTTATCTTTGAAGAAAATTCAACCAATAATAATGTAGAAATCCCAAAAATACTCTCTACGAGTCAAGTTAGGCATACTTGATAACCTGGATTTTCACATCCTTGGGCGCTTTTCGTGGTTCACTGCTCTTAAATATTCACTTGTCCAATTACCTTACCAATCTCTAACATGTTACTTTTAATAACCAATTGTGATCTCAAGCTCCTCCTCGTCTCCTCTCCCTCTGATCTACAGGTAATGCAATAATGTTGTCATAACCAGTAGATTCCCCTTCTCTTTAAGGTCGGGGAAGGATGTACATCTGTGCAGTCACAGCTAAAACTTTCTGTTTTTCCGTGTGATAATAGTTGTTTGATGGTAAAGAGGAATAATACATTCTCAACCCTAGGAAGCCAAATTGTATAAGAAATGTAATAAATTCCTTCCTTAAATTTCCTCTACAATTCACCTAAGACAAATGAAAAGTCATATTGCCATGTCCTCGTTGATTCCAATTAAATGGCCAAGTTTTTTTCCAATTCAAACGTTTTATGTAGTCATAATTTATCATTTAATAGGAATCTAATTGAACAGCCAACTTCATTTCGTGTACAGTTATGTAGTGAAACTGACCTAGCATTATTGATCCAAATAAAATATTTAATGGCAAGTAATTAAACTTTTAGGTTGAGGGTAATTTGGTCATTCAGCTATTGAAGGATAATTACATAAATTAACTTTACCGGATTCGCATTTATAATATAATATGATCATTATGTCTATACCATTATGCTGTTAGTTATGATGCTATGACGTAAACATTGAAAACACCATATCCTATGAAAGCTTTAGGGTTCATCCTTGTATTCTCTAGCAGCCTAAACTTAAGAAAAAAGAAATAAAAAAGGAAAATTAATATTAGTTCATGACATTTTCCAAGTAAAACCAAGTGTTTACCCTCAAAATCGGATAACAATTGAATTTATACGCGATTTTAAGGATACGTGATATAATTTGACACAAATTGAGAAAACGGATTAATATTGAAACCAATGATAGAAAAGTGAACGCAAACCACACAAGTTGAACAATGTTAGCCTTGAAGGTTGGTTACTCTCGAGCCAGAAATCGCCTTGATCGATGTCAGAATAGAGTAGCAAAGTAATAAGAACTGGAAATAATAATGTATTGCCTTTGGATGCGTGTTACAATCTGTATTAAAAATAATCAGACCTCCTTTATACAGTAGGGGAGTCCTACTTTAGATACAATTTTACAAAAGGTAAGAAATCTCATGATTTGCTAGTTGGTCGGTCTCTTGTTGATACATGCCGAGATTTCCGCCGTGATACTCGATCGGTTACGAATATTTCGGCCTTTCATTATTTGGTCCGATAATATTTCCTTGAGCTTGATCAGAGACGAGGTCAGTTCTGGAGTCACGGGATCGATGATCTAACTTCGTACCTTGGTTCGATATAATCCGGGGTCGAGCTTCAACCTATCATATTTCAGTCCCGATCTATCATGTAGTGGATGAGCCCGGTTTTGACCGTATACAGATAGTCCCCTCATTTTTCGTAGAATAAACCACGAGAAACGATATGAGCCCTCGATCTTTGTCTCGATTCTTCGCGCCAAAAACGACAAAACTGACGAAACGTCTCGTCAGTCACATCTTAAATGGAATTAGATGCTCATCAGTTACTGGTCGGCTATTTCAGATTTTGAACCGTCGTTTGCAAACTATAAATACCTCCACATTATATCATTGAAATTATACTTTCAAAACTCTGCCTTCGTACACTAGAAATTTCTATTTCCCCAAATACCAATTTTCTGATTATTCTGAAATCTCTTTATAAGAACTTTTGTTCTTTATCTCAAAATTATTTAGCACATCCTTTTAACTCTCTCTCTTTCCTTTAACTTTCCACAAAAAATGGCGAATACCTCTAAGTCTGTTCCCCAAAAAGAAGCTCTCTCTGCTTTGCGACCGGATGAAGAGGAAAATGTTCCATCTGCTGCTACTGAAGAGAAGACACCGGATCCTGATATGACTATGTTCATTCCTTTGAGTTGCCCAACCGGTGCTGAATTCAAAGTCGAGAAAACCTCTTACGTACCAGGTTGGTGCGATCCGGTCTTGAGATACATATGTTCGATCACCGACAATCTCCTCTCCAAGGTCAAGGAAGACTGCAATTGGGCCGATAAGCATATAGTGGTGCCTGCGCCAGAGGAATCGATTACTACCCACGTGAAGAATTTTCTAAGTGTTTACACTTATCCCTTCACATTGGGCCCTATAGACCCAGTTATCATAACCTTTTGCAAAAGGTATGAAGTGACACTCGGGAAGATTCATTCTTCATTTTGTAGGATTGTTATTCTGCTTCATTTCTTTGTGAGCAAGCTCGATAAGTGTCCCTTCACCATCGACCATCTTATGCGTCTGTACAATCCCCGACTCTACAGAGGGGGATTGATAAAGCTTGTCCGTCAGGCTACTAAGGCCCCATTCTCGAGCATAGATGAAGACCGAGACCGAGGATGGTTGGGCCGGTTCATTCGAGTGAAGACCTCAGAACCAATCCCGGTCGAGGAAATGCCATTTCCCGAGAAGTGGAATATGAAACGTAAGTATAACTTCACTTTTAAGATTTTGCTTATTGTTTTTCCCTTTCCTTTCACCTAATCAATGTTTCGTGGCGCAGCTATCGCTCGGATGCCGGACGCAGTTCCTCGACTCAAGGAATGGGTTGAGGGCATCGTATCACAGAAGCCCTACTCCGAGCACGTATGGTGCGAACTTTTAAAGGGCCGGTGGGAGGCCCATTCTCACAGTAAGATTCTTTCCTAGAGCTGACATCACTTGGGTTTATTTCCAAGCTTACTCATCTCTTTTTCCTTTGTAGGCCTTGGGAAATATGTTGCGATGAGGCCCTCATCCGGTGATGAAGGTGTTCTCCCCCAACCACTTGATCTGAAGCAAGACAAAGAGAAGAAAAGGAAAGGGGCTCCGAGTTCCCCGAACTCGGAGAAGCAGAAATGGAAAAGAGGCAGGCGCGCAAACCTAAGGAAAGTACTGGCGCCCTCCTATTGGACTCAATTCGCCGGTTGAGGGATGATTCCGAAGAAGAAGAAGAAGAACATTCCAAGCTAGTGGCTCGGGTGCGAATCCATACTACATTGCCTCAAGCCAGGGAGGCTGCCGAGAAGGCATTAGCCGGGATTTCTGAATCGGAAAGGGGTGAGGCTGCTTTGCCCCATGCTAGGAGGGTCGAGAGGGAGACTAGGGCTGATACTTCTCGAGCAGAGGAAAGTGCCCCGAAAGATGTGCTTGGGTCGATTGATCTCACCAGGTCTCCTCTGTTCTCCAATTCCATGATCAACGAGGCATGTATGCTAAAAGAGCGTTCATACGAGGGGCCTTAGGGGGTGACAAATATCCATCATTTCTTCGAAGGCTTACAATCTACCGCTTCGGAGGACGTCACCGGGTTTGGTGACTTTCTGGTTCCAAAGAAAGCACTATCTTCTGATGCCAGCGGATCTTCTTCGAGTTCGAAGTTAGTGGATTGGTTCCCGGCTCTGAGTGCTGATCCTGACCGAAAGCGATCAATAATTATCTCTATCTCGGAGGACGCCCGAGTTCTCTTCACCCCCATGGGGGTTTCTAGCTATCTTTGGTGCTTGGTGATCGAAGAGGACCAGGCCAAGATGGATGCAATGGAAGCACCCTGCCTGTTCAATGAAGCTCAATAGATGTTGAATCGGGCAACTTCGAGTGCCTTTTTACTATGTACTTTAGATTTTAAGTTGCAAACGATCATAACAATTTTCTTTATGCTTGTAGGCCTCGGCACTTCATAATGAAACTTTCCTCCGATATAGGGAGGAGTTAACCCAACATAAGGTCGAGGTTCGGGAGCTTACTAAGAAGAGGGATACCTACAACTTCTCAGTGAGAAACTCCAGGCCGAGCTAGACGCGGCTCGGAAGGAGCATGCCGAATAGGTCGAGCAGGTAAGACGAGTACTTGAAAATAGTGATGATGATTTGGACACATTGGCTAACGGTCCGAACCTGCAGTTCCAAAAAAGTCTTGAAAAGATCAGGCAGCTCCAGGCGGAGGTGGACTCAATAAAATCTAAGGCCGAAGAATGGAAGAAAAACATGGACCTCCTAGCCTCGAAAAAGGAAACTGTCTAGGCTTAACTGGTGTCGACTGAGGCCCAGCTTCAGGCTGCAAATAATAAAGCCTCGACCCAGGATAAAACAATCGAGGAGATCCGGTCTCAGCTGAGCTTGGCAGTCTCGAGCCAAAAAAATCTGCCAAGGAACTTGAGGCGATCAGGTTAGAGATTGTTGAGGTCAAGGACGAAGCTGATGAGAAGGTGGCCCAGCATAATATCGATGCCGAGGCAGCTTAGGATCAAGCGAAATATTTGGTGGAGCACATGAAGTGGCAATCCCGAAGGGAGGCCCTCGAAGAAGTTCAAGCTTAAGGCTTTGACCTGCTGGCTGAGATCGAGAATGCCAAGGTATCCGAGGCCAAGGCCAGGAAGCTGGCTTATCCTGAGGAGGAGGATTTCGAGGGATCTGAAGACTTGAGTGGGACCAAAGGCGGCGAAGGCCCCGAATGTGACGACGCGGCTCCCGGTGAAGATTAGGCCACTTAGGATCTTTTTAGTCGTTTTGTCTTTGCCATTTTGGCTATTGTAAATTTATGTATCGAGGCCATTTGGCCCTTGTAAAAAGAATTTTTGATAAATATATATAAGGCTTTCTTTCCCTTTCAGCTTTCGGATTTTTCCTTTGTTTTATCATTTGTGTTCTCAAAAAAGGTCGAAATGCCTTAGCATGAAATAAGTAGGTTATGTTCGAAGGTTCGAACAAACCTTGCCTTTAATGTTACTTTGTGCTTAGGCATTGTAGGGATTCGGTGTTACCGAAGTCTTTTCCTAAAATAGTTTAGGTTTATAGCTTGCTAAGGGTAGCTTTTAGAACCGGTTATGAAAGATTTTCATTTTTAAAGGCCTAGTTTTTGTTACGGGTCTCGAATGTCTCTAAGCCGTGTTTATGTGGCCATAGACCTTTAGTTCGGGAGCCGCCCATTGGACTTGCTTTCCCAAGTTATCTGGGCTTGACCAAGATAACAGTCCCTGAGCAAGGGTGGCCGCGGACTTTAAAATTTTAGGGTTGCCTAATAGGTCTTATGCCCCTGAGATCTAGTGGATTGGGCCGCCCTAGTTTATTTTTGGACGACAGTTCCCGAGTTAGGGAGCGATTATTCGAACTCCGGTTATAAGCGCAGCCCTTGAGCTTGTTGCCTTTAGGAGATCGGAAGTAGGAAATTCTTTAAGGGATGTAAAGAAGAAATTTTAAAACATAAGATGATTGCACAAAAGAGACTTCTCTTTATTCTTGTATATAATAGTAACATATGTATACATATTACATGCCAGGGTTCGAGCAACCTATATGAGGGCACGGTTCATTAATTCTACCGATCGATACCCTTCAGCTACAAAGCTTCTTTCCTTGCTAAAGTTGATATCCGAGGGTAATGCCCCCCAGTATTCGAGGTTGATTGTAGATGAGCCTCGGATACTGTTAATGATAGCTTTGGCACCGATTCATGATCGCTCCTTGATTCTAAGTTAGCACAATCTATTGTTGCCTCGTTAAAAATCTTGCCAAAAAATCCATTTGGGATAAAACTGGTTCAAGGGAAAAAGAGTGCAACACGTGCTTTCAGACCTAGAAACTTCGTGCTGCTTCTCGTCGATCACCTGCAAGTGTTAGTCTGAAATAAAAGAAAATGAATGGGGTCGTACCTTAGAAATAATATCGTTTTAGGTGAGTTACATTCCAATCACTTGGTAGTTGTTCTCCGTTCATCATTCCGAGCTTATATTATCCTTTCCCGGTAACCTCAAGAATCTGGTACGGTCCTTCCCAGTTCGGACCCAACTTCCCTTCATTCGGGTTCCGGGTGTTTAGTGTGACCTTCCTTAGTACTAAGTCCCCGATATTGAAGTGTCGAAGGTTGGCCCTTCAATTGTAATACCTCTTAATCCGTTGCTTTTGGGCAGCCAATCAAACAAGGGCGGCTTCACGCCTTTTATCCAATAGCTCCAGGCTCGTATTCATGGCCTTGTCATTCGATTCCTTTGTTGCATATTGGGATCTGATGCTTGGCTCCCCGACTTTGACTGGTATTAGAGCTTTGACGCCATAAACCAATGAGAACAGAGTAGCCCCAGTATTGGATTTCGAGGTCATGCGATATGCCCAAAGGACTTCGGGCAAGATCTCCTTCCATTTTCCTTCGGCGTCGGTTAACCTTTTCTTTAGGTTTTGGATTATGGTTTTGTTGGTCGATTCGGCTTGTCCATTCCCACTAGGGTGATAAGGTATCGATAAGATTCTTTTAATCTTATGATCTTCGAGAAACTTGGTCACTTTGTTACCGATAAATTGTTTCTCATTGTCACATATAATTTCGGATGGCATTCCAAACTGACATATGATGTGGCCCCAAATGAAGTCGATGACTTCCTTTTCCCTGACCTTCTCGTACGCCTATGCTTCAACCCACTTAGAAAAATAGTCAGTCATAAATAAGATAAATTGAGCCTTACCCGGTGCCTATGGAAGAGGGCCAACGATGTCTATTTACCACTTCATGAATGGCCATGGTGACAAGACCGAATGCAGCAGTTCCCCGACTTGGTGAATCATCAGAGCATGTCTTTGGCATTTGTCACATTTTCGTACGAACTCCTTCACATCTTTTTCCATGTCGATTCAGTAATAGCCTGCTCTGATCACCTTTTGAACTAATGATTCGGCGCCTGAATGATTTCCACAGGTGCTCTCGTGGACTTCCCTCAGAACATAATCGGTATCTCCCGGTCCCAGACATATTGCTAGCGGGCCATCGAACATCTTTCTGAACAAGGTTCCGTCCTCAAACAAGCTGAATCGGGCTGCCTTTGCGCACAGGGCCCTAGATTCTTTTGGATATGAGGGAAGTTTCCCGGTCTTCAAATGCTCTACGTATTTATTTCTCCAATCCCAAGTTAAGCTTGTGGAGTTTATTTTGGCGTGGCCTTTTTCCACTATCAATCTCATGAGTTGTACGACTGCCCCCAAGTTGAGTTCGTCATCTTCGACCGATGACCCTAAGTTTGCAAGGGCATCAGCCTCACTATTTTGATCTCGAGGTACGTGCTACAAAGTCCACTCTTTGAACCAATGTAATATTACCTTCAACTTATCTAGGTACCTTGGCATTCGTTCTGCTCTGACTTCGAACGTTCCATTCTTGGTTCACCACAAGGAGGGAGTCACACTTAGCTTCGATCACCTCCGCCCCCAAGATTTTGGCCAGTTCGAGACCTGCAATCATGGCCTCATATTCGGCCTCTTTGTTAGTTAATTTCACAGTCCTAATGGTATGTCTAACTACATTGTATGTGGGTGGCTTCAGTACAGTGCCAAGTTTGGACCCCTTTGCGTTCGAGGCACCGTCAGTAAAGAGGGTCCAGATTCCCGAAGACGTCCCCGAGTTTACCAACAACTCTCTTTCGACTTCGGGTATTGGGGCCGGCGTCAAGTCAGCCATGAAATCTGCTAAAATTTGAGATTTAATGGTTTTCTGGGGCCGATATTCAATATCGTACCCGCTGATTTCTATGGCCCATTTTGCCAATCATCCTGAGAGTTCGGTTTTATGCATTATATTTCATAATGGATAAGTTGTCATAACACATATAGGATGGCACTGAAAATACGGTTTCAGCTTCCTAGAGGTGCTTAGCAAAGCAAGAGACAATTTTTCTAGGTGAGGATATCTAGTTTCGACCTCACTAAGGTCCTGCTAACATAATAAATTGGAAATTGCGTGCCTTGTTCTTCCCGAACTAGGACTCCACTTACCGCTATTTCTGATACTGCCAAATACAGGTATAGTTGTTCGTCTGCCCTCGGCGTGTGAAGCAGTGGTGGACTCGATAGATATTACTTAAGCTCTTCCAAGGCCCGTTGGCATTCCGGGGTCCATATGAAGTTGTTTTTCTTCTTCAGTAACGAGAAAAATTGGTGGCTCTTATCGGAGGACCTCGAGATGAATCGTCCTAGGGAGGCAATGCACCCAGTTAGCCTTTGCACGACCTTCACGTTGTCCACTATCATGATATTTTTGATAGCTTTGATCTTGTCGGGGTTGATCTCGATTCCTCGATTGGATACCATGAACCCGAGAAATTTACCTGATCCGACTCCGAACGCATATTTTTCGGATTCAACTTCATGTTGTACTTCTTCAATATGCTGAAGGTTTCATGCAAATGCTTTAAATAGTCCCCTGCTCACAGGGACTTAACTAACATACCGTCAATGCAAACTTCCATGGATTTCCCTAGTTATTCTTCGAACATTCGGTTTACTAGGTATTGGTAAGTGGCACCGACATTTTTTAATCCAAATGACATTATGTTATAGCAGTATGTACCATACTTAGTGATGAAGGAGGTCTTTTCCTGATCATCCGGGTTCATTCGTATTTGGTTATACCCGGAGTAGGCATCGAGAAAACTGAGGATCTTGTGGCTGGCCGTGGCATCGATCATGCGATCGATGTTAGGCAAAGGAAAAGAGTCCTTGGGACATGCCTTATTTAAATCCTTGTAATCTACACATATTCTCACTTTGTTCCCTTTTTAGGGACTACTACTACATTTGCTAACCAATCCGAGTATTTGACTTCCCGAATGGACCCTATTTTAAGGAGTTTAGTTACCTCGTCCTTGATGAAAGCGTGTTTGATCTCAAACTGAGGTTTCCTTTTCTGCTTGACCGGATGGAATTTCGGGTCCAGGATTAGCTTGTGAGTGGTGATCTCCTGTGGGATCCTTGTCATATCGAGATGGGACCAAGCAAAACAATCTATGTTAGCTATGAGAAATTGAATGAGTTTTTTCCTGAGCTCGGGGGGTAACCCCGTGCCTAGGTATACCTTCCGATCGGGTAGACGCTCGATCAATGTAATTTTCTCCAGCTCTTCGACCGTTGATTTTGTAGCATTGGAATCATCGGGTACTATAAAAGATCTAGGAACCCCTTCATCATCATCTTCGTCGATCTCCTGTTTATCCGATTGGGTCGTGGCTGATGTCAATAATTGCTATTTAGTTTCCAGCTTCGTGTTAAAACTTGGTTCCTTCGATGTTCTCAGTGTTGATATCGGAATCACTTCTTCACCGCACACATTTCCTTTACGGCCGGTTGTTCCCCGTAGATCGTTTTAATCCCTTGTGGCATTGGGAATTTTAGCACCTGGTGAAGGGTCGAGGGTACTGCCCGTATGTTGTGAATCCATTGTCTCCCAAGCAGGGCGTTGTACCTCATGTCCCCTTCGATCACATAAAACTTGGTTTCCTGGACGGTCCGGACGGCGTTCACTGGTAATGTTATTTCTCCCTTAGTAGTTTCACAAACCATGTTGAACCCGTTTAGCACTCGGGCTGCAGGCATGATTTGGTCCCATAGGCCAAGTTGCTCTACGACCCTCGATCGAATGATGTTGGCCGAGCTACATGGATCGATTAACACACGTTTAACTTGAGATTTATTCATGATTGCAGATATTACCAGTGCATCATTGTGGGGCTGCATGATTCCTTCTGCGTCCTCATCGCTGAAAGATAAAGTTCTTTCTGGTACGTAATCTCGAGTCCGTTTCTCCCTCGTGATGGATACTTTAGTGCGTTTTAACATCAGACCTTGAGGGACATCGACCCCTCTGATGATCAGGTGGATGAGGTGATAAGGTTCTTCTTGCTCGATTTTTTTATTAGAGTCCCTATTTCTGAGATGATTCTTGGCTCGGTCACTCAAGAATTCTCGAAGATGTCCGTTGTTGAATAACCGGACTACTTCTTCCCTTAATTATCGGCAATCTTCTATTATATGGTTGTGAGTGCCATGATATTTTCACATTTGGTTCGGGTCCCTTTGGGCTGGGTCAGATTGTAGAGGTCTAGGCCATTTTGTATCTTTAATGCGTCCGATAGCCGATACAATAGCAGCAACATCTACGTCAAAGTTATATTCTGACAACCTCGGTGCTGCTTTGGGTCCGATAGGCTTGTCGAAACCATTCTTGCTCATGAGTCCCCGGATGCTCTGGCCTCGGTCGTTTCTCCTCTCATTTTGTATAGAACTCCGTCTGGGCCCATTGCTTCTTCGATCCTCATTGTATGGTTGGTATCGATCCTTGTTCAATCTTGGTTCACGATCAATATCTCTCTTGACTCTATTAACGACTCTAATAGGATAAATGGACCCGGAAGGAGCCCCCAATTGATCATCTTCGACTCTAATTTTTGATTGATAACGGTTATGCACATCAGCTAAAGTGACAGCCGGATATTCTATCAGATTTTGCTTCAATTGTTGTGAAGCCACCAAACTTCGAACATTGAATCCTTGAGTAAAAGCTTGAACGGCCCAGTCATCAGCAACCGGTGAAAGGTCCATCTGTTCCATTTGAAATCGAGATACGAACTCTTTGAGCATCTTATTATCCTTTTGCCTTACTTTGAAGAGGTCTGATTTCCTGGTTTCGACCTTGATAACCCCAGCGTGTGCTTTCACAAAAGAGTCTGCAAGCATAGCAAATGAGTCAATAGAATTAGGGATAAGTTGTGATACCATATCATGGCTCCCTTCGACAGGGTTTCTCCAAATTTCTTCAGCAAGACAGACTCGATCCCATCATCCTCCAAGTCATTTCCTTTTATGGCGCATGTGTATGAAGTGACATGCTCGTTTGGGGTATGTCGTTCCATTGTACTTAGGAATCTCGGGCATGTGGAACTTTTTAGGGATCAAATTTGGAGCCACACTCGGAGGGAAAGGTTTTTGTACAAACTTCTTGGAATCCAAGCCTTTCAATATCGGTGGCGCTCCCGGGATCTGGTCGACCATAGAATTGTAGGTCTCCACCTTTTTGTCGTTTTCTTCAATTTTCTTTTCCCCTGATTCTATTCGTTTTGCCAGCTCTTCGAGCATCTTTATGATTTCGGGGTTGTTACCCGATTCGTTCCCATTCAACCTTTCCGCGACCGGTTCCTCCATGCGAGTGATCTCACGAAACGAATTGGGCTCGTTCTTGCTCGGTATGCGACTCTGGTTGTAGCTAAGCTATTGCCGCCTATTGAGCCTGCAACATTTCGAAGATCATCCGTAGATTGACCCCGCCTCCTTCATTGTTTTGATTATTCTGTGCCATTAACCGAGCTCCACCATGGATGTTATTCTCGGGGTCAGTAGGGAGGCTAGTGTCGATAGCCACATGCGAATTAGCGTCCAATGGGTCCGCGATTGGAATTCCGACGAGATCAACGGGCGGTACCTCATTACCGGGTGCTATGTTATTATTTTCACCGTGGTGACCAGACTCACTATCAGTAGGTAGAGGTGCTAATTATGAGTTTGACATTTTGAGCTTAAGCCTTAAATCAAAGACACTTCAAAGAACAAGTGAAAAATATTGTGTGTTATGAAAATTCGTATCAAATAGCCACTATTATCCTTACCCCCACGGTGGGCGCCAAACTGTTTACCCTCAAAATCGAACAGCAGGTAAATTTATATGCGATTTTAAGGATGCGTGATATAATTTAACACAAATTGAGAAAATATATTAATATTGAAATCAATGATAGAAAAATGAACGCAAACCACACAAGTTGAACAATGTTATCCTTGAAGGTTGGTCACCCTCGAGCTAGAAATCACCTTGATCGATGTAAGAACAGAGTAGCAAAGTAATAAAAACTGGAAAAAATAATGTATTTCCTTTGGTTGCGTGTTAAAATCTGTATTACAAATAATCAGACCCGTTTTATATAGTAGGGGAGTCCTACTTTAGATACAATTCTACAAAAGGTAAGAAATCTCATGATTTGCTAATTTGTCGGTCTCTTTTTGATACGTGCCAAGATTCCCGCCGTGATACCCGATCGGTTACGAATATTTTGGCCTTCTGTTATTTGGTCCGATAATATTTCCTTAAGCTTGATCATAGTCGATGTCGGTTCTGGAGTCACAGGCTCGATGATCTAACTTCGTACTTTGGTTCGATATAATCCGGGGTCGAGCTTCAACCTATCATATTTCAGTCCCGACCTATCATGCAGTGGACGAGCCCGGTTTTGACCGTATACACCAAAAAAGAATGAAATTGAATAGTAAATAATAATTGATATAGTAGAAAGGAAAACAAAAAACTCCAAATCCTTACGGTGCAATAAAAATCTGTTAGGAGAAATTCTACATTTCTTAACACTAATAAAAAATACAAGAAATAAGATATATTGGCATAAATCTGATCTTACAATTCGACAATAAGAATAAACTGTTTGTTACCAGACTCCCATTCTTTAAAATCCCCTAACTTACGCTAAAGCCTTGTAAAATTTGGGAACAAAAAAAGGTGTGAAGATGGGATGACCCGATAGGTCATTTATAGTTTTAACCCTTAATTCTGTGTTTTGAAACATCAAATAGCTCCATTTATCCTTCCTCAATTTGCGTGCGCAGTCTGTGTCTTCTTCCGGAAGATTTTAATGTGAAAAATTGATTAAAATATGAAATTGTGCTTTAAAACTCATTTGAGTTGACTTCGGCCAATGTTTTGAGAAAATGGACCCGGATCGGTATTTTAATGGTTCCGGTGGATCCGTGTCGTGATTTGGGACTTGGGCGTATGCCCAAAATCGAATTCGGAGGTCCCTAGCTTGATTAATCGCAAATTGTTGGAAATTAGAAGTTTAAAGGTTTAAAAAAATTAAAATTTGACCGAAATTTGACTTTATTGCTACCGGGTTCGGATTTTAGTTCTGGAGCTTGGTATAGGTTCATTACTGTATTAATGACTTGTCTGCAAAATTTAGGGCAAAACGGAGTTGATTTGATGTGATTCGGACGTCCGGTTGAAATATTGAAAGTTCTTATGTTTTATTGAAAATTTCATTCATTTTGGTGTCCGATTCATTGTTCTAGGTGTTATTTTGGTGTTTTGATCACGCGAGCGAGTTCGTATGATATTTTTGGACTTGTGTGCATGTTTGGTTTGGAGCCCCGAGGGCTTAGGTGAGTTTCAGATAGGCTTCAGAGTGGTTTTGTACTTGGGAAAAATAGCTGATGCATGTGTGTTCTGGTGCTGGACTGCAGACTTGTCAAATGCGAGCCTCGAATTTGCAAAGGAGATTTCGCATTTGAGAGCAGGGGCTTGGGGGCTGGTTTCTCGCATTTGCGAGATTTGGGTCGCAATTGCGATCTTCTCAGGCTCGCATTTGCGAACTTATTGTTGGCATTTGCGAAAGCAGCAGAGGTGTGAATGTTTCGCATTTGCGAAGGCTTTTTCCCACTTGCGGGGTTCGCAATTGAACCTTAGGTCGCAATTGCGACATCTGCACCTGGTAAGAAGTTGAGAAAGATGGGATTTTAGCTTATTCTTTCAAATTCTCAACTCTAAACACCCTAGAGACGATTTTCCCAAGAACGTTTCTTCCTAAATTTATTGGTAAGTAACCTTAATCTACTTTCTCTCAATTACCCATTATATTTCACAAGTTTTCAACATTAAATCTATGATTTTTCATGGTAGAAATTGTGGATTTGAGTAGAATAAAGAATTTTTGTAAAATTAGAATTTAGACCTCGAATTGAGGTCGGAATTCGAAACAAATTACATAACCGGACTCGGAGGTGAATGGGTAATCAGGTTTTGGTCTGAATTTTGGGTTTTGACCAAGCGAGCCCAGGGTTGACTTTTATTGATTTTTTCAATAATGATCTAAATTGAATCTCTTTCATTCGTGAGTAGTTTCTAAAGCTTATTTTCAATATTTGGTCAATAATTTGTTAGATTTGGCTGGTCTGGAGGCTTGTTTGAAAGGCAGGGTTGTGGTTGAACTTTGAGTGATTGCGGAGTGAGGTAAGTGGTGGGTTTAATCTTAATTTGAGGGAATTAGGAACCCTTGAGATATGTGCTATGTGAAATTCATGTGTTGCGGCGTATATGCGAGGTGGCGAGTGTATATACGCCGCCAAAATACATGTTTCATTGTTTTTCCGTATTTCATTAATTATTTCATTCCATGTCTTAACTATTACATGCTTTAAATTCTTCCCATGCCTCGATTTGCTACTTGACAATTATTATTCTCGTGTTAAAAATGTTAGATTCTCCCACGCTTCCATGATTTACTGCTACATGCCTTAATTGACTTACTTGTACCCTTTAGTTGACATTTATTTGACATGTCTTACTCCTTAGTAGCAATCATAGTGAATTCTTAATTTGAGATGAGATTTTCTTTCCGGTTCTACTTCATATCCGTTAATCGTAGAGAATTCTTGTGACTCGAGTTGTTAAATTGATTGCACTTATTAATTTATTTATATTGATACGGTGGGATAGGGTTGCGCGCCGCAACATGTGAAATAAAGGTGAATTTATATTGATATGGTGAGATCGGGTTGAGCGCCGCAACATATGAAATAAGAGTGAATTATGGTATTGATTTTGATTATATGGTGGGATCGGTTTGCGCACTACAACATATATTTATTTATTATTACTGATAATTACGTGGAGGAATAAGGGAGAATTGTGTTGTACGGTAGATTGAGTTGCGCGCAACAACAGTTTATGTGATTTACATTCCTTATTGTGTTGTGTTATTTTCGGTACTTTCGTACGAGGTTCCAAGAATTGGTAATTTTGGCATTTACTTGTTTTACCTGAGGATTGAGTTATTTTCATGAGTTAACTACCTTATTTCATTTCTGTATTTTCTTTTCTTATTAATATTCTGTACTGCGTGCAGGTTATTGTAGGTGACCGCCTTAGCCTCGTCACTACTTCGTCGAGGTTAGGCTTGGCACTTACAGAGTACATGGGGCCGGTTGTACTCATACTATACTCTGCACTTCATGTGCAGATTTTGGAGTCGGTCTCAGCGGCGGTCCGTAGATTGCTCGGGTCAGCTATTGAGTGGAGACTTGAGGTACAGCTGCTTGGCGTTCGCAGCCCTTAAAGTCCCCTTCTTCTTTATCTTAGTTGTTTACTTTCCCTCATACAACGTTACTTTTATTCAGACATTTATTTGTACTATTCTAGTAGCTCGTGCACTTGTGATACCAGATTTGTGGTTGTATTAGATATTTCAGTTGTTATGGTTTCCCGCACTTTACCTTAGATTTATTTCAGTTATTTCGGCTTCTTTATTATTATTTGATCTAAACTGTTAAAAATGGACAAACTATTCTAACTTTGGCTTGCCTAGCAAGTGAAATGTTAGGTGCTATCACGGTCCCGGGGGTGGGATTTTCGGGTCGTGAAAAATTGGTATCAAAGCACTAGGTTACCTAAGTCTCATAAGTCACGAGCAGGCTCAGTAGAGTCTGGAGGATCGGTACGCAGACGTATGTACTTATCTTCCAGAGGCTATGAAGTTTAGGAACTATTTCACTTCTATTCTTCTCTATCGTGCGATTTTATTCTATCATTGATGATTGAACTCTTCTATTCTTGTTCTCTTGTAGATGGCGAGAACACGTACTGCATCTATGGCAGGACAACGACCGAAGACCCCAGTGGCAACTCCTACTAGGGGCAGAGGTAGAGGCCGAGGTCGCGCCAGAGGCCGAGGCAGAGCTCAGCCTAGAGCTTGGGCAGCAGTACCAGCAATGCAGCCTCAGGTAGATTTTGATGAGGAGGTTCCAGCTCAGAATGTACCTGTTGGACCAACTCAGGTCCCGGAGGGGTTCATAGCCACTCCAGTGCTTCAGGACGCTCTAGTCCGTTTGGTGGTCCTTATGGAGAGTGTGGCCCAGGCCGGTACAATTTCGGTAGCAACAGCCGTCTATCAGGATGGGGGAGGAGCACAGACTCCCGCTACTCACACTTTGGAGAAGATGGCTCCCCAGTATCAGACTCCAGCAGCCCTGCCAGTTGGGGTAGTTTAACCGATTGTTGCGGCACAGGTCGGTGATAGGCCCGTCATGTCTTCTGAGGCTTTGTTGAGATTAAACAAGTTCACTTCAGTGGTGCACCTTCATAGGACCTACATGATTATCTTAACAGCTACCATGAGATGCTGTGGAACATGGGTATAGTTGAGACCAATGGGGTCGATTTTGTTGTGTTTCAGATGAAGAGTTCCACCAAGAGGTGGTGGAGAGATTGTATGTTGACTAGACCAGCTGGGTTGCCTGCACTTACTTGGGATCAGTTCTCACAGCTATTTCTAGAGAAGTTCCTCCCTGTCACCCTGAGAGAGGAGTACTGCAGGCAGTTCGAGCGCCTCTAGCAGGGTAGTATGATTGTTACCCAGTATGAGACTCGTTTTGTGGACCTAGCTCGTCATGCCATTATCTTGCTTCTTACTAAGAGGGATAGAGTGAGGATATTTATTGATGGACTCACTTACACTATCAAGCTACAGATGGCCATGGAGACCGAGAGTGATATTTCCTTCCAGGCGGCCGCAAACATTGCTAGGCGGATCAAGATAGTTCGTGCTCAAGAGAGAAGGCAGGTGTCTGATAAGAAGCCTCGTCATTCCGGTGGTTTCAATGGTGCCTTATTTGGAGGCAGGGGTATTTTTGTAGAGCCCATTCTCCTAGGCCATTTTAGTCAATGCTTCAAGTATCTCACAATACTTTAGGGAGTCGTGGTCCTTATGTGCCTTATTCTAGGAAACTAGCCTACAGTGCACCATTGACTCCTATCAGTGCACCTCTGATTTAGAGTTATCACCATGGTTAACCAACCTTTTCGGGTTAGTTTCAGTTTCAACAGCCACAGCAGCAGGATGGGTGTTTTGAGTATGGTGGCATTGGGCACATCAAGAGGTTCTGCTCGAGATTATTAGGTGACATGCCACAACAGAGTTCTCGTGCCATGATTCTGGCACCGGTTGTTCGCCCGCTCAACCAACTAGGGGAAGGGGTCAAGCAGCTAGAGGTGGAGGTCAGGCCATTAGAGGTGGAGGCCAACCAGCTAGAGCCTGTCCTAGAGACGTAGTTCAGAGTGGTGGGGGCCAGCCCCAATTTTATGCTTTCCCATCTAGGCCTGAGGCTGAGTCGTCTGACACTATTATCACAGGTATTGTTCCAATTTACCATAGAGATGCTTCAGTTCTATTTGATCTGGGCTCTACTTATTCCTACGTGTCATCCTATTTTGCTTCATATCTGGTTGTGCCTCGTGATTCTTTGAGTGCTCCTGTGTATGTGTCCATGCCTGTGGGAGATTCTATTGTTATAGATCATATCTATCACTCGTGTATGGTTACTATTGGGAGTCTCGAGACTAGCGTAGATCTCCTACTTCTTGATATGGTAGATTTTTATATCATCTTGGGTATGGATTGGTTGTCACCTTATCATGTTATATTGGATTGTCACGTCAAGACGATGACCTTAGCCATGTCGGGGTTGCCTCGATTAGAGTGTAGGGGGACTCCTAGCCATTCTGCCAGCAGGGTTATCTTTTATGTGAAGGCTTGACGTATGGTCGAGAAGGGGTGTCTAGCTTATTTGGCTTATATTCACGATTCTAGTATGGAGGTTCCTTCCATGGATTCAGTACTAGTTGTTCGTGAGTTTCCAGAGGTGTTTCCTGCAGATCTACCGGGAATGCCACCCGACAGAGATACTGACTTCTGTGTTGATTTGGCTCCGGGCACTCAGCCTATTTCTATTCCGCCATACCGTATGGCCCGCCAGAGTTGAAAGAATTAAAGGAGCAGCTGCAAGACTTTCTTGATAAGGTCTTCATTAGACCTAGTGTCTCTCCCTGGGTGCGCCCGTGTTATTCGTGAAGAAGAAAGATGGATCGATGAGGATGTATATATACTATCGGCAGTTGAACAAGGTCACTATCAAGAACAAGTATCCATCGCCGAGGATTGATGACTTATTTGATCAGCTTCAGGGTACCAAAGTGTTTTTGAAGATTGATTTGAGGTCTGGCTACCATTAGTTGAAGATTAGGGCATCTGATGTCCCTAAGATAGCTTTTCGGACCCAGTATGAGCATTATGAGTTTCTAGTGATATCATTTGGGTTGACAAATGCCCCAACAGCATTTATGAATTTGATAAACTGGGTGTTCAAACCCTACTCGGATTCCTTTGTGATTGTATTTATTGATGATATCTTGATCTACTCCCGCAATCGAGAGGAGCACGAGCAACATCTTCGGGTTATACTTCAGACTCTGAGAGATAGCCAGTTATATGCCAAGTTTTCAAAGTGTGAGTTTTGGTTAGACTCGATCGCCTTTTTGGGGAACGTTGTATCGGCAGAGGGCATCAAGGTGAATCTTAAGAAGATTGAGGTAGTTTAGAACTGGCCTAGACCTACTTCAGCTACAGAGATCCGGACTTTCCTAGGTTTTGCGGGTTATTATCGCCGGTTCATAGAGGGGTTTTCATCTATAGCAGCCTCAAGGACCAGATTGACCTAGAATAGCGCCCCATTCAGATGGTCGGATAAGTGTGAGTTGAGCTTTCAAAAGCTCAAAACTGCTTTGACTATGGCGCCAGTGTTGGTGTTGCCCATAGGTTCAGGATCTTACATGGTTTATTGTGATGCATCTCGTATTGGGCTCGGTGCAGTATTGATGCAAGATAGCAGGGTGATTGCAAATGTGTCGCGATAGTTAAAGGTTCATGAGAATAATTACCTCATTCATAACTTAGAGTTGGCAGCCATTGTTCATTTGCTGAAGATTTGGAGGCACTATCTTTACGGCGTGTCGTGCGAGGTATTCACGGATTATCATAGTCTACAGTATTTGTTCAAGCAAAAGGATCTCAATTTGTGGCAGATGAGGTGGTTGGAGCATTTGAAAGACTATGATATCACTATTTTGTATCACCCCGTGAAGCCTAACATGGTGACTAATTCCTTGAGTAGAAAGGCAGTGAGTATGGGCAGCCTTGTGTATATTTCAGTTAGTGAAAGACCACATACATCATATGTTCAGGCTTTGGCCAATCAATTCATGAGGATAGATGTTTCAGAGTCCAATCGTGTTCTAGCTTGCATAGTCGCTTGGTCTTCCTTGTATTAGCGCATCAAAGAGCGACACGGTGGTGCCAAGCAGGTTACTGTTAGAGATGATAGGGTTTTGAGGATACATGGTCGTATTTGTGTGCCCAATGTGGATGGTCTTCGTGAGTTGATTCTTGAGGAGGCCCGCAGTTCTTGGTATTTTATTCATCCGGGCACTGCCAAGATGTATCATGACTTGCGGCAACATTATTGGTGGAGGAGGATGAAGAAGGATATAGTTGCATATGTAGCTCGGTGTCTAATTTGTCAGCAGGTTAAGTACAAGCATCACAGGCCTGGTGGTTTGCTTCAGAAGTTAAAGATTCTGAGTGGAGGTGGGAACGTATCACAATGGATTTTGTTGTTGGGCTCCCACAGACTCAGAGGAAGTTCGATGTGATATGGGTCATTGTGGACAAGTTGACCACGTCGGCACATTTCATTCCAGTGGCAGTTACCTATTCTTCAGATCTACATCCGCGAGATCATCCGTCTTCATGGCATGCCCGTGTCTATTATTTCTTATCGAGGTACGCAATTCACCTTGCTCTTATGGAGGGTAGTAAAGTGTGAGTTGGGCACGCAGGTTGAGTTGAGTACAACATTACATCCCCAGATGGACGAACAGTCCGAGCGCACTTTTCAGATATTAGAGGATATGCTTCGCGATTTGTGTTATGGATTTCAGGGGTTCTTGGGATCAGTTTTTGCCAATTGCGAAGTTTGCCTACAACAACAACTACCAATCGAGCATTCAGATGGCTCCCTATGAGGAATTATATGGGAGGCGGTGTCGATCGGCAGTAGGATGGTTCGAACCGGGAGAGGCTCGGTTGTTGGGTACAGATTTGGTACATGATGCTTTGGATAAGGTCAAGATTATTCACGATCGACTTCCCACAGCTCAGTCTAGGCAGAAGAGTTATGCCGACCGTAGAGTTCGTGATGTTGCATTCATGGTTGGAGATATGGTGTTGCTTCAGGTTTCACCCATGAAGGGTGTGATAAGGTTCGGAAGGAAGGGCAAGTTGAGCCCTAGGTATATTAGACCCTTTGAGATTCTTGAGAGAGTGGGTGAGGTGGCCTACTGGCTCGCATTGCCACCTAGTTTATCAGCAGTTCATCTAGTGTTCCATGTGTCTATGATCTGGAAGTATCACGGTGACATGTCCCATGTGTTAGATTTCAGCTCAGTCCAATTGGACAAGGATATGACTTATGAGGATGAGCCGGTGGCTATTCTAGCCCGGCAAGTCCGACGTTGAGGTCTAAGAGTTATCCTTTAGTTCAAGTACAATAGAGAGTTTAGTCGATCAAGGCAGCCACCTGGGAGTCTGAGTCGGACATGCGAAGTAAATATCCACACCTTTTTACTAGTCCAGGAATTTTTCTATGTCCGTTAGATGAAAAACATTTGTTTTAGAGGTGGAGAATGTGATGACTCGATAGGTCATTTATAGTTTTAACCTTTAATTATGTGTTTCAAACCTCAAATATCTCCATTTAGCCTTTCTCAATTTACGTGCATAGTCCACGTCTTCTTCCGAAAGGTTTTTATGTGAAAAATTGATTAAAATGTGAAATCGTGCTTTAAAACTCATTTGAGTTGACTTTGGTGAATGTTTTGAGCAAACAAACCCGAATCTGTGTTTTGACGGTCTCAGTGGGTCCATATTGTGATTTGGGACTTGGGCGTATGTCCGAAATCGAATTCAGAGGTCCTTAGCTTGATTTATCGCAATTTGTTGGAAATTAGAAGTTTAAAGGTTTAAAGAAATTTCAAGTTTGACCGAAGTTTGACTTTATTGCTACCGAGTCCAGATTTTAGTTTCGGAACTTGGTATAGGTTCATTACTGTATTCATGACTTGTCTGCAAAATTTAGTGCAAAACGGAGTTGATTTGACATGATTTGGACGTCCGATTGAAATATTAAAAGTTCTTAAGTTTCATTGAAAATTTCATTCGTTTTGGTGTCCGATTCATTGTTTTAGGTGTTATTTTGGCGTGTTGATCGTGCGAGCGAGTCCTATGGTATTTTTGGACTTGCGTGTATGTTTGGTTTGGAGCCCCGAGGGCTCGGGTGAGTTTCGGATAGGCTTCGGTGTGGTTTTGGACTTAGGAAATATAGCTGGTGCATGGGTGTTCTGGTGCTGGACTGCAGACTTCGTAAATGCGAGGTCTGGCTAGAAAATGCGAGCCTCGCATTTTCGAAGGAGACTTCGCATTTGAGAGCAGGGGCTGGGGGGTGGTTTCTCGCATTTGCGAGATTTGGGTCGCAATTGCGATCTTCTAAGGTTCGCATTTGCGAACATATTGTTTGCATTTGTGTGATGACCCAAAATGTCATCTTTAAATTTAATAATTAATTTTGTGTTCTAAGACCTCGAAAAGCACTATTAATCATTGTTTGACTTGCGTGCGCAGTCCGTAAAATTTTTCGGAAAGTTTGTATGTGAAAAATGGATTAAAATGTGAATTAGAGCTTTAAAACTCAACTGAGTTGACTTTGGTCAACATTTTGAGCAAACAGACTCGTATCAGTATTTTGACAATTCCGGTTGGTCCGCATCGTGATTTGGGACTTGGGCGGATGCCCAGAATCAAATTCGAGGTCCCTAGCCCGAGATATGGATTTTTGATTAAAAAAACTAAAAGTTTAAGTTCAGATAGTGACCGGATGTCGAATTATGTGCAAACAACCCCGGAATAGAATTTTGATGATTCCAACAGCTCCATATGGTGATTTTGGACTTATGAGCGTGATCGAAATTTTATTTGAAAGTCCGTAGTGAAATTAGGCTTGAAATGGCTAAAATAGGAATTTAAATTTGGAAGTTTGACCGGGGAGTTGAATTTTTGATATCGGGGTCGGAATCCAGTTCCAAAATTTTTCGTAGCTCCATTATTTCATTTATGACTTGTGTGCAAAATTTGAGGTCAATCACACTTGATTTCATAGGTTTCGATATCGAATGTAGAAGTTGGAAATTCTTAAGTTTCATTAAGCTTGAATTGGGGTGTGATTTGTGATTTTAGCGTTGTTTGATGTGATTTGAGGTTTCAAATAAGTTTGTATGATGTTTTAAGACTTGGGTGTACATTTGGTTGAGGTCCCGAGAGGCTCGAGTGAGTTTCAGATGCTTAATTGATCATTTTTGGACTTGACTTGACAGCTGAAGTTCTGTCTCTGCAGGTTCTGGTTTCCTTCTACTCGACCGCGTGAGAAGGGATGCGATCGCGTAAGGTTAATTGGGCAGCTAAAATTTTGTACTATTTGATCGCGTGGGCGAGTCCGCGATCGCATAGGTCTGGCAAGCTGTGCTATGCGAACGCATGGCTAAGACCACGTTCGCGAAGAGGAATTTAGGCAGTTGGGGTTTGCGAACATTGTTCTATGCGAATGTGTGGGCTGTCCGCGAATGTGTAGCCTTGGGAAGCTCGTGCTTCGCGTTTGCATGTGTTATGGTGCGATTGGTAGTGAATTTTTTTTTGTGGGGGGGGGGGGGGGGGGAGGGGGGCAGTGTATTTTGGCCTTTGCGATCGCATAACCTAGTATGCGATCCCATAGGGTTATTTGACAGTGTGGAAATGTTGTGCTTCGCGATCGCGGGACTTGGTCTGCGATCGCATAGTAGAGAGGTCTGGACAGAATGTTTAAGTTCTGAAAATGGGACTTCCATTTTTAACGAATTGGAGCTCGGATTGAGGCGAGTTTTGGGAGATTTTTAGAGAAAACATTGGGGTAAGTGTTCTTAACTCAATCTTGGTTAGATTACCCGAATCTATCACTGTTTTTAACATTTAATTGGTGAATTAAGTTGAAAAATTTTGAAAACCCTCTTGGATAAATTTGAGGATTTGAGGGTCGAATTGTTATCGGAATTTAGTCATATTGGTATGGTTAGACTCGTGGTTGAATGGGCGTTCATATTTCGTAACTTTCGCTGGATTCCGAGACCAGGGCCCCACGGGCAATTTTTGAGTTAATTTCAGACTTTATTGAAAAATGTAGTATTTTCTAATGAAACTGATTCCTTTAATTTTTGTTGACTGTATTGAATTAATTATGACTACATTCGAGTCGATTGGAGTCGAAAAATCGAGGAAAGGGCATACTAAGTGATTAAATTGAAGCAAGTCGAGGTAAGTGACTTGTCTAACTTTGTGTGAGGGAATGTTTTCCTAGGATTGATAATTGTAATGTGTGGAAAGTTGTGTACATGAGGTGACGAGTATGTACACGGTTAAATGTGAAAGATTATATTTTTAAAATTGTGTAGATCACTGTTGTGCATTAATTAAATTATTTTATTTTATTATATTCTTCATTATTGATTTAATGTATATACTTTAAATTTGCTTGACCTTTTCCTGCTAATTGTTTTGCTTGTTTAGTTAAAACCTCGTTTCTTTTATTCTATGCATAATTTGAAGGGTGATTTTTTTAAAATTAAATATTATTAATATGAAGTATTTGACATTTTTAAATTTGGTATTGAAGCAACGTATTAAAGATTTTGATATATTATTTTATTGAATTATATATTCCTAAATATTTTTGTAAGATTTGCGTACTCATTGTGATGGAACCGTGAGCTCTTTATTGTGGAAAAATATTATTGATGATTTATTTTAGCATGAGTCGTGAGCTCTTTATTTTGGAAAAAATATTGTTGTTGAATAATTTTGTAAGTTAAATTATTTGAGCACTTGAGGTTCAAATTGTGATATATTGTGATATTGATACGCATGCGGTGGTATAAGGTCTGGGTATTGAAATGCATGCGATGAGATAAGGGTGGCTTGATACCCGTGGCTAGTAGGGGGAACTACTAGAAGTCATGCGGTGTGTTAAGGATGGCTAAAAAGCAGGATGCTATTTCGGGAAAAATATTTTCTTTAAAATAAATTGTGAAGGCTCCCGCGGTGAGATAAGGAAATGAGATATTGTGAATTTATTTATGATTTGAGACTACGAGGCGGTACCTCGGGAGTGCCCTTGTTGATATTGATTTATGGCCGCAGTTGCCTTTGATTATTTGTTGTGCTTTTCTTAAAGTTGAAAGGAAATTTTTGTTGTTTCCACGAGATATTATTTGCCATTACTCTGTGTAATTAAATGGTGACCTGCTACTTGATTCATTTCCATTGTCATTTATTTTATTATATTGTTAAACATTTTACCATGCTATTATTATTTTCCAGTAGGGCCTGGCCTGACCTCGTCAATACTCTACCAAGGTTAGGCTTGGCACTTACTGGGTACCGCTGTGGTGTACTCATACTACGCTTCTGCACATTTTTTGTGCAGATCCAGGTACATCTTATCAGACCAGGCATCAGTAAACTAGCTGTACGAGGAGACTTCGAGGTATATCTGCCAGCGTCCGCAGACTCCGGAGTACCCTTCTATCTTACTATGTTGTCTTCCTTATCTGCTTTGGACTCTGATGTATAGAGACATAGAGAATAAATTCTTAGAAGCTTATGACTTATTTCTACCGTGTTTTGGGAGTCGAAATTGTTTGAAATGTAGTTTGTTTATTTCAGATATTTGTTATTATTTCGCATTTTTAGGCTTACCTAGTCTTAGAGACTAGGTTCCATCACGACATCCTACGGAGGAAATTTGGGGTCGTGACAAGTTGGTATCAGAGCTCTAGGTTAATAGGTTTCATGAGTCACAAGCAGGTTTAGAAGAGTCTTACAAATCGGTACGGAGACGTCTGTACTTATCTTCGGGAGGCTATGGAACTGTTAGGAAAATATTCACTTCTTTGACTCCTTATCGTGCGCATTTGTTGACTTCAAAATTTTAAACCATTATCTTTCTATACTCTCACAGATGGTGAGGACACGCACAACTGGATCCGATGATCAAACATTTGTACCCCCTGTTGGAGCCGCAAGAGGCCGGGGTCGCGGCATAGGCCGAGCTAGAGGGCGAGGAAAACCATGTGGTGCAACCATAGCACCTGCACAAGCTGCTGCATCAGAGCCATCAGTAACTCCAGTTGGATAGCAGGCACCTGAGACGCCTGTTGCTACTCCTGCACTTCAGGAGACTCTTGCCCAGTTTTTGAGCATGTTTGGCACTCTAGCTCAGGCAGGGTTAATTCTACTTACTCCTGCTATATCTAAGGCCGGGGGAGGAGCACAGACTCTCGCCGCCCGTACTCCAGAGCCACGGGCCCAAGTTGACCATGCCCCAGAGGTTATACCAGTGCAGCCAGTTGTCCAAGTTCGACCTGAGATTAGGACAGCAGTTTCAGAGGGGGAGCAGCTCAGGCTTGAGAGGTACAAGAAGTACCACCCTCCCACTTTCAGTGGTTTAGCTTCAGGGGATGCTCAGGGTTTTCTGGAGGAATGTCATTGTATCCTTCGTACTATGGGTATCGTGGATTCAAGTGGGGTTTCTTTCACGGCATTCCAGTTTAGAGGAGCAAGCTACCAGTGGTGGCGGGCATATGAGTTGTATTACCCGACTGAGGCAGCTTCACTCTCTTCGACTCAATTTTTAGATATGTTCTTAAGGGAGTATGTCCCTCAGAGTCTTAAAGATGCATGGAGCGCAGAGTTTGAGCAGCTACGCCAGGGTTCTATGACTGTGTCAGAGTATGTAGTCTGATTTAGTGATTTGGCGAGGCATGCACCAGCCTTAGTTGCTACTGTTCGAGAGCGGGTTCGCAGATTTATTGAGGATCTCCACCCTAATATCAGATATAGTATGGACCGAGAGCTAGAGATGGACATCACATACCAATAGGTGGTGTGAATTGCTAGGAGATTGGAAGGTATGCGTATCCGGGAGAGGGAAGAGAGGGAAGCTAAGAGACCCCGAGATTCTGGCACATACAATAATTCTCGTGCCCCAGTTGCAGCCCGTCATGGTAGAGGTTATGTGAGTCATCCTATTCATTCAGCATTTCCAGCTTCCAGTGGTAGTTCGGCTTCTCCCAGACCTCAGGTTCCATATTATGCACCGCCGATGTCTTTTGTACCTCCTGTACGGGGTGCTTTCAGCGGGCAGTCTAGTCGATCAGGCCCGAGCCAGTCCCAGCAGCCACGTCCTCTGGGGGCTTGTTTTGAGTGTGGTGATACCCGTCATATCATCAGGGATTGCCCTAGACTTAGGAAGGGTGCACCTCTATAGATTTCTCAGGCCCCACCTATTCCATAGGGCCCTCGCACGTCTCAAGCCATGATTACTGCACCAATTGCCACTACATCTGCACAGCCAGTAAGAGGTGGAGGTCGGACAAGTAGAGGTCACCCTAGAAGGGGAGGCCAGGCCAGATATTATGCCCTTCCTGCTAGGGTAGAGCCGTTGCATCCGATTCTGTTATCACAAGTATTATTCTGGTATGTCATAGAGATGCATCAGTCTTATTTGATCCAGGTTCCACTTATTCTTATGTCTCATCTTATTTTTCCCAGTATTTGAGCGTATCACGTGATTCCTTGAGTTCTTCTATTTATGTATCTACACCCGTGGGTGAATCTATTATTGTAGACCGTATGTATCGGTCGTGTTTAATTGTTATCAGTGGTTTTGAGACCAGGGTTGATTTATTATTGCTCAGTATGGTGGATTTCGATATTATTTTGGGCATGGACTGGTTGTCGCCCTATCATGTTATTCTTGATTGTTATGCCAAGACAGTGGCGTTGGCTATGCCAGGTCTACCGCAGCTAGAGTGGAGAGGTACCTCGGATCATGTTCCTAGCAGGGTTGTTTCATTTCATAAAGCTCAACGAATGGTTGAGAAGGGGTGTGATACGTATCTAGCCTATGTGAGAGATGTTAGTATTGATACTCCTACCGTAGAGTCAGTTCCTGTAGTAAGGGATTTTTTTGATGTATTTCCAGTAGATCTTTTGGGTATGCCACCCGACAGGGATAGTAACTTTGGCACTGATTTATTACTGGGCACTCAGCCTATTTCTATTCCACCATATCGTATGGCCCAGCAGAGTTGAAAGAATTAAAAGAACGGTTACAGGAGTTGCTTAATAAGGGTTTCATTCGACCCAGTGTATCGCCTTGGGGTGCTCATGTATTATTTGTGAAGAAGAATGATGATTCTATGCTGATGTGTATTGATTACCGCCAGCTGAACAAAGTTACAGTGAAGAACATGTATCCATTGCCACGTATTGATGACCTATTTGATCAGCTTAAGGGTGCCATGGTGTTCTCTAAGATGGACTTGCATTCAGGCTATCATCAGTTGAATATTCGGTAGCCAGATATCCCGAAGACTGCTTACTACTTGCGTGGTTTGCTTACAACAGTTACCGGACAAGCATTCAGATGGCTCCGTACAAGGCCTTGTATGGTAGGCGGTGCTGATCTCCAGTGGGTTGGTTCGAACCGGGCGAGCCTAGACTATTGGGTACAGACTTGGTTCAGGATGCCTTGGAAAAGGTTAAGTTGATTCAGGATCGACTTCGTACAACTCAATCTAGACAGAAAATTTATGCAGATCGGAAGGTTCGTGATCTTTCATTTATGGTTAGTGAGCGGGTATTGCTCCGGGTTTCGCCTATGAAGGGTGAGATAAGGTTCTGGAAGAAGGGCAAGTTGATCCCTAGGTATATTGGTCCTTGTGAGATTCTTGAGAGGGTTGGAGAGGTGGCTTACAGACTTGCACTACCACCTAGTCTCTCTACAGTTCATTCGGTATTCCATGCTTCTATGCTTTGGAAATATCACGGTGATCCGTCTCATGTGTTAGACTTCAGTTCAGTTCAGTTGGACAATGATCTATCTTATGTTGAGGAACCAGTGGCTATTTTAGATAGGCAAGTTCAAAAACGGAGGTCAAAGAACATTGCTTCCGTGAAGGTTCAGTGGAGGGGTCATCTGGTCGAAGAGGCGAATTGTGAGACCGAGCATGATATGCGCACCTGTTATCCGTACTTATTCACTAGCTCAGGTACTTTTTCTAACTCCGTTCGAGGACGAATGTTTGTTTTAGAGGTGGAGAATGTGATGACCCAAAATGTCATCTTTAAATTTAATAATTAATTCTGTGTTCTAAGACCTCGAAAAGCACTATTTATTATTCCTCGACTTGCGTGCGCAGTCCGTAAAATGTTTTAGAAAGTTTTTACGTGAAAAATAGATTAAAATGTGAATTAGAGCTTTAAAACTCAACTGAGTTTGACTTTGGCCAATAATTTAAGCAGCTACGCCAGGGTTCTATGACTGTGTCAGAGTATGCAGTCTGATTTAGTGATTTGGCAAGGCATGCACCAGCCTTAGTTGCTACTGTTCGAGAGCGGGTTTGCAGATTTATTGAGGGTCTCCACCCTAATATCAGATATAGTATGGACCGAGAGCTAGAGATGGACATCACATACCAACAGGTGGTGTGAATTGCTAGGAGAATGGAAGGTATGCGTATCCGGGAGAGGGAAGAGAGGGAAGCTAAGAGACCCCGAGATTCTGGCACATATAATAATTCTCGTGCCCCAGTTGCAGCCCGTCATGGTAGAGGTTATGTGAGTCATCCTATTCATTCAGCACTTCCAGCTTCCAGTGGTAGTTCGGCTTCTCCCAGACCTCAGGTTCCATATTATGCACCGCCGGTGTCTTTTGTACCTCCTGTACGGGGTGCTTTCAGCGGGCAGTCTAGTCGATCAGGCCCGAGCTAGTCCCAGCAGCCACGTCCTCTGAGGGCTTGTTTTGAGTGTGGTGACACCCGTCATATCATCAGGGATTGCCCTAGACTTAGGAGGGGTGCACCTCCATAGATTTCTCAGGCCCCACCTATTCCACAGGGCCCTCGCGCGTCTCAAGCCATGATTACTGCACCAATTGCCACTCCATCTGCACAGCCAGTAAGAGGTGGAGGTCGGATAAGTAGAGATCGCCCTAGAAGGGGAGGCCAGGCCAGATATTATGCCCTTCCTGCTAGGGTAGAGCCGTTACATCCGATTCTGTTATCACAAGTATTATTATGGTATGTCATAGAGATGCATCAGTCTTATTTGATCCAGGTTCCACTTATTCTTATGTCTCATCTTATTTTTCCCAGTATTTGAGCGTATCACGTGATTCCTTGAGTTCTTCTATTTATGTATCTACACCCGTGGGTGAATCTATTATTGTAGACCGTGTGTATCGGTCGTGTTTAATTGTTATCAGTGGTTTTGAGACATGGGTTGATTTATTATTGCTCAGTATGGTGGATTTCGATATTATTTTGGGCATGGACTGGTTGTCGCCCTATCATGTTATTCTTGATTGTTATGCCAAGACAGTGGCGTTGGCTGTGCCAGGTCTACCGCAGCTAGAGTGGAGAGGTACCTCGGATCATGTTCCTAGTAGGGTTGTTTCATTTCATAAAGCTCAACGAATGGTTGAGAAGGGGTATGATACGTATCTAGCCTATGTGAGAGATGTTAGTATTGATACTCCTACCGTAGAGTCAGTTCCTGTAGTAAGGGATTTTTTTGATGTATTTCCAGCAGATCTTTTGGGTATGCCACCCGACAGGGATATTAACTTGGTATTGATTTATTACTGGGCACTCAGCCCATTTCTATTCCACCATATTGTATGGCCCAGCAGAGTTGAAAGAATTAAAAGAACGGTTACAAGAGTTGCTTAATAAGGGTTTCATTCTACCCAGTGTATCGCCTTGGGTACTCATGTATTATTTGTGAAGAAGAATGATGATTCTATGCTGATGTGTATTGATTACCGCCAGCTGAACAAAGTTACAGTGAAGAACATGTATCCATTGCCACGTATTGATGACCTATTTGATCAGCTTAAGGGTGCCATGGTGTTCTCTAAGATGGACTTGCATTCAGGCTATCATCAGTTGAATATTCTGGAGGATATCTCGAAGACTGCTTTCAGGACTCGGAACAGTCTTTACGAGTTCCTTGTGATGTCTTTTGGGATGACCAATGCCCCAGCAACATTTATGCACTTAATGAATAGTGTATTTCAGCCCTATCTTGATTCTTTCATCATTGTGTTTATTGATGACATTCTGGTGTATTCCCAGAGTCGGGAAGATCATGAACAACACCTGAGGACTGTGCTTCAGATTTTGAGAGAAACGACGTTATATGCAAAAAATTTAAAGTGTGAATTCTGGCTTGATTCAGTGGGATTTTTGGGTCATATAGTTTCGTGTGAGGGAATCAAGGTAGATCCGAAGTATATTTAAGCAGTGCAGAGTTGGTCCAGACCGTCCTCAGCTACAAAAATCCGTAGTTTTCTTGGTTTGGCAGGGTATTATCATCGATTTGTAAAGGGTTTCTCTTCTATTGCTGCATCTATGACCAAATTGACCCAGAAGGGTGCTCCGTTCAGGTGGACCAAGGAATGTGAGGAGAGCTTCCAAAAGCTCAAGACAGCTTTGACTACAGCCCCAATATTGGTATTATCTACAGGTGCAGGGTCTTATACTATGTATTGTGATGCATTACGTATTGGTCTCGGCGCAGTGTTGATGCATGACGGTAGGGTGATTGCATGCGCGTCCAGACAGTTAAAGGTGCATAAGAATAATTATCCTATACATTGACCTTGAGTTAGCAGCTATTGTTCATGCCTTGAAGATTTGGCGGCATTATTTATACGATGTCCATTGTGAGGTCTACACCGATCACCGGAGTCTACAACATCTGTTTAAACAAAAGGATCTTAATTTGCGGCAGCGGAGATGGTTGTAGTTGCTTAAGCATTATGATATCACCATTTTCTATCATATTGGGAAGGCCAATGTAGTGGCCGATGCCTTGAGTCGTAAGGCGGAGAGTTTAGGCAGCTTAGCATATTTACCGGTAGTAGAGAGGCCTTTAGCCTTGGATGTTCAGGCCTTGGCCAACCAATTTGTCATATTGGATGTTTTCGAGCCGAGTCGAGTTTTGGCTTGTGTGGTTTCACAGTCTTCTCTTTATGATCGTATCAGGGAGCGTCAGTATGATGACCCCTATTTGCTTGTACTTAAGGATACAGTTCAGCATGATGATGCCAAGGAATTCACTATTGGAGATGACGGTGTATTACAGATGCAGGGTAGGCTATGTGTACCCAATGTAGATGGCTTGCGTGAGTTGATTCTCCAGGAGGCTCACAGTTCGCGGTACTCCATTCATCCAGGTGCTGCAAAGATGTATCAGGACTTGAGACAGCACTATTGGTGGAGACGGATGAAAAAAGACATAGTAGAGTATGTAGCTCGGTGTCTAAATTGTCAACATGTGAAATATGAGCATCAGCGATCGGGTGGATTGCTTCAGAAGTTAGAGATTCCAGAATGGAAATGGGAGAGGATCACTATGGAGTTCGTTGTTGGGCTCCCACGGACTCAGATGAAGTTCGATGCAGCTTGGGTGATTGTGGATAGATTGACCAAGTCAGCTCATTTCATTCCTGTGGTTACTACTTACTCTTCGGAGCAGCTGGCTTCGGTCTATATTCGCGAGATTGTCAGACTCCATGGCATACCGATATCTATCATCTCTGACTGGGGTACGCAGTTTACATTATGGTTCTGGAGGGCAATACAACATGAGTTAGGTACTCGGGTAGAGTTGAGTACATCATTTCACCCTCAGACGGACGGGCAGTCCGAACGCACTATTCAGATACTGGAGGATATGCTTCGTGCGTGTGTGATAGATTTTGGAGGTGCTTGGGATCTATTCTTACTACTTGCGTGGTTTGCTTACAACAGTTACCGGACAAACATTCAGATGGCTCCGTACGAGGCCTTGTATGGTAGGCGGTGCCGATCTCCAGTGGGTTGGTTCGAACCGGGCGAGCCTAGACTATTGGGTACAGACTTGGTTCGGGATGCCTTGGAAAAGGTTAAGTTGATTCAGGATTGACTTCGTACAACCCAATCTAGACAGAAAATTTATGCAGATCGGAAGGTTCGTGATCTTTCATTTATGGTTAGTGAGCGGGTATTGCTCCGTGTTTTGCCTATGAAGGGTGAGATAAGGTTCTGGAAGAAGGGCAAGTTGATCCCTAGGTATATTGGTCCTTGTGGGATTCTTGAGAGGGTTGGAGAGGTGGCTTACAGACTTGCACTACCACCTATTCTCTCTACAGTTCATTCGGTATTCCATGCTTCTATGCTTCGGAAATATCATGGTGATCCGTCTCATGTGTTAGACTTCAGTTCGGTTCAGTTGGACAATGATCTATCTTATGTTGAGGAACCAGTGGCTATTTTAGAAAGGCAAGTTTGAAAACGGAGGTCAAAGAACATTGCTTCCGTGAAGGTTCAGTGGAGGTGTCATCTGGTCGAAGAGGCGAATTGTGAGACCGAGCATGATATGCGCAGCTGTTATCCGTACTTATTCACTAGCTTAGGTACTTTTTCTAACTCCGTTAGGACGAACGTTTGTTTTAGAGGTAGAGAATGTGATGACCCAAAATGTCATCTTTAAATTTAATAATTAATTCTGTATTCTAAGACCTCGAAAAGCACTATTTATTATCCCTCGACTTGTGTGCGCAGTCCGTAAAATGTTTCAGAAAGTTTTTACGTGAAAAATAGATTAAATTAGAGCTTTAAAACTCAACTGAGTTGACTTTGGCCAATAATTTGAGCAAACAGACTCGAATTAGTGTTTTGACAGTTCCGATAGGTCCGTATCATGATTTGAGACTTGGGCGTATGCCCGGAATCAAATTTCGAGGTCCCTAGCCCGATATATGGAATTTTGATGAAAAATTAAAAGTTTAAGTTCAAATAGTGATCGGATGTCGAATTATGTGCAAACGGCCCCGGAATAGAATTTTGATGATTCCAATAGCTCCGTATGGTGATTTTGGACTTAGGAGCGTGATCAGAATTTTATTTGGAAGTCCGTAGTGAAATTAGGCTTGAAATGGCTAAAATATGAATTTAAGTTTGGAAGTTTGACCGGGAAGTTGACTTTTTGATATCCGGGTCGGAATCCAGTTCCAAAACTTTTCATAACTCCGTTATGTTGTTTATAACTTGTGTGCAAAATTTGAGGTCAATTAGACTTGATTTGATAGGTTTCGACATCGAATGTAGAAGTTGGAAATTCTTAAGTTTCATTAAGCTTGAATTGGGGTGTGATTTGTGATTTTAGCGTTGTTTGATGTGATTTGAGATTTCAAATAAGTTCGTATGATGTTTTAAGACTTGGGTGTACATTTGGTTGAGGTCCCGAGGAGCTCGGGTGAGTTTCGGATGCTTAACGGATCATTTTTGGACTTGACTTGACAGCTGAAGTTCTGTCTCTACAGGTTCTGTTTCCTTCTACGCGACCGCGTGAGAAGGGATGCGATCGCGTAGGGTTAATTGGGTAGCTAAAATTTTGTGCTATTCGATTGCGTGGGCAAGTCCGCGATCGCGTAGGTTTGGCAAGTTGTGCTATGCGAACGCGTGGCTAAGACCACATTCGCGAAGAGGAATTTAGGCAGTTGGGGTTCGCGAACATTGTTCTATGCGAATGTGTGGGCTGTCCGCGAACGCGTAGGCCTGGGAAGCTCGTGCTTCGCGTTCGCATGTGTTATGGTGCGATCGCGTAGTGAATTTTTTTTGGGGGAGGGGGGGGGGCAGTGTATTTTGGCCTTCGCGATCGCATAACCTAGTACGCGATCGCATAGGGTTATTTGACAGTGTGGAAATGTTGTGCTTCGCGATCGCATAGAAGAGAGGTCTGGATAGAATGTTTAAGGTCTGAAAATGGGATTTCGTCCCATTTTCCATTTTTAACGAATTGGAGCTCGGATTGAGGCGAGTTTTGGGAGATTTTCAGAGAAAATATTGAGGTAAGTGTTCTTAACTCAATCTTGGTTAGATTACCCGAATCTATCACTGTTTTTAACATTTAATTGATGAATTAAGTTGGAAACTTTTGAAAACCCTCTTGGATAAATTTGAGGATTTGAGGGTCGAATTGTTATCGGAATTTAGTCATATTGGTATGGTTAGACTCGTGGTTGAATGGGCGTTCATATTTCGTAACTTTCGCTGAATTCCGAGACGTGGGCCCCACGGGCGATATTTGAGTTAATTTCGGACTTTATGGAAAAATGTAGTATTTTCTTATGAAATTAATTCCTTTAATTTTTGTTGACTGTATCGAATTAATTATGACTACATTCGAGTCGATTGGAGTCGAAAAATCGAGGAAAGGGCATACTACGTGATTAAATTGAAGCAAGTCGAGGTAAGTGACTTATCTAACTTTGTGTGGGGGAAATTTTCCCTAGGATTGATAATTGTAATGTGTAAAAAGTCGTGTACATGAGGTGACGAGTGTGTACACGGTTAAATGTGAAAGATTATGTTTTTAAAATTGTGTAGATCACTGTTGTGCATTAATTAAATTATTTTATTTTGTTAAACTCTTCATTATTGATTTAATGTATATACTTTAAATTTGCTTGACCTTTTCCTGCTAATTGTTTTACATGTTTAGTTAGAACCTGGTTTCTTCTATTCTGTGCATTATTTGAAGGGTGATTTTTTTAAAATTAAATATTATTAATATGAAGTATTTAACATTTTTAAATTTGGTATTGAAGCAACGTATTAAAGATTTTGAAATATTATTTTGCTGAATTATTTATTTCCTGAATATTTTTATAAGATTTGCGTACTCATTGTGATGGAGCCGTGAGCTCTTTATTGTGAAAAAATATTATTGATGATTTATTTTAGCATGAGCCGTGAGCTCTTTATTGCTGAGAAAATATTGTTGTTGAATTATTTTGGCAAGTTAAATTATTTGAGCACTTGAGGTGCAAATTGTGATATATTGTGTTATTGATACGCATGCGGTGGTATAAGGTCTGGGTATTGAAATGCATGCGGTGAGATAAGGGTGGCTTGATACGCGTGGCTAGTAGGGGGAGCTACTAGAAGTCATGCGGTGTGATAAGGATGGCTAAAACGCGGGATGCTATTTTGGGAAAAATATTTTCTTTAAAATAAATTGTGAAGGCTCCCGCGGTGAGATAAGGAAATGAGATATTGTGAAATTATTTATGATTTGAGACTACGAGGCGGTACCTCGGGAGTGCCCTTGTTGATATTGATTTATGGCCGCAGTTGCCTTTGATTATTTGTTGTGCTTTTCTTAAAGTTGAAAGGAAATTTTTGTTGTTTCCACGAGATATTATTTGCCATTACTTTGTGTAATTAAATGGTGACTTGCTACTTGATTCATTTCCATTGTCATTTATTTTATTATATTGTTAAACATTTTACCATGCTATTATTATTTTCCAGTAGGGCCTAACCTGACCTCGTCACTACTTTAGCGAGGTTAGGCTTGGCACTTACTGGGTACAGTTGTGGTGTACTCATACTACGCTTCTGCATATCCTTTTGTGCAGATCCAGGTACATCTTATCAGACCAGGCATCAATAAACTAGTTGTACGAGGAGACTTCGAGGTATATCTGCCAGTGTCCGCAGACTACGGAGTCCCCTTCTATCTTATTGTGTTGTCTTCCTTATTTGCTTGGACTCTGATGTATAGAGACATAGAGAATAAATTGTTAGAAGTTTGTGACTTATTTCTATCGAGTTTTGGGAGTCTAAATTGTTTGAATTGTAGTTTATTTATTTCAGATATTTATTATTATTCTGCATTTATAGGCTTACCTAGTCTTAGAGACTAGGTGCCATCACGACATTCTACGGAGGGAATTTGGGGTCGTGACAATTTGTGAAGGCTTTTTCGCATTTGCGGGGTTCGCAATTGTGAACCCCAGGTCGCAATTGCGTCTGCGTCTGGTAAAAAGTTGAGAAATACGGGATTTTAAATTCTCAACCCTAAACACCCTAGAGGCGATTTTTCCAAAGACGTTTCTTCCTAAATTCATTGGTAAGTGACCTTAATATACTTTCTCTCAATTACCCATTACACTTCATAAGTTTTCAACATTAAATCTAGGATTTTTATGGTAGAAATTGGGGATTTGGGTAGAATTATAAATTTTTGTAAAATTAGAATTTAGACCTCGAATTGAGGTCGGATATCAAAACAAATTACATTATCGGGCTCGGAGGTGAATGAGTAATCGGGTTTTGACCAAACGGACCTAGGGTTGACTTTTGTTGACGTTTTCAATAATAATCTAAATTGAATCTCTTTCATTCGTGAGAGTTTCTAAAGCTTATTTTGAATTGTTTGGTCAATAATTTGTTAGATTTGGTTAGTTTGGAGGCTTGTTCGAAAGGCAAGTTCGTGGTTGAACTTTGAGTGATTGCGGAATGAGGTAAGTGTTGGGTTTAACCTTGATTTGAGGAAATTAGGAACCCTTGAGATATGTGCTATGTGAAATTCATGTATTGCGGCATATATGCGAGGTGACGAGTGTATATACGCCGCCAAAATACTTGTTTCCCTGTTTTTCCACATTTCATTAATTATTTCATTCCATGTCTTAACTATTACATGCTTTAAATACTTCTCATGCCTCTATTTGCTACTTGACAATTATTATTCTCGTGTTAAAAATGTTAGATTCTCCCATGCTTCTATGATTTACTGCTACATGCCTTAATTGACTTACTTGTACCCTTCAGTTGACATTTATTTGACTTGTCTTAATGCTTAGAATCAATCATAGTGAATTCTTAATTTGAGACGAGATTTCCTTTCTGGTTCTGCTTCATATCCGTTAATCGTAGAGATTTCTTGTGACTCGAGTTGTTAAATTGATTGCACTTATTGATTTATTTATATTGATACGCTGGGATCGGATTGTGCGCCGCAACAGGTGAAATAAGGGTGGATTGATATGAAAAAATAAGGGTGAATTTATATTGATACGGTGGGATCGGGTTGCGCGCCGCAATAGGTGAAATAAGGGTGGATTGATATGGTGAAATAAGGGTAAATTATGATATTGATTCTGATCATATGGTGGGATCGGGTTGCGCACCGCAACAGTTTATGTTATTTACATTCCTTATTGCATTGTGTTACATTCCTTATTGCATTGTGTTATTTACATTCCTTATTGCGAACATATATTTATTTATTATTACTGATAATTACATGGAGGAATAAGAGAGAATTGTGTTGTACGGTGGGATCGGGTTGTGTATCGCAACAGTTTATGTTATTTACATTCCTTATTGCATTGTGTTATTTTTGGTACTTTCGTACGAGGTTCTAAGGATTGGTAATTTTGCCATTTACTGGTTTCCATGAGTTAACTGCCTTATTTTATTTTTGTATTTTCTTTTCCTGTCAATATTTTATACTGTGTGCAGGTTATTGTAAGTGATCGCCTTAGCCTCGTCACTACTTCGTCGAGGTTAGGCTCGGCACTTACAGAGTACATGGGATCGATTGTACTCATACTACACTCTGCACTTCTTGTGCAGATTTTAGAGTCGGTCCTAGTGGCGGTCCATAGATTGCTCGGGTCGGCTATTGAGTGGAGACTTGAAGTACAACTACTCGGCGTTCGCAACCTTTAAAGTCCCCTTCTTCTTTATCTTAGTTGTGTACTTTTTCTCAGACAACTTTACTTTTATTCAAACCTTTATTTGTACTATTCTAGTAGCTCGTGCACTTGTGACACCAGATTCAGGATTGTTTTTGCCTATATATATATATATATATATATATATATATATATATATATATATATATATATATATATAGGCAAGTTGCAATTTGGCCAGTCGACCAAAAATTATTACATTCAGAAAATATACAAAAAATATGTATGTTATGTATTATATATATATATATATATATATATATATATATATATATATATATATCTTCTTTATTGATATTTTGTTAATATACAAAAATTAATAATTTATAATTAGACAAATAACTAAAAACTATTTAAGAATAAAAAATAACAATAAAAAAAAATATGTAGGGAGAGAGAAAAAAAGTGATCGGCAAGAGTCAAAAGTAAAATGTCTAATAAATATTTTTACCATTGAAAATAGATTCGTATTGAATCAAAAATAATTATGATTAAATATTTAAAATAAAGGATAATCTAATAGTAAGAATTTGATCCAAAAAATTAAACTATATTTAATATTGAGAAGAAAATTAATTAAACTATATTTAATATTGAGAAGATAATTAAGTGTTTACATAAACTAATTAGCAAAGAAATTTTATTTAATTATTTCCAAATTCATCATATAATTAGATTATATTCCAAGTTGACAAAATCCTAGGATACATAAATTTGTCTTCGTAAGAAGAACATTGGGGATGAAAGAAACTAAAATATAGAGCAAAACTAGATATAGTATAATATCAAGTGTCATTGATTTTAAAAAAAAGGCAAACTTGAAGTAATAATCATGAAATGGAAGAACAAATATATTTTAAATAAGTTGTCAGTAATTATTTTTCTTTTTGTATTATTCCAAAAAATGACAAGTCCCAATATTTTCATTTTCACATTTCTAAAAGACCAAAAGATTTAATTTTTTAAATTTATTTATTTGACAAATTTTAAAATAATTGTGATAAAAGTACTTTTGTTTTATTTATTGGTGCTTAGTATTATGTACTAGGAATAACAATAATTTTATAAAATATTTCTGTCACGGCCCAAAATCTGCTACAGGTCGTGATGGCGCCTAACATTATTGTCATGCAAGCCAACAATAATTAATTAACTTCATTACCCATTTTTAGTATTTTTGAAATCATAATTCCCCTCAATTAAATAATGAGAGATAAAAGTTACAGAGTAAATGATAATATTTTCGCCACTACTATCCTGAACAACTCAGAAGTGCCCCCAAAACTAAGTGTCACAAGTGCATGAGCATCAACTAGGAAGTAAAATAAAATACAGAATTTGTCCGAAATACAAATTAGACAGGAAAAACATAAATAACTCTAAAGGAGACTCTGCTCGCTGCGGATCGTAATATAGGATGCAGCTCACCTAAATCCCTGCATTAACCACGTCTCTGTGCCCACAAGGCCACTAGACGTATATGTACCTGCACAAAAATATGCAGCAAGTATAGTATGAGTACGTAAATAAACGTGTACCCAGTAAGTATCCAATCTAACCTCGAAGAAGTAGTGACGAGAGGTCGACCCGACACTTACTATGGGCTAACAATAAAAATATCGATGTTATAATTAAGCATGGATTACATAATATAACTGAAAACTCAATAACCGGAAATAATGGTCAATCCTTTTACTAATAGAAATTTCCAAATTTATTTTCATCATTTAACAATTTATATCTCAAGCCAATGGAACAATGTCAATTATTATTAGTTCCAAAATATTATCATGCGCAAATCATGCGGAGGTCGTATGGCCGGGTCCACCATATAAATATAAATTGTGCACTGTCGAGGGTCGAACAACACGAACCAACATATAAATATAAAATGTGCAATGTCGAGGGTCGAACGGCACGAACAATAGATGCATTTATTATCCTGCCGAGGCGAATGACCCGCTCCCATGAGAGTATTGAAGATTTATCCCGCTCACGGAATATATTTGCAACACGGTTGAACAATGATTTATCCAGTTATACTAATATCCCTCAATTCCTTTCAAGAAATAAAAATACGAAATTCAAATGAAAACTTTCAAATCTCGAAATCCTCAATTTCAACTCATTTCAAAACAATTAACAAGCATACTCAGTCTCAATTCTTTTCAAGTCAAATAATAAACATAATCAAATAGCGGTATCAACAAGGCATGGTGTAAACCTAAAACTACCCGGACATAGGCATAACTAGTAGCTACGTACGGACTCTCGTCACCTCGTGCGTACGTAGCCTCCGCAAATAAGAGCACACATGAATTCATTTCACCTATGGGGTTAATTCCCTCTTACAAGGTTAGAAAAGAGACTTAGCTCGCCTCAAAGTCCACTTTCCGATCCAAGATTATGCTCAAACCCTCAATTCGGTGCCAAACAATTCAAAAGTTCATATTCCAACAATTAAAGTGATCACCCAACCCTAAATGTAAGATCCCTAAAATTCACCTCCAGGCCCACGTGCCTGGATTCCGAAAATTTTCGAAGAAGTTGTTACCCATAACCCCATGAAGTCATATATATTATTTTTACCAAATTCCATAACCATTTTCGTGGTCAAATCTTATTTTTATCCAAAATCTAGGTTTTCATCTAAATCCTTGATTTCACCAATTTTAACTTGTTAATCTACCCATAATCTTTGTATTTAACTCATGTTGTATAGAAATTACTTATCTCAAAGTACTATGTGAAAGCACTCTTCCAAAAGCTCCAAAAATTGCCCAAGAGATGAAAGAAAATGAGCCAAATAGCCTAAGTCCCACATTTAATAAAGTTGTGCACAGGTCGCAGATGTTGCATTTGCGACACCTGGTTCGCAAATGCGACAAAATCATCGCAAATGCGAAGGCTGGCCATCTCTGACAGGGTCGCAAATGTGAAGGGGGCCAGTTCGCAAAAGCGGCAGGGTCTTCGCAAATGCGAAGCCCTCAGAGCCTTTCCAACTTCGCAAATGCGAATGTCTCTTTGCAAATGCGATCAAAACTTCGCATTTGCGAGACCTGCAACTCCGGCCCAGAAACACCAGAAAACTATAGCTTTTCCTCATCCTAAATTGGTCTGAAACCATCCCGAAATACACCCAGGGCCCCCGGGACCCCGTTCAATCACGCAAACCAGTCCCATAACATAATATAAACTTGCTCGAGGCCTCAAATCACATCAAACAACATTGAAATCATGAATCGCAACCCAATTCAAGCTTAATGAACTTTAGAACTTCAAACTTCTATATTCGATGTTGAAACCTATCAAATCACGTCCGATTGATCTCAAATTTTGCACACAAGTAACATTCGACATTACAGGCCTATTTCAACTTCCGGAATCGAAATCCGACCCCGATATCAAAAAGTCCACTCCCGGTCAAACTTTCCAAAAACCTTCAAATTTCTAACTTTCGCCAAATGACCCCGAAAATGACCTACGGACCTCCAAATCTACTTCCGGACGCGCTCCCAATTCCAGAATCACCATACAGAGCTATTCCTAGACTCGGAATCCCAAACGGACATCGATAACATTGAAATGCACTTCAACTCAAATTTATGAAATTCTTTTAAAATGCCAACCTTCCACAATAGATGCCAAAATGCTCCCGGGTCATCCAAAACCCGATCCGAACATACGCCCAAGTCCAAACTCATCATATGAACCTGTTGGAACTTTCAAATCTCGATTTCGAAGTCATTTACTCAAAAATAAAACCTTGTCAATTCTTCCAACTTAAAGTTTCCGAAATGAGAATTTTCTTTCCAAACCAACTCCGAACTTCCCAAAATTCAATTCCGACCACGCGCACAAGTCATAATACCAGAAGTGAAGCTACTCATGGCCTGAAACTGCCGAACGACGTGCTAGAGCTCAAAACAACCGGTAGGGTCGTTATATTCTCTCCCACTTAAACATACGTTCGTCCTCGAACGTGCTAAGAACTGCGCTGGAGTTGTCTGAAATCACCGATTAACACCTTGTGCACCTACACATGCTACCACAACTCAGTTGAGCACATTAGCTCGAACCAATCTGAAGATCTCCCCCTTGATTTAGTCAAGCAAGCCTTAGAGTCAAATTCCAACATTCGGAGTGCTCCACCATGCATGTTTCCAACATACGAACATTGTATCAATCACTACACACTAAAACAAACACGATTGTATACCCTTACTGAATTCATACCATGCACCATGTAACTCATTTTCCCAAGGCAATCTTTCCCAAGCACCACAGCTAAAATTTCCACTTACCCGAAACCCGTAGTATACCTCATGACTAATTTAAGCCTTGCTTCAACTCTCGCAATACTACCACGATGGAAAAGATGTGTAGAACTCATAACCACCTGTCGAATCACAATTTATGGAGTCTCTCCTCCCGACAAGAACCATTACCTCATTTTGGACTGAATAACAATATTTACTCTTTAATATGCCTTATATAAATCTGATCGCACTGATCCCGAGTACAATAATCTCATCTCCCCCAGTACAAGCTGCTCAGACAATAAGACACCTCAGACACTGAAAAAGCCTCATATGATACCACAATATGCTAACAAGCTACAAACTCGAATGTGATACATAAGGAAATGAACTCTAGAAAGAACTACTCAACCCACACAACTAATTAAACAACCGGAAGGATGTCATGGACCTCCCTCAGAAATTGAGAAACAAAACACACAAGAATATATATGGGAAACTATACTCAACAACACACTATTTCGGCGTGCAATCCGATCCAACCATGATATATGTGGTGGCGTGCCACCTGATCCAAACAACATGCTTGTGGCGGCGTGCCACCCGATCCACACATAATAATCTATAAGGAAATACTTACCGAGCTATAATGCTCATAACAACGAAATACCCGAATATCGACCACAAGCACGCCAAGTGCATGATAACTAAGGTGTGATATATTATCTGTATCTCGAGAGCCATCATGCTCACATAACACCATCGCTACGTAGGACCTCAACACACGTGCAATTAATCAAGCCGCCTCACAACCACATGGCACAATAAAGATTTACATGAAATAGCCGACGACGAAGTAACATCCAACGTCCGAATACTCCTCCATAAGGAGTGTTATGCTGAATGAACACACCTAGGCCGGTGTAGACTACACATCCATATTTGGACCCATCAACGGACCTCAAATCAATCCCGATCGTATCGCACTGGGCTAATATCCTTTTGAGGATCCACAATAACCCCTTTTTCCCATGACATACAAGAACAACCGTCAAGTCCAGAACAACTTCCACAGTCCTCAACCAAACGAACCGAGCACCCTTCAAGCATAAATTCTCACATTAGAGATAGTACCATAAACTCCATACTTGGTTTCAATCTTTAATCAATCAGGTGACTATATGTCACACTTATACAATCTTTTTGTGGGATACGCTCCCACGATCTTCCGCACCAGGTACAAAGTCTGCATATCCATGCCACCGGCCACATTAATGTAGTAAAGCAAATCAAGAATCTGCAATCAGTACACAAAGCCTCTTACACAGGACACCGGTCTCACGTGACGCTAAAGACAACACCAACTTACTCTAATCATCTGGATTCTTCCCTGCTCATCCGAGCTTGTGACAGTCTTGTCAACATCAAACTGAAACCTCGATCCTCAACTTTCCAATTTCATGTCGCTCACCGCACCTGTCCTATCAATGTGTGAGAGCACAAGAATTCCATCATAACTCCTTAACCACTAATAGGATACACACTTCATCATATAGAGACCTTTCACTTAACTCATTTCAGAAGAACCATTGCAACACACGAGTGAATTCCCGTAACCGTAGAAAATACAATCCTCAAGTAGTGGTCTAAACCACCATAACCCTTTCGGGATCTATCTACACATAACGGGCCAAAATACTCGAATGCCTCGCACGTACCTCCACAAATCACATGTATAACTTAACAAGCCGAAGGAACTGATCATTGCCACCATTATGCCAGTTCAACCATTGCTAACCGATCCAACTTCTTCTAACTTAGATTGTACTTGCCTTAGTAATAATAATAGCTCCATTAAAAACATACGAACCCAAATTCGCACTCATCCTAAGTGACCTTATTTCACGAGACCATGTCATCTCCAAACCCACGAACTATATCATACTCTCCTTGTGCGCATATGCACATCCTCAACTTGTACACCCATTCTGATAATTCCTCTACGAAGCTGAAATTATTTTTCTCCCATTCCTCCAATGCTACACCACAGACTGAAGATAACATAGAAAACTCCAAGCCCCTTTCATAATTTGCTGCAAAAAGCTCGATAATTAACCATACTATGGACTAGAAGTCCTTAGGCACCGCACTTTACTTTTTGAATCTGCTAGGACCGTTGTTGAGAGTCACCCACTCAGACTTGGTCCCGAATATAATCAAACTCTAATGCCCTGCTAGCACATGAACACCCCCTCTAAGAAGCACCTGGTTGAATCACCTTTCTCGTACATCACATCTACATGAAGCATAAACTCTGAGTCTTCCCAAAACCTAAACATGAATCAATTAAGGCCAAATATAGTACACATTTCCCAAATCCTTTGCTCAAATTATCACTGATGTTTTATTTCCTTAGTTGTAATAACCCACCAATATGCCGATAACCAAAAACCTCACAAGTAAACAACCATGCAATCTAACCGTAGGCGGTGGGATTCTCCCACTTAGCTTGGAGCCACTTATTACATAACTCTGGAACCCACCAAAATTCCTTATCCCCCATTGACATGATCTTGCACAATCAACCCGCCAAATTCATCAAAATCCTTCTGTTAACATTTCATGAACACTCTGAATCACTAGCCACATTTACATATTCGACCTCTTACCGGATAGCCAATAAAATTCTTCGTGGAAGCTTCGTCAATACCATGCAACTGCTAACCTACTCACAGGAGATAACTCACCTGTGTAAACTCCATGCCGACACCCTCCACGACGCTGCACCGAGTACAATTACTATGAAATCCATAAACCATCCTGAGCCTGTGCTCATTCACCAGCTGTACAAGTCCGTTCACTCCTCATGGACATCAACTAAAGGTGCGACAATACATTCCAATCTAAAGTCATGTTGTTTCCTTCCTCATATCAAGTAACTCATTTCCGTCGTATCCAACCTTTCTCCGTATAGAAGCTAATATTCCAAATTAAGCCCGTAGACCTAATCACTGTCCACCATGAATCCCAAATCACTCTAAACTTTCCTCAAGGTGTGTAACCCTCCTACCACAGAACCCATATGCTACTCTGCCACTCTCCCGCTTTGGTCAAACCCTCTCCTTTGAGCAACTACTCGACTTCTGCTTCTCACTCTTGGCCTTCTAGAAATTTAACCACCGCAAGACACTTCCCACATGCCCTTCCTCATCCTCCGCTGCCCAGTTGTTACCTTAAATCAAAATCCATCTCTGTAGCACTTGAATCAATAAATCGCTACCAACTTTAAATCTCTCCGAAGATCATCCTTCTCGAGCCATCAACACTAGGAATATTGATTTGACCCTGAACCACTGCACACCATGATCTCTTACAGCCACTTCCTTGACACTATTTCACAATACTCTGCCCCAAAGGCGAATTGAAGAAGACCATAACACCGGCGAACTTAACACATTCAATCAAGGACGACGACACCACATCATAGATGAAGATTCCACCAAGCTCGAAAATACCAAGTCTCGTTACTTCATCAACCCTACCTGAACACTCATGGTCCGGTTGTCTTTCCTTCGCCGAAAATAAAATACTGAATCTCTGAATCAAGTACTGAGTAAAACCTCATTTCAAGTCACTGCCTCAACGCATAGACAAGCATCCTACCATTACACAAACATTGTGCAATAGCAACGCACAAATCGTTATAATAATCAATGCCAAATCTCAAAACCTTAGGTAACACTGATACTGAGCTGAAACGAAAATGGCCTTTCGCAAGGCAACGAGAATAGCCCAATCAAATACGCAAGGAGAAACATCATGCGCCACATCTGTAGTACTACTACAATTCCTCGATTCCCAATTTATAACAAGCGCTTCACGTCGCATAAGATTGAATGGGAAGGAAATAAAGGCATAAGCCTCAAAGGAATAAAAACGCACGATGAGGAATCAAGAATGGAAGTGCTCCTAACAGCCATGTAGTCTCCCGAAGATAAGTATAGACATCACCGTACCGATCAGCAAGACTCTACTAGAATCGCTCATGAATTATGAGACCTAAGTGAACCTAGTGCTCTGATACCATGTTGTCACGACCCAAAATCTATTACAGGTCGTTATGGTGTCTAACACTGCTGCCAGGCAAGCCAACAATAATTAATTAACTTCATTACCCATAGGATGCGGATCGTAACATAGGATGCAACTCACCTAAGTCCCCGCATTAACCACGCCTTTGCGCCCACAAGGCCACTAGACGTATATGTACCTGCACAAAAATGTACAGCAAGTGTAGTATGAGTACGTAAATCAACGTGTACCCAGTAAGTATCCAATCTAACCTCGAAGAAGTAGTGACAAGGGGTCGACCCGACACTCACTATGGGCTAACAATAAAAATATCGATGTTATAATTAAGCATGGATTACATAATATAACTGAAATCTCAATAACAGGAAATAATGGTCAATCTCTTTACCAATAGAAATTTCCAAATTTATTTTCATCATTTAACAATTTATATCTCAAGCCAATGGAACAATGTCAATTATTATTAGTTCCAAATAATTATCATGCGTAAGTCATGCGGAGGTCGTACGGTCCGATCCAACATATAAATATAAATTGTGCACTGCCGAGGGTCGAATGACACGAACCAACATATAAATATAAAATGTGCACTACCGAGGGTCGAACTTCACGAACCATTGATGCATCTATTACCTTGCCGAGGGGAACGACCCGCTCCACAAGAGTAGTGGAAATTTACCCCGCTCGCGGAATATATTTGCGACGCAGTTGAACATAGATTTCTCTAGTTATAATAACATCCCTCAATTCCTTTCAAGAAAGAAAAATACAAAATTCAAATGAAAACTTACAAATCTCGAAATCCTCAATTTCAACTCCTTTCAAAACAATTAACAAGCATACTCAATCTCAATTCTTTTCAAGTCAAATAATAAACATAATCAAATAACGGTATCAACAAGGCATGGTGTAAACCTAAAACTATCCTGACATAGGCATAACTAGTATCTACGTACGGACTCTCGTCACCTCGTGTGTACGTAGCCCGTGCAAATAAGAGCACACATGAGTTCATTTCACCTATGGGGTTAATTCCCTCTTACAAGGTTAGAAAAAAGACGTACATCGCCTCAAATCCCACTTTTCGATCCAAGATTATGCTCAAACCCTCAATTCAGTGCCGAACAATCCAAAACTAATCATATAGTATATAAACTTATCAATACATGTTCAAAAGTTCATATTCCAACTATTAAAGTGATTACCCAAACCTAAATGTAAGATCCCTAAAATTCACCCACGGCCCACGGGCCCGGATTCCGAAAATGTTCGAAGAAAGTTGTTCCCCATAACCCCATGAAGTCAAATATAAAATTTTTACCAAATTCCATAACCATTTTCGTGGTCAAATCTCATTTTTATCCAAAACCTAGGTTTTCATCTAAACCCTTGATTTCACCAATTTTTACATGTTAATCTACCCGTAATGTATGTATTTGACTCATGTTGTGTAGAAATTACTTAACTCAAAGTGCTAGGTGAAAACCCTCTCCCAAAAGCTCCAAAAATCGCCCATGAGATGAAAATAAATGAGCCAAATGGCCTAAGTCCCGCATTTAATAAAGCTGTGCACAGGTCGCAGATGTCGCATATGAGACACCTGGTTTGCAAATGCGACAAATTCATCGCAAATGCGAAGTCTGGCCATCTGTGACAGGGTCGCAAATGCGACCAAAACTTCGCAAATGCGAAGGGGGCCAGTTCGCAAAAGTGGAAGGGTCTTCGTAAATGTGAAACCCTTAGAGCCTTCCCAACTTCGCACATGTGAATGGCTCTTTGCAAATGCGATCAAAACTTCGCATTTGCGAGACCTGCAACTCCAGCCCAGAAATACCAGAAAACTGGAGCTTTTCCTCATTCTAAATTGGTCTGAAACCATCCCGAAACACACCTGGGGCCCCGTCCAATCACGCAAACCAGTCCCATAACATAACACAAACTTGCTCGAGGGCTCGAATCACATCAAACAATATCGAAATCATGAATCGCAACCCAATTCAAGATTAATGAACTTTAGAACTTCAAACTTCTATATTCGATGCCGAAACCTATCAAATCACGTCCGATTGACCTCGAATTTTGCACACAACTCACATTCGACATTACGGACCTATTCCAACTTCCAAAATCGAAATTCGACCCCGATATCAAAAAGTCCACTCCCGGTCAAACTTTCCAAAAACCTTCAAATTTTTAACTTTCGCCAAATGACCCTGAAATGACCTACGGACCTCCAAATCCACTTCTGGATGCGCTCCCAATACCATAATCACCATACGGAGCTATTCCTAGACTCGAAATCCCAAACGGACATCGATAATATTGAAATTCACTTCAACCCAAATTTATAAAATTCTTTCAAAATGCCAACCTTCCACAATAGGAGCCGAAACGCGCCCGGGTCATCCAAAACCCGATCCGGACATACGCCCAAGTCCAAAATTATCATACAAACTTGGTGGAATCTTTAAATCTTGATTCCAAGGTCGTTTACTCAAAAATCAAACCTTAGTCAATTCTTCCAACTTAAAATTTTTGAAATAAGAATTTACTTTCCAAACCAACTCTGAACTTCCCAAAATTCAATTCCGACCACGCGCACAAGTCATAATACCTGAAGTGAAGCTACTCATGGCCTCAAACCTCCAAACGACGCACTAGAGCTCAAAACAACCAGTCGGGGCATTACAATTTCCTCTTAAGTCCAATAAAATATTTTGGACAACCATTTGTTTTTTTTTCTGTATTAGATAGTAGTAGTAACAACAGTTTGGTATTCATAAAAATTAATTATGTGATTTCGTAAAGTTTCATAGTCATTGATATGAGATACACATGTAAAACGTACCTAAAAACTAGAATACTATAAAAATTGAGGGAACTAATGTAAAAAATTGATAAACCAAAATGCATGCACATGTAAAGTTGAACGACTTTTCTACCTTTTAGTTAAGGCTAAATACATCGACATACCCTTAAAGTTGTTCACACTTTTTACTTAGACACTTCATCTTAAGTCTGTCTCATTTGAACACTTCAACCACATCTCAAATGTGTCATTTAGACACAAAATGATAAGGCAAAATGGCCTCCTGGCCACTTAAACTTGTACCCAATTGTCATGCCAGTAAATAAACTTTCAAAATTCACATATGAACGCTTAAACTTGAACATAAGTGAACTAATAAACACCTCTGACATATGACTCAATCTACGTGGCATCAGTTATTCCTAGTCAGCTGTGGTGCATGTAAGTCACGCCTGGCAGAAGCGTGAATGTTATTTTTTCAATGGCCAATGGTAATAAACCCAAGGGCCCATCTATTTAGAGGGCTTCTTCTTTCTTATTTGTCCTATAACCTCCATTTTTGACTTATAAAAGCTCTGAATCTCTTCTTCTCTTCAATTGTTTTACAAATTCAAGTCAATTTTTTTCTTCTCTAGGTTGGTATTTTATTCTTCAGGCCAAGAATTTGATAGAAAGTCGTGTAGTTTGTCGTTGTGGAGTTGACGTTGTTATGTGAATAACCTGGAAGCCTACCAATCCAGGTAGAAGGTTCTAAGGATGCTCAAATTATGGTACAACTAGTTGCTATAAATTTTTCAGGTAGGTTGACCTACCTCTTCCAGGTCATTACAAACAAGTAATTTCAGGACTGCTATCAAGAATTCGCGTCAATGAGAAGCGAAGGAATAAGGGAAAACAATATGTAATTGAGTTTGTTGTTGCTACACTGCTCTTTGTAGTGTTATTCTTAGCTTAGGATCTTTGTATTGTATGTTTATTCTTAACAAACAATGATAATGTCAAGTGTATGAAGTATTTTTCTGTAATGAAAAGTGATGTTTGGCATTAACATCTGAACATATATTAAACAAGTTCAAAACAACTATTTTGATTGTCAAAAGTAGGCCATCAAATCTGCATACTAGCATAAACCAGTTTACTACTGTGCCTAAAACCAAACCAAAACAACATTAACTAAGTTCTGAATATTTCAGACTAAATCTTCCATAAAATAATCTACAAATAAGTACTGATACTAACAGGCTTAAACTTTCACAAAAGAAATATTTTTTTTCAAATCATTATGGTTGAGACAGGTTGAAGTTGGACTGAGATTGGCTCAGGTTTGGTTGAGTTGAAGAAGGAGCTTCAGATTGGCTCAGGGTTTCCAGAGTTTGTCTCCTTCTAGTCTGTTGTTGAAGTTGCCTTTATGTTACTACATTTGTTCCTTTCCACCTTAGTCCAGGTGCTCTATATCCAAGATCAATATTGGTCTGGCTAGCATCAATTATTTGCCTAGGATCATGTGTCACTCTGTCCCTTATCCCAAACTACATTCAAATAGAAATATAATTTTAGAACTTAGTATAGTAATTAGACATAATAATTGGACATAATTTCACATACTTACCCTCTCTATGATTGTCCCTGATTCACCAAACAGTATTTCAAATCCAGCAGTCCTAGGCCTTCCACCTAAAGTTCTAAGAATTTATTGAAGAGTCCTTGATCTTTCTTCTATAGTAACAGATTGTTGTGTTCTTGATCCACCATCAACAGTAGTTCCATAATCTCTTTGTGTTGCATATCTATCTGTTGCAGTAGTAGAAGATTGTTGTGTTGCAGATCCACCACCAGCAGTAGTACCAGAATGACCTCTTGATGCAGTTGTAGTAGCCTGGGCATTTGTAGTACTACTCCCAGCACCAGCAGTTGAACTTTTCCCTTTCTAAAACACCCAGAATATAAAAAATTCAGCAAAAGACTAAAAAATACTTAAAGCATAAGGAGTATTTGATTCTTACCAGGATTGCACAGCCTTTCTTGTTATGCCCTACTGTCTTGCAATGAGAACAGGTCATTGGTGTCCCCTTCCTTGATCTCTTACCAAATTTCTTTGTAGGTTCATCTTAAGCCTTCCTTTTATATTTCCTAGGTCTACCAGGCATCTTAGTAATTACATGAGGCTCAACTTTGGGGTTTTGAATTGGAGGCCACATCTCCATGTTGGTCATTGGTTGAATGTAACAATTGAATGCCTTGAGGTATGTTTCCTTCTTATACCAATGCTCAAAATAGTCAGCAATGTCATAGCTTTTAAATAAATTGCACAAAGTATATGGGAGCAGGGTATGCCTTTCAGTTACCACATTCTACATGTGCACTCTTTCTTTACAAAATCAACTATGTGTTTGTAATTCCATCTTGGATATAAAATCTAGTGTCCCCATTCCATTTATATTCATACTTAGTGGCTCTTATAGATTGCTGTTCAATGTATCTCATTGCCATAGGAGATATATCAGAATTCTACTTTGTAGCAAATTCTCTCATATTAGTCATCATCTCCATTACCTTTACTCTAATCTCTTCCAATATGGTTATGATTGACTTGTGCCTAGAAGTAAGTATCCAACTATTGAAGGTCTCACACATGTTGTTCTCCACAACATCACACTTACTACAGTCTTTAAAAAAGGCCCTGCACCATTACTGTTTGGGATATCTAAGCAAGTCTTCTATGTCAGGCTGATTAATAATCTTATCTTTGTAATGTTAACTATCCAAGCCGTGTTAGCAAGCTTGTTCCTTGTGACTGGGAAGCATGAATGGACAGGGTAGTATGTGCTAACAGTGAAGTTCTGTGTGTGGCCTTGTAAACTGCCTAAAATATGCCATCTACTAGAGTTCAAACATGTTTCCCTGACCCTATTCCTCTTATTTGGTCTCAACTTTAACTAAACTCTCCTCTATACAGCATAGTCTTATAAAGCAGATCTTAGCCCGGTCACTTAAGAATTCTCTGAGATGGTCATTTTTCAGCAATGTCGCCACCTTCTCACGCAGATGCCGGCAGTCCCCCAGTCTGGTGGCCGTTGGTCCCATGGTACTCGCACTATAGAATAAGATCCCTCTAATTGGGGTCTGATCTTATCGGCCTCGGGAACTGTGCATCCTTAATGTTTTTCATAGTCGACACTAGTTTCACTACGTTGACGTTGAAGCTGTATTAGGATAGTCTAGGTTAGGTAGAGTCCCGGGGCCCCGATACCTCCTTATCTTGCAATGATCTGTTATTTCGACCGCGATCCACTCTCCTATTAGTAGCGAACCTATCTACCTAGCGGAAACCTCCACCGCATCCTTCGGCCCTTTCGTAGGGCAAAAGTCGACCTCTAGAAGACCGTCAATCTGTGTCGAAATCACCCTTCACCTTCTCCTTATTCTTTTCTCGGTCCCGACCCTTGGTTGATGCCGGGAATCCGAACTGGTCATCCTCTATTCTTATCTTCGACTTGTAGCGGTTATGTATGTCTATCCACGTTGTTGCTTGGAACTTGAGCAGACTTTTTTCAATTTCCCAAAAGTGTCAGAACTCCTTGGATTCAGCCCTTTAGTAAATGTCGCGGCTGCTTATTCATCCGTCACGGCCGTCGCAACATCCTTTCCTTCTAAAATCTTGTCATGAACTCCCGCAAAAATTCAGACTCTCCTTGCGCAATCCAGAATATGTCGGCCTTTCGATCATGTACCTTCTTGGCCCCGACATAGGCCTTGATAAAAGAATCTATGAGAATCTCAAAGGAATCTATTAGATGCTCTGGTAAAAGAAAATACCATGTCAGGGCCCCTTTCGTGAGGGTCTCCCCGAATTACTTCAATAAAACTGACTCAATCTCGTGTGGAACTAAGTCATTTCTCTTCATTGTTGCTGTATAGGTGGTGATGTGCTCTTGAGGATCCGAAGTCCCATCATGTTTTTGAAGGTCTGGCATCTGGAACCGCTTCGAGTTCAACACTGACATCGTGCTTGGTTTGAACAACTACTAAGTGTATTTTTTTGAATCTGGTCCTTTCAATTCTGGCGGTGTGCCCGGGATCTAGTCCATTCAGGCATTTATTTCCCTCATGAACTGTATGAGTTCGATTTTAAAGGGATCATTCTTATTATTATTATCAGATCCGTTGTCGTTCCCCCCGGCCTTGTCGAAGTCGACCTCACCTCTCGGGGTATTGTTATCAACCCTCAATGCTGGTTTTTTAGGCATACTTCTTACATAGGCAACAATGTAATAGAAAACAATGGGAACAGTAGATTAGAGTATTAGAACCTTATAGCCATGATATCTAGATGAGCAGTACACTAAAAGTAATTAAAGCAATTGATAAATTGATTATTTGAAGTCCTATAGGCATGGTATCAAGGTACGTAAAAATATTGCATTGCTGCGCCCTATAGACATGTTATCTAAGAGTGCACAGTAGTGGAAACAGGTACAGCAAATACTTGAAATAACATGTTTTGACAAGTTAAGTGATGTGTGTGCACGTGACTCCTATAGGCATGCCTTCTGCACATGAAATTAAAAGCGTGTACAGCAAATAGCAAATAAACCACATAGGTCCTATAGGCATGCTTTCTACCCATTTATGTGAGAATTAGAGTACCCTAACCCCTTTTTACTAATTCCCCCATATGTTTTGTTTGTAAATTATTGCAGGCCCAAAATAATGAATACAATGCAAATATTACATATTGAAAGACTACATGCCCAATAAACAGAGCAGGCCCAAAAGAAGAAATAACCCAGTAACACCCGGGCCTTCAGCAAGATCACTTTTCACACGAACAGTAGACCCATATCCAAGTACACCTCAAGCGTGAGAGTGTATCAATTACACAACCCACCACACACGAACTCGCACTAGGCTAGAGGGAGGGACCATACATGGCAACAAATTGACAACACTAAAGTCTATTAACAGTGATACTTCATAGGGGCAGGATTACATAAACATATTATCATTCTTAGAAGCTAAGGGAACAATATTGGTCAAACAAGAGGGCTTGAACATGCCAATTAGGTGGACAGCTTTAACATAGCAAGTTTGACATAGAAAACTAACACCATATTAAGCAATCATTCAACAAAGGAAAGGGTGTAGCATGCTGAACATAGTCACACATTAAGAGGGCTTAAGAAGTAGGTCTATTGAGTTAACAAGGTAAACACACACATGCTAAATCTCTAGAAATCAAGTTTAGCACAAGATATTTGCTAGAATTAGTCAGAAAAGCCTTTAAACGAGTGAGCCTTATTCAAGATAATTATAGTCAGAAGGATATGCAATTTCACATGAAGATTTCTAACATGGGAGCCTAACAGTACTGCAACAACCTATTAGCATGGTCTACAACAGGCCATAACAGTGCCAAAACTCATCAAAATATGTATCACTTAAGAGGAATAGGACAGGAGAGCATAATCATTCATACCAATTACCTTGACATAAGAGAAACTAACATGGAAATTTGCCCTACGAGCAATCCTAAAGACATAAGATTAACAAATTAAACATATATTAGAACTTAAATGGCATGGAAACATGCCTTAGCTAGTCAATACAGCCTCATAAATTTATCATGTTGGGCAAGAATAACTCAATAAGGTCTGAAACACAGACATAGAGATACAGGACAAGGTAGGTAATACATATTAGTTTAGTAGCACTTAAGAAGACTGGAATCCATTCTCATAATGAAAGCATATTACCTGTACTGAAGCCTACTGAATTCAAATACTAAAGAACATGAAACTGCAGGGGATTGTCAAATTAATATAATGGCAGTAAAGAATACAGTATCAGGGATCCATGAATAGCAAGGAAAAATGAATCATGCTTACAAAAGTTTAAACAACATTGGCACATAGAACACACATGTCATAGACAAAGAGAAAGGAAAATAGTTAAAATTGTAAGAGTCAAGGACACTAACCAGTAGCAAAGTTAAACGAGCAAAAGAGTGAGGAGTTTAGAATATTGCTAGTGATTTAGTAGCAGCAATTGAAAGAGAACCCCAAATCCCCGATGCTTCAGAGTTCACAAGAGCCTCGAGAAGAGCTCCGAGCAGTGCTCGTACCGTAGGAGGTCGTTTTAATAGTATTATGGCCTTGGCTTTCAGCTGGGCAACAATTCAACGATTTCAGAAAGTCTTCGAGTGTATCAAAATAAATGAACGAGTGAAAGAAGAGAATAGTGAGAGTAACAGCAGTAATGAAGTCTGTTCAAAAGGAAAATTGGGAAGGGTTTATATAGTAGCCAAAATCAAACATCCAAACAAGGAAACGTAATAAATCAAACACAAATAAGGAAATAAAGCATGCAAAAACAATTTAGGAGAAAAAAATCAAGTAAACCCTAGTTCAAGAAGGAGAATACAAATAGTCAGATATCTCACTGAATCGGACCCATATAGCCTGGTAATGAGTGTATACATACGAAATATCATCTGAATCTAAAAATAATTGAGCTTGATTCCCTCAATTCAGAGCCTGGCACTTGCCCAAAATAGGCGAGTACTATGTGATACCAAAATCGTGTAATAAATAACGAGACCGAGCATAAATGGAAAGGGAATCATAGAGTGATTCCATGTTGAGGTCAGAGTTTGGACATAATAAAAGAGGCGGCTGCTAGGGTTTGAGAGGAGAGGAAAAGAGAGGATTTAGGGGCCGCGGTCTTAGAGAAATGGTAGGGTTTTGGGCGGGTTTGGTTAAATAAAGAGGGAGAGTAAACTAGGGTCGTTGATCTTGAGAGATCAACGGTCAGGATTTAAAAATGAACGGGGCGGGTCATAAAACAGGTACCGACCGGGTCTATTAAATGGTCGTTTGGTTTGGGATGGGGGCTATTGGGCTAAGGATTTGGGCCAAATTTGGTCCGAAAATTACTTAAAACTTGGCCATAGATTAAATACACAAAATTATCTAAAAATAATTTATAAAAGTAATTAAAAAATTAAAAAATATTATTTATGCAACAAAATTATTGAAAATAATAACTTAACATTATAAAAAATATAAAATGCTATTTTGGTACAAATAATATAATAAAAACATAATTATGCCTGAATATAGGTTATTATAGCAAAATTACGTAAATAGCTAAAAATAAAAATGTAATTATATAAAATAAAGTAAAAATATTATTAAATACACATGTAGACGTAAATAATAAATTTGGATGATTAAGTCATCACAAAATAATTTAAAGGGGTAATTAATAAATATTTAAGTAATTTAAATGCAAGAAAATTAATTTTAAAGCTCTAAACATCATGGAAAGATTATAAAAATATTTGTATAAATCTTTTAAATTAAGTAAAGAAGCAAAATGACATTTTGAAAATATATATACTATTTAGAAAAATATGAGGGCAAAAATGGGTATCAACAGTTGCCCCTCTTTACCGGGGAATGATGAAAGAGTTGTCGGGTAAAGAAAATGATGACCAATTTTGCCCGAAGTGAGTGATGAATGATGTATTTTGAAATAATAGGGGTCGAACCCTGGTTCTTGAGTTGCCTACATATCCCTGGTTTTACGAGAATCAAGTCGTGTGTAGTTTTGGATCCAACGACGAACGAAACTAATGGAGTTGTTATAAGAATGTCGCATGTTTCAAAAGGTTCTTTTGGGTAGGATATTATCGTAAGTAACAGATGAATTTAGGTGGAGTCATGAATGCGAATTTGAACGTTACGGGTGTTTGAGGCAGATATTCGAATGGTCATAGAAAAAGTAATCAATTAGGGATCGTCAGTTACGTTTGAAGTAGTCAAAGGACGTGAACGTTGTGAACAGAAACCAGAGAAAAGATTGCTCCCATTTGTAGAACGGTTACCTCCCGAATTAGCTGCAAAACTTAAATTACGGTTCATGCGAATATACATGGATTATTGCAAAAATTTAAACATGATGCAAATTTCCTTTGGACCATGAAGGTTGTCTTCAGACGATGAGTATGATGTCCTTAGACCATGACGCCCTTGGACATGAAGCGTATGATAAGGGATTCACATGCCATGAAATGGTGTCCTCGGGCCATGAGGATGGTACCTCTGGACTATGACGCCTTTGAATAATGATGCACAGTTTCGAGAGATCCTCAAGCCATGGAATGGTGTTTTCAGGATATGAGGATGGTGCCTTTGGATTATGACGCCTTCGGACAATATGGCGATGTTTCAGCCCATGAAATGCAAAGATATGGCGATATTGATCGTTGATGGAGGAAACAGGTGATGCTTAGTCATATGCGAGGATAAGTCAAGACAAGGCTAAGTCTTGTATGAGATGAGGGCAGTATTTATCCCTTATGCGAAGAAAGAGGATAGTGCTTAGCCTTATGCAGTGTAGTGGAGACAGTGTTTAGTCTCATGCAAAGAGAGGCAATGTTTAGCCTTATGCAGTAATGGAGACAGTGCTTAGTCTCAAAGGAAGGCAGTATTTTAGCCTTATGCAAGGTGAGGGCAGTGCCTAGCCCTATGCAAGGAGTGGAGACAATACTTAGTCTCATGAAATGAGAGGCAATGTTTAGCCTTATGCAATGGTGAGGGCAGTGTTTAGCTCTGTGGAAAGAGTGGAGACAATGCTTAGTCTCGGAAAGGATACAATGCTTAGTCTCTGGCAAGGAAAGGCAAATTCTTAGCCTTATATAATGGTGAGGTCAGTGTTTAGCCCTATGCAAAGAGTGGAGACAATGCTTAGTCTCATGCAAGGAAAGGAGACCGTGCTTAGTCTTTGGCAAAGAAAGGCAAGCTTAGAATTATACAATAATGGAGGCAATGTTTAGCCTCATGAAAGGAATGGAGACAGTGCTTAGTCTCTGAAAAAGAAGGAAGTGCTTAGCCTTATGCAAGTGGAGGGCAGTGCCTAGCCCTATGCAAGGAGTGGAGACAATGCTTAGTCTTGTGCAAAGAAAGGCAGTTTAGCCTTGTGCGATGATGAGGGCAGTGCTTAGCCCTATGCAAGAAAAGCAATGAATAGCTGCGAGAGAGTAAAGTATTTCTTAGCTTGATGTGTTTGCGTTTGGCAACTTTATCGTTCTGAAGATAGAGATTTTGTTGTGTGTATGTATGTGCGAATATTACTGTTATGTTCATTGTGCCTGCATTCAAAGAACAATTGTGAGTTTTCAGGGGGACAGTTGGTTCGTGATCTTGATTCCTTGCTTCGCCTTTACATCTGTCATGGGGCCCTGCTTGAGCCACCCTGGGGGACATTTGGCTGCCATAGAAACAAAGTTTTCGAAAACGCATGCATTTGACAAATTATTTATAGAAATGTAATTGTTTGAAATATGTGATAATGCACGAGATCAAATAATTCAGATGAACTGGTGACTGTGATGCATTTAGAGACATTGCAACCTCCTTGCTTTAGAATTTTGAGGGTCCTCCTCAAAATTATGCCCCAGTTTAAATGCATACCTCTAATAACACATTCCTTGGTTGTTCCAAACGTGATAAAATCGGACAAACTCGAGATCTTGCCCCAGTTTATAATCATGGGGAAATGAAGATTTTATTAGGATATGACTGAACCCATAGGGCTGCCTACGTATCCCCTCTTAAATGGGAATCAGGTCAAGCGTAGTTCAGTTACATCAAATAGAAGATGCAAACAATCTTAAACATAATATCTCTTGACTGCGTCTGAATTGAAAGGTTTCGGACAAATCTCTCCGTCAATTTCTACAAGTATAAGTGCTCCTCCTATTAATACCCTATGAACCATGTAAGGACCTTCCCAGTTGGGTGAGAACTTCCCCTTGGCTTCATCCTGGTGCGGGAAGATTCACTTTAGCCCCAATTGCCCTGAAGTGAATTGCCTTGACCTGGCCTTTTTGTTGAAAGCTCTTGCCATTCTGTTATGGTAGAGTTGACTATGACATACCGCATTCATTCTTTTCCCATCAATGAGAGCTAGTTGTTCATATCGGCTTCGTACACATTTCACATCGCTGAGCTCAGCTTCTTGTTTGATTCTTAAGGAAGGTTCATGTCAATGGCCAACCTGAGTCCCAAGATGCATGCCTCATATTCTGCCATATTATTGGTGCATGGAAACCTGAGTTTTGCGGATACCGGATAGTGTTGACCAGTTTCTGATACTAAGACAACTCATATGCCTACTACTTTGAAATTTGCTGCTCCATCGAAGAACATCCTCCAACCATCATATGCCTCGGTGATATCTTCCCCTACAAATGACACCTCCTCATCGGGAAAATATATTTTTAGTGGTTCGTATTCTCCGTCTACGGGATTTTCTGCCAGATGATCCGCCAATGCTTGACCTTTGACTACCTTCTGAGTTACATAGACGATGTCGAACTCACTCAGCAATATTTGCCACTTTGCTAACTTGCCCGTAGGCAAGGGTTTCTGAAAGATATATTTTAGTGGATCCATCCTTGATATGAGATATGTAGTGTATGCATAGAAATAATGCCTCAACTTCTGGGCTATCCATGTCAAAGCACAGCAGGTGCATTCCAGCAAGGAGTACCGAGCTTCATAAAGCGTGAATTTCTTGCTTAGATAATATATCGCCTGCTCCTTTCTTCCAGTTTCATCATGTTGTCCCAAAACGCAACCAAAAACCCCATCTAATACAGACAAATAAAGCAGCAGAGGTCTTTCTAGCTCTGGTGGGACCAGAGCAGGCGGTTTAGATAAATACTCCTTGATTTTGTCGAAGGCTTTCTGGCATTCTTCAGTCCAGCTTGTTGCAGCATCTTTCCTCAGCATTCTGAATATTGGTTCACATATCACGGTTGATTGTGCTATGAAGCAGCTGATGTAATTGAGGCGCCCTAAAAAACTCATCACATCTTCCTTATTCTTTGGAGGTGACAAGTCTTGGATAGCTTTGACTTATTATGGGTCTAGCTCAATCCCTCGACGGCTGACGATGAATCCTAACAACTTTCCAGCAGGGACTCTGAAGGTACATTTTGCAGGATTCAACTTCAAATTGTATTTTCTAAGCCGGCCGAAAAATTACTTCAAGTCTGTTATGTGATCTGAACTCCTTTTAGATTTGATGATAACGTCATCCACGTGCACCTCTATTTCCTTGTGTATCATGTCATGGAAGATGGTTGTCATGACTCTCATGTAGGTGGCTCCAGCATTCATTAGACCAAACGGCATCATTTTGTAACAATATATCCCTCATAGTGTAATGAAGGCTGTCTTTTCGACATCCTCTTTATCCATCCAAATATGATGGTATCCTGCGAAGTAATCCACAAAGGATTGGAGCTTATACTTGGAACAGTAGTCAATCAGTATGTGTATGTTGGGCAACTGGAAATCATCTTTGGGACTCGTTCTGTTTAGATCTCGGTAATCGACACATACTCTAACTTTTCCATCTTTCTTTGAAACTGGCACAATGCTGGCCAACCAAGTCAGATATTCAACCACCCGGAGAACCTTGGCTTTGATTTGCTTGGTGACCTCCTCTTTTATCTTCAAACTCATATCCTGCTTGAACTTTCTGAGTTTCTGCTTTACCGGTGGACACATGGGATTAGTGGGTAGCTTGTGAGCCATTATGGATGTGCTCAAATCAGTCATATAGTCATAGGACCATGCAAAGATATCTTCATACTCTTTTAGGAATCTAATGTACTCTTCCTTCTCTGACGGTGATAGATGAATGTTTATACGTGTTTCCTTAACAGTTTCGAAATCCCCTAAGTTAACGGCCTCAGTTTCCTCCAAATTAAACTTTGGTTTATTTTCAAAGTTTTCTACTTCTCTCACAATTTACTCAGGTATGATATCATCTTCTAGATCCTCTGAATCACTATCCTTATGTTGCATTGTCTCATTATATGTCACAGTCGTAGATTCATCGGGATAGGTAATAATAATGCTAAAAAGAAAAATGTAAAAATAATAATAAATACGAAAAGCAGTAATGCATTGATAAAATCTTATAAACGTCAACAAGTGTGACTCGATGGCTCGAGCATTTATTTCAAAACAAAAATACTGAAAAATGTCTCAAATTCTCAAAACTATTTTTTTTAAAGTAATTCATGTAATTTTCCAGGCTACCAAGGAACTCGACGAGTCCAGGATGGTGCAGTGGTCCAGTTCTTGTGAACAACTCCTTTCTCCACGGTCTGAATGGAAAGGTCTTCCTCCTCCTCTTTAACTATTGCACTGCAGTCCATATCTTCTTCATCTAGAAATAGCTTCCTTATGCCAGCTAAAACTTCATATTCCTCAAATCCCCACATCATGTCAGCTTGATGGAATGTCTGGTGCAGAGGTGGTACCAATTGTTCCAGTGGATAATAAGTACCACACCATGGTGTTGACCAATTCTAGTATTCCAGCCACGTGTATTCATATCTGAGTCCAAAAGTCGTGCCATGACGTTGTGGTTGTACGAGTTTGGTGATCCCTTGAAGATTTTTGTCGAGACCCTTGTCGGGTTCATACCCCGTCCATAGCAGTATGCTTTCTATATTGTGATGGTATGTTTCTCCACCCAGTTTTTTTTCTGTTTTCGATGACTGGAACGGTCTGATTGGTGTAGATGGGGTTACTTCCATCTCCATGAATGATCACCTCCTGATGATTCCATTCAAACTTCACATCCTGATGCACCGTTGAAGCCACTGCACCGGCAGCATGTATCTATGGTCTCCCCAACAACAGGTTGTAAGTAGCAGATATATCTTGTACTTGGAACTTGACACCAAACCATGTCGGGCCCATCTGTAGACTGAGGTTGATGTCTCCAATGGAGACTCTATGAGATCCATCAAACGCCTTCACATTCATGCTTCACATTTGTATCTCGTACATACATTTACCTAATCTCTTTAGAGTAGTCAATGGGCGTATATTGAGACTTGAACCTCCATTTATCAAGACCCTGGCGATGAATTTAACCTCAAACTGTACCGTGATATGTAGCGCCTTATTGTGACTCATTCCTTCTAGTGGTAATTCATCTTCATGAAAGGTGATTTTGTGGCTCTCCAATACCTGCCCAACCATGTTAGCCATCTCGCCACTAGTGATGTTGGTGGGTACATAAGCTTCACTCAACACCTTCATCAAAGCATTCATGTGTGTCTGAGTTTTGCAGCAGTGTAAGATGGATATTTGAGCGGGTGTTTTGTTCAAGTGGTCAACCACAGAGTACTCTCTCGCTTTTACCTTTCTCCAAAGATCATCAGTGCCAGTCTCGACAACATGCAGCTTAGGTGCAGCTTCCTTGCTTGTTCCTCCCAGGTTCTCACGTGTATAAACTCTGCCAATTCTAGTCATACCTCGTGCCGCATCTGTTTCCTCCATTTTCGCTTTTCCTTTTCTTCGTGCTTCCGCAACATAGTCCCATAGGATGACATCAGACTTGTCGGATGGTGTGGGAGCTACCATTATAGTGAAGAGTGTAGTTACCTCGACTTCAAGAGGCGCTTAGGTCTGTACCACAACTGATGTGAGGATTACTGGAGATGTTTTAGGAGCATCCCCCTCTCAAATGAGTCTGATGGACCCCTCCTGATCCCATTTTTCATCAGTCTCTATCATATTTACTCCATCACCACTGTGATCCGGGAGAAGATTGTTACGAATATTTGGTGCAACTTCCTTTGCATGTATGACCTTAGTGTCGATCAGCGTCTGAATCTTATCTTTCAATATGCGGCACTCGTCAATGGTATGACCCTTCATGTCTGAATAATAGGCACATATTTTGTTGGGGTTAATCCACTAGGAGTAATTCTCCATAACAACAGCAAGAATATGAGTAACATAACTAGCAGCATTTAGTCGCTCGTACAGTTGGTCTATGGGCTCAACAATAGGGATGTATTGTCTAGGTGGTCTGCGGTCGAAATTTGGTTGTGATTTCTGGTAGTTTTGGCAGGCGGGTGGTGGTGAATGATAATATACGGGTTGAGTATTATAGGTATGGTAGGTGGCAGCAGGTTGTTGGTATCTAGGGGTGAGGGTTGGTATGTAGGTGGAGGTATTTGGTATGTGAGAGGAGACTTAGGACCCTGGGCCACCATCACGGCACCTAATAATGTTAGCCTTACTTTCGCGGCATCTGATCTCCAACTAGTAGCATACTCGCAAAAGGTTTCTGTCTGCTTCTTCTTGAGGTTTTGAATGTACAAAACGTCTGGCACTTTTTTCCGTGTTGAACCTGAATCTATCCATGAAGTCTGACGCCATACTTACCCAACTAACCCACTTCTTTGGGTTTTGACTGATATACCAAGACAAATTTGTCACGACCCAAACCGATGGGCCACGATGGGCACCCGGTACCTTACTCAACCGAGTACCAACGTAACGTATATTTCGTATCATACTATCATAGGTAAATGAAACGAAATGGCTATTGTGAGATAACTAGAAAGAAACATAAGAGAACACTCGATATAGGACGACCCAACATGTAATACAAACTTATACATATGACATACGGGCCTATAAGGCCAAAATGATCACTTGTACACTGAACATAGGCCGACAAGGCCATACTATCTTTCATATATATGACATATGTCTACAAGCCTCTAAGAGTACATAATATCATAAAGGTCGGGACAGGGCCCCGCCATACCAATCAATACATGTACTAATCATACTGACCAAATAAGCAACTCCGGAGCAAATGGAGCGCACCAACACCTTCCGCTGAGCTGATAGCCTATTTGGAGGACTCTCAACCTGTCTATCGTGACCTGTGGGCATGAAACGCAGTGTCTCCAGGCAAAAGGGACGTCAGTACAAATAATGTACCAAGTATGTAAGGAATGAAAAATCAGTAAATAAAAGACATGAGAGAAACATGGAGTAAAAGACTCAACATGTATGTCTGAATAGCTCTATGAATCATTTAATATATATAATATCATGCATATGCGTATAAATGCCATACCATGCATAGGTATATACGTTCATAACATCATCAAGCCTCTGAGGGCATCCCATCATATCATCTCGTCCACTGTGGGCAAAATCATCAATGTATACTAGTTGATATATATATATATATATATATATATATATATATATATAACGACATCTGGTCATGGGTCAATGTGCATATATAAATGAATGAAATGCATAAGAAGTATGTTAATAAGATTTCTCAGAATGTCACAAGATCAATATACCTTTGATTAATATCATAAAATAAACTTTATCACCTTACGTATTTTCTGAGACTCATGAACAGATGATAGAATAATATGACACATGGGGAATTAAGAACGTAGGCACTTCTAGTACTTCTATGAATAGAGTCATTTATGAGAGTTATGCATTTCCTCATTTTGTTTGTATCGTATAGATCATGCCAAAAGGAAAGAAGGAATGGCCTTAACAAACCTGAACCGATTCTCTTGACAATCCCTCTAACACATGTTAATTGCAACAAAACACGTAACGGCGTATCGAAGTAGGGGAAATCCGTATGATATTCTTGAGAAAGATTGCACCGTACTCCCTTAGAATCGCAAAATCTCGTTGCTATTATTCTAAGAAGTCTCGTAGTATAATCTTTGAATGAATTTTGCTGAAGCTTTCTTTGACATTGTAGAGATTCAAAATGAATTTAGAGAGGTTTCATTAATCTTTTGGGTGTGGACTCCACTTAGGATGACTAAGCCAAGGAATTCCCGAAATTTTGCTACCTAGTCTCATAACTTACTTAGTCACATTAGGCTCGATTAAGCCTTCATGCTTGATGCCACATTGAGGGGGTGTCCCTCTTAAGCTTTATCCACAAAATTCAATTTACAAGTTAATCTCCCACTTAAAAATTCATAATTATCCAATTATCCACACAATTAAAAATTATCTCAAATTAATTAAAATACTATTCACTTTTAACATAACTTATACACCTTACTATCATGGTCATGTGGTACCTTGTATGGCACTATTCCATAAATACGGGGTATTATAGCTTGAACCGTATTATATCTCAAAATGTCAAACTTCGACGAAACTCATTTTCTTTGATTTGCTTACCCTCTCACCTTCAGTAACTTGTTTGAAATAACATAATACTTATAACCTCAAAAATAATCTCATTCCCGAGCTTACGTCGATTAACTTACGACGAAACTTTAATGTACGAAAATGCGGGATGTAACATCTCATTTCCGAGCTTATATCAATTTACTTATGGCGTACTTCCATGTACGAAAACATATGGTGTAACATCATTCCCCCCTTTGGAACATTCGTCCTCGAATGTTGACTGATGCACTTATCATTTTCATAACATATGTCTTCTGAATACTTTAGTACTCTTCTTGCCATCTAGGCAACTGTTCTGTGAATAAATCCAAAGGCCAGGGCATTCCCCCCTTTAGGACTCTTTCTCACACCACGACTTGTGGTCGAAATCCATCCAATCTCGTAAAGGTTGCTACTTTCTATCATGCAAGTTGTACGACTCTGACCTTGTGAGTGCGCCTATGCGATTCTTCTCTCCTTTTTCCTCCAGTTTTTAGCCAATCTCTAGGCCTCACTTTGTAAACATATATAGAACTTGACAAGAAGTCCCTCTGGGCATCTATAGGTATACTGAAGTTCTTCGCTCGGTACTTTGTCGGACGTACGAGTATTGCTGTATCTTATGTCATAGGCCCGGTTATCTATCTGCATAACTTTACTGCATCTAAGTAGGTCATACTATACCATAACTCTTACTTCGATTTATCGTTACTGAGGTCTGCTACCAAACTCCATATTAATTTCGTTGCTTATCTCATATGTATAAATCTAAGTCCTTTAATGCTTCCTCATTACTGTTCATCTTAAGAATGACGACCTAATCTCATCTCATACTTTCTGACTTTTATCCATCCAATGTTGATTCACCTCAATATTGATCTATAATCTACCACTGATAACTTGAAACCTCTTACATAATCACAAGGGCTCATGTTGCATCATGGAACATTTGAAGTGATTTTCCTGATCCACCTGGGGGCGATACAATACTATATTTCCATAACCGTATTTCATAGCATCCCAATATGGATTATCTTACGTGGGTATTTTAATTCTGTACAATTCATGAAATCATTACTCAATCGAAGGCCCAAACGTCATCCTTCATCTATCATAATTATACCCTCATTCTACTACCAGGGCAACATTCCATCTTTTCTAAATGCTACTAGTCTTAGACTCCTTTGAGTTTATTCAGGCTATACTAAGCTTTCTATAACTTAGAGAAACCATCAGCTCTCTTGTTTTTCATGGGCTTAATCCCGAGGATTTATCCATTCTCGTCACCTTCTCACTTGCCTTTTTTTTTATCCTTACTCTTGTCTTCCTAAAACCTTGTCGCTCTATCATACTTTAGCTTGCGACCTATACATATCTATTAATACTATCGCAACCTTCCTTAAACTTGTTTGCACCATAGATTTATGTTATTCTGGAATATCAAGCGAGACATCACATCGTCTCTAACTCTTCTTTACTCTCTTGACTAGATCTCTCGGTACCTAGAACATAGGCTGGAAGATATGCCACTGACGATGCCACTATTATTCCTGGATACTGAATCCCTACGCTTCTAGCCTTCTATCCGAAGTATGGACTATTCACAACCTTCTGCATTTGAGTTTCTCGTACGTTGTTCATCTTTACCTTGCTTACCTTAAAATTCCGTATCACATCTTCTATCTCTTTCATGACCTCCCTTCCACACAGGTATATTTCACATCCACAACTTGAAGCTCTATTATAATACTTGCACCTCTGGTGCATATATAATACGGTGGGAGTTTCATACTGACTTCTTATGAGACCGGTACTTTTCTAACTACTTTATCATAGAACCATTATAGAATATGGTTATTGTACTATCTCTCTTGTACCTCTGATATTTAAGAGTGATCCTGCGATGTTCTCAATTATGAGGTCTATAATTTTCTGGGCCCAATAATCAGACTCTTGATTTACTTAGTTGATGTAACTCTTTAGTTTCCTCTTCCCTCTGATCAACCTTTATGTAGGTTTAAGCTATCTTCTGATTTGTGGCTCATGGTGTTAGTTATTACTTTAGCCTTTCATGGATGCTATGGAATATCTGCGATACCATTCAATCCTTTGTCTATGACCTGGACTCAATTCTTTCTTTTAACTTATACCGGAGTCTTCTACAGCTGTATGATTGTCAACATATATGTTGCATGGATAATACTCTGAAATCTTAAGTCGTTCATAACGTAACTAAATTTGGAACATTTATCGAATAATTCCTTTTGTTTCTTCTCAGCGTTCTTTAAATGTAAGCTATTACTTTTCCTGATCTTTCTGCCCCCTTGTTGCATGCATACTTAGCTTATCTTGGCGCTCACGAATACCAAAATTCCATGTAACCCATATGATCTCGAATATCACTTACTTCTTGTTCATTAGTCACGATAAGTGCCACTTTCTTATGGAGTGCATACAATGTTGTAGTGAGACTATTTTTGCATGACCATTTCTTCTTCAAGTTATTATGCTTAGGTTGAAGCCTTCTTCCTTATTTCCTCAGGTAGTCTTTCATTGTAGTACTTATGGAGGACCCTCTAACTCTTGTAAAGCAGCGAGCTTATTACATCGTATGCTCGACAGAATTTTTATGTTCGTACTCACCTATAATTATCCTTAGTTACTTACCTCCACACTCATGTGCTCGTACGGTTGCTTATGAACTGAAGTTTTGACGGTCTTCCCAGTGGCACTCTCTTTTATTTCTGTAACACTCATGCGGTACCTTTAACTATCCCAACTCCTATCTGAATATTTCTCAAGAGTCACGATGTCATATTTGCGATATTGAATTCCCCATATTGGAGTTCACTATGTTTATCTTACATGATCTATTGATTTGTTTGTATCCTCTTGTCTAGCCATAACTAGGCTCTTCATGAATCAACTACTAACTACTCGTTGGCCCATTCTCATATCAATATTCCGCGTAATTTTTCTTGGTTATTTCCTTTGTCTTTACTTACTTCTCGTACTGGCTCCTTATTTATCAATAACATCTCCGGCAGGAACCCTTACTTCCTCTCCTTGGCATCGTGTTTGCATAATGTTCTAGAATCGTAGCATATCTGGAGGATTTGAATAAGTGCAATCTCACCCCTTTCTCATTTTTATCGCATTCTTCCTTTACCATTCCATAGTTACTAGAACCACTTAATTCTGACATAATTCCATATCACTCCATATCCCCCCCCCCCCTAGGGGAGTACTAATATTGAGTGCTACGATGATCTACGATGATCTTTGGCGTCTTTTCACATCATCGATGACCCTTACTCGCCTTGCGGTAATCCTTTTATGCCAAGGATAACAGAATTCCTTACTCACGAGGGTGACACTTAGTGTAACTGGCACATATAGTCCCTTAAGCTTATCTTTGCTCGCATTGCTTGCTTTAGGGAACCGTCTTCCTGAATGACCTTTAAAGGTTATTCTTCTGTCGTCCATTCTATTGTCACCGGAATTCAATCTCTAAATTTTTCATGATGCTGACTATTATTGAATCATTCAGTCCCTAATTCATGTTTAGTTTATCTTATTCACCAGCCCATACTGATTTCTATTACTCTGGGGTCTAACTTTTCCTTCTGGTAGTCGCGTTGTAGTCACGAACTTATTTCTCGAAATGAGGATATGACTTTATGGCCTATACTCTTTTGTTGTCTCAAGTCCTGTCACCTCTCGTCTTTTCCTTCACCTGGCTATAGACTCTGTAATATTGTCATTTGTTTTTTGGTCTACCGTTGTCATCCATGTATCACATTTTACTCATAATGCTTCATTATCTCTCTTCTTATTTCCTTGCTAATATTTCAATCTCACTTTATTCTGAAAACATCAACAAGACATTCTTTTGCTTTTAGCTCCCCTTGTTCCATCCCCTAGCTCTTCGGGTTGCCTAACATTCTCACTCTACTAGGGACGAGAGCCATACTAAGGTGATATTTATCCCTTCCAGGATTCCAGCGCCTGTCTTTGTAAAATAAAATTGTTGAACATTCTAGTATTCATATCTAGCTATACTATTCTAGAGTGCACCATCTGGGTGTCTCACAAGGAGATCTATTAGCACATTTGCAATATCCTTCGGAAATGTCAACTAATGCAAACAATCCATTCACCATTTTGGGTTACTCTAATCCTAGTCGGATCCTGATATCCTGCCCTTCTCTTAAACCATATCTGTTAGCTCCCATATGGCACAACTGAGATGGGTGTGACCAATTGTACATACCTCTGATACTATTGAAGGTAACTCAAAATGCCTATATCTCTCTTCCTGAATTGTAGATAATGATCATCTTCACTAACTGGGTACCTCGTACCCGTATTCACCTTGCTTCTTTTACTTGTTGAAACTTGTACCTTCTGATTCTCTCGTTGCTTTTTACCATATGGGTGGATAGATATTCATGCCTTAGGGCTCCTTAACAAGATGCTTACACATCTTGGTACACACATGATCTGCTGAATACCTTACATTTACTCATTATAAGCATTATGCAAAATCGAGTTCCTCTGACTCAACTCTTCCACATCCATACGCAATCTCTTACTGACTGTCTTTACGGATATAGGTATCATTTTATTACGAATAAAATAGAGTTTAAGAGTTTGAATTCTTACAAATGAGCTCTACCACGCGATCTAGAGTAAGAAGAAAGAGTGACATTCCTAAATGCCCTATAGCATGCTGCTTTTAAGTCTGGTGCACAACACACCCATAAACAAGACTCTACTAGACACGGCTTGTAGACTTCCTAGGACATAACTGCTCTGATACCACTTTTGTCATGACCCAAACCGATGGGCCGCGACGGGCACCCGGTACCTTACTCAACCGAGTACCAACGTAACGTATCTTTCGTATCATACTATCATAGGTAAATGAAACGAAAAGGCTGTTGTGAGATAACTAGAATGAAATATGAGAGAACACTCAATATAGGACGACCCAACATGTAATAAAAACTTATACATATGACATACGGGCCTATAAGGCCAAAATGATCACTCGTACACTGAACATAGGCCGACAAGGCCATACTATCTTTCATATACATGATATATGTCTCCAAGCCTCTAAGAGTACATAATATCATAAAGTTCGGGACAGGACCCCGCCATACCAATCAATACATGTACTAATCATACTGATCAAACAAGCAACTCCGGAGCAAATGGAGCGCACCAACACCTTCCGCTGAGCTGATAGCCTACTTGGAGGAATCTCAACCTGTCTATCGGGACCTACGGGCATGAAACACAACGTCCCCAGGCAAAAGGGATGTCAGTACAAATAATGTACCGAGTATATAAGGAATGAAAATCAGTAAATAAAAGACATGAGAGAAACATGGAGGAAAAGACTTAACATGTATGTCTGAATAGCTTTATGAATCATTTAATATTTATAATGTCATGCATATGCGTATAAATGGCATACCATGCATAGGTATATGCGTTCATAACATCATCAAGCCTATGAGGGCTTCCCATCATATCATCTCGGCCACTGTGGGCAAAATCATCAACGTATACCAGCTGATCAGGTGGTGGTGCGTATATAAAGTCGTAACCTTTTCCCATATATATATATATATATATATATATATATATATATATATATATATATATAGGTCAATGTGCATGTATAAATGAATGAAATGCATAAGAAGTACGTTAATAAGATTTCTCATAATGTCACAAGATCAATATACCTTAGATTAATATCATGAAATAAACTTTATCAACTTACGTATTTTCTGAGACCCATGAACAGATGATAGAATAATAGGACACATGGTGAATCAAGAATGTAGGCACTTCTAGTACTTCCATGAATAGAGTCATTTATGAGAGTTATGTATTTGCTCGTTTCATTTATATCGTATGGATCATGACAAAATGAAATAAGGAATAGCCTTAATATACCTGAACCGATTCTCTTGACAATCCCTCTAACGCACGTTAATTGCGACAAAACACGCAACGGCGGATCGAAGTAGAGGAAAATCTGTATGATATTCTTGAGAAAGATTGCACCGTACTCCCTTAGAATAGCAAAATCCCGTTGCTATTATTCTAAGAAGTCTCGTAGTATAATCTTCGGATGAATTTTGCTGAATCTTTATTTGACATTGTAGAGATTCAAAATGAATTTAGAGAGGTTTCTTTAATCTTTTGGGTGTGGGCCCCACTTAGGATGACTAAGCCAAGGAATTCCCTAAATTTTACCACCTAGCCTCATAACTTACTTAGTCACATTAGGCTTGATTAAGCCTTCATGCTTGTTTCCACGTTGAAGGGGTGTCCCCCTGAAGCTTTACCGACAAAATTCAATTTACAAGTTAATCTCCCGCTTAAAAATTCATAATTACCCAATTATCCACACAATTAAAAATTATCTCAAATTACTTAAAATACTACTCACTTTTAACATACCTTATACACCTTACTATCATGGTCATGTGGTACCTTGTATGGCACTAGTCCATAAATATGGGGTATTATAGCTTGGACCGTATTTTATCTCAAAATGTCAAACTTCGACGAAACTCATTTTCGTCGATTCGCTTACCCTCTCACATTCACGAACTTGTTTGAAATAGCATAATACTTATAACCTCAAAAATAATCTCATTCCCGAGCTTACGTCGATTAACTTACGACAAAACTTTAACGTACGAAAATGCGGGTTGTAACATCTCATTTCCGAGCTTGTATCAATTTACTTATGGCATACTTTCATGTATGAAAACATGGGGTGTAACAAAACCATCTCCTGTGAGGCTTCGTATGAATAGTTTCATGCGGATTTGTTCATTCTTGCCTACTCCTACAAGCTTGTCGCAATACGTTCTCAGATGCACTCTCGGATCACCAGTTACATTGAACATTTCGAACTTGGGAGGCTTGTAACCCTCCGGCAGTTCCACATCCGGTTGAATACTGAGGTCCTTATAGTTTAGACCTTCAATGCCTTTACAGCCTTCAACACTCTAAACTCTACTAGTGAGCTTCTTGAGTTACTCCGCCATGTTCTTAATGAGCAGGTCTTTCTCGGTCGATTCAAGTATATATAGGGTTTGTTGCGGGGTATGGGGTAAAGTTTCCACATATATCAGATTACTTTGGTGGACACCGGGAACTTGGGTATAAAGGTGGTCATTGGTTGAGATTTGGGGTATGGGGTAAAGTTCCCTTTTCCTTTGCTTTTGCCTCTAGGATCGCTTGGTGGAGGAGGAGGTGGAGGACCTCAGGATCTAGTGTGATATGCTGACGATGCTAGTATGCACGAACCAACCTTGGTGAATGGGAATAATCAAAAGAAAAGAAAAGGAAAAGGGTAACCAAGTTAGTAAGGAATATTAAAAGAGTGTTTGCAATATTTAAACATATTGCACAAAGTCATGCAATGATTCGCATCCTAATTTGGGGACCTCGTTGTGCCCGAGGTAGGCCTAAGCGATACATAGACTTGGAGAAAATCAATGTTAACAATTGTGTCATTTCATTAATGCAAAAATGAATCAAACTTTTACTAAATCGATAATAATAATAATAAAGTTACTAATACCATTTAGCCTTATTACAATCGAAATCTAATGCTAAGCTAGAAAGCAGTAAAGAACATTATTTCTTAGTCTACTTGGTCCCTGAAGGACCTTCTCCGTGCTTGGATCTTTTGACCCCATCAATCAGGTTCCCTAGATCGCGCATATCCAGCAGTAAGTAGGCCTTTTCTAGATTCCCTCCTTCACTGTCATTCGTGCGTTGACAATCTGTGAGTCTCTTTCTCATCTTTCCCTCAAGCTCCATCAATCCTTGTTTCAAGTATTCCAATCTCTCTGTTGACTTAGTGGCAATCTCCTTCCATTCCTTTATCGCCTCCATGTTCACTTTGTGTTATTCCAGATGTTTAGCTTCAGACTCAAAAATCCTTTTGCGTAGCCTTCTATACTTAACATGTGCCTCAGCAGCGTCATCTACGATCATGTCCTTCAGATTAACTCCTGGCTTGACGTCTCCCGCTACATCATCCTCCAACCATGATAGATAGAAGTAGACATAACCGACATGATACCTGTCTTGATTAATGGTTTCTCTTTCCACAATGATCTTTTGGTTCCACATATGTTATGCCTCGAACTTGAATGGAATGACATCTCCTTTGAAATCTTCCTTGTACTAGACCATGTTGGAAACCTGAGGTATGACCTGTTTTCTTCTCGCTTGTCTCATTACCATTATAGGAGCATAAGGGTAGATGCCTCGCAACCCGATCAGTACCAGATGAGTAGTCTCTCTTGACCTGATGATGAACTCACTGCTAGGAAACCACTCAAACATCCAATGTACCTGCTCGTCCGTCAGATTGCTGAAGAATCGTACCTAACTTACAGCATTTCCAGGTTGTGCAAACCTGTCTAGGATAAACGTCATTTTCTTTGGGTGATGGTAATCTATGTAGTCATTCAACAGCCGTCGTAGAAGCTCTTGACGATACGCTCCCCTCTGAAAGTGTTCCAACAGCCAGACTTGTAGTAACAGATTACAACCTTCAAAGTGTCCAAATCCCTGCTTGCTCTGATCTAGAGCACGGTACATCTCATCTAAAGATCATATGGATAATGGTATAAGTTTGTCCCTCGATGAATTCCATCAAGGTCCTGGCGACCATGGCTAAGCAAGTGTGAATCCTTCCTCCTTTCATTGGAAATATCAATAATCCAAAGAAACAGATGATGAACACATAAACTCGGTGGTGCGTCCAACCCAAGGAAGTAATGGAAAGCTCATCATGATGAAGATGATACGACTTGTTGTGCCCATAACGCTCATAAAGAAATTCAAAAGGGATGTATGATTTCTTTAAATAGAGTAGCTCATCATTTTTCTTAATACCCAACATCTATAGAAAACCGCGGGGGGTGCGATTCTCTGGTACTAGTAATCCCGGACTATCCCATGGAAACTTAGCGAAGCCTCCTATTTCTTCTAGGAGAGGAGTCATTTCTATATCACCAAATCGGAAGATGACTCTTTTCTCATCCCAGAACATTGTAGCGGCCTCAATCAATGCCCTATTTAGTTGAATGTTAAACAAGGATGACATGTCACTAAGTACTTTTCTCACATGGTTCTTGTCGCAAGGTGCAAGATCTTTCCACCAGTCAAGTAGCAAAGGTGGGATGTTTTAGATCATACCGAACTTAGGGACTTCGTGCTTCATTTTCTGCAAACAAACAAAGGTTAGCCCTTTTCCCCTCCAGATTTGACTATTTATGCAATAATGATCAACACGTTGGCACATTTTCTCCAAGTAATGCACCTAATATGATAGTTTCCATTGGGATTGTGGAAATTCCATCGGACTTTGGACAAGGTTCATCTTAGCGGGTTGTTACGTTAATAACGCTCTAACCCGTACTAGGTTTAGCATGATGCATGTACATTTCAAGTTGGAGTAAGGTTTCTAGAATGGTCTAAACTGGTACTCCCAAGTGAACAACTTGAGAGGGAAAGGCACGGGACCATCGATTGCACCGCTGATCGACTAGTCTACCGCAAATAAGCCTTTCCGAATTAAAAAGGGTAATATTTTGGAAGAACGTGGATACTCATCAAGCGTCGCTATGTTGATAATTGGCATAAGTGGAATATGATGTAGAACATGCTTTATGCAGAAATAATAACATGTTGCCAAGTATTTGCATGATAAAATATGCAAAAGCAGTAAATAAGATAGCAAAAGTAAATATGGAAAGAATAGAGAAGAAAGACAAAAGGAAGAAGTCAGTTTAGTTCATAAAATATATGCGGGAATGTAATAACACAGGTAAGGAAGTAGGCATGATATAGCAGTTTTAGGCAAGATGAAGAGCGGTCATAGAAAATAAAGGTGAATAGGAGAAGGGATGTGCATGTCACAACAGATTTAAACAAATAGAGGTGAACAGGGGAAAGGATGGGCATGTAACAAAGAAAGTGATCCACATAAGCCAAGTTCATTATGGTAAGATCCTAAGTGTAAATCCCCAGCAGAGTCGTCATGCAATCGCGCCCCGTTTTCTCACAAAAACGGGTTTCGGCGTATGAAAACTCTTTTAAAGGAAGTATTAAAAGAGGAGACTCTCCACCTAATGATTTTTAAGGTGAGTTAGGGAACCTATTTGCAAATAACTCTGTTTGACTAGTCAACGCCACCAAAGATCGGGTAAGGGCTCAAATTACCTTAAAGAGAAGGTGTTAGGCACTCTTCGAGGTCCACAACTGCGGGTCCCGGCCGAACTTTAGACTATGTGGATTATGTAATTAGGCTAGGTGATCAAATAAAAAAAAATATAAAAGTCGTAGAGTCTTATTATAACACATGAGAATTGGTACAAATACTTAATGGTTACAACGGTCAGATACATTGGTCTATGTTAAATGACTAAGTTTAAATAGCAAGTATATAAAAGGAGGGAGTCCTAAGTTTTTTAGATTAAAGGATCACCTCGTGCAACATAAATAATACTTCGCAACTTCCTTTAGATAGGAGTTGCTCATATTATTCAGCGGGCACAGACTATCATCTCCTGCTACCCAATTACTATGTTGAAGTTGTTACTTAAAGGCGCTCTAATTCAATTCTAAATCGTATCTTATGCGTACACTACCTGTCCCATGCCTATGGTCCAGGAGGCTTTGGACCTCTATTTGGGTGGTTCTAGACTTACTTAGGTTGCTCACAAATGATAAAACTAATCGCGTATTCAAAATAAATAGGACTGCACATAATAGCAAAGAGTGGCTCATGTTAGCCTCCACACATAAACAAGGAAGCACGCAGACTGATTTCCGGTATTAGGTAGTAGAACATCTCAAAATTAAGACTTAGAGTCCTTTAGTCCTATAGGCATGATCTCTATATGATTCCAGTATCAAACAGGTAATGCTGCATTTTCTAGGCTAACGTATGGGCAGAATAAATCGTTATAAGTCCTATAGACATGGTTTCTAAGTGATTCTGATTTCCAGTATTATATGGACAGTGCATCAATTTCTGGATTAACACATAGGCAAATTGAATGTTGCAAGTCCTGTAGACATGATATTTAATCATTTTGCGTAAAAAGTTAGTGAAAACAATCATAGTTCTGAATTACTAATACTGGTTTTATAGGCATGCATCTTAAACAGGCGACAGTGTAATAGAAAACAACGGCAACAGTCGATTAGTGTATTAGAACCCTATAGCCATGATATCTAGATGAGCAGTACACTAAAAGTAATTGAAGCAATTGATAGATTGATTATTTGAAGTCCTATAGGCATGGTATCTAGGTAAGTAAAAATATTGCATTGATGCGCCTATAGACATGTTATCTAAGAGTGCACAGTAGTGGAAACATGTACAACAAATACTTGAAATAACATGTTTTGACAAGTTAAGTGATGTGTGTGCACGTGACTCCTATAGACATGCTTTCTACACATGAAATTAAAAGCGTGTAAAGCAAATAGCAAATAAACCACATAGGTCCTATAGGCATGCTTTCTACCCATTTATGTGAGAATTAGAGTACTCTACCCCCTTTTTACTAATTCCCTCATCTGTTTTGTTTGTAAATTATTACAGGCCCAAAATAATGAATACAAGTGCAAATATTACATATTGAAAGACTACATGCCCAATAAACAGAGCAGGCCCAAAAGAAGAAATAACCTAGTAACACCTGGGTCTTCACAAAGCTCCCTTTTCACACAAACAGTAGACCCAGATCCAAGCACACCTCAAGCGTGAGAGTGTATCAATTACACAACCCACCACACACGAACTCGCACTAGGTTAGAGGGAGGGACCATACATGGCAACAAATTGACAACTCTAAAGTCTATTAACAGTGATACCTCATAGGGGCATGATTACATAAACATATTATCATTCTTAGAAGCAAAGGGAAAATATTGGTCAAACAAGAGGGCTTGAACATGCCAACTAGGTGGACAGCTTTAACATAGAAAGTTTGACATAAAAAAACTAACACCATGTTGAGCAATCATTCAACAAAGGAAAGGGTGTAGCATGCTGAACACAGTCACACATTAAGAGGGCTTAAGAAACAGGTCTATTGAGTTAACAGGGTAAACACACACATGCTAAGTCTTTAGAAATCAAGTTTAGTGCAAGATATTAGCCAGAATTAGTCTGAAAAGCCTTTAAACGAGTGAGCCTTATTCAAGATAATTATAGTCAGAGGGATATCCAATTACACATGAAGATTTCTAACATGGGAGCCTAACAGTACTGCAACAACCTATTAGCATGGTCTACAACAGGCCACAACAGTGCCAAAACTCATCAGAATATGTACCACTTAAGAGGAATAGGACAGGCGAGCATAATCATTCATACTAATTACCTTGAAATAAGAGAAATTAACATGGAAATTTGCCCTAGGAGCAATCCTAAAGACATAAGATTAACAAATCAAACATATATTAGAACTTAAATGGCATGAAAATATACTTTAGCTAGTCAATACAGCCTCAGAAATTTATCATGTTGGGCAAGAATAACTCAATGTGGTCTGAAACACAGACATATAGATATAGGAAGAGGTAGGGAACACATATTAGTTTAGTAGCACTTAAGAAGACTGGAATCCATTCCCATAATGAAAGTATATTACCTGTACTGAAGCCTACTGAATTCAACTACTAATGAACATGGAACTACAAGGGATTGTTAAAACAATATAATAGCAGTAAAGAATACACCATCGGGGATCCATGAATAGCAAGAAAAACTGAATCATGCTTACAAGAGTTTAAACAACATTGGCACATAGAACACACATATCATAGACAAAGAGAAATGAAAATAGTTAAAATTGTAAGAGTCAAGGACACTAACCAGTAACAAAGTTAAACGAGCAAAAGAGTGAGGAGTTTAGAATATTGGTAATGATTCAGTAGCAGCAATTGAAAGAGAACCCTAAATCCCCGATGCTTCAGAGTTCACAAGAGCCTCGAGAAGAGCTCCGAGCAGTGCTTGCACTGAAGGAGGTCGTTTTAACAGTATTATAGCCTTGGCTTTCAGCCGGCCAAGAATTCAACGATTTCAGAAAGTATTCGGTGTATCAGAATAAGTGAACGAGTGAAAGAAGAGAATAGTGAGAGTAATAACAGTAATGAAGTTCGTTCAAAAGGGAAATTGGGAGAGGTTTATATAGTAGCCAAAATCAAACATCCAAACAAGGAAACATAATAAATCAAATACAAATAAGGAAAGAAAGTATGCAAAATCAATTCAAAATCAATTTAGGAGAAAACAATCGGGTAAACCCTAGTTCAAGAAGGAGAACACAAATAGTCAGAGATTTCACTGAATAGGAAGCATACAGCATGGTAATGAGTGTATATAGACGAAATGTTGTCTGGATCTAAATAAAATGGAGCTTGATTCCCTCGATTCGGACACTTGCCAAAAATAGGCGAGTACAATGTGATACCAAAATCGTGTAAGAAATAATGAGACAAAGCATAAATGGAAAGGGAATCATGGAGTGATTCCATGTTGAGGTCGGAGTTTGGACAGAATAAGAGAGGAAGCTGCTAGGGTTTGAGAGGAGAGGAGAAGAGAAGATTTAAGGGTGGCGGTCTTAGAGAAATGGTAGGATTTTGGGAGGGTTTGGTTAATTAAAGAGGGAGAGTGAACGGGGACCGTTGATCTTGAGAGATCAACGACCAGGATTTAAAAATGAACGGGCGGGGTCATAAAATGGGTGCCAACCGAGTATATTAAAGGGTCGTTTCGTTTGGACTGAGGGGCTATTGGGCTAAGGATTTGGGCCAAATTTGGTCCGAAAATTACTTAAAACTGGGCTATCTTTTAAATACACAAAAATTATCAAACAATAATTTATAAAAGCAATTAATAAATAATAAAATAGTATTTATGCAATAAAATGATTTAAAATAATAACTTAACATTATAAAAAATATGAAATGCTATTTTTGGCACAAATAATGTAATAAAAACATAATTATGCCTGAATATAGGCTATTAATGCAAAATTACGTAAATAGCTAAAAATACAAATGTAATTATATAAAATGAAGTAAAAATATTATTAAACATATATATGGACGTAAATAATAAATTTGGATGATTAAGTCATCACAAAAAAATTTAAAGGGATAATTAATAAATATTTAAGTAATTTAAATACAAGAAAATTAATTTTAAAGCTCTAAACATCGTAGAAAAATTATAAAAATATTTGTATAAATCTTGTAAATTAAGTAATGATGCAAAATGATATTTTGAAAATATATATACTATTTAGAAAAATATGAGGGCAAAATTGGGTATCAACACTTAATAGGTTAGTAGATTTTAACTCGTTTTCTTCCATTTTAATAAAATACCCATTGATTTCTAACCTTTAATCTAAGCTCTTTCATGGTAAAAATTAGGGATTTAGGTAGAAATTGGAGATTTTGAGAAAATGAGATTTAGACCTCAAATTCAGGTCGGATTTCGAAACTAATCATATAATCGGGCATCGGGGGTGAATGGGTAATTGAGTTTTAGTCCGAATCTTGGGTTTTGACCAAGCGGGCCCGGGATTGACTTTTGTTGACTTTTTTCAAAATCATTAAAGATTGAATCTTTTTCACTCGTGGGTAGTTTCTAAAGCTTTATTTGAATTCTTTGAACTATATTTGGTTAGATTTGATTGGTTTGGAGGCGAAATTTAGAGGAAAGGCCCCGATTGAGCTTTGATTTTATTGCAGAGTAAGGTAAATGTTGGATATAACCTTAACTTGAGGGAATTAGAAATTTTCGAACTATGTGTTGTGTGGATTATGTGACAAAATAGCGTATATGCGAGGTGACGAGTGTATATATGCCGTCAAAATATTTGTTTTCCATATTTTCTTGTTATTTCATGAATTATCCTATTCCATGCCTTAATTGTTACATGATTTAATTGCTTTCTGTGCCGTAATTTGCTATTTGTCATTTAGTTATTCTTGTATTGAATTGTCCATCCCTTCCATGACTCCGTGTTTATTTGCTATTTGCCTTAACTGTTTTACTTGCACACCTTAATTGTCACATGCTTTACTTGTCCTATTGCTTTTGTAATATTTGTTATATCCTTTGATTATTATATGGTCCCTTTATTGCCTTGCACTCATACTCTTTGATGTAGAAATCCCTGTAAATTGAGTTATTGGATTGTTTATGTTATCTGAAATTGATTGGGGATCAAGTTGCATGCCGCAACAGAAATTGAAAGATAGATGAATTGAAACGGTGGAATAAAGGAAGATACTTGATATTGATAAATGATGTTATGGTGGGGATCGGGTTGTGCACCGCAACAGATTGTATACGGGATATTTGATATTGATTAATGATACTATGGTAGAATAAAGGAGGATACTTGATATTGATAAATGATGATAAAGTGGATTAGATTGTGTGCTGCAATGGATTGTATATGTGGTACTTGATATTGATAAAGGATGTTACGGTGGGATCGGGTTGCGCGCCGCAACGGATTGTGTGTGTTGTATTTGTTGTTGTTGTTGTGTTAGTTTCAGTATTTTTATATGAGATTATGGGGTTTGTTATTCAGGGCTTTTTTTTATAATGAGGTTTGAATTCATTTTCATGAGCTTTACTTTCATTTCCTTTTTTTCCCTGTTATTATTATTACTACTGCGCATAGGTTATTGTAAGTAGCCGCTTAGCCTCGTTACTACTTCGTCGAGGTTAGGATCGACACTTACATAATATATGAATTGGTTGTACTCATACTATACTATACACTTCTTGTGCAGATATCAGAGTTGGTCCCGACAGCGTTCAATGAGGTCGCATGGATCTAGCTACTAAGGGAGACTTGAGGTATAGATGCACGGCGTTCGCAGCCCTGCAGTCCCTTTCTATATCATCTTAGTTATTTATTTTGATTCAAACAATTATGTTTTTAGTCAGACTATTGATTGTAGTACTCTAGATGCTCATATATTCGTGACAACAATTTTGAGATTGTATTTGAATTTTGTCGTTTATTAGTTTATCACCTTATTTCAGACTATTCAGTTTTATTGTGCTAAATTGAATTGGATTGTTAAAAATGGTTAGTAATTATATCTAACGTTGGCTTGCCTAGCAAGTGAAATGTTAGGCATCACGGTCCCGAGGGCAGAAATTTCAGGCCGTAACAAAAATATATAAAAAGAACGTCGGTTAGTTTAGCTGCGCTAGGGGTGTCAATAGTTCAGTTCAACCGGTTATTTTATAAAATTCATATCGTACCAATATTGATTATTCTACTATGTATAATCAAAATTAGACTTTTCGAAACCGCCGCAACCATGTCTATTTCTTTTCGTTATTAGTACGGTTCGGTTAATTTTAGGTATTTTTTTAAATGTCATGTAAAAGTCACTAGTAGAAGTAGAAAGCAATAACATATGTACTTTTATAGGACTTAGAAAAACTTTCTAGAAGTTTTTACTGTTTAAAGGATGTTGAATTAAGAAAACATGAAAGATGGTCAGAGTGTAGATTCACCAACTATTCAACAGCAGCGTAAAAGAAATTAAGCAAAGATAAGAAAAATATAATTCACACGAGTAGAAAGATATTAACCAAGCAAAGACTCAAAATAAAGTCTATAGAAGATTAAATATTTAAAAAGATAAATCTAAATCATACGAAAGGAAACATATCCAATATATCGTAGTTTGCTACTCATAATTGCTAGAATACCTTGTGTCTTGCTAGTGAATATGTTGTAATTAATTTAGTTTTAATAGGAGTAACATAATAAGTTTGATAATTAAGATTTTGAGTTTTAATTACTTGTTGGCTTGTAACCATTTTCATAATTCCAAGGCGCAAGGAAAAAATTAATGATTTATTATTTTTAACTTAGTATATAAATATATTTTGCACTGTAAATTTATTCGGTATGATTCAATATTTTTCGATTTATTTTTATAAAATAAAAAACCTAACTATCAGTACAATTATAAATTTATATAAAACATAGGATTTTATTTTTAAAATATCTAAAAATTGATTAAATGCGGTATGGTTTGTTCGGTTTAGTCCGTATTTAATAGCCTGTTTGTCCAAGCTTTTGGGAGGTCAAAAGTACTTTTTTTCTCCAAAAAAGTACTTTTGACCTCCAAGAGCTTGGCCAAACAGGCTCTTAAACACGGACTTAAGTACTTTTTAAAAAATTTAAGTTGTTTGGTCAAGACGAAGAAGTACTTTTGGCCAACAGCAGAAGCAGTTTTTTCTGCTTTTGGGAAGAAGCAGAAAATTCTAGCTTCTTCCAAGAAGCAGAAGCGGGAGCAGAAAATTAATTTATTCAAGAAAAACTATCCTCATCGTAAATTTATATTTTTCAAATTATCCCTAACTAATTTAATTTTTTTTCTTTTTATTTTGTTTATAATTTCTACCATTCTTTTAAAATTAGAGATATCATATATACTAATATATTGTAACTTTTCAAAATAAAATTGGCTTTTCTTGTTTTTGATTTTTTCTTTGTGTAATGTCTTGTAACTTTCTAAATTATCTTCTTCTTCTTTCACACTAAAGCAAATTATCTATATCCTTCTTTGGATTATCAATTCTCTTCCTACAAATACTCATTATAATTTCTTCTGTTATAGGCTATTAATTCTCGAATCTTTAAAACAATAAAAGTACCTACAAATAGGTAATAAAGTTACAATTACATCGCATAATCCATATATTATTAAAAGAAGAAGAAAAAGCCTCTACATCAAACCAAGTAATAGTCTCGCAATATGTCACTTGGCAATTTAAGACAAAGTTAGTTAGGTTGGGTAATTAGTTTCTTTTTTAATTTAAATTTTTAAAAATTAAATTATACATTATCTGTTGTTAATAATTAGTTACTCTTTTTGAATTTGAATTTAAACATACTTAACCTTTTTTTTTTACTAATACAATAATTTTTATATATTTAAAATTATTTCTATTTTACACCCAATGCAATCTTTCAAGTTTGACACTCAAAATCATCTTGTTGCAACTACCATGGCTATACATAATTTCATCCGATGACATTCTTCTATCGATAAGGAATTCAACTATTATGTTAATGAAGACATTACTGCAGAGATTGAGGAAAGAAATGGGTCTTCTGGTATTCCTTTAGAAATATAAAGCAAGTCTTCTACTAATATGGAGGCGTTGTGTGATAAAATTAGAGATGAAAGATGTTGATAAATATTATTGTGTGTGAGTGACTTTGCTTATTATTTCATGGTAGATTATCAATATATTGTAGTTTATGGAATAGGCTTTTAATTCATATCGAATGATGACAATAAGTAATTATACTAGATAATATTATATGCTTTGGTATAACTATATATGTTATATTGATTTAAATCTTTAATATGTTTATTTACTTTATGTTTAATATTTTAATTAAATAAAATAAAAAATAATAAAAGTCTTTTACGATAAATATTTAAGTTTATTTTTCTCTTTAAAATAATTATAAGACATTAGTACTATCCTTTTTGGTAATTTGACACTCAAAAGTACTTTTTAAAAAGATTATCCAAACACAATTTATTTATTAAATGTTATAAAAAGTACTTTTAAATGAGTTGACAAAATACAAACTATTTTTTTTCAAAAATACTTTTTCAAAAGTACTTTTAAAAAAAATACTTTTAAAAATAAACAGTTTTTAACACCTTGACCAAACAGACTCTAAATATCCATTGACACCCATAGCTGCACCTTTAAAAAAAAAAAAAAAAAAAAGGTTTTAAATTTCCCAACTTACCCCTTTGTTGGTAACTTGGGTTGTGAACGAAGGCCCAGCTGCCTCTTATATATGTGCGATAAGCGAGTGCGAGTAGTAGAAGCATAGAAAGAGAAAGAGAGAGAAAGAGAGAGGTTAGCAAAATGAGGTGTCACTATGTATTAGGGGAGTGGGCTGGGGAGAGATTGATGTCCCTAGGGTTCGGATTTGCGGATGTTCCTCATCTGATTAGTCTGCCTAAGAGTCCTGCAACACCTGCTGATCTTACACTTGAGTTTGTGAAACTGGGAATGTCGTTCCCATTCTCTTACTGTTAAGGCTGTTGGCTGAAGAAATGTTTGCTAGGGTTAGAGTTGAGTGCCGCTGCGGTTGCCGCGAAGAAGCTCTGGATTTTGAGCGAAGAGTGGCGGCCGCAAAGTTAAAGGAACGTAATTATGATGAAATCGAAGACGAAGAGGAAAGGCTGCAGAAGAGACTAGAAGATTTCTTCAGAGATGATGATTTAGAAGATGTGGACCCTGATTTTCTTAAGGCACTCAAAATATCTGGTTAATTAAGGGAGTCTCTATGTTTACTTATTCTCGTTGATTGGCTAGTTGTTTTCATGTTTAGCGCACCAGGACTCTAGAAGTATCTATGTCTGTTGCTTTTCTTTTAACTTGTTCTAAGTTATCTTCTCTCTGTCCTTTTTCTTAATCTCTTCTCAGTTCGTCATATTCCGTTGCTTCTTATTTTTCAAAGTTAGCATTTGGAGGAATTGGTTCTTTTTTAGGCAGAAGTCCTATGGTGAAATCTTGTGCTAGAGTTTTAATTGGTGGTTGGATAGCGATGACCATTTCCTTTGGCCTCACCAAGCTTATTACTGAATACTTATTTACGAAGGATATACTAGGCATCATCAACTGTATTAATTTAAACCTTTCATGAGCTAAATCAATCAACTATGCCTCAATCCTAATTAAAGTTGAGGTCTGATATATGAGTAGTCTCGTCTCTAACTATTCATCTCTATTCGATTCAACATCCCAACAAATTCACTAACAAAAAGATTTAACAGACTATTTTACACTTGCTGTCAACCTTGTTGTGTCTGCAAACTTAGATAAAAGCATAATTCATCAACTCTATTCATGAGAATCAGAGACAAGGTAAGGATAGTCAGCCTTGACTAGCTATTGCCTATCAGTTTTGAGTTTGTGTGCAACTGCCTGCATTGAAGGTAAAATCTCGATATATTAGCTTTCCACATAAATCACTTTCAGACAATTGTCCCAAAGCACTGCAGTCCCTGACAGAGTATGTCAAGTCTTTTGACTGGACATTGATCTTTTACTTCTATGTGTGACAAGCTAGGAGAATTACAATGATGGCAAGTCCATCACTTGTCGTTATATCTGATCATAAAGGTCCCAATTTCCTCATCCTGCAATAGCTTGAATTCTTACAGCCTTTGTATACACCTTTTTTGGTTAAACAGATATATTTGTATATAATTACATGGTTGGCAAAATTACAGATGTTGAGGCATTATTGCCCCCGATAGTGTTTGAAACTACAGTGTTGTTAGTAACACAGATGTCTGCCCCAACATGTATTTAAGCAGACATTGGAGGAACTGCCAAAACTACTGGATTCCCAAAAAGTTTTTGTTTTACCGCCTCCCTTGCCAATGCGTCGACTACTCTATTCTGCTCTCTGAAGGTGTGCCTAATCTTCGGATATCCCAGCTGCTAAATCAGTTGCCTGCATTAATAAACAACGGTTTCATACTTAAGCTTCCCTTACACAGCATATTAATTACCTCTGTTAAATCTGTTGCGATTTCTAGTGGTAAAGGTTTTGTTGGGCTGTATTTTTTGAGTCCCTGCATAAGAGCTGATAATTCTGCCTGGTTGTTAGTAACATGAGGTATAAACCCCATATAGCCAATGATCCAATCACCCTGACAGTTTTGCCACCTATGCCTCCAGTCCTTGGGTTCCCAATTGATGAACATGAACCATCAGTATTCAGTTCAAATGACCCCCCCTCCCAGGAGGATCCCATTTTAGTGTGATCTTGGTGATGGTTTGTTTATCTCAGCTGTTCTTGATGATATGTTGTGCTTCCATTACTTTGCCAATGGTGTTTGTAGCATATGTATTGTCATGCTTGTGATTGAACAAGTTAGTGTACCTGCCGCAGATGCCAAAAACAGTGTAGCAGAAGTATTTCCCAAGTCAGTGCATGATTGAAAGCCTTAAGTCTCAATCTTATTCCATGTTAAGTCTCAAGAATCAGAGTTAAAGACCAAGTGTTGTCTACAACTATCATTAGTGCATAATTGCTTTATTTTCTGTCAGAATAGGATGTCATTAGTGCACTCAAAGAAGATGTATGGTATAGATTCAGAGGCATTACCGCAGAAGGAGCATGATGGAGGGACGTTAAGGCCTGTACCATTAAGGTATTGCCCAGTAGGGAGCCTACCATGTTGAGATAGACATAAGAATGTTTTGATCTTATTGAGAAACTTTTTATTAGAATGGGAAACTAAATTGCTGGCATTGCTGTCCTCACTAGATGCAAGGAATTGATAGCATGAACTTGTAGAGAAGCTTCCATTACTGGTTAAGCCCCAAAGGAGTTTGTCCTGGTTAGGGAAGGAAAGTGGGATGAAGGTGTTATGCAGGATGTCCAACACATTCTGGGGAAGTGCAAAAGATAGAGTCCATATTAACGAGTGATTAATGCTTGTCATTGTAACGAGAAATTTGCCGTATCTAAGGTTCACAAAACACAATGCTAAAATACTTCTTTTCTTGCATGGAACAAATTTTAGACGAATTTCACTTTCCACCATGTATTTGTTCCAACTCTTATAAGACTTCCACATATATAATTTGTCCAATCTTGATTTGGCCTAAAAGCCTACCAGACTTGGGAAATCTTGATTTGGCCTAAAAGCCTACCAGACTTGGGAATAATCTCTGTTAGATTAGAAGGAAGAGTACAGAAACATTGTGAAGTTGGTATTTTACTAGTGGATTTCAAAGTACAGAAAAGGCCTATATTTGTCCCTGTACTATTAGACATTAGTTATATGAATCCTCTGCTATACTATTCAACACTTTCTACCCCTACCGTTAACCATTTAAGGCCTCATTTGTTTGCATTCAATGGAGGTTTGAATTTTAATCATTCAGATCTCAAACATTAAGTGCGTTTGTTTTCAAAGTCTGAATCTTAATTATTCAGATTTTAATCGTTAAGTGTGTTTGTTTTTTTTATTTCACAACCACTTAATGGGTCTGAATAGGTCTGAATAGGTCTGTATCATTAAGATCTATAACACAGACTTAATTTCATTAAGATGCTATCATCCATATTCATTATTAACTGCCGCCACCGCCTGCTATTATCAACTACCACCATGCCACCCACCACCACTATCATCCTCAATCATAGCCGCCACCATTGTCGACTACCACCACCTACCATCCACACCACTCCCACCACCATCATTAACGGCAACCAACACTCATTCACCTCAACTACCACAACTGACCACCCCATCACCATCAACACTATAACTGTCACTACCCATCATTACAAACTACCACCACCCACCACCATCTTTCTCAATCACAACAACCACCACCACCACCATCCTCAATCATAATAGTTACCACTACCAATCACCACTAGCTACTACCCTAAACTACCACTAACCACCGCTTTTAGTCGGCATTCACAAGCACTACCGATAGCCATCACCACCAGCAACTATCATATTTTAAAAAGTTATATATTTAGTGATGTAATATTAGATTAATTAGTATTTTATTTGAATTTTATGTTTTTTAATTTTCAAATAAACGTAAATTTTATACATTCAGATGTTAAAAATCAAACATTCTTAATCATTTAGTATTCAGATCTTAATACACATCTTGGCATTCAGATGTGTATTCAGATTCAGATGTCTTAATCTTAATACACATTTTGATATTAAGATGTGTATTCAGATTCAGACGTCTTAATCTTTTAAAAAAAACAAACGAGGCCTAAACATATTTACCCTCTAACCTAATGGACCCATTCCTCCACACACGTGGCTGCATTTTAAAACCCCAACCTATACATATAAGGATTTAGAGGGTGTTTGGCTAAACTTGTAAGCCGGTCAAATTGGCTTATAAACACCTTTTGATTTATTTACGCGTTTGGTAAATACCCAAAGTGCTTATAAGTCAAGTGCTTATAAGCTAATATTAGTCATAAGTCATTAGTTGGTCACCTCCAATTTATGGCCTTTTAGCTTATAAGCATTTTTAGTTTGACCAAAATTTTTACTAGTTTATCCTTAATAATATTTTCTAATTCACAAAATATTTTTCCCAAAATAAATTTTCTAACTTTCTTTTCATTCCATATTCATTGTTCATCTTTTTCTTTACAAATAAACTTTTTAATTTATAATCTTTTGTAAAGTTTTTAAGAATATTTTAGTCATTATAATAAAAAAATAATTTATCAACACTTTTTTACCAAACACATCAACGGCTTGTTTCAGCACGTCTATCCAAACACGTAAATGCTTATTTAAAATATCAGTTTTAGCGCTTAAAATGTTTTTCAGCAATTCGAGCTTATATCTATTTACAATTAGCTAATCCAAACGGGCTCTTAGAAATGCCATGGCAACCCTTCAAGCTTCAAGTTACTTGAGCTCATTTTGTTTTACTTACTCATCGTCATCTTTCCAAAAAGAAAACATTACATCAAAGATCACTGACGAGAACCCCACAAGTAGAGACAACACAAATAAACACCTCTTTTGGTTTTGATGAGAATGGATCTGAGGAGTACATCAGAGAATTTGGAATTGTGAATTTATCTTTTATTATGTCTTATGGAGTGACTGAGAATATATGGTGATGATGAAACTTAAAGGACATCATCTGTGGAGGAACTCGAAATTCGAGTAAAGCTCTGTAAAGGTTGCTCTGGGTGAGCACCCTCCACTTTCAACCAAGAGGTTGCGAGTTCGAGTCATTCCAAGCGCAATTTGAAAAGTTCTTGGAGGGAGGGAGCCGAGAGTCTATTGGAGTCACCCCAAGCGTAATGTGGAGAGTTCTTGGAGGGAGGAAGCCGAGAGTCTATTGGAGTCACCCAAGCGCAATGTAAAGAATTCTTGAAGGGAGGGAGCCGAGGGAATTCTTGAAGGGAGGGAGCCGAGGGTCTATTGGAAACTGTATCTCTATTCCAGAGTAGGGTAAGAGTTGTTGTTGCTGTTGTTGGTTCCAAGGAATAGTGCAAAGAAGAAGAAACTTTGATTAATTTCCAATAGAACCCAAAATATAGATACCCATGATTGTGTGTATCTTCTGTGAGCTTTGAATTATTTTTTTTTGTTTTAAAGTGAGTTGTGATTTTTTTTTTCAAGTGACGTGTGAATTGTAGAGTATGTATTGGTGAGGAAATTTTGAATTTTTTTTCAACAAAATCCAATCGGCCCTAGGTCTTTTGCGGGTGTCGGAATTGATGGAGGTAACCGGAGACTAGCAGGAAAAAATTAAGGGAATGGGTGACAAGATTTTCGCTGGTTCTTATCTGCCGGAAATCGAGAAGCTTTACGCAATCAAGGAGGCGATAGAGTGGAGATGCATAGGAATATTGGAGAACAAGAAGCCAATGGAGTAGTATGCTTTTGACATCCATTAATGGCATAACTCTGCAGTTGGTACCCTGTATTAGGGATTGAAAAAGAGAAATATGGGTTGGGGTTTTAAAATGCAACCACGCATAGGGATGAATGGGTCCGTTACATTACATATAACATATAAATATGTTATATGGGTAACGGTAGGGTAGAAAGCGTCAAATAGTATTACGGGGGTTTATATAACTAATACTCCTATCTAATAGTACAGGAACGGATATAGACCTTTTCCGTTCAAAGTAATCATGGTCTAATGAAAGTAACTTTAGATAAACAAACCAATAAATATTTGAAGGGCTTGTGGCCTTTGAGTGAGTGGCACACCTCTTTGGTATTATATTCTAATATATTTTGGGGTAACCTTATTGTCGAAAGCACACTTCACTCAATTTTAATTACTATTAAGAAATATATCCTACGTGGGTTCGAGCCCTGAAAGCGTCGTACGTGCATTAAGTTAAACTGTTTACATCAGATCTTCTGGGATGCAATCCTTCTTCGGACCTTTCATGAATACGGGATACTTTGTGCACTGAGCTATACTTTAAATATTTCCTATATATCTGTTCAAGCAATTTTAGTGCTTTCCTATACATCAATACATCCTCACAAGCTCCTTTTCCCAAGTTTAATTGGACTTTTAAAAATTCACACAAACTCAAATGTATTAATGTGTTGTTTTACTTTTTCACGCAAAAATAACGTTGAAATTTGTACTACATAAATAAAAAAAATATTATTTTTTTGTTGAAAAAGAAAGTACTTTTTCTACAACATGAAAAAATACTCATTTTGTTATGAGAGAAAATACTTTTTCTACATCTTGAAAAGAAAATAATCACTTTGTTGAAATAACAGAAAATATTTTTTACTATATCATTTTGTTGAAATAAAAAAAAAATTCTACATCATAAAAAGAAAGTACTTTTTTGGTTTAAATGAAAGAAAATACTTTTTTACATCATGAAAAGAAAATACTCATTTTGTTGAAATAAAAAATAATAATTTTTCTACATCATGAAAAGAAAGTACTTTTTTTTATTAAAATAAAAGAAAATACTTTTTTACATCATGAAAAGAAAATACTCATTTTGTTGAAATGAAGAAAATACTTTTTACTATCATTTTGTTGAAATGAAAGAAAATAATTTTTTCATACCATGAAAAAAAATTACTCACTTTGTTGAAATGAAAGAAAATACTTTTTCTACATCATGAAAAGAAAGAATTCTTTTTGTTAAAATGAATGAAAATATTTTTTTATATTATGAAAAAAATAATACTTATTTTGTTGAAATTAAAAAGAAAGTACTTACTCTGCAACATGAAAATAAAGTACTTTTAATAATATTTCTATTTAGGGCAGGGTTGGAGGAGGGGTGTGTAGGTATGGTGGGGTGGGGTAGGGTAGGAGGTTAGTGGGGATGGGGAATAGGACGAGGAAGGTTGAAGAAGAGTTTTGGAAAATATTTTCACTTCTTTTGATAGGGAAAAATATTTTTCTCTAATTAAAAAAAAATGAGTTCACGAGAAAAATATTTTTCAAAACATTTAATCCAACTAAACATGAGAAAATTAAAAAATTTCCTTCTTGCCAAACACAATCTCAGAAATTTAATGATATGTACCACCGAATTTGGATGAGATGAAAGCAAATAGAAATTGACAACATAGGAAGAAGATAAAAGCGATTTGTACAAGAAGGTATAAATGTGAAATTTTTTAATTTGTGCTTTCATACAAGTGATACTAGTTGTGTGAAGTCTCTTTTTTGGGGTGAAATTTAAAAATAGTCAGATTTATAAGTGGTAATTGAAAAATAGTAACAATTTCAAAAATAATTAAAATTTACCCATTTTTCATGTAAAGATAAATTTGAACAAAAACACTGTTCAAAATCAGAAAAATATTTCAGCTTAATATACTGGTCCAATATAATATGTTGTAAGTTCATACGCAAGTGCTCCAATCTCTAGTATATTATGCTGGAACTTTCCGTGTGTTGGAAATCTAGAAAAAGTGGCTATTTTTAATGACTTTGCAAACGCTAGCTATTTTTTAATTATCAGTTCGAAAACTAGGTAGCCCGTGCTATTTTCGCCTTTTTTTTGTCTCATAATTTTGTGGATCCAAAAAAGTAAGATTTTGAGTCCACAAATTTGTGAGAGAAAAAGAAGCCTGGATTAGAGTTGTGTGAGGGTTACAGTTGTGTCACACAACTAATGTCGCTTGTCTGAGGGCTAGAGTTGAGTGCCGCTGCGGCTGCCGCGAAGAAGCTCTGGATTTTGAGCGAGAAGTGGAGGCGACAAGGTTAAAGGAAGAGGAAAGGCTGCAGAAGAGACTAGAAGATTTCTTCAGAGATGATGATTTAGAAGAGGTCGACCCTGATTTTCTTAAGGCACTCAAAGTATCTGCTTAATCAAGGGAGTCTCTATGTTTGCTTATAGCTACTTGTTTTCATGTTTAGAAATATCTCTGTCTGTTGCTTTTCTTTTAACTTCTTCTCTCTGTCCTTTTTCTTAATCTGTAGCTAGTTCTTCATATTCCGTTGCTTCTTATTATTTTTTCAAGTTATCCTTGTCTCCATTGTGGTCTGCTATCTGTCATAAAGTTATAGATGAGAGAATTAGAGATAGGCAAACCAATCAAAAAAAAAAACGAAAAGAGAAAAGAATAAGAGGTATTAATTAGTACAGAATCATTTTCCCTTCCGATGGATTTCCCTTTTAATGTTTGATAGTGAGTTAAAGTTTGGGATTAAGTATGGATTCGCTAGGCTAGTTTCTACATCCAGAAACATCATAGCTGGAGAAACCTGGAACTTATTATGTTAACTAAATACCCACAAAATGGTAGAAAAGGGAGAAAACTGAACCAATATGCTTTGCCAAAGAAACAACAATCTCCTACCAGAACACTCAAAACCTCCAAGAGTATTACGATTAAAGGCAAATTGCCAGCAGTAGTAAATTGCAGTACTTAAAACTAGAGCAGAGAGGGCAGATATGAAGATGAAACAAGGCACTGTAAAAGGACCAAGTAAAAATTGGCAGCCAAAAAGAAGGGGAAATTAAATTCTGGAGAAAAAATGACAAGTTTTTCATACACGACTAAAGTTATAACCCTGTATCCTTCATGCCTCATCTCCTTTATAGAAGAGAGCAACACCTTATCCACCACATTTCTTTTCTTTTTGCAGAAAAAGAACAAACATGTGTGTATAAGCAATGGCACAGACAAGATCTAATATTACATAAGGCTGATTTATGAACTATAGACTATTAGACTGCATGCATAAGGGAAATGGATCAGAAGCTATAGTCAGATGAAGGAGTTCCCACCACAATATAGAGACTGCAAATCAAGGGGAAAAAAATATTCCCAGGTCCAAAACAATCTCTCGAATGTAAGGCAGCCAAGAATGTGCACAAGTAGAAAGAAAAAGAAATATTAAGACTCAAGACACATATCACTCTTCAATGCACTGGCGACTCAAAATAGGCAGAAGTCTCCAACTGGAGTTCAAAAGCAGAACTATCTGCCAAGTAGAAAGAAAAGATACTAAGAACCAGGAGCTTATTGGCAAATGAAGTCTTGCTGTATTGGTTTTGCACTCATTTGGATCTTGAAAACAGACACCAGAACCGTCCCCGCGAAATAGAAACACCAAAGCAGAACAAATTAGTGGACCCATATTGCTGAACCCTCCAAGAGTATCTAAACATGTCACCATCTAACAGGAAAACTAACTCTTCCACCAACGATATTTCCATGCAGAAGCATTCTCCCTCTTCAGAATGCTTTCTCAATTATGCACCAAAACTAGCAAGAGAGCCAATCATGTACCCAGAAAAGGACAAAGGAACAAAATAGCCTGCCAAAAGGTTAACAGCATTAATATAATTTAACACATTGTGCTTACTCTGTTTGAACTTTGAAATCATGTACCAAAACCTATGTGTTGCCATTTCAGTAAAGCATATGAAAACTTACGTGGGACAATATATTTTTGGTTATAGAATTAGCTAAACATAATTACATTCATCATTGTTTAAGAACTAACACTTTCCCTTTTTAATTTTTATTATAACTCACAATACATTTGTAATAACATTTATATCATTTAAAAAAATATATTATTCATGACACGTGTCACACGCGCATCGCGCGTATCCTTAAGACTAGTTACATGAAAAATATAAGAAAACTGATAGAAGATCCTAGGAAGAAAAAGGACTAATGGATGATGTGGTGTTGAGGTTGAATTAAAGGCGTGTCTGAAGTTAGAGGCGCAGGTTTGATTCCTACTTGACTTGTGACTAAAAATCTTTTTTGATTTTTTTCTTATTGCGTTCGAATAATTGTACACTTAAACTATCTACTTGATAGCAACTTTATACTATGTAGTTGCTAGCAACTTTATGTTAAAGGAAGTGAGCACCCACTATCTTAAAATTTTGGATCCGCCACTGGATACAAGGAAGAGTGCAGACACATTATGAAGCTGGTTCCTGGTGGATTTTAAAGTCATTATGGCCTAAAGAAAATAACTTTAGATAAAAAAAATTAAATAAATGAAGGGCTTGTGGCCTTTGTGTGAGTGGCACACTTATATATGCATGCTTAACCTTAGTGTTGAAAGAACACTGCACCCAATTTTATTTACTAATAAGAATTAAGAAATATCTCCAATATATCTATTCAAGCAATTAGTGCTTTCCTATACAGCAATCCATCCTCACAAGCTCCTTTTCCAAAGGTCAAAAAGCCATCTGAATTCCCTAGATTTCAAAATTAGGCCATTTAGAAGTAAAACACGCACACACAATGCACGAAATATAAAAGAAGAAAAGAGAAAAGCAGTAATCCAGTGATCCTTATCACTTTCAAATTTAAAGGCATTCTGTATATATGAGACATTTGCTCGAAGTTTTAGTGTAAGTAAGTGACCACGTGAGAATATAAGCAAACTGGTTTAAATCCCAGCGGTACAAATTAGCATGCAATATATGCCTAGTGTCACAACTCACACTTTGGAGTTGTGATTTCGGCCAAGAACTGGTGAGAAAAGGCTCTTCTGATTGATTGTCTGACGTAGAACTGTCTACTTGGGCAACTTGGGCGTTTTAATTTTAAGCATATATAAGGGGGTATAGGTGATGAAAGCTCCGACCTGCCTCCCCCATACGTGCTGCCACCAAGCCGTATCGAACGAGCTACCTTGGGGGCAACCTCAAAGGCCTGCCTAGATGACTCAAAGGAGTGTCAAAGGTATCTATACGAGTTTGGGAACTCTATGAACGGCGCAACGCCTTCGGGCTAGCGTTGGGCATCAAAGTGGCGCTGGAGGCTCGATGTGTGGGACGGCCAGCCCCACGGGCTGCCAAATGTTGGAACGAGACCTCTGTGCCGATTGGATACTTGACGCACCTGTCATAGGGGCATCATGTGTCGACTTGTGAGCATAGCTTGGGTTCAACCATGCAAGCAAGGGTCCGTTGGCCTAAAGGTGCAATTGAGGGGCGACACTGCACTATTCGGGATGGAAGCGTGTCGCGAGGGCAATGTATGGGCATGACACGAAAGACGCGCATGGCAATGGTCAAGGACTAAAGGTTGTCTTACTCGGACGGGGCACGAGCTAGTCGCGGATGCACTAGGCGAGTGTCAAGCTTGAGGATTGGGCTGTGCACGCGGGAGTGATGCTCAGTCTTAGGCGAAGGACAAAGACATGTCCTAAGCCAATCCCCCAGGGCGCGCATGAATTGTGATCCTAAGATGAAGCGCTACGACATGTCTAGGGCCAAGGGCCTAGACATCTTACGGGCGGCACAAGTTGGGGCGAGCCTACAGGCGAGTCCCACCAACAAGCACAGGATCGTGCTTGGAATCTTGGGAAAGGAAACAGGCTGGCCTGCAGCGAGGGAAATTGCAGGTGCCGCACGGGCGAGCAGGTGCCGCTACCCAATGTAAGAATTTGGGCCCGTGACACTTGGTATCAGAGCTGATTAAGGCCATACTATGCCATGGCATAACGTCAAGGCAAAGGGTGGATATGGCGAGCGCATTTTGGATGTCAGTGCAGAGATCACGTCAAAGCAGAGATTGATGTTCATATGCCACCAGAGATCGAGAACCCGATACTAATGGTCGAAGAAAGAAATGGGTGATTCCATTGTCTTTCGAGAGTCTAAGGTGCTACTGAATGAGGTGATATGCCGATGAGTTGGATGGTCAAGAGAAAGCCATGTTTGCCAGGTCGTGCAACCATATTGCGAAGAGTGGGAGCCATGGACAATAAACTTGGGCATGATCATAGCGGAGATCTTGCCAAGGATGCGTACAACGCATCGGTTGAGTGTCTTTCCTTCGGGATAGACTTGTGAACTGCCTGAGGGCATTGCCAAGGTGAGGAAACAGATTCGAGGGTATAGCGAAGCTTCAGAATTGGGCGAATTTCCAAGTTCGAAGGTGTCATTCTGGAAAGAAGTACGTCGAATGACCGGGGACCGTTGAGAGTCCAGGTGCGAGGCACACCGAACCGGGAAGTCGTGCTAGCAGGACCAAGAGGGTACCTGTCTATAGGGCGAGTATTGAAGTACTACCGGGAGCATTGGCTACTTGCTGAGGAAGTAACAGTTGGAAAACAAAGAGCTTTGTTCGGGAATGCGGCGATGCTATGACTTTGGGAATGTAGTACTCACCAAAGGTCGTCCCAAGAGCTGGCCGAATGCCAAGTGGGACGACAGAGCTAAGATGTATCCTCCACATTGAGTGTGGGAGGATCCCGCCTATGCAAGAGGCATATGGGCGAAGTTGTGAGTCCCGAAACCAACACATCTTCAAGGTAGTGAGGGCAAGGAAAAGCTACGGGAGCAGAAAGCTACGAGAGCTATGCCAGAGGCATTTGAAGGCTACGTGAGCGATTGAGCTACTAGAGTCGCGCTAAAGAGCACATTGATGTGCTAACCTGTGAAGGGAAAGCTTCAGACGGACATGAAGGCCGTAAGGGTCATGGTGTGATTGACTAGTGTGGGTCAATCACAAAGTGAGACACCAGAGGGTGCAAGTACGGAGGCACTTTCCAAGTGAACACCGGAAGGGGGTGAAGTGCAGAGGCACGCTTGGAAGATACTTGGGGGAGAAGTGCATGGGGCACGACTCCTTTTGAGAAAGGACTTCGAGAAAGTCCAACCCACAGGACAAAGGGAGCTGAAATGGGCATACCTGAGGGGGCAGACTCCGGAATGTCTTAGGCCATGATGTGTCATCGGGGACGATGACATTATGAGTGTGGGAGGATGTCACAACTCGCACTTTGGAGTTGTGATTTCGGCCAAGAACTGGTGAGAAAAGGCTCTTCTGATTGTCTGACGTAAAACTGTCTACTCGGGTAACTTAGGCTTTTTAATTTTAAGCATATATAAGGGGGTATAGGTGATGAAAGCTCCGACCTGCCTCCCCCATACGTGCTGCCACCAAGCCGTATCGAACGAGCTACCTTGGGGGTAACCTCAAGGGCCTGCCTAGATGACTCAAAGGAGTGTCAAAGGTATCCATACGAGTTTGGGAACTCTATGGAAGGCGCAACGCCTTCGAGCTAGCGTTGGGCATCAAAGTGGCGCTGGAGGCTCGATGTGTGGGACGGCCAGTCCCGCGGGCTGCCGAATGTTGGAACGAGACCTCTGTGCCGATTGGATACTTGACGCACCTGTCATAGGGGCATCATGTGTCGACTTGTGAGCATGGCTTGGGTTCAACCATACAAGCAAGGGTCCGTTGGCCTAAAGGTGCAGTTGTGGGGCGACACTGCACTATTCGGGATAGAAGCGTGTCGCGAGGGCAATGTATGGGCATGGCACGAAAGACGCGCATGGCAATGGCCAAGGGCTAAAGGTTGCCTTACTCGGGCGGGGCACGAGCTAGTCGCGGATGCACTAGGCGAGTGTCAAGCTTGAGGATTGGGCTGTGCATGCGAGAGCGATGCTCAGTCTTGGGTGAAGGACAAGACATGTCCTAAGCCAATCCCCAAGGGCGCGCATAGATTGTGATCCTAAGATGAAGCGCCACGACATGTCTAGGGCCAAGGGCCTAGACATCTTACGGGCGGCACAAGTTGGAGCGAGCCTACGGGCGAGTCCCACCAACAGGCACAGGATCGTGCTTGGAATCCTGAAAAAGGAAACAGGCTGGCCTACAGCGAGGGGAACTGCAGGCGCCGCACGGGCGAGCAGGTGCCGCTACCCAATGTAAGGATTTGGGCCCGTGACACTAGGCTCTGTAGAATACTGCATGACAATAATGTGTTTTCTCAAGCAAGACAGAGGAGAATGAACCTTTTTTTTTTTTTGCTCTCTTTGATATTTTCCTTCCATTTTTCTGGAGTCCTCTCATTTTCAGGGTATTTTCAAGAATAGCAGCTTTACCATTTAATATTGATAATCCAGAAAAAGAAGGAATGAATGATGCATTTTTCAGAAATAGTAAAACTAACGAATTAAATTATGGTGAGATGCATTCATTCTGAAAGATTGTACTGATTTCTGAATATAGAAATGCAAGACTTCAGAGAGCTGGCAATCAGCAACCACTATACAGAAATGAAGTGTATAGTTCCGTATAAAATATAACATGATGCTACATGAGGCTCTTTCAAGAACATCTAAAATGTAACTAATACCACCCACAAGAAAAGGGTAAAATATAAAATAAAATTTGATAGAGTGACTACAGGATATTCTGTTATATGGGTAGGTGTTTTTTTAGTGGATTCTATAAAGATTTTGGCCTAAAGAAAGTAACTATCTTAAAACTCTGGATTTAAAAAATGAAGAGCTTTGTAGTCATCCTACTCTATAAATAACAAAGATTGAGTCTTCATTAAACACCCATCTTGAAAGAAAACAATCCTCCTCCTTTAGCTGACAGTTCCTCACAAATTATATAACTTTCTTAATGGCTGCTCAAAACCAAGTACAAATTGCCATCCCTAAACAACATGATGACCAAAACCAAGCCCCTGAAAAGGATTTTGACTACTCTCAAAGAGCACAATGGCTTCGAGCAGCTATATTAGGAGCCAATGATGGATTAGTATCAGTTGCATCTTTGATGATGGGTGTTGGAGCTGTCCAAGAAAACGTTAAGACCATGATCCTTACAGGCTTTGCAGGGTTGTTTGCCGGTGCTTGTAGCATGGCTATAGGAGAGTTTGTTTCTGTGTACTCTCAACTAGACATAGAGTTAGCCCAAATGAAGAGAGAGAAAACAACAGGAGGAGGACAGAACCAAGAACATCAACATCAACATCAAGAAGAAGAAGGTAACAAGGAACAGCTGCCAAATCCATTTCAGGCAGCCGGAGCCTCGAGTATTGCATTTTCATTGGGTGCCATAGTACCAATTCTTGCTGCTGCATTTATAGCAGATCATAAGGTGAGGCTAGCTGTGATTGTGGCTGCAGTGAGCTTAGCATTGTTAGCATTTGGAGGAGTTGGTGCTTTTTTGGGCAGAAGTCCTATGGTCAAATCTTGTGCCAGAGTTTTAATTGGTGGTTGGATGGCTATGGCCATTACCTTTGGCCTCACTAGATTGATTGGCTCTATGGGCTTGGAAATGTGATGGGGACTCTATGTTCTGTTCCCTGTCCTAGCTAATTTAGTTTTATCTGCTCAAGAAATTGATGTTGCACGTCAAATAAATTTCCTTTTGTGTAATGACTCTGGAGTGAAATCTTAAGAATGTATTTATGATTTTATTACTGAAAGCATTAGCTACTCCACACAACCTTCAGGTTATTCATGATAAACTAGGCATCAACTGTCATAATCTAATATTTCAATGAACTAAACAATTATATGAATTTTCTGTAACTGCTTAACTTGTCTATGTTTACTTTAGCAATCAACCTTCTGCAACTGATCTTCTGTAACTGCTTCTACTAGTACCCAAAGTTCCAACAAATTCGTTAATAAGAATTAAGAAGATTCATCTTGACCTGATAATGCTTATCCACCTACCGCAACACATAAAGCAACTCTGATCAAAAAATAATAAGATCGCATTAAAGCTAAAACCTCGATATTTCAGCTATCCACATAAATCAACTTTGAGCCAAGACCAATACTCCTATATTATTTAAGCACTTCAAATCTATTAAGTATGGATTTAGTTATATGCACCGACTGTAAAGATTTTGTATAATATCAGTGCAACGTAACCAGTAATAGCAGATCAATTATCATTTTTAACAGATTACCAATTTATACTTTATATTTACTTGTAGTTACCTTGTAAGTACCCGATTGTATACATATTTTTATGTCGTCTATGCATAGAGCTCAATCATAATCTATGCATAGAGCTCAATCATAAGTACATTTGTTCAAAAGCACTACAGTCCTAATTCCTAATATCGCAATGGCTTGAAGTCTGCAGCCTTCTTATGCCCCATAATCCAAAGTAGACTATAAATACTAATTGTTGTTTGTACCTGTGATGAAAAATCATATTATGGTTATTTAAGGACTTAAAGCACAATGCTAAAGACTACTCTTGTATGCAACGAGTTCTACACGACCTTCAAGCATATAAAATTTCAAACTCCTCTATTTTTACATTTCCAAAGGACCTCCACAGATCTCAATCTTGACATATAGTCTAACAATCCATGAGACCTAGGACACAGTGACGAAGCCAGAAAATTTAATAAGAGTGTTCAAAATTTCAACACTCTTAACTTGCTAGTGGTCTATGCCAGGGTGTTCAAAGTCTATTTGTGTCCCTTCTACGACAAATATCTATTTGACTGTCAAAGAATTAGTACTGACACATTATGAAGATGGGATTCGTTAGTGGATTTAAACTTTTATTTATGTCTAAAGACAGTAACTTCCACTTCATTCTGGATCAGAAAAGACAAGAAAATATTGAAGAGCTTGTGGCCTTTGTAGGAATGGCACACTTCTTGGTATACTCTAATATTTTGCTTTAATCTCTAGTACAGAAAGCACACAGCACCCAAAATTATATAATGCAAACAAATATTTCCATATCTATGTTCAAGGAAGTGCTTTCCTATACAGCAATGCATCCTCATTTGCTCCCTTTATTTTGCAAAGGTCAAAAAATCTATCTTAAGGCTTCTAGCTCCTAAAAATTAGGTCACCTAAAGTAAACACACACACACTCACAAAGAAAAAACAGTACTTGATTAATCCTTGTGACATCTTTCAATCTGTTATATGAGGTAGGTGTTATCTTATAGTGGATATATTTGGTCTAAATGAAGTAACTTTATTAAAACTATGGATTTAAAAAATGAAGAGCTTGTGGCCTTTATATGAATGGCACACTCTCTGGAATACTATAATCTTTGCCTTCTCAGCCTTAGTGTGGAGAGCACACTCTGCCCAATTTTAATATACCAAAGAAAGTATGTCCTGTGTCTCTATTCATGCATGCAAGTGCTTTCCTATACAGCATTCCATGTTCACAGGCCACATTCTAGGAATTGTCTCTGGAAATGAGGTTTGACCAGAAAGATGGCGAATCAATGGCAAATATGAAACTGCACATTCATTTGCAAAGTTAGAATTTGTTAATAAACAAATGCAAGATTTTAGCAAGCGTGCAATCAGCAAAAAGAGATAAAATCCATAACTGCATGATACCGGGCCTTGTGCTCACCACACTACTATTATTATATGGCACCACTTACTGTTCAGGCTGATTATCTATTAGTCATCCTGCTCTATATATAACCATCAGAGGGAAGATTGAATCTTCAGAAACAAAAAATCCTAAACAAGAAGTCATCCTTTCTTAAATAATTCCTTAAAACTTTCTTCATGGCTGCTCAAAACCATGTCCAACTTACTGTCCTTAAAGAACATGATAACCAGAACCAAAACGAAGTACCTGAAGAAGAATTTGACTACTCCCAAAGGGCACAATGGCTTAGAGCTGGTATATTAGGAGCCAATGATGGATTGGTTACTACTGCATCTTTGATGATGGGTGTTGGAGCTGTCCAGAAAGACGTTAACGCCATGATCCTAATCGGCTTTGCAGCATTGTTTGCTGGTGCTTGTAGCATGGCTATAGGAGAGTTTGTTTCTGTGTACTCTCAACTGGACATAGAGCTAGCTCAAATTAAGAGAGAGAACACAATAAGAGGACAGAATCATGAAGAGCAAGGAGAAGAAGACAAGAAGGAAGGACTCCCAAATCCATTTCTGGCAGCCATAGCTTCAGCTGTTGCATTTTCATTGGGTGGAATAATACCAATTCTTGCAGCTGGATTTATATCTAACCATAAGGTCAGAATGGCTGTGGTGGTGGCTGCAGTGAGCGTGGCATTGTTTGTATTTGGAGGGGTTGGTGCTGTTCTTGGCAGAACTCCTGCAGTGAGGTCTTGTGCCAGAGTTTTAATTGGTGGTTGGATGGCTATGGCAATTACCTTTGGGCTTACCAAACTGATCGGCTCTGCTGGCATGGAGATGTGATTGAAACTTTATGTTCCTGTCTCTTTTCCTAGTTAGAGTCATCTGTTTAAGAAATGTCTGTACTGTTGGACTAAATCTCCTGGATAAGACTTGAATAAATGAAAGAAATCTTTGCCTTATGGTTCTGATATGAATGCTGAAGAATGAAATTTACGCGTTTTCTGAATTATGTATACTCAAGTCATATGTAGGACCTGAAAGACTAGCAATAACAGAAAACCTTACTCCTTTAATATGCTTGGCATCATTAAATCTTGTTGAATTTATTTTTTTTGTAGCAGAGTTGCAGTTCAAGGTTTAAGTGACAAACTAAAGAAGAATTTTATCTGAAGAACCAAAAACTAACTTCTCAATGGAACCACAAGCATCTGTGACTAAGCAATGAGACATATCAACAATTAAAGTAAAATTGGCAAACATAACTTCTAATAAAGCATATGGATGATCACCGGACTCACTGACTGTCAGGGAAATGGATCTGAAACTACTGTCAGATAATGGAGTTTCCTGTACAAAAGGAGATGCAATACAACAACTACACCTCAATCTCAAGCAAGTTGGGGTCAGCTATATGAATTGTCACTGACCAAAATTGTTTCATGCAAACTGATCTCCCAGGTGCTTTCAAGAAAGGAGAGAGATGGGAGCCAAGCAAATGCGCCTGAAAAAATATAAGTTCCAAGATAGATATTTTGAAGAAGCACTTCCTTTAATTGATATTTCCCATATCTCTATTCAAGCAAACTGCACCCCAATTTTATCTACTACTAAGTATATTTCCTGTATATCTGTTCAAGCAAGGGCTTCCCTATACTGTTGCATCCTTACAAGCCCCTTTCTCCAAAGATCAAATAGTCATATGAATGCTTTAAGCTTTAAAACCTATGTCATTTTGTCCACTTATAAAAGGAGAGGAAGAAAAAAGAGCAGTCCCGGTAATCTATTGGTTTTGAAAGCATTGTCAGAATCATTTAAGACATTTGCAAGAAGGCTCTACTTCTTAGTTCAGAACATAACATTAATGTGTGACCATGAGAGGACAAGGAAATAAACTGGTTTAACCGCCAGTGGTACCAAATTAGCATGCAATATATGCCTAGGCATCTGTAGGATTTTGTATGACAAAATTTTGTTTTTTCAAGCAAGACTTGTGAAATTGGGAGCTAGTATGTATTTCCTTTATATATTTCTCTTTTCCTCCCATTTTGCACTCATTTAACGTGTTGTCAGAAGAAGCAACTTTTTACAATTAAGGGATTGATACTACAGAAAATGAAAGAATAAATGATGCATCTTTCGTGAAGAAATTAAAATATGGTTCGGGTATTGCAGACATGGTATTTGCTGCAGTTAGCATGGTTCTTTGCAGTTGCAGTGAAGTCTTCTGCAGGGCTGCTGACAGAAGTATTATCTTTGAGCTTGTTGCATTATCATGCTTATTAGTTTTGGGGAGTAGACTCATAAACTTATTCAAAGTTTTTACTGGCATTTTCAACTTTCTTTCAACTCCAACTTGCTTAGAAGTAAATATCAACTTTGCATTCACTTGGAATATTATACTGATTTTTGAATATACAAATGCAAGAATTTAGAAAGCAACCAAAGCTATCTGTATTATACTCCGTCATAACATAAAAGAAAGATGGCATATGAGGGTCTTACACGTTACAACAACATGTAAATTGTGTAACCAATACTACCAAGAAAAATAAAAGGAAGGGTAAAACATAAAAAAAGAAAAAAGGAAATTGATAGACTGAATGCAGGGATCTTTTAGATGAGTTAAGGTGTTATCTTACAGTGGATATATTTGGTCTAAAGGAGGTAACTTTATTAAAACTATGGATTTAAAAAATGAAGAGCTTGTGGCCTTTATGTGAATGGCACACTCCCTGGAATACTATAATCTTTGCCTTCTCAGCCTTAGCGTGGAGAGCACACTCCACTCTATTTTATAGTGATTTCCTATACGGCATTCCATGTTCAGAAGTTCCTCTTTCCAGAAATCATGAAGCCATTTCATTCATAATCAGTAATGGAAATTAAAATACAGTACTTAGATGGCGTCTAGCTCTCAATCTCAGGTTTTGACTCTTAAAAGAGAACCATCATGTTAAAATACTACAAGATAAAAAGTACTATTTATTACCAATTATACTGGGAATTGTACTGCATATTTATTTTGCAAAGTTGGAGATGTGTGAATAAACAAATGAAAGGTTTTCCCAAGCATGCAATCAACAAACAAAAATAACAACCAAAACTGCCACCTAACCTTGTGCTCAGTGCTCACCACACTGCTATTTTTTTTATGGCACCACTTTCTTCTTAGACTGATTAATATTTAGTCATCCTCTCCTATATATAACCATCAGAGGGTAGACTGAGTCTTCAAACACAAGAAGTCCTCCAATTTCTCAAAAGACTTCTTTAGAAAATTTCTTCATGGCTGCTCAAAACCATGTGCAAATTGCCATCCCTAAAGAACACGACAACCAAAACCAAAACCAAGTCCCTGAAGAGGACTTTGACTACTCCCAAAGGGCTCAGTGGCTTCGAGCAGCTGTGTTAGGAGCCAATGACGGATTGGTTTCAACTGCATCTTTGATGATGGGTGTTGGAGCTGTCCAAAAGAATGTCAACGCCATGATCCTAACCGGCTTTGCTGGGTTGTTTGCTGGTGCTTGTAGCATGGCCATAGGGGAGTTTGTTTCTGTGTATTCTCAACTAGACATAGAACTAGCTCAAATGAAGAGGGACAAAACAACAGAAGGGCAGAACCAAGAACATCAACAACAACAAGAAGAAGGCAACAAGGAGCAGCTGCCAAATCCATTTCAGGCAGCCGTAGCCTCAGCTATTGCATTTTCACTAGGTGCCATTGTGCCAATTCTTGCTGCTGCATTTATAGCAAATCATAAGGTGAGGCTAGCTGTGATTGTGGCTGCAGTGAGTTTGGCATTGTTAGCATTTGGAGGGATTGGTGCTTTTTTGGGCAGAAGTCCAATGCTGAAATCATGTGCCAGAGTTTTAATTGGTGGCTGGATGGCAATGGCCATTACCTTTGGCCTTACCAAACTGATTGGTTCTACTGGCATGGAGACGTGATTCGAACTTTATGGTTCCTGTTCCTTGTTCTAGTTTCAAATTATCTGTTTAAGAAATTTCTGCTGCACTGTTGACTAAATTTCCTGACTAAGACTAGAATAAATGCAAGACATATCTGTGTTATAATTCTGCTGCGAATGCTTAAGAATGGTATTGCCGCGTTCTCCGAATTTTATATCTGTTGGAACGGAAAGACCAACTATAACACAAAATCTTCCTTCTGTATGCTTGGTTGAAGTTTTTGGTAGCGGCTTGCAGTTAAGGTGAAGTAACATGTTATAGAACTTTTGAACCATGTTGCTATACTTCTATTTTCTTTGGAAACACACTTTCTACCATCACTAGGTAGGGGTAAAGTATGCGTACACACTGCCTTCACCAGACCCCACTTGTGATAATATACCGGATTTGTTGGTGGTGGCGTTGAACCATGTTGCTATGTGCTAGATGAGACATCATTATCACCTGTGACAATCTAAAATTCAATCGCTTAAGCACTTCGAAAACACTTGGAGGTAGTATTTTATAAAATTTGAAGTACTCTATTCCATAAGCACCACGATCCCAAACATTGCTTAGCTACTTGATGAGGAATTCAGATGACAATTCCAAAAACAGTTTTTGGACTGGATGTTTAACATTTACTTCTATGTATATGGTGCAATATAGGAATGCTCAAGTTATGCAATAATGACTAGGAGCTCCTCTATTTTACTGAAATGAAAGAGAACCCTATCAACTACACTTCATTATCGGAATAGAAAAATATTGCCAAAGGTTCCTTCAACTTCCATTCCATCTTGTTCTCAATATTATGTCTTTATATCTTGAAATATAAAAGAAGCTATATTGTGTAATGAAGTTTACAAAAACTTCGATTGGCAGATATATAGGGCAGAGATCAAGATGAATCAAGGCACTTTATAAGGACCACGTCAAAACTGGCAGCCAAAAACACGATTATGTACTAATTAATACACCTACCTCTTATTCTTTTTCTTTTTTTAAATGTTTTGCATACCTCTAATTCTCTCATCCATAACTTTATCACAGATAGCAGACCACAATGAAAAGACAAGGATAACTTGTAAAAATAATACTTCAAGAAGCAACGGAATACGAAGAACTAACTAGAGATTAAGAAAAAGGGCAGAGAGAAGAAGTTAAAAGAAAATGATTCAAGAAGGGAAAATGATTCTGTACTAATTAATACCTCTTATTCTTTTCTCTTTTCGTTTTTTTTTTGATTGGTTTGCATATCTCTAATTCTCTCATCTATAACTTTATGACAGATAGCAGACCACAATGGAGACAAGGATAACTTGAAAAATAATAAGCAACGGAATATGAAGAATTAGCTACAGATTAAGAAAAAGGACAGAGAGAAGTTAAAAGAAAAGCAACAGACAGAGATATTTCTAAACATGAAAACAAGTAGCTATAAGCAAACATAGAGACTCCCTTGATTAAGCAGATACTTTGAGTGCCTTAAGAAAATCAGGGTCAACGTCTTAATTCTATATCATCATCTCTGAAGAAATCTTCTGCAGTCTTTCCTCTTCGTCTTCGATATCATCATAATGACGTTCCTTTAACTTTGCGGCCTCCACTCTAACCCTAGCAAACATTTCTTCAGCCAACAGCCTTAACAGTAAGAGAATGGGAACGACATTCCCAGTTTCACAAACTCAAGTGTAAGATCAGCAGGTGTTGCAGCACTCTTAGACTAATCAGATGAGGAACATCCGCAAATCCGAACATCAATCTCTCCCAAGCCCACTCCCCTAATACATAGTGACACCTCATTTTTTCTAAACTTTTATACTTCTATTACCTCCCACAGTAACATCTTGTTTGGATGGTTATTATGTACGTAATATATTGCTATCTCAGAAAGCCCTACTTCGTGCAATGAATTGTTTCTAATAAGTTTACTAGAATATTATTAATTGTTTTAAATGTTAAATTTATTAAGAATTACATTTAAGAATGATTTAAGGCAAATTGCCAGCAGTAGTAAATTGCAGTACTTAAAACTAGAGCAGAGAGGGCAGATATGAAGATGAAACAAGGCACTTTAAAAGGACCAATTAAAAATTGGCAGCCAAAAAAAAAGGGGAAACTAAATCCTGGAGAAAAAATGACAAGTTTTTCACACAAGTTATAACCCTCTATCTTTCTCTTTCATGCTTCATCTCCTTCATAGAAGAGAGCAATACCTTATCCAGCCCATTTCTTTTCTTTTTTTTGCATAAAAAAGAACAAAAAATGAGTGTATAAGCAGTGGCACAGACAAGATCTAATATTACATATGGTTGGTTTATGAACTATAGACTATTAGACCGCATGCATAAGGGAAATGGATCAGAAGCTATCGTCAGATCAAGAAGTTCCTAGCACAATATAGAGAACGCAAATCAAGGGGGAAAAATATTCCCAGCTCCAAAACAATCACTTGAATGTAAGGCAGCAAAAGAATGTGCACAACTAGAAAGAAAAAGAAATATTAAGACTCAAGACACATATCACCCTTCAATGCACTAGTGACTCAAAATAGGCCGAAGTCTCCAACTGGAGTTCAAAAGCAGAACCATCTGCCAAGTAGAAAGAAAAGATACTAAGAACCAGGAGCTCATTAGCAAATGAAGTCTTGCTGTATTGGTTTTGCACTCATTTGGATCTTGAAAACAAACACCAGGACTACAAGAAAAGAACAAGAACCATCCCCGCGAAATAGAAACACCAAAGCAGAACAAATTAGTGGACCCATATTGCTGAACCCTCCAAGAGTATCTAAACATCTCGCCATCTAACAGGAAAACTAACTCTTCCACCAACGATCTTTCCATGCAGAAGCATTCTCTCTCTTCAAAATGCTTTCTCAATTACAAATTTAAATGTGCACCAAAACTAGCGAGATAACCAATCATGTACCCAAAGAAGGACAAAGGAACAAAATAGCCTGCCAAAAGGTTAACAGCATTAATATCATAAAAGTTGAGAACTTAGAACGGACTAATAGAGGGTAAAATGGAATAAATTACCCGGTTAACTCCCATTAACTGTTAAAGAGATTTTATAAGAACACATCAAAGGCCACTCCTAATCCAGCTCTAAAATTCAATTAGACATGAACACCTGCTGGCCCAGATTTTTGATCACCAGTACTAAATTCAGACAATTCATCAGACCCATCAATCACAAGGCAAAGTTTCAGAGGTGCGATTGTCATGCAAGAAATCATAACAAATCCAGCACCAAACAATGGTTTTCAAAATTCCAAACCAAGTGAGCAAATAACTAGCAACCATAGTGGCATTCGAAAGTGTGAGGCCATAGTCAAATTTGCAAATTAAGCAAGCATAAAGATCCCGATCAAGCTGTAATATCAAACATTTACGGACATAGAACAGTAGTTTATAAGAGCCAGGTTTCATGAGCTCAAACGATTCATCCATTTTGTTGGCTCAGGCCAGGGGAACAGCACCAAGTAGACATACATCAAATCACTTGCATCCAGCTGGTAGGACTTCTAACTCTTCAGCTGCATCAGAAATAATCAAAATTTAATCAGCTCAAAAGTAAATGATACCCTGAATATTGGATAACTGAAAATCAAATAGCCTAAAACCTACCACAACTTAAAGCATCAGCCAGCTCGAGAGCCTCCAGAACTGCGACGTTCGTATGGCCCAGAGCGATCACGGCTAAACCGTTCACCTCCTCCACGACCACCACCATCTCTGCTGCTGCGGCTTCCATATCGATCTCCGTTCCTATCGGGTCCATAGCCACTGCTTCTACTACCACCACCTCCGCCACCATGCCGACCACCTCTACCCCCTTCACTAGGGCATTCTCTGGCAAAGTGTCCTGGCTTACCACAGTTAAAGCAGTCTCCACCACCACCAGATCCCCGCCCACCTCCATAATCACGGCTACCACGATCGCGATCGCGACCCCGATCTCGGTCACGGTCACGAGGTCGATCACTATCAAAATCTCTACCTGAACCTTTGTCAGGCTGGGCTTTGTCTACAGTAATATCACGACCGTCTAAGTCCACTCCATTCATTGCTTCAATGGCATCTTCCATTGCTCTCTTTTCATCAAATGTAACAAAACCAAATCCACGAGATCGGCCAGAGAACTTGTCAAGTACAACCTGAGCCAAAAAGGATAGAGGCATTGGAATATTGAAATTTAACATCCACAAAAAGGAAAGATAGAGTGGGAAATGACATAAGAAAAAGAGGAGAAACGTAGGTAGACAGTTGCAATTCTAACTCTTGTCATAGACTTCACAACACAAAGAAACCTTCTAATGAGGTTCTGTAGTGAAGTTTGACAAAAAAAATTCACAATCAAGTCTATTCTCGCATCTACACCTTGATTAAGTTTGGTGGTAATACCTATGTGATGTAGTACCTTAAGCTACATTTTCATGAATTAATGGACTAATCTTCCTTAAGAGGTTTGGGGTTTTCTTTTTGGCTTGAAGAAAGCTCAATGGAAGCTCCAGATTTACAGAACTTTTGGTGGGCTAGCAAGAGGATTAAAACCTTTTCCAGAATCCCCTGACGATGTATGTGTGCATTCAGGGAAAAAAGATACTGATTTACCTTCATATTCCTCATTAGAAGTTGGGAGTGAGGTCAGGACTGAGGATTACAATGATATCAATGAAAGTGCAGATGTTGTAGCATTCACAGAGCAAGAGTAAGAAAAATTACTCAAAAGGTTTGAATTGTTCACGTAAAGAGGTTAAAAATAGGTGCATTGAGAGACAAGTAGAAGGGAGATTGCACTAAAGTGGTCAAAACCCTCACTGTCACTTGAAAGGGAAGGAGGTTTGCAGGTAAGAATGGTCTAATCCTAGTCTAAAGGATGGGGAAAACTTCTTTGCATAAATGATCCACCCAGCAAAAACACACGAAAAACAACAAAGAAGAAAAAAGTGAAGCACCAAAAAAAAAAAATCATTGACAAATTAACCAATTCGAAAACCTAAAAAATAAACCATCCTTACCTTTGCATCAACAAGATTTCCAAACTTCTCAAATGCATCTTTTAATCCTCGATCAGAAGTCGACCATGACAAGTTACCAATAAAACAGCGATATTCATCGTCTGCCATTTCTGAAACAGACCACTGCTACTGAAAAAGAAGACAGAACAAGAGAGATGGGAGAGAGAGAGAGAGAGAGAGAGTCGAGAGACACAAAAAGTGCACCGAAAGATTAATTCCGTTATGATAATAGGGCCTGCTTATGTGGATTATACTATCAGATCCATTTTCTCTGCCCCCAGACAACAATAGCATTAGACAAACAAGCCAAGCAATCAAAATAATCATCAACCGTATATGATTCAAAATACAGTTCCACTTAACAAATATAAAACCACACTATTTTTACTACTATTTTAGGTTTTATCAAAAAAGAATATCACTTCATCATACTCCTCTATGCAGTCTCTTCAATACTAGTTTACTGCTTTTTGTTACAAAGTTGTGGGGTTTGAAACAATTAGTTTATGTGTTCTAATTGTGAAATCAACAATATAATTCAACAATCTAAGCAGAAAGCTCATCAACCAACAAAATCATACTGTAAAACCAACTATTTGTTAGACACCAAGAAACAAACTGACCCCTGCCTAAGCATGAAACAGGGATGATTTTTTTAAAATGTGTACAGAATAATCATATGCAAACATGAAAATAATTCACAAGCCCAACCATTCAATCACCACCCCCAATTCAGTTAAAAATAGCCCATCCCCATTTAACTACATTAAGTATTTAGTATACTTTCACCAAATTAAATTATGCACAGCACAAAATAGCCAAAAATATATAACATTAAAAGAACAAAGATATTTGAGACATTCTTCAACTTTAAGCATGAGGTGGATGCTTTATTTAATGATTAATAAGAGAAATCCATTAACTTTTATCGACTCATAAAGTACAAACTGAAACATAATAACAGTACAGAAAATTGCTTCAAGAGAATATATATCAAGAAAAGAACATGGGTCTGTCAATTTAACATTTTCATGAAAACCCAATTCATCAATTGCCCCAAATAAGCCATTATAGCTTCAGAATTCACAAAACGAATTAGATCTTCGAGACAGTCTATGCGAAAATTAAATAGTAAGAAACAAAAGATGTAGATACTGGATAACTAGAAATAAATGTTACCTTTGGAAATAGTGAAAATTCGGAGATGAGAGAGCGGCGACGCTACGAAGAGATGGAGAAAAGTTTTAGTAGCGTTTACTCCAAAGAAGAAAAGCCAATCTGAAGGGAATATTAGGGCGTGTTATTATTTAAGGATAGAGGCGAGGGGGCTCACTGTGTATTTGTGGGGGAACCCTACCTTTTTTTTCTTTTTTTCTTTTACTAGGCACCCTACTTTTAGCTAGCGTTTGTACATAAAACTTGAAAAATAAATTTTTTAATATGTATTTAAAATAAAATTAAAAACTGCTCTATAACTATTTTAAAATTTGAAAATTTTGTTTTTAAAATTTGCCAAGAAATGGTTACAATTTATAAACAAAAAAAAAAGTCCCAAATTTTATTGCGAAACGGAAGTCTAATAACGTTAATGAAAATATTTTAGTCATTCGTTGTTGTTTGATTTTACATAGAGGATGTTTTTTTCTTAAAAAAGGGAGCAATAATTTTTTAAAATTATGAAATCATCTTCTTTTTAAGAATCTTAATTTTAATTTCATACAGTATTATTTATACTAACTACACTTAGATATCATTATTTATCTTAACCACACAAAATATTAATCAAACACTCTCTGGTTTGACTTTTATAATTTATAATGCCTATTTTTTTCTAGCCAGTTTGTATACTAGCTAGAAAAAGTAAACAACGAATGAGCTCGCTATTTGTATAAAGATCCCATCAAAGAATGTCCTTTCATTTACTTTTAATTTCCATCCTCTTCCTGGAAGTGTTTTCACTAATTCAATTTTGTGCGGATCAACTAAAGGGGTAAAACACTCAATATTGAGATGTTCTATATATTCTCATAGCTCAAATCCGAGAAATTTATATATGTGTAATCACTTCCTTGGCTATTGACTGATACTCAAGGACGGAGCTAGGTGGGCAGGAGGGGTTCAGTCGAACCGCCTTTGCCGAAAAATTATACTGTATATATAAACCAAAACAAGTTAGAAGGATCGAATTATGTTGACTGGAAAAAGGAACCTTGATATTGTCCTAATTGCTGAAGTTTATAAATTTGTAATCACTAAGGAGTGCCCAGAAAAAACTGATGAAGATGCCACTGATGATCAGGTTAAGGCCTATGGCAAATGGGTCAAGGTTGATGAGATGGCGCGATGTTACATTCTTGTCTCTATGGCGAATGTTTTGCAACATCAGCATCTGTCTGTGGGGTCTGCTTATGACATGCTCGAAAGTCTCAAAGTGATGTTCGGTGAGCAAACTCGTGCGGCTAAGCAGACAGCCATGAAAGCCCTTTTGAACACCAAAATGGCTGAAGGATCATCGGTCAGGGACCATGTTCTGAAGATGATGTGTCTTCTAAATGAACTGGAGGTCCTTGGAGCTGTGACTGATAAGGAATCTTAAGTTGAGATGGTCCTGCAGACTCTACCTGACAGTTTTTAACAATTTCACTTGAACTATAATATGAACAAAATGGATTTGTCACTGGCGAAATTGTTGAATGAGCTGCAAGCGGTAGAATCTATTATCAAACATCAAGCTCCAGTTGTGGTACTGAATGTTGAGAAAGCTTCGGTTTCTAAGTCAAAAGGTGGTAAGAAAAAGAATAAGGCTCAAAAGGTTTTGGCACCTGGAGGTGCGACTCTTGTGAAAAAGCCCAAAGGAAAGTGCTATCATTGCAAGCAACCTAGGCATCATAAAAAGCAATGCCCTGCCTATCTGGCAAAGTTGAATAAGCAAGGTAATTCGAATTTAAATGTCGTTGAAACTTATTTAGCGGTTGTCTCTACCATGTTTTGGTATGTAGATTCAGGAGCCACTAATCATATCTGCACTACTTTGTAGAGGTTTCAGGAAATGCGGTGGCTAAGTGAGAATGAAGTTTGCATTTTTCAAGCCAATGGCGAGCCAGCACCAGCTTTAGCATTAGGAGATATTAGAGTTTTGTTTAGTAGTGATAGAGTTTTAGTTTTGAAAGATGTTCTCTATGTACCTTCTATTAGAAGGAATTTGATTTCAATTTCGAAAATAATGGATGTTGTTTAAAATATTTATTTTGCTAATAACTCTGTTGTTATTAAGTTTAGTAAATGTTTTATCTACACTGCTGCTAGAGTACATGACCTTTTTATTCTTGATATATCTCCTCGTGTGCTACAACCAAAAGAATCAAATAACATTAATCTTCCACATAAAAGAAAACGTATTTCTGAATTGAGCCAAATTTATTTGTGGCACTTACGTCTAGGTCATATAAATCTAAATAGGATCTCGAGATAGGTTTCTGATAGACCTTTGAGTTCATTGAAAGTGGAGGCACTGCCAATATGCGAATCTTGTTTAGAAGGTAAAATGATCAAGAAATATTTTCCCCCCAAAAAAAGGAAATAGAGCCAGCAATAAGTTAGAATTAATTCACTCTGATTTGTGTGACCCTATGAATATACAAGCAATAGATGATTTTGAGTATTTTGTAATTTTCACAGATGATTACTCAAAATATGAATACATTTATCTGTTGCGTCGTAAGTCTTAATGCTTTGAGAAATTCAAAAAATTTAAGACAGAAACGGAGAAACGACATGATAAATATATCAAAACATTACGAACTGATCGTGGTGGTGAGTACTTATCTACGAAATTCATTAAATACTTATCAGATTATGGAATTACATCTCAATTATCTGCCCCATGAACACCACAACAAAATGGTGTGGCAGAAAGAAGAAATAGAACCTTTTTTGTAAATGGTTAGATCAATGTTAAGTTATTCTGATTTGCCTTTTTCCTTTTGGGGATATGCCTTAGAAACAGCAAATTACATTCTAAATTTGGTACTTTCAAAGTCAGTACCTTCAACCCCAGCAGAATTATGGACTGGGCGCAAGCCAAGTTTACGACACATTCAGGTTTGGGATTGTCCAACACATGTGCTGAAAGGGAAAGCGATAAATTGGAATCGAGAACAAAAGTATGCATATTCATTGAATATCCAAAAGGAATGGAGGTTTATTTTATTGTCCCAAAGAAAAGAAGGTAATTTTTATGACAAATGCCAGATTTTTAGAAGAGGATTATTTAATGAACCATATTCCTATAAGTAAACTAGTTTTACAAGAATTAAGTAATGGAATAACTAATGACTCATCTTTGGAACGTATCCCGAAAGCCAGTATTGATATACCACTGCATTATCGTAGTGGGAGAAATATTAATAGGTAACAGAACGCACAAGAGCAATTGCCTGATATCTCACAACCCCAAAGTAGTGGGAGTAATGTTGAGCAACCTCAGATTGTTGAGCAACCTAAAATTATTGTGCAGCCTGCACTTCACGAAGAAGTTAATGATATCCCAGCACCGCAAAGGGGTGGAGGATAACATTGAAGCTTCAATTCTGAAAAATGATGTTGTGATTCGACAACAAAATCCAATTGCACCTGTAGTGACTAGTAGTAGTGGGAGAATTATTAAAAAAACCTCTCCGGTTTGCGCTCTTGGGATAATCTTATGATAGAATCCCTGAAGAGCATAATATAGAACCTCTTAATTATGACGAAGCACTACAAGATACAGACGGTGATAAATTGGTTGTTGCTATGAAATCTGAAATGGAGTCCATGTACTCCAATCAAGTCTGAGATCTTGTAGAATCACCTACTGGAGTCAAACCCATTAGTTGTAGATTGATCTATAAGAAAAAGAGAGGAGTGGATGGAAAAGTACAAACTTTTAAAGCTAGGCTTGTTGCAAAAGGGTTTACTAAAAACGAAGGAATCGATTATGAGAAAACCTTTTCGCCAGTAGCCATGCTTAAATCTATTAGGATTCTCTTATCCATTGCTACTCATTACGATTATGAGATTTGGCAGATGGATGTCAAGACATCTTTTCTTAATAAAAGTCTTGATGGGTGCATCTATATGGCACAACCAGTTGGTTTCATAAAAAGTGGTAATGAGCACTAAAAGTACAAGAGGGGGGGTGAATTGCTTATTTTAAAATTAATTATTATAAGTTGACTGGTTTTTCAATTAGTCGACTAGATGTAATAGCGATATAATAAGAAGTGCAGAATTAAAATACAGAAGTAAAGTGTAGGAATTAAAGACACTGGAGTTTTTATACTGGTTCAGATTCAATGTGAATCCTAGTCCAGTCCCCTTGGGTTGCTAGGAAGTTCTCTTTCAGTGATTGAGTTTCTTGATACAAAGTGAATGGTGTAGTTTACACCAACAGCTCAGTTTCTATGTCACTCGTCTTTTCTTAATACAATGCCTCACCAGTATTTTTCTCTCTTTCTTCTCTAACTTGTTACACAACAGATCTAGTAGAGCTACAATGTTTGTTTGAATTAGAACAAAGAGAGGGTAATTGGTTTGATCAAAGTATGTCTCTCTAAGACTTAAGGTTGCGTATAAATACTTTGTAGGAGACCGTTACTGAAGAGATTTGCCAACCCAAGAGATTTGATCCTTGGAAAGAAGTTGATTCTTTCCAAGAATAAGGTTAATTCCTGTTACTCTTCCTTGATGTGTGGACTTTGACAGCTTTCCATTTTTAAGTCTTGATAGCGCCGGATTTTCTCATTAATTCTGGGTCCTTCCAGTAATAGCTACTGATTGATTATCTTGCCGGATCTTCAATGCTTCTTTTCCTTTTTAACTCTTCAATCAATCTCGGATTAATTATCTCGCCGGATCGTCAGTGCTTCGTTTCCTTTTGAATGCTTCAATCAATCTTTGATTGATTTCTTCCTTCAGCTTTGATTGTTTCTCTTTATGCACTTCGATCTTGGTTTATTTTCTTGAGTCCCTACACCAAAAGCAATTATATTATTTTTTTATCATTAAAACTAAAACCTAACAATCTCCCCCTTTTTGATGATGACAAAAAAATAATATATGTAAACATCAGTTAACTTCCCTGTATTTTAATCCCCCTCAATGAGTGCAGTTGAATCCCCCTTAATAGGTGTCGTTGGGACTACTCATTTTAGTCGACTTCTCCTGTAGTATATATAGTCGACTCCCCCTGTAATGGATGTACTTGCACGAATATATGTATAGCCTTCTCCCCCCTTTTTGACATCAATAAAGAGGGGATAAAAACAACAATACACCAGATACTAAAGCAGAATTTGTAGCATGATATGCATGCAGAGTTAAAACAAAATCATCCAACGACTGGTTATCCAGTCCAAAACAGCACAGCAAAAAAAAATTGTTTGAAACTTCCACACTAACGACGCAAGAAATAAGTAAGAGTATTGCAAATTGCCTCCTTCAGTTGATCAAAGCTAGCATTAGCTGAGACAGTCACTCCATCAAGCATGTCGTGTACTTCCTTGAATGCCTAGACTGCGTTTTCCCTAACTCTGAGAATTGCAACCCTTATCTTTGAAACATCAGACCCTGTCTCTTTGGAGATTGCATGAATGTCCCCAACAGTGGACTGAGTGCCTTCAATAAGATCTTTGATGGTGGTCAGTTGGTTGTCAATGGCAGTCAGTTTCTCAGCAAGGTCAGGATTACTAAGACTGTGATGGAAAATAGAGGCTTTGGTCTTGGAATCAGGTTGAACATGCTTGACCTCACCTTCCTGTTTCTTAACCCAGGAGCCCTTCACACACACACACACATATCCCATATTAGCAAACGCCCTAGAATTGTAAGATTTTGAAACAGAGACGAATGGATATTCAGAGATAGAGATATTATGAGCCTCCAGAATGTGAGTGATGGCCATTCCATAGGGCAGACTGGTGGGATCATCAGCACTTTCAATCATAAAATTTATGACCTAGGAGGACAGTTTGATCTTGAGTTTGGTCATAAGGCAATAGACAAGAAAGGTATCTCTTTGAGAGAAGGTGGAGAAGGAGCCAGTACGAGGGAGCAGAGTAGTTGCAATAATGTGGGCTAGAACACGAGTTTCAAAGCTAACATCACTTGGACCTAACTAGTTCGAGAGGGATTCAGATGAATACTCAGCAATACAACATTTTGCTTGATCAAAGGTGATTTCAAAATCATCAGGCCAAGAATTTTTGAAAAGCATGGAAAAATCAGAACACTTACACTGGAAAAAATTGAGTCAAACATGGCACAATCAAGAACAATGCGCTTTCCTAACACTAAGGATTCCAACTTGTCAGACTTACTAGAGCGAAGATTGGCATAAAACATTCTTACTAGGGGTTCATAGAGTTTAGGAGGGGGAACAAAAAAGAATTTTGACCAGTCTTGATAAACAAACAGATCTTTTACCTTACAGTTTAGGGCTTCTATGTCATCAAGTTCGACTACTCTACCATGAGCGATTGGCTTGTATTTCAGAGCAATAAAAAAATCTTTGTTTGAAGAATCCCAAAAATTTAGGTCAGACTCTAAAGAACTTGAGAAATCTATTTTTGATTTCTTTGAAGTAAAGGATTCAGGAGGTTCTTCCAAAGGTCTTTTTCCTAGGGCTTTTTCTCCTAGAGGGTGAGAATGATCTGAGAGTTTTACCTGATATGAGGCAAAGCCTTCTGAGTGGTCGGACCCTAGGTCTACTTGTTCTGGAGGCTGGAAAAAAGGTTTTGCTCTGGAGCGAGCACTTTTCCTGGTGGAGGCTGAGGGATTTTTAGAGTGTTTAGCCATGGAAGAAATTGGTTGAAGAGAGTTTCAAAGAGGGTTTCTAGGTGATGGGAATGATGGAGATTGGAAGAGGGTTTCAGAGATTAAAAGAAGGTGTTTCTGACGATTGAGTACAGGAAAGGAAAGGGTGTCAGTTGAACATACGTGATGATTGGTTTTCCTTTCTTGAACGCTGAAACTAATGTGAAAAGAGAGAAAAAAAGAGGAAATTCGGAGGCGCTATTAATGACTATGAAAAGACAAAGTTTAAACATTAGACATACAAAACATAAAAATATCATATGGGTCCTAATATTAATGATCAATGGAAATAATACCAAGTAATTCTCTTTAAAAGCAAAATTTGTCTTCAAGTAAAGGTTTAGTGAAAATATCTGCTAATTGATCAGTAGTTCCAACAAAAGATAATTCTATATTTCCCTTAAGAACATGATCTCTAATGAAATGATGCTTGATGTCTATATGCTTTGACCTAGAGTGATGCACAGGATTTTTTGAGAGACATATAGCTCTAGAGTTATCACAGAAAATTGGAATGGGTTTAAAGAATAGTTCATAGTCACCCAATTGATGAGACATCCATAGTAATTGTGCACAATATTGTCCAATGGCGATATACTCAGCCATAGTTGTGGATAGTGCAACTGATCCTTGCTTTTTACTGTTCTAAGATATCAGTGTTTTTCCAATTAATTGACATGTTCCACTGGTATTTTTTCTGTCTTCCTTATTACCTACAAGATCAGCATCTGCAAAACCTTCTACTTTAAAATTGTTAGAGCGTGGATACCATAATCTGTGAGAAATAGTTCCAATGAGATATCGAATATTTTTCTTTACTGCAGTCATATGTGATTCTTTAGAAACTAATTGAAACCTGGCACATTTACAAACACTAAACATAATATCTGGCCGACTAGCAGTTAGATAAAGAAGGGATCCAATCATTCCACGATATTTAGTTTCATCAACAAGATTTCCCTGTTCATCTTTGTTAAGACTTGCTGAAGGACTCATTGGTGTGCCAATAGCCTTAGCATTACTCATACCAAACTTCTGAATCAACTCCTTTGTGTATTTTGTCTGACATATAAACGTTCCTTCTTCGGATTGTTGAATTTGAAGTCCAAGAAAGAACGTTAGCTCTCCCATCATACTCATTTCAAACTCACTTTGTATAAGATTTGGAAATTCCTTGCACATAAGAGGATTAGCACTACCAAAAATAATATCATCAATGTAAACTTGAATAATGACATTACCTTCCGATGATATTTTAATAAAAAAAGGTAGTGTCTACAGTTTACTTTACCTCTTGTAAATTCGTGATCAATAAGAAATAAGCTGAGTCTTTCGTACCATACTCGTGGAGTTTGTTTAAGTTCATACAATGCTTTGGTCAATTTGTACACATGGTAAGGAAAATTTGAATCTTCAAATCTAGGGGGTTGTTTTTACATATACCTCCTCCTCAATGAAACCATTTAAAAGGGCACTTTTGATATCCATCTGGAAGAGCCTAAACCTTTTAAAGGATGCGTATGCAAGAAGAATTCGTATTAATTCCAGTCGAGCTACTGGAGCAAAGGTTTCTCTGTTATGAGTATCCTTGAACTACTAATCTGGCTTTGTTTCTCACAACCTTTCCATCCTCATTTAGCTTATTTCTGAAAACCTATTTTGTTCCAATTACAGGAGCGTTTTGAGGCTTAGGCAACAATTTCCACACTTGATTTTTGTCAAATTGATCTAGCTCTTCCTGCATTGCTTGTAACCAGCTTGAGTCTTTCAGAGCTTCCTCTATTTTCTTTGGTTCAATCTGGGAAATCAGTGCTATGTTTGCTTTCTTCTTGAGAGCTCCCCTGGTTTTCATTCCTTCACTTGGGTCTCCTATGATAAACTTTTGAGGATATTCTGGTTCACCTCTCCATTCATTTGGACAAATTGTACTTGTATGAATAGTTGACTCCTTCAGAGATTCTGATTGACTGTTGCTAATCTCATTAGTTGACTCCATTACACGATCAAGTTTATTAGTTGACTCTTGAGATTTGCTTGTCTCCTGGATTTTTTGAATTCGATCTTCATCACCTGCAATATTTCCTTTCTCGGCCAAAGTGTTATTTTCATTAAAGATAACATGTACTGATTCTTTTACACACAATGCGTGTTTATTATAGACTCTAAAGGATCTATTATTTAATGAATAACCCAGAAAAATACCTTCGTCACTTCTTGGATCGAATTTTTCAAGATTGTCCTTACCATTATTGTGAATGAAGCACTTGCTTCCTAACAGATGAAAGTAACTTATATTGGGTCGTTTACCTTTTCACAATTCATAAGGAGTCTTATTCAGGATGGGTCTTATGAGGCATCGATTGAGAATGTGACATGTTGTACTTACTCCTTCTACCCAGAAGTGATTTGGCAATGAATATTCTAGTATCATAGTTCTTGCCATATCCTATAAATTCCTATTTTTTCGCTCAACAACTCCATTCTGTTGGGACGATCTTAGAGCAGAGAAATTGTGTGTATATCCTTGATCATTGCAGAAATCTTCAAATGCTCTGCTTTCAAATTCTCCTCCATGATCACTTTGAATTGTTGTAATAAGATAGCCCTTTTCTCTTTCGGCCTTTTTACAGAAGATCTCAAAGCTTCATCTTTGTGAGATAGAAAAATCACCCAAGTAAAGCGTGAGTAATCATCAACAATAACAAAGGCATATCATTTTTCTCCTATGCTAGCAGTTCTAGTGGGTCCATATGAAGCAATTGCAAAGGCTTTAAAGTAGATAAAATATCTTTGTTTTTAAAGAGTTTTTAGTTTGTTTACCAATCTGACATGCATCGCATACATGATTTCTAGAGAAATTGAGTTAGGTAAACCAATAACTAAATCATGCTTGGAAAGTTTCTCTATCACATGCATGCTTGCATGACCAAGTTTCTTATGCCATAACCATGGATCATCAGATATGGATGTTAAACAAATATGGCCATTTATATTTTCAAAACCATCAAGAATATAGACATTTCCATACCTTTTACCTGGGAGGATTATTTTACCTTCTCATCTTCAATAGCAGAGCCTGTTTTCTTGAACTTTACATCATACCCTAAGTCGCATAGCTGACTTATACTCAGAATATTATAGTTAAGTCCGTCAATAAGATAAACCTCAGTGATATCACAGTTATTATTGAAAGGAACTGTTCCGGTACCGACTATTCTTCATTTTGTGTCATCACCAAATTTGACACTTCCTTCGTCTATTTTTGTAACTTCTTTAAACAGATTTTTATTACCTGTCATGTGACTAGAACACACACTATCTAAGTACCATTTTTCTTTATGACTCCTTCTGTGGTATTCCTGCAAAACATAATTATCACTTCCTTTAAGGTACCCAAGCTTGCTTGGGTCCTTGTTGGTTAGTATTACTGGACTCATGATTATTTTTGAGTTTCCAAATCCATCTTGAGACATTTGATTTACGAAATCGACAAAAAGAATATTTATGTCCACTTTTGTTACAGTAGTGACACGTAAGTCTTGGCCTTTTTTTGGATCTTTCATTTGTGTTAGTACTAGTGGACTCTGTTCTGGCTGGTCCTTCTCTAGTTGACTTGTAAGTCGCTTGGTTCGACTTGACAGAACTATGACTGGTAGATTTGCGCATGCCATTGAGTTGCATTTGCAATTCCTAAAACTCATCTTGAAGTACTTCTTTTTCAATTTCGCATACTCCAAGCTTGAGTTTCCAGTCTTTTACTTCTTTGTTGAGTCTCTTTAGTTCATTCATCATTTTTTGAGACTCTTTCAAAGTAAGGTCAAGAATATTCTGCAATTTATTACATCTTTCATAGTTATAAGATCTTACTTCTCCTGTTTCACCTCGCGCCATGAAATAATTCTCATTGTAATCTTTGCATTTATCATCTGAAGTGTCCTCATCTGTCCAGCATCCTGAGAGTTTGTTCATGTCGTTTTCCAGAATTGTCATGAAACATAGATTTGCTATCTATTCGTGTTCTGAATTGTCTTCATCACTCTAGCTTTCAAATGATTTATTCTTGTTAAAGCCTCTGGAAACCTTTCTTTTAAGATCAAGACACTCAGCTTGAACATGCCCAGATCTTCCACACTAAAGCATTTGCCATCATTTTTGTCTTGTTCGTTATATTGCCTAGTTCGCCTGGGTAGTATCCTACCTCTTCTTGTATTCCTGTATCTCCTCATTAAACCATCCATGTTCCTTGATACCATGGCAATTTCTTCTTGAAGAGCTTCAAGGTCATCATCAATATCATTGTCTTCTCTTTCAGTTGTAGCCTTGAAAGCAACTGTTTTCTTCTTTTCTTCTTGGTTTGTTTTCTTGAGATGAGTTTTCTCGAAGGCTATAAGTTCTCCTCGAAGTTCATCGTATGATAATTTTTTCAAATCCTATGATTCAAGTGTAACCACTTTTGTCTGCCAAGTAGTGGGTAGACTTCTCAAAATTTTCCTAACTTGATCACCATTTGAGTATGGTTTGCCAAAAGCTTTTAGATCGCTAATGATTTTGCTAAATCTGGCAAATATATCTTCAATGGATTCTCATTCTTTCATCTAGAAGAGTTCGTAGTCATGAACCAACATGTTGATATGTGTTTCTTTCACTTTACTGGTTCCTTCATAAGTAACTTCAAGTTTATCCTACATCTCTTTGACTGTATCGCAACTGAAGATTTTCTCATATTCCTCACCACTTATAGCATTATAAAGCAGATTCCTTGCTTTAGCATTAACTTGCACAACTTCCATTTGTTTATCAGTATATTCATCTATATCTTGAGGATGCGCAGGTGGTTGAGTAGCAGCCGGCAAAGGATAGTTCCCCTTTTTGATAACTCGCCAGACCTTGACATCATAAGACTTTGCGTATATTTCCATATGCACTTTCCAGTGAGAGAAATATTGTCCATTGAAATAAATTGGCCTTACTTGCGATGTTCCTTCTTGGAAGAGTGCTCCGATAATAACTTGATTAGCCATGATCTTTTCTCACAAGCTATTAAGCAAAAGAAAAAGGTGAGCCTTGCTCTGATACCAATAGAAAGTACAAGAGGGGAGTGAATTGCTTATTTTAAAATTAATTATTATAAGTTGACTGGTTTTCCAATTAGTCGACTAGATGTAATAGCGAGATAATAAGAAGTGCAGAATTAAAATGCATAAGTAAAGTGCATGAATTAAAGACACCGGAGTTTTTATACTGGTTTGGATTCAATGTGAATCCTAGTCCAGTCCCCTTGGGTTGCTAGGGAGTTCTCTTTCAGTGATTGAGTTTCTTGAGTACAAAGTGAATGGTGTAGTGTACTCCAACAGCTCAGTTTCTATGTCACTCGTCTTTTCTTGATATAATGCCTCACCAGTATTTTTCTCTCTTTCTTCTCTAACTTGTTACACATCAGATCTAGTAGAGCTACAATGTTTGTTTGAAGTAGAACAAAGAGAGGGTAATTGGTTTGATCAAAGTATGTCTCTCTAAGACTTAAGGTTGCATATAAATACTTTGTAGGAGACCGTTACTGAAGAGATTTGCCAACCCAAGAGATTTGATCCTTGGAAAGAAATTGATTCTTTCCAAGAATAAGGTTAATTCCCGTTACTCTTCCTTGATATGTGGACTTTGACAACTTTCCATTTTTAAGTCTTGATAGCTCCAGATTTTCTCATTAATTCTGGGTCATTCCAGTAATAGCTACTGATTGATTATCTTGCCGGATCTTCAATGCTTATTTTCCTTTTTAACTCTTCAATCAATCTCGGATTGATTATCTCGCCGGATTGTCAGTGCTTCTTTTCCTTTTGAATGCTTCAATCAATCTTTGATTGATTTCTTCCTTCAACTTTGATTATTTCTCTTTGTGCACTTCGATCTTGGTTGATTTTCTTGAGTCCCTACACCAAAAGCAATTATATTATTTTTTCATCATTAAAATTAAAACCTAACAAGCACATGTGTAAATTAAAGAAATCCATTTATGGATTGAAACAAGCTTCTAGAGCATGGAATACTTGTTTTGACTCATCGATTAAAACCCTCGGTTTTGATCAATGTGAAAACAAGTCTTGTGTCTATAATAAGTGGGATGGAGATAAAGTAACAGTTTTGGTTTTGTACGTAGATGATATTTTTCTCATAGGAAATAATGTGAGCATGTTGAATTCAGTAAAGGAATGGTTGTCCTCGCGTTTTGATATGAAAGACTTGGGACAAGCGGCACATATCCTTGGGATCAGCTTATGCGAGATCGCAAGCGAAGGATTTTAGGCTTATCCCAAGTACTTTATATTGATACTATTCTCACCAGGTTTAGCATTCAAGATTAAAAGAAAGGTTTTCTCCCTTTTAGGCATGGAATCTCTCTGTCAAAAGATCAGTCCCCAAAAACGACTGATGAGATAGAAAAGATGAAGGCGGTCCCTAATGCTTCTGCTGTAGGGAGTCTCATGTATGTTATGCTGTGTACTAAACTTGATATCTGCTTTGATGTTGGCATGATTAGTAGATTTCAGTCTAATCCTGAACGAGAACACCAGACTGCCATTAAACATATAACCAAGTACCTGAAAAGGACTAGGGATTATATATTGGTTTATCACTCAGATGATCTTGTACCCATTGGCTATACTGATTCAGATTTCCAGTCAGATAGAGATTCTAGAAAATTCACCTCAGGATATATTTTTACCTTAGGAGGTGGAGTTGGAGGAGTATCAAGCAATCATGTGTTGTTGATTCCATCATGGAAACGGAATATGTGGTTGCATTTGAGGCAGCTAAAGAGGACGTTTGGCTCGGGAACTTTCTAAAAGAGCTTAATGTAGTTCCTTCGGTTCAAGCACCTATTGTACTTTATTGTGACAATAGTGGTGCAGTTGCAAACTCGAAGGATCCAAGAAGCTATAAAAGGAGTAAGCATATTGAGCATAAATATCATTTAATTCGGGACATAACTCGGAGAGGTGATGCAAGAGTGTTGAAGATTGCGTTAGAGGACAATTTGACAGACCCGTTTACAAAGAGCTTGCCACAGAAGATTTTTGACAAGCATGTAGAAGGGATGGGTGTTAGAGTTGTAGACACATGGTTAAGAGTCTAAGTGGGAGATTGTTGGGATATACTATTAACCATGCAATTTAGATATAGTATTATATTTTATACTTTATGAAATAATTATTTATTTAATTTATTCAATTCAATAAAGTACTATTTTAAATAGATCATTTATTACATGTGTGTCCTTTAGTTATATAGTAGACAATTTAGTATATGGAGTCTTAGCTCATGCACAGAAAATTAAATTATCGGTTCTCATAATTAATAAACTATGTTCACAATCGAAGATGTTATTGGGCAAAATATTTTGATGGTTGTAGCACAAGATTATAGTATAATTTGTCTTGATTATGGGAGTGGTTTTACTCCGACTTCTTGTGCTAGTATACTTAGTGTATATTGAACGGACCAAGTAGAGAAAAAATATTTTTGTACTGAATATATATAAAATATTTTCTCTAATTCATTAAATGAGCTTATACTCCTAATCTTGATATAATTATTATGATCAATGTGATTTGTTTATTGTTTTGATTTATCAAAAGGTACAACTCTATTCAGAGTTAGTGTATGCCTAATAGATTGGACAATAACGAATAGCATTTGTGAAATAATAATTAGTTGATAGAATCCATGACTCAATTTTGAGTTTGATGATACCCCTTTATGTAAGCTTATAAATTTTCATGTGAAAACCCGGCCGGTGAATTTTGTATCCGTCACATGAAATAGTTTAAGTGGAATTATAGAGGATTTAATTAGTTGATTAAATTAAATTATCAGTAATTTAATTTAATTAACTGATATTTATGATCTTAACATGGGGAGTTAAAATAAGTGTTAGTGAATTTTTAAAATTCATATTGAGTAGTTCAGTTACAGTTTTTTAGTGAAATAAACTGCAATTAATTATAGTATGAATTAATTCATCCAAAATTTTAAATTAATGCTATAATTGGTAGCCTCTTACTATTTATGTGGTCCCTGCTATACCTAGTAAAAACCTGGGCTGACTTGGGTAAAAAGTGACTTGGGAGAAAAGTCATTATGTAGAGTTAGAGTATGATTCTACTTGCACAAGCAGAATCCTACACGTTTTTAGAGCCCTTTTTGGCTGAAAAATGAGTCTACATAAGGAATACACATTTCACCCAATAACTCACCTTTTAGAGTTGTATTGTTCTTGCCCACTCAAAGCAATTTCGTCCAAGGTCTTACTATGTCACGACCCAAACTAACACTGTCGTGATGGCGCCTATCGTGGAACTAGGCAAACCGACTCATTTCCAAAACAAACCGATATTTTCATTTCAAAGATAATTTCAAGGCTATCTAACATAAAAACCTTCGTAAAGGAGTTCAAATTAAAATAAAAGTGCGGAAAGAAAAGCCCGACATCCGAGTGTCACTAGTCATGAGCATCTACTATAATTTATCTGACAATATCGAGACTAACATAGTCTAGAAAATAGCTAAATACAACTAAAGGAAGATAAGAGGGAGAAGAGCAGGGCTGCGATCGCCAGGCAGCTACCTTGTTATCTCCGAGAAAATCTGCAACCGGAATAGTCAACAACCGCTACCGTGTCCAGCTACACCTGGATCTGCACACAAGGTGCAGGGCGTAACGTGAATACGCCAATTCAGTAAGTAACAACAATAAATAAAGGCTGAGCAGTAGTGACGAGCAATAAGCATATAAAGTTCATATCATGAAATCTCAGTAAAATACCACATGATTTTAAATCAGGGTTTGAATCAAAACATATCATTTAAACCTAGTTCCAGTAAAATCATTTAAAGGTATTTTTCAACAGTTTTCAAACAAAGGCTCAATGCAAGGTAAGCAAAAATGATGAAATCATAAACAGCCCATCGGGCAAAACATCACTCATATACAGCCCCTCGGGCAAACCTCACAATCACTCGTATACAGCCCCTCGGGCATACCTCACAATCACTCTTAAACAACCACTTGGGCATACCTCACCATCACTCATGCCTCCCATTCACTCAGCACTCGGTACTCGACACTCGGCACTCGCACTCAGTAGGTACCTACGCTCACTGAGGGTGTGTACAGACTCCGGAGAGGCTCCTTCAGCCCAAGTGCTATATCAAGCCAAATCATGGCATAAATCACTCAGGCCCTCGGCCTATATCAAACATGCTACGACGTGCAACCCGATCCAAAAAATATCTTCACAAATCAGGCCTTCGGCCTCACTCAGTCATAAACCTCTCAAGCCACTCGGGCTCTCAGTAAAACAGGGTATTCAGCCCAAAACAACATTTATATGCATTAAAACAGAGTAATAAAAACTGAATTATGCAGTAAACATGCATAACCATGAATGAGTATAGATTTACAATCGAAAACAGTGAGAGAATAGTAAGAAAAGGCCCCTAAAGGTCCAAACAGCATTGGCACAAGGCCCAAAACATGGCATTCAACCCAATTTATAGAAACTCTTTCTAAAACTCATAAGTATCATATAGTTTCAACAAAATATGCAACTTTACAGTTGCTACGGGACGGACCAAGTCACAATCCTCAATGGTGCACGCCCACACGCCCGTCACCTAGCATGTGCGTCACCTCCAAATAGTAAAATGATACGAAATCCGGGGTTTCATACCCTCAAGACTAGATTTACAATCGTTACTTACCTCAAACCGATCAAATCTCTACCCCGTGGTGCTTTTGTCTCTCGACTCGGCCTCCACATGCTCTGAATCTATTCACAATCAGTACAATACCATCAATATATGCTAATGGAATGAATTCCACAAGAAAAACTACCAATTCAGACCAAAAATCCAAAATTGGCTCAAACCCGCCCCCGGGCCCACGACTCGAAATCGGGTAAAAGTCACAAATTACGAACACCCATTAACTCACGAGTCCAACCATACTAGTTTCACTCAAATCCGACTTCGAATTGACATTCAAATCCCAAAAATTTATTTTATGAAGTTTTTATAATTATCCCCAAATTTTCACCTCAAAGTACTAATTAGATGATGAAATTATTGATATATTCATGTATATTAATCAAATTCGAGTTAGAATTACTTACCCCGATGAATTTCTTAAAAACACCCACGAACAATCGCCACAAACCGAGCTCCCTAGGTCCAAAATGTGAAATAATGCCCTAAACCTCGTTTATATAGTGTACCCTCTGAACTCCCACTAGGCGGTTCGCAAAATTCCAAGCGCGGGCGCGCCTCCTAGGTCCTGCAGTCACGAAAAAAATGGTGCGGCCGCACTTTTTGGTGGCTGCACTGCCAGGCTTTAGTATTTTGGCCATTACTTTCTCTACAGATGTCTAAATGATGATTTCTTTACCTTTCTGGAAACTAGACATGAAGGGCTAAAACTTTAGTTTTTGAATCATCTCAAAATTTCTTGTAGATCAAAAGATACAGGCTTCCGAAGTCGGACCAGCGGATCTGCAGAACTTTTCCCCGGAGTGCGGCCACGACAGAATTATGCGGTCTGCGAAATTCTGCTGAGGTCCGTGAAATTCAAAGCACCAGAACCATACCTGAGTTCCGAAAGTGCCCGAACTCGCTCAAAACTCACTCCAAAACACACCCGAGGCCTCCAGAACCTCAACCAAAGGTACCATCAAGTCCTAAAATACCATACAAACTCAATCGAGCTCTCGAATCACATCAAATAATAACAAAAATATGAACCGCATACCAATTCAAGCTTAATGGACTTGAAACCTCAAACTTCCACAACCGATGCCGAAATCTATCAAACCTCGTCCGAATAACCTCAAATTTTGCACACACATCACAAATAACACTAAGAATCTTATCCAACTCCTGAAATTTCATTCCGACTTCGATGTCAAATTTTTCACTGCCGACCGGAAATCACCAAATTTTTAATTTCGCCAATTCAGGCCTAATTCTATCACGGACCTCCAAATTACATTCCGGATACGCTCCTAAGTCCAAAATCACCTAACAGAGCTATCCGAACCATAAAAATCTAATCCGAGATCGTTTACTCATAAGCCAACATCCGGTTGACTTTTCCAACTTAACCTTCTAAATAAGAGACTGGGTGTCTCATTCCACCCCGAAACTACTCCGGACCCGAACCTACCAACTAGATACAACACAACACAGCTGAACAACACATAAAGAAGCAAAAATGGGAAAAACGAGACTATAACTCTCGGAACGACCGATCGGGTCGTTACATACTGGGACTATAATAGAAGACTGGAGCCCTAGATTCTTGCTCTCAGGAGGACATGTGCAACATTTTCAAGAGGTTAGTGGTTTCTAATCTTGTAATTATATCATTGTCTAATTTACATGTATTTGATGCCTGTATTATATGCTTGCTTCCGCTGCGCATATTTTAATAGTATCTAAATTTCTGACAATCATGCCCTAGAATGGGGGAGTTTAGTATGCTCGAAAGAATTTCATATCTATTCTGACTACAACTAGTTGAGGCAACATAGCTAGCGTTCTTGGTTTTGTGAAATCCCAAATACAATAATCATATCATATCATACTACATTATAAGTGTGAAGATCATATGTCAAAGTTAAAAGACTAAAACGGTCATGTAAAGCTGAATGACCATTTTGTCCTTCAACTAAATATTACTTTAGAAACATTTTTGTACAAACATGTAAATTCATATTCTAATAAAAATAATAAACAAAAAAAGTTTAATTGGGTAACTAATAACTTCTGAATTCTTCAAACACATGAAATTAAATTTGAACCTGTCATTTATGCAATATTAACAAAAACAGTTTGGTTCTCTTCCACTTCCCAAATTTATGTTTATTAATATGCATTAATTCATTATAATTCAAGGCAAAAGACTGCCAATTATGTATTATAATTTAGACAAAAGACATCGCCGGCTATCTTTTTCTCTTCCGATCCTCGAAGAACTCGGTCATCTACCCCCACTTTACCAACAGTTATGACTAATCCTTGTGCTTCATCTTGTAAGGTTTATTTTTGGGACTATATGTAAAATATTATTGATTCTTTGTGGATTATAATTCAAATATTTTGCAATGTCATTGATTTATTTCGGTGATTTCGGGTATATTAAGTTTTTCAAGGGTGATATTTTGACCAAATTTTGCTTCTTTGCGGGTACGTCAAATATAGAATACTTCGAAAAAATATTCTCTGCAGAATTATATGTAGCATGAATCTATTAGTAAATTCTGGGTTGTTTAATTACATTGTTACCTTCAAACACTATAATTCCAAAAGGTAATCGGCCTATAACTTGATGCGTTTTTGCAAGCTCTTGATGATAGTGCTTGTACACTTATTAATTAGTACTCATATTTTTGGGAAAGTTTGCCTCTGTTAAAATATTCTTAATTAGTTGGTAAAATTCCCTTTACATATTTTTCTGCAACATTATGAAGCATTTTGGCAATGAGTTTCATTTTTAAACTTCACTTATTTGAATTCACCCATTGATCTTAATCGATACAAATTTTAGAATTACATATAAGCCAACATATTTTGCCTATTGGTTCTAACTTCTACACAAAAATATACAAAAAATCATAAAACTAAATTACAATATGGATCGGAATATCCAAAGGACTTCACATATAAGGCAGTATTTCTTCCTCTCTTGACTTAGCTAGAATGAACAACTTATCATTTTCAGGAATTCATATTTGATTGTTTTATAACTAATATCTATGTCATTTTTAAAATTTTGTATTCACTGATAAGGGGTACACGCGCAACGCGCGTGGCCCGAGACTAGTTTCCTGAAAAGTGGGTAAAAATTTATTTTTTTATTGGTGTTTAATCATCTGTTATTCGAAACTCACTTGTCCGATTAATTCAGATTCATAATGCCAGTGTTACCTATCAGGGGTACTTTCTCTATTCTCAAGGTTCAAACTCAAAATTTCTCATAAGGGTGAACTCATAAGTGGTGGGTAACATTAGTTATTGGATACATTGTCTTTCTTTAGTCATATGGTGTCTTATTGCCGCAATTAGTGCAAATGATTGTCATTCTGTTACACATATTATAGAAATGACCTACTCTCTCCTTCTAAGCAGAGCAAGGATTTGAACCTTATGAGTTCGAAATTTTAGTCAGCTTAAATTACTGGATTCTTAATTAACAATTTATATATATTCCATAAATTTCTTTTAAGGTTTGAACCAAAGTTATTGGTATTGCAAAGCAACAATTGAATTGGGGTGGTCAACAGATATTCTGAATCATATAATGAACAAGAAGAAGGGAAGGTCTTTGGAGGCAGATTCTGCCGAATAAGTTATAGGGAACTTTACATAACTGTCATAATTTAAAAGAAATATAACAAATTCGTAGCATGAAATCCAATATTACAGTTATGGCAGGAAAATATTTATATTTATAGCACACAGTTCCATTAAAATAGGAATATTAATTATTAATCTCTAAACATAAGCAATTTGAATGGAAAGTCAATAATTCTTTGTACAAAAATCATGCTTTTTTTCTCTTTATCTATTAGCTTCCCTTCCTTTTCTTCATCTTCTTAATTTTATTTTCTGCCGAAGCCAATATATTTTCTAAATTTGTTATATTCATTTTCTTTTTAATTATCTTTCTTAAGTTTTTCTCTTCCTTCTTTCTTCCTTTCTTAACATAAGGATCTTACTTCGATAATAATATACGTTAATATATACAAAATATATATAAAAAAAAATATTGAATTAACACATATAAAATATACAAAAAATATATCTTCAATTAATATGACACTTAGACATGTGAAATATACATAAAAAAATATAGCTTAAATTTAATTAAGATGGCATATAAATATACAAAAAAAGAATATATAAAAAATACATCCTGAATTAAAATGGCACTTGACATATAAAATATATTTGAAATATACATTAAAAATACATCTTAAAATAAGATGGCACTTCACAAATAAATATACAAAAATTATATACATAAAAATATATTTTGAATTAAAGTGATACTTGATATACAAAGTATAAAAGACATATAAATCAATACATCTTGAATTTAGGTGGCATTCACATATGCATCAGATTTTAAAAAATGGAGTGAAGAAGATGAATGTTGGGTTTAATTTTTGCAATATGCTAATAATGAAAAAAAAGTACTCTTTATAGAATAAACAATAAATGATGCTATTTTTTTAAAATAATAGTTAAAAAAGGATCAAGTGTGTAAAAAAACTCTAAGTTATATGCTATAGAGGGAAGATGACAAAAGAGATTAAGATTACAAAGATACCACAAGAATGATGAGAATTGAATAATTCTTCTAAGAGGAAGTTACGTTACAAAGGGATAATTTCATCCCTCAAATTATTGGTGAATTCTGATTATGGCACGTATGATATTTAGCTAAGCGTGATTTGACCTTCAATTAATTAAAAGTTAAAATGCCTATTTTTATCCCTTTAGAAAATATATTATTCTTTAAATTATTTCTAGAATTATATGTTACTACTATTAAATATGAAGTAATATTACAAAATTAACATAACATATAACTAATTCAATAATTTATAAATATTCACCTGCAAATGGATCGAAAGTGCATATTCTCAATTAATTAATGATTCAACCGTTACAACTTGTTTGGATTGTTGTTATGTATTGTTTAATAATATATCGTATATGTTGTATTGTACTGTATCGTTTTGATGTATACAATATTTGGATAAATTGTATTTTTTTCCGTCATTTCACGATGTCATGCCCCAACAATATGAAAAATAAACTTGCAATATTATATTTTTTTTTTAAAAAGGTACGAGGTAACATTATTATATAAAAAGATAGGGTAAAAGATAAAATAGGATTATTTATTAATATGGCAGGGCAAGATGAGAGAAAAAAATAGGGGAACGACGCGACCATACCAAATCGATCGTTCCATAAAGTAGTACTTGTCGTCGTTATGTAACGACTGATTTAACGATACGATACAATGAAATTTAAATAACAATCAAAATAAATATTATATTTAAAATAACAATACGATACAATACAACATGTAACAACCATCCAAACAAGCTGTTAATCAAATATCACAAGGACGAACAAAAATCCGAATGTGTACCTACTTAGAATAAACGGTTAAGATATTATGATAAATTAAATCTTAATGATAGTATAAAAAAATTATTACCCTTAAGTATTCTCTATATCTTAAATCCATTACACAAATTAGTAGGCTCGAATATGGTATATATACCAAAAACTTACTAGTAGAAAATAGGAGTAGCTGATTTAAGAAAGAACTGATTTGACCAAAGAGAATTCGGGAAGCCGGATGCATGAAATCTTATTTTTCTATTTAAAAACCAGTATACCTTTTCACTTTTCAGTACGTTCAAAAAAAGAATAAACAAAATGAAAGAAAATAGTATAAAGAAAAAAAACACTTAAAACACAGATTTATTTCCAATCTGGAAAAGTTTTTTCCTTTTGTATACAAAAGGGAATTCATTTTTAAAAAAAAAGCAAAAATACAGCTATATATGAATATGATACTAATTTCAATATCTGAAAGCGAAAGCAATTCCCGAATTCACGTGCCCTCTATCATCAATAGAATTTCAAAGTCATAAAAACTCTTTTAAATTTTCTTATTACCATGACTTTATCTTTACTTTATGTTCTTCAAAAAGCCATTCTTTATGTGCATGCATGGGTTATTAATTTTTCTCTCAATATAATAGTTAAAGGGGTCTCCTTTCTGCCATAGGTATCTCTTTATATATTTTACTTCTCTTTCCACTTCAACTTAGACCATACTTACAGAAGGAAATGCAAATGGGATTTCATCATCTTCTTCTTATAGGATTTGGTTTTATTATTATCTTGAATAATGTTAATGGACATCCAATAGAAGATCTGGTGGAAAATTTACCAGGACAACCAAAAGTTGGGTTTAGACAATACGCTGGATATGTGGATGTAGATGAAAAGGCAGGGAGAAGTTTGTTTTATTACTTTGTTGAAGCTGAGAAAGATGCTGATAAACTTCCTCTTACTCTTTGGTTAAATGGAGGTTTGCTTTTTCTTCTTCTCTCTTTATTTGTGATTATTGTTTTTAATCTCCTTCTTCTTTCAGTATAGCCGACCCCCAGTTTTTTTGGTACTAAAGTATAATTGTGATTGTTGTTGTTGTTCTAATATTCTTGATTTAGTTGGAGTCTTTGAGAACTAGTTGGAGTTTATGTCAATTGAAAGGACAAAAGTAAATTTATTTTATCAAAGTCGGAAATTTTCTTTGATTTTCAAAGATTCGACGTTTGTAAGTAATGATATTGATCGAAAATCATTAACTATGGAATCCTTGTTCCAAAATGTTTATTTATATGTGTATTTTTGTCTCTTGCTTAATGGAGTTCTATTTTGCTTGTATGACAATAGGCGATTAGTTTCTTTTTCTTTTTCTTGTTTATTTGGAAAAGAAATCTAAATCTCTTTTAATGGTGATTCGGTTTAGTTGATCTGCATGTATGATATAGCCTTTATTTCCTTCACGTTGAAGGAACAGTTTCCCTCTTTGACCCACTCCCCCCCCCAATTTTTTAATGGCACACTGAAAGATTTAATAACTATGTGGGGAATAATATGTAAGAGCATTCAACTTTCGACTTTTCATTAATCACTACCGTATATATATGTTGACGATATATACTCTGGACTGTACTAGTGGACATACACCTTAATAACTTGGTTGGTTGGTGATATTTGCAGGGTTGGGACCAATCTGTTTAATGATTTAGCTCTTCAAAACTTGTGATCATTTTTAAAGCATCTTATATATAACAGAGGTAATAAAACTCATCTTTAAAAAATAAAAAAGACAGTTTGGTGGACGAAGTACCATGCGTTCACACATGAGGAAGAGCCACACCTTAAGAAGATATGACGTAGGCAACCTATATTAGCACAAAGTATTAGTGGCCTATAAGCAAATTAGTACAAAAGTTAGCCAATTCATAAAATATTATCAATATTAGTCAAATGCTATCAATATTAGCCAATTAGCTATTTGTATGGAAAAAAGTCTACTTTTTGCTTTCTTTTGAGAGGGTGTTGTTGGAATAGATTGGATACATCTTAAGGAGTTTGAATCTCAGTTTTGGGATGATTTGGTGGAGTTTAGAGGTGGTTTGAATTGAAAATTTAAAGTAGAAGATAAACATGGAAATAGATAATATGTGTATCATTTCTGTATCACACATGTATCATATGTATATCAAATGGGTATCACATGGATATCCATGTATACCCGTATGTTAGATACATGCTTGATACATGTGTCGCAAAAGAATTTTTTAAACTCGATATTAACTCCAAATTTCAATACTAAATCAGTCCAAATTACCTTCAATTTTCCTAAAAAAATTTATATTGACTCATCTATATGTTTTCAATGAACTTAAACCATACTCATTGAAAAATGTCCCTTTTTGCTTAAGTTTTTGAAATCTTGTATTTTTTTTACTTTGTGTTTCATCACATTGTTTGCACCTCATCCATAAAATTTCCTTTCCGTCTTACATCTAATGTTGCTGATCAAGCTTAAAAATATGAAAGGAGATCTTTACGAATGATTCTTGGAGAGAAAGAATCCTTATTTATCTAGTTTTCAATTTTTATATGTGTTTGGCTAGTTTTGGCAAGCCTGTAATTAATGGCTAAAAGTTGATGAGTTCTGTAAAATTCTCTTAAGAATATTAAAGAAGAATTAACCCAAATAGCCGCGCACTCAATCGCTTAAACTAAAAATAGCCGGTGAAGGTATAATATATGCATAATTTATGTATTATATATGTATAATTGTATATAATTAATATATAATATATGTATATGAATAAAAAAATAAATAATAAATATGGCCGGCTATTTATGTAAAGATACCTTAAATAGATATTGTCTTGTATTTGCCGCATGTAGGTCACCTGAGGCTAGAGGACAAATGGACCGAATTATTATACCATTTTGAAAGTCATTTGGCTAATACTAATTAATCTATAATAGTCAAAGATCTTTGAGTTGGGAGTTGTGTGATATTTTCTTTCTCTATCTCAGATATAGATCAATTCTTTACAATTTCACTTTGATCTATGTTGTAGAGTTATGATTTAAAACACTATGTACATATGTGCTGCAAACTGAATTTTGGAGAGATAAAGTGTATTTAATTCTCTCATCAACAATAAGTCTCTTGCTTGCTTCAGCAGTGGCGGAGCCAGAATTTTCATTAAGAAGTGTCAAAATATATAAAAGTAAACATATCAGAAAATTAAGGGGAGTCAATACATAATATATTTACATATAATTTATTTTTTTAACTAGCTACACATTATATTTTTCCAGCAAAGGGGTGTCATTTGACACCCATTCCTATAAGGTGGCTCCGCCACTATGCTTGAGGACATGACCTTCATCACTATAAAGTATAAACTGATTATTATTCAATTTCTATTTTTTATCGTTCCTTTTTAGAGTTAATTTGATCATTTATAGTGAAATTGAAAGTGAACTAGAATATATACCTTTCCCAAATATATTTTAGAATAATTTGGAGTACCCCAAAAGTTGTTGTACCTTGTTTAGAAACAGAAAGAAAAAAAAAATATTAAGAGATACTCCGTATATATATCATTTTGTATTAGTCCTCCACAAACGAAATACTTGTATATATATGTTTAATTTTACGCAAATTAAAGCTCCTCATAAGCTAATCAAACTACACCGTGCTTGGTGTATTTTATTATGTCAAAAGATGTTAAAATTAAATTCACTAGTATTGTTAGCAATGATGACTCTCATACAATGGAGCAATCAACATCATTACTCAACATTTGAATTAGAAGCTTTTAAAAGAAATCTTGTAGTAATTTTGTATATGAAGGGTTATTTCTTAATTTCGTCAAGTCATTAATAACTTGATTATTTTCAGGTCCAGGATGTTCCTCAATTGGAGGGGGTGCCTTTACAGAACTAGGACCCTTCTTTCCTAGAGGTGATGGCCGTGGTCTCAGAAGAAATACTAAATCTTGGAATAAAGGTATACTATTACATTACCTTAATTTTTATATTATAAAATTCCAATAAAAAAAATGTCAATATTTGATTCTTACCATTTCAATTTCTGCAATATTTCTTTGTTTTGATTGATACAGCATCAAATCTTCTATTTATTGAATCTCCTGCTGGTGTTGGATGGTCTTATTCAAACACATCTAGTGATTATACTTGCGGAGATGACTCCACTGGTATATATATCACTTTGACCTTTACACTTTCTCCTTTAATTTTGTTAAAAGTTTGGTTAACAGAAAAGAGAAAAAAAAGAAAAATTAATGTTATCATTTGTTGTTGTTGTTTTTTCCAGCTAAGGATATGCTCACTTTCATGATCAGATGGTACGCAAAGTTTTCAGAATTAAAATCTAAGCCTTTGTTCCTTACAGGTGAAAGTTATGCAGGTACTAGATATATATCACATGTGCAATATGTTCATTATTTTTATTTTATGCTGAACATGTGCAATTTTTTTTAATTTTTTTTGGCTTACTAGTCCATATTTATTCTGGTGATATGATAGGACATTATATACCACAGTTGGCAAATGTCATACTAGACTACAACAAGCAGTCCAATGATTTTAAGTTTAACCTAAAGGGAGTAGCTGTAAGAACACTCAAAACCATATACTACAGTATTTCCTCTAATTTTTGCTCTATATATTAAAATCAGCCCTTCTAAATTCTAAGTAATTTCTACAGATTGGAAATCCACTTTTGAGACTAGACAGAGATGTTCCAGCAGTGTACGAATATTACTGGTCACATGGAATGATATCAGATGAAATATATTTGAGAATCAAAGAACACTGCAATTTTGATGATTATGAATTCCCAGTTCCTCATAATGAGCCAATCTCATGCAACCAAGCTATTGATGAAGCATATAAAATAATTTCTGACTATATTAATGTGTACGACGTTATTTTGGATGTCTGTTATCCTTCTATCGTTCAGCAAGAGCTGCGTTTACATAAACAAGTAAGAATCATAGCTATTGAACTTGTATGGTGATTTAAACTTTTCCAATATAACAGTGCCAACTGAACTTTATCTAATATAACAGTAAAGTCACAAAATTATTACTTTAATGTGACAAAAATGATTTAGTGACATTACTGTTATGATTGTGACTTTGCTGTTATATAATAATTAAAGTTCAGTAGTCATCCTATATAATTAATTAACTCTTTGAACATGTTTAGATGTTTGTAACATTTGATTTTGTTATTTTGTTGGATACTAGGTTACAAAGATGAGTGTTGGAGTTGATGTTTGCATGACATCAGAAAGATACTTCTATTTCAACCTTCCTGAGGTTCAGAAGGCTCTTCATGCTAATCGCACTAATCTACCTTACGAATGGAGCATGTGCAGTGAGTATGTAATCTTAATTGTTTTGAAATCTTTAATATTGAAAATAACTATACTAAAATAGACAGAATTAATACCATATATTTCAGGTTTTTAATTAATTAATACGATCTTCCTTTTGGTGGTGTTTAATTTGTATGAGACAGTGTGCTGAATTACTCTCAATCAGATGGTGACACTGATATGCTTCCATCCCTCAAAAACATTATTCAACATGATGTTCCTCTTTGGATATTCAGGTAATTAAACGTGTTATTTCCCTCGCATTACAATGACTGCTAGGAATGACAATGGGCTGTGCGGATTGACTTTTCCAAAGAAAATCCTCACCTAAACATAATATCGAGGAAATAGGTCTTGAGGGTTGTTTACAATGTTAAATTAAGAAAGTAGTTTTTTTTAGATCTCTTAGATGATCTTTTTATGCGTAAAAACAAATCTCCTACCCGTAAAATAGAAATGTGGTCATAAATTTACTAAAAACAAGTTTATAATGGGACCACAAAATTATTTGACCCCGTAATGTCGCATAGGATATGAATCCATAATATTAATATATATAATATAATACTAAATTACCGAGTGTCACTATTTATTTGAGACAATCATGGGCGGATTTATAGAGTAGATTATGGGCAAGTCAACCCATGGTCTCTCCTCAAAATTAGATATTTTATGTACATATTTTTTAAAATTGGTATAATATTAACTATTGACACACATACTCCAAGAAGGATGAATGATTCACTTGGTTAAAAGTTGAGTTATTTACCAAGAAGAATAGTTAAATGTTGAGTTATTTACCAAGAGGAATAGAGATCAATTCTCACTTAATACATTTTTTCCTCCATTTTTTATTAGTGCACCCATGTACTGAAAATCCTAGATCCACATCTGACTAGATGAGATAATAAAATTGCCATCCGGCCGCCCATTATCATCTAGGACTCAAAATCTTAAATTCATTAAGTTTAAATCTTGAATATAATTCTCTTTTGTTGTCCTTCGCATGATTCTGGGCTATTGTATATGACAGTGGAGATCAAGACTCAGTGGTACCACTAATAGGGTCAAGAACATTAGTGCGTGAATTAGCTAATGATTTAAATTTGAAGACAACAGTAGCATATGGAGCATGGTTTCACAAAGGGCAAGTAGGAGGATGGCAAGTTGAATATGGTCATAAACTCACTTTTGCAACAGTAAGAGGAGCTGCTCATATGGTTCCATATGCACAGCCATCTAGGGCTTTGCATCTTTTCAGCTCATTCGTTCATGGAAGAAGATTGCCTAATGCCACTCGTATTCCCATTGCCTGATGGTCATTGAATTTGTAAATTTAATTTTCATCTGTCAAAAGTATAACTTACTTTCATTTTTTCACTTCCTTTCAAAGATTTGATGTGCAATAAGTGAACTCTTGAATTGGCACTTTGGTACACAAGGTATTCTTCATTCATGTAAGATCAGGAGAAGGGTCGTACCCTAAGGGGTGTGATGTAGACAGCCTACCCTAATGCAAGTATTAGTGGCTAGTTACACGGCACAACACATACCTATAAACTCTTGAGTTGATTGTTTTTATCTTATATCAAGTTGAACCCTTGAAGTTGATTCTAGAGGTTGTCTATCTTTGCAATTTATATTGTTGCGCAGAAATGTTGAAATGAATTGGACCCGGACGAAGATGAAATGGATACATAAGTTTCATATATATAACGTACTCTAATTAACTTGAATTTGAATTGTAGTTATTGATATTAATGTTCAAAAATATTTGGATGTCTCATACGTATCATGATATTTGTATAAGGGTAAAACCGAGATCGATGCTTGATATCGAGATTCGAAGTTACGGATGAAACCGAGCTCGATATCGAGATTCGAAGTTCGGCATGGTCAGCCAAGATCGGAATATGATATTGTCGGACTAAAAAGCATCGTCAAAACAGGCCATCGAGACCATCAGATTTGCCCTCAAGTTTACCGAAGGCACGACCGATCCTGCTTCTAACGGCCTCGAAGAAAAGCTTCGCCAACTCATCCGACAAGGATCCGTGATTCTTGCCATTAACCAATCATTATAGCAGAAATCACGAGATTAAGTCAAAAAAGAGGCCAGCGGTCTACAAAATCAAGGACTTATATTTTTTTTATAAAATGATGTCTTAAAAGGAAGATCTCCCTTAATATATAAGGGGAATTCAGTAATGCATGGGCAAGCATTGCAACATACTTAAAAGAACAACATACTATTGTTTCTATCTTTGTTCATACCATTCTGGCTCCAATAATATTATATCTAAGGGTCGAAGGAGATTAAACTTATAAGGCCTAGGTTGTTCAACTTGCGTGCTTTGCAATTATCTTTTCATTGATTACTTCCACATTAAATCTGATTTCTCGCTTTGTATCAAATATATCACGTATCCTTAAAACTGCGTATAAATTCAATTGTTATCCGATTTTGAGGGTAAACAGTTTGGCGCCCACCGTGGGGCTAAGGATAATAGTGGTTATTTGATACAAATCTCCATAACACATACTGCTTTACACTTGCTCTTTGAAATGTCTTTGATTTCAGGATAAAAATGACAAACTCTTGATTAGCGCCTCTACATATCGACAACGAGTCCGGTCATCAAGGCGAGAATAACAACATGGCGCCCGATAATGCAAGGCCACCCGCTGATGTCGTTGGAATTCGGACCGCGGATCCGATTGATGTAAATTCGCATATGGCCATCAACGCAAACTTGCCTACCGACCTTGAAAATAACGTCCGTTGTGGAGCCCGATCGGCAGCTCGAAACACACAAAACACTGAAGAAGACGGGATCAGCCTATGCATGATCTTCAAAATACTGCAAGCTCAACAAGTGGCGATAGCTCAGTTGCAGAGCCAAACCCAGGCACCGAGCAGGGTTGAACCCGATCCGACCCAAGAAGTCACTCGCAGAACGAAACTGGCCGTGGTAAGATCGAATGAACAAGAGTCGGTGACTAACCCCGAAATTATAAAAATACTCGAGTAGCTGACAAAACGGGTAGAATCAGGGGAAAAGAAGATCTAACCAAACGATAAAAAGGTCGAAACCTATAATTCCAGGGTAGATCAAATCCCAGGAGCGCCCCTGATATTGAAGGGACTGGATTCTAGGAAGTTCGTGCAAAAACCTTTTTTTCCAAGCGCAGCCCCAAAACCGATCCCCAAGAAATTTTGTATGCCCGAAATACCTAAGTACAACGGAACAACTGATCCAAATGAGCATGTGACCTCTTATACATCTGCTATCAAAGGAAACGACTTGGAAGACGGCGAGATCGAGTCTACTTTACTGAACAAATTTGGGGAGACCCTGTCAAAGGGAGCCATGATATGGTATCATAACTTACCTCATAATTCTATTGATTCATTTGCTATGCTTGCAAATTCTTTCGTAAAAGCACATGCTGGTGCCATCAAGGTCGAAACCAGGAAATCATACCTTTTCAAAGTTAAATAGAAGGATAACGAGATGCTCAGGGAGTTCGTATCTCGTTTTCAAATAAAACGAATGGATCTGTCGCCAGTCACTGATGATTGGGTTGTTTGGGCTTTTACTCAGGGACTCAATATTCGAAGCTCGGTGGCTTCGCAACAATTAAAACAAAATCTGATAGATTACCCTGCTGTTACCTGGGCCGATGTACACAATCGGTATCAATCAAAAATCAGAGTCGGAGATGATCAACTCGGGGCACCTTCAGAGTCTATTTATCCCGCCATAACTCTCGATAGAGTCAAGAGAGACATCGATCGTAATCCAGGATCAAACAGGGATCAGTATCAGCCATATAAGGGAGATCGGATGAGCAGTTTGTCCGGGCGGAACCCCATAAGAAACGAAAAAAGAAATGACCAAGGTCGAAGCAACTGGGGGGTTAATGACAAAAAACAGTTTTGACAGGTCCACCGGGCCCAAATAAGCGCTGAGGCTATCAGAGTACAACTTTAATATCGACGCAGCTGCCATCGTATCAACTATCAAGCGAATCAAGGATACCAAATGGCCTCGACCTCTACACTCCGATCCAGCTCAAAGGGATCCCAACCAAGTATACAAATATCATGGAACTCGCGGTCAAAGAACAGAAGACTGTCGACAACTGAGAGAAGAAGTAGCCCGACTATTCAACAACGGGCAACTTCGAGAGTTCTTGAGCTACCGGGCCAAGAATCATTTCAGGAATAGGGATTCGATTCTAACCGACAAACAGAACAAGAAGATACCGAACCTCAACACGTAATTAATATGATCATCGGTGGAGTCGATATCCCACATGAGCCAATGTTGAAACGCACCAGAATCTCCATCACGAGGGAGAAACAAACTCAAGACTACATACCAGAAGGGTCTTATCCTTCAACGACGAGGATGCAAAAGGGATCATAAAACCTCACAATGATGCGCTGGTAATAACTGTACTCGTAATTAAAACTAGAATTAAACGTGTGTTAATTGATCTAGGTAGCTCGGCCACTATTATTGGGTCGAAGGTTGTAGAACAACTCAGTCTACAAGACATGATCGTGCCAGCAGTCCGAGTCCTAAATGGGTTCAACATGGCATGTAAACCACCAAGGGAGAGATAACTTTACCGGTCAATACCGTCAGAATCATACGAGAGACCAAGTTTTATGTAATCGAAGGGGACATGAGGTACAACGCCCTTCTCGGAAGGCCGTGGATCCACCACATAAAGGCAGTATCCTCGACTCTTCACTAAGTGCTAAAATTTCCAGTTCCAGGGAGGATCAAGACAATCTACGGGGAACAACCGGCCGCAAAAGAGATGTTTGCCATCGAAGAAGTGGTTCCGACATCAACACTCACAACACTGAAAATATTGAATTCGAGCACTGACCCAGAGGCCAAATAGCAATCACTGATTCAGGTCACAATCCAATTAAATAAGCAAAAGACTTGTGATGACGATGATTACGGGTTTTCCCGATGACTCCGACGCAACCAAATCGACGGTCGAAAAGCTGGAACATGTTATATTGATCGAGCATTTTTCCGATTGAAAGGTATATTTGGGCACGGAACTAACTCCCGAGCTTAGGAGAAAATTTATTCAATTTCTTATAGTTAACATAGATTGTTTTGCTTGGTCCCATCTTTATATGATAGGGATACCACCAGAGATAACTACTCGCAAGCTAAGCCTGAACCCGAAAATCAATCCGGTCAAGCAGAAGAGGAGACCCCAGTCAGAAGTGAAACATGCCTTCATCAAGGACGAGGAATCTAAACTCCTTAAAATAGGGTCTATTCGGGAGGTTAAATACCCGAAATGGTTAGAAAACGTAGTGATAGTCCCTAAAAAGGGACATATTAAGAATGTTCGTAGATTATAAGGATTTGAACAAAGCATGTCCCAAGGACTATTTCCCTTTGCCCAACATTGATCGCATGATTGATGCCACGGCCGACCACGAGATCCTAAATTATATTGATGCCTATTTCGGGTATAATCAAATACGGATGAACCTGGATGACCAGGAAAAAAACTTCCTTCATCACTAAATACGGCACATACTGCTATATCATAATGCCATTCAGATTAAAAAATGCTGGTGCTACCTATCACCTATAGTAAATCGAATGTTCAATGAAAAAATAGGAAAAATGATGGAAGTTTACATTGATGATATGTTGGTTAAGTCCCTGCGAGCAGATAACCATTTAAAATATTTGCAGGAAACCTTCAGCATACTAAAAAAGTACAATATGAAGTTAAACCCAAAAAAGTGTGCATTCAGAGCTGAATCAGGAAAATTCCTCGGGTTCATGGTATCCAACCGAGGGATCAAGATCAATCCCGACAATATCAAAGCAATTGAAGACATCATGACTGTGGACAATGTAAAGTCTGTGCAAAGGATAACAGGGCGCATAACCACCCTGGGTCGATTTATCTCGAGGTCGTATGATAAGAACCATCGATTCTTTGTACTGTTGAAAAAGAGGAATAGCTTCTCATGGACTCCGGCATGTCAACGGGCTCTGAACGAGCTCAAGAGATACTTATCGAGCCCACCACTGCTTCACACACCAAAGACAGATGAACAATTGTACTTGTACCTACCGGTCTCGGAGGTAGCGGTAAGTGGAGTCTTGGTTCGGGAAGAGCAAGGTACGCAATTTCTAATTTATTATGTTAGTAGGACCTTAGGTGAGGCCGAAACTAAGTACCCTCACCTAGAGAAACTGGCGCTCGCTTTGCTAAGTGCCTCTAGGAAGCTAAAACCATATTTTCAATGTTACCCCATATGTGTCGTAACTATTTATCCGTTAAGGAACATTATGCATAAGCCCAAACTCTCGGGCCGATTAGCCAAGTAGGCAGTAGAAGTGAGTGGGTATAATATTGAGTACCGACCTCGAACGACCATTAAGTCCCAAATTTTGGCAGATTTTGTGGCCGATTTCACGTCGACCCTGATACCCGAGGTCGAAAGAGAGTTATTGGTTAACTCAAGAACTTGTTCGGGAATCTGGACCCTCTTTACGGACAGTGCTTCGAACGCAAAAGGGTTTAGACTTGGTATCGTACTAAAGACGTCAACAAGTAATATAATTAGACTGTGAAATTAACTAACAATGAGGTCGAATATTGTGAGCACCTAATTTTTGACCGTGCTTGAATATTTTCCGCTTCCCAGGTGTGTCCCCACTCAACTTTTCTTTGTCCCCCATGCTTGTCCTCCCATACTTGTCCCCCATGCTTTGTCCCCCATTCTTGTCCCACATGCTTTGTCCCCCACACTTTGTCCCCCACTCACAAACCCCATACCCCAAATTAAAGCACACCAAACTTCCTCCAAGAACGGAGGATCTCTCTTCTACACCAAAACAAAAGAGGGGGAGCAACCTTCTTCAACCTAGCCGCCTATCTCACCTTCTTCCTCCTCCACCCACAAATTTTGACCTCACTCACATACACTCACAAACACACACGAAAAGGGGCAGAAAAATCTAAAGAAGGCTGAAACTAAGAGCAAAAATCTTCCAGAAAAATATAAAAAGTTTGAAGTTAGTGTGTAATTCTTTCTTATTTAAAAAAACTGTCGAGTTTTAAGGTGTCTTCTGGGTTGCTACACTAATGTTGCTGTTGGTTTTGATTTGTGTTTGATAGCTGTGAGTTTGGATAAAGTCTATCACTTTTGTTTGCCTTCGAATCCGCGGCCTAGGCCACCTTACTGTTCTTAAGTCTCTGCAAATAGATTGCAGTTGTTACTTTATTGTGAAATCTTCGCAAAAAGGTAACATTTGAATCTTCTTTTTTAGTTGAATATTTATTGCGATGAACAAGATTATTTTCTTGATTGTTCTGTGTTTATACTTAAAAATTATTGTTTGATGCTTAGATATCTGTTGTTGTTAGAGTACCATCCAAGTTCGACTAGTGAATGATTTTCGCTCACTTTCTTCTAGATCAGTCTTATTTACAAAATTCTGTATAATTTTGTTTTACTCATGTTAGTGGTAGTATAATATGAAATTAACCAAGAATATTTTCTATCATTTGGGTTCAAATACTTTGTCAGATTCATGTAACTATCCTGACTCTCATGTTAGTTTAAGCTTATTTCTCATGGATATCGAAATCTAAATCTCTTCATAAAGTAGAATATGTATGCAGGTTTGATAAGATTACGGTATCAATACATTATTTCTTATCTACTTGGGATAGGGGTTTGTCTTTGAGATTATATTGGTGTAAATATTCTTGGTGAACTTTGGCTAAATTTTAGTTCTATGTAAGAATAACATTTTATTTAAACAAATATAAATCTATTAGGCCAAATAGGTATGAGATCATTAAGTTATTTTCAAAAAATAAATAATATATATATATATATATATATATATATATATATATATATATATATATTATTTATTTTTTGATAAATAAATAAAAAAGAGAATGGGAAGAAAGAAAGTGATTTGCGGCAGTTGGTTTCTTGCACTTAGAATTGAAAAAATGTTGTTTTAAAATCATAGTGGTCCCAATGCTATTTTAACCGCCAAAATCTCCAAATCATTCAATTCTTAAGTTGATAAAAAGCTAGCCCAATTTTCAAACATAAAGGGTTTTATCAATTAATTTCAAAGATCTATTCTCTTTAAATAGTTATATGACTTAAAGCACTTTTAAAATAGAAGGCCAGTGAATTCTTCATTACGTGCGTTAATAATTTTAACACGATCACGGATTCGCTTGCGTAGCGTGATTCTTACATTCAATAATTAGCTTTGCAAACAAATATCATGCCTTCTCTTTTAGGTTTAATTATTTTTGTCATAACCACCGACTCGCTTGCGTAGCGCGGTAATGACATTTAATAAATTTTTCAAATTAATTTCTCAAGTACAAATGTAGTAATTTTCTCAAAAGTAAAAGCACTACAAATAATTGATTGTCATGATTTCAGGTTTGCTTGCAAAGTGCGATTATGATAAATTAATAAATTTTGTTTTCAATCATGCATCCGCTTGCGTAGCATGGTTATAACAATATAATATTATCCAAAAATATTCTTTAATAAATCTAATTATCAAGAAATAAAAGCGGTTAGGTAAAAGCATGAGAATTTTATAATTCACGGTTTATCCAAAATTAATTCAAGCCAAATGTAGTCAATAAAGCGACCGTGCTAGAACCATGGGGCTCGGGGAATGCCTTACACCTTCTCCTCGGTCAACAAAATTTCTTACCCAGACTTTGTTTTCGCAGAACAATAATAATAAAGTCAAACCTTCCTTTGACTAGGGATTCAAATAAAAGGTGACTTGGAACACCCAAAAACTCAATTCCAAGTGGCGACTCTGTAAATAAAATAATCCCTATTTTAAAATTGTCACTTTAATTGGAAAAACTCTTTAACCCACAATCCATAACATATATTTATCTTTTGTGGGGGGTAAAAAGAGGTGTGACAGCTCTGGCGACTCTGCTGGGGATTCTCAAGAATTCGAGCTTGTATATTGACTTTGTTTGGCTTTATTAATTTTTGTATATATTGTGATTTATTTGGGCCTAATGTGTTACTTGTCCACTTTTTTCCGTTTTGATATTGTTGAACTGTACATATAAATTGTATCCTCTCGCACCCCTCTGAGTCTTCTTATAGTTAGTTATGTTGTGTTTGCCTACCATCATCACAAAATTTCTGTCTTGAGATAAAGCTAGTTAGCCTACCAGCTTCTGGTGAAGGATTTAGTCACACATGCTTAGGCGGGAGAGCCGTTAGCTAGCCAGTGCTGTTCTACTACTGGTGACGCTTGACGCTCCTCGGCTCGGGTTGTCCGCCCGGGTAAGCCAGGTCTAGATACTATCTCCTTTAGGATTTAAAAACTTAGAAGAACAAGCCACAAGTAATGAATATCCCTAGTAGGCTACGCTTTATTTGCATCATGTGCATTCGACTTAGCAGCGCTCGACACAGAGGTCGAGTTCTGTTTTAGGACAGGCTTTGTTGAGACCATTATATCATGTTACGTACTACTTGTTGCATTATTTGGGAGGCTTGCATGTCGACTGGCTTTAACATATATCAGTTGAACGAAGAGAGAAAAAATGATGTGGTTTAGTACATATGGTTTTTAAAGATTAATTTTCAAAAAAAAAAAAAAAGAACATAGTCGATTTTACCGAACTACGCGGGTCTGATTCTCACCGGATGTGAGACACGTAGGCAAACCACATCGGTTCCGGCCCCCAATTTTCAAAAATCCAAAAAGATATCTTCCTTTAATTGCTTCTTTAGAAGTTTTTTTTTTTTTTGAGACCAAAAATCCAAAAATATTTTCTTCTTTTAAAAAAAAAAAAAAGTCTTTCTCCCAAAATCCAAAAAAATATTTTCTTTCTTTTGAAATTTAAAAAAAAAAAAAAAAATTCAAAATTCAAAAAATATATATATATATATATATATTTTTTTTAGAAGTTTTTCTTTCACCAATTCAAAAAAATCGAAAAAAATTTGAAAATATTTTCTTTGCTAGGAGATTTTGTCGGATTAATTGTATATGAAAAAAAAGAGTTAGTTTACCTTTTTATTTCTCATCCACCGAACTACGCGGGTCTGATTCTCACCGGATGTGAGATACGTAGGCAAACCTCATCGGTTCCGGCCCCAATTTTCAAAAAAAAAAAAATTCAAAATTATTTTCCTTTTCCTTAATTCCCTATTTACAATTCTTTCCTTAGAAAATCAAAAAAAAAAAAATACTAAATCCATTTTTTTTATATAGTCCCACAGTTTAGCTTTTATTTATTTATTTATTTATTTATATTCTTTTATAGAGTCAAAACCCGACAAGTCGGAATTTTTGTGTGTCAATAATATGTTTGATCAAAGCCTAACCCCGTTTCTGGGTAGACAGGTATACCATGAGTGGGGAAAGAGGTAAGTCTGAAAAGAGGCCCAGATCAAAAGGGATACCAGATTTTCTCATTGTCGATCAGATACCACAGTTGTTGTGGGATTGGTGGAGAGACTTTAAGGAATATAAGCGAAACCAGATAAAGAAATACTTGGGACATTTGGTTCATATGATTACGATAAAGCCTAGGAGGGATGTGATTGAAGCTTTGATTCCGCACTGGGATCCTGAAAACAATGTGTTCCGTTTTACCGACTGTGAAATGACTCCGACCTTGGAGGAAATCGTCCATTTCCAGGGGTGGGGCCGCAATATTCGCCGTCAAAGGCCCATAGTATCAAAAAATGTAAACGAGGGTAGGTTTCTGAAGCTTTTGAACATAAACTACGGACAATATGAAGGTCTAGGAGGCAAATGGGTTAAGTTGGGCTTTTTGTTTCAGTTGTATGGCCTAGAATGCAATTTCGAAAGGAATGTGGGAAAATTAAAATTAAAGGAAGATAAGGAAACATGGAAGGTACATAGAAGGTTTGCATTTATGGTCACTTTTTTTGGGGCGTGTAGTTTTCCCGAAAAGAGAGGGACGCATTGATATCCGCTTGGCAGGTGTAGTTGAGGCTCTGACCTCAGAAGGGGGTGATTATACTTTGGTCCCTATGATTCTTTCTTGCATTTTCCGTGCTTTAACTAGATGTAAATGGGCGCGCGAAACTTTGATGGCTGTAGCATTTTGTTACAGATATGTTTTTTGGAGCATTTCTATCGTCATCCTACGATCACGAATTTTAGTGAGCTATGGCCCAATCATACTTAAGATCACCAGAAAAGAATTGACGAATGTGACTTACCAGAGGGGATTGGCGCCTGGAAAGAACTACTTCTTACTCTGTCTGCCAAACGGATCACTTGGAACTACGATTGGTTCTCCTCTAAAGAGGTCATTTGTGAGTCTGCATACCATTCTTATTTGGTACTCATAGGATTGGATGGTGTTCAGTCTTATGCTCTACTTCGGGTAATGCGCCAATTTGCACGACTACAGGAGGTGCCACCAACACGAGATATGAGCAAGCTCTGTTATGATTTTGGTAAAGATCAACCTCATGACGAAGAAGAAATTATGAAAATTTGGTATGTAAGTAAAGTCTCGGAGTTGAATGATATGGTAGAAGACCGAGATCATGGAGATGTGAGCCCCGAATATATTACCTGGTTTCATGACCCTTCATCGCTTAGAGATAGGCATGAAGGATCCAACAGGAGGAGAAATGATCAAAGAGCTATAAAAAGGTTAAAAGAGGAATTGGAGCATTCCCGGATGACCATATCTAAACAACAAACCCAACTGCAAGCCGGAGTCGCTCAGATTCGTTTAAATATTGAGAAAGATTATCAATCGGCCTTACGGGGCATGGATAAAGATCTAAAGCATGCTAAAAATGAGGCGGCCCGCTTAGAAGAAGAATTGGCAAGCACTATTGGTTTAGTTAGAAGAGTTGAGGCAAATAACAATGTTGAAATGCATAAGCTGCAAAAAGACTTGAGTATCATTGAAGAGGATGCGCACCAGCAACAATTGGAGTTTGATCAGCAGAGAGAGCAGTTTGAAAGAGAAAGGGCCCATTGGATACGCTCAAAGGGTCAGTTTCTTGCACAATTGAAAGAAATAAAAAGGCATAAGGGAGGTCATCAACATGCATATTTTGAGGTAGAGCGGCGTCAGTGGATGATTGAGAGAGCTGTGCTAAACCGCCGTATTGAAGAATACGAGGGACGCGAGACTGAGATGGGTAACGCCCTCAACACTACCCAGATATGGTTACAGAATTATCACGTGAATATGGGGCAAGCTAGAGAGCAAGTACTTCAATTGGCAGAGAAAGCAGCATATATTCATGACGATCATCGTCATCTAAACAATGAGAAAATTGGTCAACAAGCACGTGCCCTCGTTCCACAATTGCCGGGAGTGTTTCAGATTTTGTACGAGATGTTGGGGGGAGAGTGGAGGCCAAGGGATGCAGACCATTGATGATATCAGTTTAAGAAAGAATGCCATTGAAGATTAAAGTTTTAGTGCAGTCAATTAGTTTTTAGTTTCATTTTGCATTTGTCGTATTTTTAATTTTATATTTGTCGCATTTTCAGTCATATTTATGTCTTTAGAGTCAATTTGAAAAAAAAAATAGAAAAAAATATATCAAAATTGTTATTATTTCCCCCTGAACTACGTAATGATCTGATTCATGCGGCGACATGATACGTAGGCAACTCACAAAAGGTTCGATCAAAATATTTTTAAATGATTCTAAAATGAGGGATCAAAATGAGGCGTGAGTAAAATAAAAATAAAATAAAATAATAATAATAATAAATAAAAATAAAAATAAAAATAAAAATGAGAAGAAAATAAGTGCGTCAATAAGAAGCAACCTCATAAGCCGGAATGAAACATGAAGCCTCCAAAAGCATGCTAGAAATAGTGACAATGATAGGAGCATGGCACATTATGTGTGATTCATATCTATAAAATGCTTAACCCTAACACGTTTGCTGTCTCTTACGTAGAAAAGCTTAAGGTGGTTGGTTTGTGGTGAAACTGGCAACACACCATTACTTCACTAGATTTAAGGGAGCAGTAGTAATGGCCAACGATGATGAGATCGAGCTGATCACTGACGACCCCCAGGGTCAATCAGTTGAACAAGAGTCGGAGAAAATAAGAAAATTGAGACAGCAATTGTCTGATGTATATCAAGCTTGGATGTCTGGTCAGCCTCCACCCCGTGGTCCCTCAGAGGGAACTTCCACCGTACCTCTGGCTACTCAACCACCGCTCCATACAACGAGCGACCACATCCTACCACCAGGGTATGTGCCAAACTACAGCCTCCATGTTGCTCCTGGTACCCCTAATGTGTGACCTCCAGTCGCACCGGTCAGGAACACTCCTCTAGTCGTGTCTAGCGCACCAGCATACACAATCCCGCCTCCACCTCCTGTGATGAGGCCAATCAACGAGCCGCCATCTCATGCTTATGATGGCCAATACTACTCTCCAAATATGGCTTTCAGGGTCTCGGCTTCACATAATCAGACTCCTCCGTACGAGTCACCAGTGGAAAACAAAAAGCTTACCAAGACGGTTGAGCCGGATGAGATGGCCAGGAAAATAAAAAGTCTTGAACAAAACATAAAGAACATACAGTGACTAGGGGGTCACAAAAGTGTTTCGTTCAGTGATCTATGCATGTTCCCTCACATCCATTTGCCACCAGGGTTTAAGACCCCAAAATTTGAGAAGTATGATGGACACGACGACCCTATCGCCCATTTGAAAAGGTACTGCAACCAGCTGAGGGGTGCAGGTGGAAAAGAAGAATTACTGATGGCTTATTTTGGGGAAAGTCTTGTGGGGGTAGCCTCCGAATGGTTCATTGACCAAGATATCTCTCACTGGCATGTCTGGGATGACATGGCCCAAGCCTTCGTCAAACAATTTCAATACAACATAGATATTGCGCCGGATCGCAATTCCCTGTCCAATATGAAGAAAAAGCCGACTGAAAGCTTTAGGGAGTATGCAATCAAGTGGAGGGAGCAAGCAGCTAGAGTTAAGCCACCCATGGATAACCACGAGTTGATCACTGTTTTTCTGGAGGCCCAAGAGCCTGATTACTTTAAGAACATGATGTCCGCAATGGGTAGACCATTTGTGGAAGCGATCAAAATAGGAGAAATGGTCGAAAATGGCCTCAAGACTGGCAGAATTGTAAGTCAAGCTGCTCTCAAAGCCACCACCCATGCTATCCAAAATGGGTCGGGAAGTTTGGTAAATAGAAAGAAGAGAGATGAAGGGTCCATGATGACTTCGGGATCCAGGGAAGTTCAAAGAGCGGCATCGCACCCTTATGTGCAAGTTCAGCAGGGGCAATCCAGCTACCCTCAACATTACTATCCCCCGCCAATTCCTCAGTACTCCGTGGGACCGCCACAATATACAGTGTTTAATGCTCAACCATATGCTCGTCCTCCCAATGAACAGGTACGGGCATCGGCTCCAAGATTCCTTTGACCTCAGCAGCAAAAATTTTGGGCACCCTACAATGCATGTCCTAGGCAGGATTATGGTCGAGAGCAGAGGCCGGTGGAAAAATTTACTCCATTGGCTGAATCATACTCTAGTCTGTTCCAGAAGAACAAGCAGATGGGTGTGATTGGACCCATCGCTCCCCACCATATGCATCTTGATTCACACGGATTTCAAGCAAATGCTAGATGTGAATACCATTCAGGTGCTCCGGGGCATAGTACTAATGACTGTTGGACCCTGAAAAGAGCCATAGAAAGACTCATTGTTGAAAAATTGATTGTAGTCACGAACGACGAGGACCCTCCTAATGTGACCAATAACCCGTTACCAGTACACAATGATGTTCATTTTGTGGGAATGATTGGCCGAGATCATGAATATAAGCCGGTTGGTCGAGCAGAAATGACAGTGGTAACGATTCAAGAGGGAACCAAACTGGAAGTAAGTCCAAGCCTAGATGCACCGTTGATTGTGAAAGGCGCCCAGAGCTCAGAGAGGGTAACTTTATTTGTTCCAAGAATCTCGAGATTGGAAGTTCGCTCCAGTGTTCCAAACCCAAAGTTATACGTCCTTGGAGGTCACCCCATCACAAAGCAGAATCAGGGCGATACGACGGGTATAATAGAACCGATCATAATCAAGCCTGCCACATAACCCCGTGTAACAAATACGAAAACCATCCCTTGGAACTACAACAAAATTGTAGTAACCTACAAAGGCAAGGAAATCATAGAAGAAGTGGGGGAAACTGGAGGTTTGACTCGATCAGGGAGGTGTTACTCTCCAGAAGAGTTGAGGAAGGCTAAGCAAATCAGAGAAGGTCAAATGCCAATAAAGAAACCGGTCACTGAAGAAGAGGCAGAGGAGTTTTTGAAAAAGATGAAAGTTCAGGATTACTCAATCATTGACCAACTGAGAAAGACTCCTACCCAAATCTCTCTGTTATCTCTGCTCATACACTCAGGCAAACATGCCCGTGTACTAATCAAAATCCTGAACGAGGCACATGTCTCGGAGAATACCACCGTGAATCAGTTAGAGAAGATGGCCAATAGATTTTTTGAGGGTGAACAAAATTTCCTTTACTGATGATGAACTTCCTGAGGAGGGGTCCGGTCACAATAGGGCTTTGCACTTGATTGCCAAATATGAGGGGCATTATGTGAAGCGAGTCATGGTTGATGGAGGCTCGAGTGTAGATGTATGCCCCCTCTCTACCTTGCAAAGTATGAAAATCAATACAAACAGGATCCGACCCAGCAATGTTCGTATCCGGGCTTTTGATGGCTCGGCGAGAGATACCATTAGGGAGATCAACCTCACCATGACGATTGGGCCTGTTGATTTTGAAATTGTCTTCCAAGTAGTGGACATGGAAACTTCTTATAACTTTCTTCTTGGAAGGCCATGGATCCATACGGCCCGAGCTGTGCCATCCACCTTGCATCATATGCTCAAATTTGAGCACGACATGCAAGAAATTATTGTTCATGGAGAAGACGAGTCATCTATTTATAAAGACCCGTTAATCCCATGTATTGAGGCCAAGGAAGGATATGAGTCTATTGTCTATCAGGCTTTCGAAGTGGTTGCTGTGGACCATGTTGAGGAAGGAAAACCCATTCTACATCCGCGTCTCTCCGCCACATCTATAATGGTGGCTGCACTTATGATGAGACAAGGTTATGAGCCAGGAAAAGGTTTGGGGGCATCATTGCAAGTAATTTCAGAACCCATTTCTCCGTTCAGTAACAAGGGTACTTTTGGTTTAGGATTCAGGCCAACACAAGCAGATGAAGACAAAGCCAAGCACCGCAAAAAGCACGATTGGGTCTTGTAGCAACCTATCCCTCACATTTTCTACACTTTTGTCGAGCCACGATTCAAACATGGTCAAAATTCCTCGGCGCATGCAAACATTGATGAAATTTGCCATGGCCTCAGCCAAATGTTTTCTGAAGTGAATATGATCCAGGCTGGTGAAGGCACTAGTCGTGCCGATATGAAACTAATTGGCCCAGAAACCATGTTCAATAACTGGGAAGCAACTCCTCTCCCCACAAGGAAGGAGTCTTGGTAGTTGACTTTTTCAGCTTATTTCTTTTGTACTTTGGGTTACTTTCAGGGTTGTAATCCAAATATCTTAGTATGATTGTTTTATTTTGATGTTAACCCTCCTATCCTTTCAAATTCAATGAAATGCAGTTCAGTTTCGTATTTTGTATCTTTTTCTTTTCCTAATTCCTGCCATTTTATTTCCATTTCAGTTTTGTTAATGCCGACTTTAATAACATGACATGCATGCGGAATTCATGCCTAGATCTCAAAAAGCTGTCTAATTTCAAAATAATGCATCAAGAGGTCGAATATGATGAAGATAAGGTTTTTGATGAAATAAAAAGAGAGTTGGAACAATTTGAAAACAAGCCTAGGCCCCTCAATGAAACTGAGCCAATTAATATCGGAGGTCATGAAGAAGTCAGAGAAACAAAGATAAGCATTCACACTGAACAAAAAACCAGAGATGCCTTGATTCAACTTTTATTTGAGTATAGAGATGTATTTGCCTGGTCTTATGATGATATGCCTGGTTTAAGCGTCGATTTAGTGGTTCATAAGCTTCCCACGTATCCTGATTTTCCACCAGTCCAACAAAAGCAGCGAAAATTTAAAACGAACATGAGTGATAAAATCAAAGAGGAAATAATGAAGCAATTGAGCGCCAATGTTGTCAGAGCCGTACGATACACCACCTGGGTGGCAAATGTTGTGCCCGTGCCAAAGAAAGATGGAAAAACTAGAGTCTGTGTTGACTACAGAGACCTGAACAAAGCAAGTCCGAAGGATAATTTTCCTTTGCCGAACATCCATATTCTTGTAGATAATTGCGCAAAGCATGAGATACAGTCGTTCGTGGATTGCTATGCTGGGTACCACCAAATTCTAATGGACGAGGGTGATGCAGAAAAGACCGCTTTCACCACTCCGTGGGGTACCTATTATTACAGGGTCATGCCATTCGGTTTAAAGAATGCAGGGGCAACTTACATGAGGGCCATGACCACCATTTTTCATGACATGATGCACAAAGAGATTGAAGTATATGTAGATGATGTCATCATAAAATCAAAGACACAGGCTGACCACGTGAATGATTTGAAAAGGTTCTTCGAACGGCTTCGAAGGTATGACCTTAAGCTCAATCCAGCCAAATGTGCATTTGGAGTTCCATCTGGGAAACTCCTCGATTTTATAGTCAGTTGGAGAGGCATCGAATTGGATCCATCTAAGATAAAGTCCATTCGAGATCTGCCACCCCCGAAGAACAAAAAGGAGGTCATGAGTTTGCTCGGAAGGTTGAACTACATCAGTAGATTCATTGCTCAACTCACAACCACATGCGAGCCGATCTTTAAGTTGTTGAAAAAGGATGCTGCAATCAAGTGGACAGACGATTGCCAAAATGCTTTTGACAGGATCAAAGATTATCTATCAAAACCCCCTGTACTGGTCCCACCTGAACCTGGTAGGCCTTTGTTTTTATATCTATCGGTGATGGATAATTCCTTTGGATGCGTTCTGGGGTAACATGATGCGACAGGCAAAAAGGAACAAGCGATATATTATTTGAGCAAGAAGTTCACCAATTATGAGGTTAAGTACACCCTTTTAGAAAGGACATGTTGTGCCTTGACTTGGGTCGCTCAGAAGTTGAGACATTATCTTTTGGCCTATACTACTTACCTCATATCCAGAATGGATCCTCTGAAGTATATCTTCCAAAAGCCAATGCCCACCGGCAGGCTCGCAAAATGGAAAATCTTTCTCACAGAGTTCGACATCGTCTATGTCACTCGCACCGCGATGAAAGCACAGGCTCTGGCCGATCATTTGGCAGAGAATACAGTTGATGATGAGTACAAGCCACTTACCACATACTTCCCAGATGAAGAGGTCAACTCAATAGAGGAAGTAGTTCCATACGACAAACCTCTATGGAAAATGTATTTTGATGGAGCTGTCAATATCAAAGGAGTTGGGATCGGGGCAATCCTCATCTCACCTATTGGACAGTATTACCCTGCAACAGCCCGGCTTCGGTTCTTCTATACCAATAATATGGCAGAATACGAAGCCTGTATCATGGGTTTGAAAATGGCCCTCGATCTGGATGTGCATGAACTATTGGTTATGGGAGATTTTGACTTGCTTATCCGGCAAGCCCAAGGTGAATGGGAGACTCGAGACATCAAGCTTATTCCATACAGACAATGTGTACAAGATTTGAGCAAAAGATTCAAATCCATCAAGTTCAGGTACATTCCCAGGTTTCACAACGAGCTAGCCGATGCTTTGGCTACTTTAGCCTCGATGCTCCCTTATCCGGGAAACACCATATCGATCCATTAGAAATCCAAGTTCGGAATCAACACGGTTACTGCAATACAATTGAGACAGAACCAGATGGTGAACCATGGTATCATGACATAAAACGATTCCTGAAAATGAGAGAATACCCAGAGCACGCCAAGGGAGATCAAAAAAGAACTATAAGGAGGCTCGCTAGCGGTTTCTTCCTGAATGGGAAAATTTTGTACAAAAGGACCCCAGATTTGAACTTGTTGAGATGCGTAGATGCCACAGAAGCTGAGCGGATCATGAGTGAAGTGCATTTGGGGGTATGCAGACCTCACATAAATGGATATGTTTTGGCGAAGAATATTCTGCGGGCAGGGTATTATTGGCTTCGGAGTTGCAAGTGTCACCAATGCCAGATTCATGGTGACCTGATTCACTCGCCACCTTCGGAGTTGCATCCCATGTCCTCTCCTTGGCCTTTCGTTGCATGGGGAATGGATGTTATTGGGACAATTGAGCCAAAGGCTTCAAATGGGCATAGATTCATTTTGGTTGCCATTGATTACTTCACCAAGTGGGTGGAGGCCATCACTTTCAAAGCAGTCACCAAGAAAGCTATGGTAGACTTTGTTCATTCCAACATCATCTGCCGCTTTGGTATCCCAAATACCATTATCACTGACAATGCAGCCAATCTCAATAGTCATTTGATGAAGGAGGTATGCGAGCAATTTAAAATTATGCATCGCCATTCTACCCCTTACCGGCCAAAAGCCAATGGAGTCGTTGAAGCAGCGAACAAGAACATCAAGAAGATTCTTAGGAAAATGATCCAAGGTTCGAGATAATGGAATGAAAAGTTGCCTTTTGCTCTTTTGGGATACCGCACGACTGCTCGTACATCTGTTGGTGCAACTCCTTATTTGTTGGTCTATGGGACGGAAGCTGTAATACCGGCTGAAGTCGAAATTCCCTCTCTTTGGATCATTGTGGAGTCGGAGATTGAAGATACAGAATGGGTAAAGACCCGATTAGAACAACTAATGTTGATTGATGAAAAATGGCTAGCAGCAGTGTGCTTTGGCCAGTTATACCATGGCACGCGCTTACAACAAGAAAATACGTCCAAGGCATTTCGAGGTAGGCCAACTCGTTCTGAAATGCGTTCTTCCACACCAAGTAGAAGCTAAAGGAAAGTTCGCCCCAAACTGGAAAGGACCCTACATCATCAAGAAAGTGTTACCAAAAGGGGCCTTGCACTTGGTAGATGAAGAAGGATGTGTACCAGACATGACTATTAATGCAGATGCAGTCAAAAGATATTATGTCTGATATATACCCACTGTGGAACTTCCACACATGATTTTCTTAGATCGAGATGATGAAGGTTACCATTGCTCGCTATTCCAAGCAAGTGTCACCCTTTTGTTACCCCTTTTAATCTGTATTTTTCTTCCTTGTTTTCTATTTTTTGGAACCTCTGTAAGGAAAAGAAAAGAAAAGAAGAAGAAGTCAAACAATATTTTTTTTGAGTCATTGAACTACGTCCGACCTGATTCCGAAAGCATACGTAGGCAGCCTTACCCTGGGTTCGGTCCCATTGCAACAAAAATCCATATTCCCAATACTCCAAAACTGGGACAGAAGTTTGTTCTTATCTTATGGTTTCTTTTCCTGTAGAAACAGTTCCAAAAGTTGTAATTCAGTTCAAGTTTCCTTTTGCCTTTTCCTGTTTAGAACTTCTGATCGATCTTTGAGAATACTTGAAGTCCCCATGCCAGGGGCATTGGGCAACCTTCCGCGTGTCGTATCTTAGTAAGAAATGAGAGAGTCTTATCGGTGAAAACCCGCATAGGCACTGTAAGGCGACAGTGATTAGAGAAATGAGAGAGGTCAGTTAGCGAAAACCCGCAAAGGGCGCTACTAGCCGAATTAGGGTCTTCGATACTCCGGCATGAGCACAACTAAGACAGTTTCAAGATGAACATTTGCGACGTATTTTGAGAATTAGACGGCTCAGACAGATCAGGCGTCTAGTCCAAAATGCATGTCATGATTCATTGAAGTCGGCACATATCCCCAGATAAGTCTCCTTATTTCTCTCCCCGAAAGGGACACCTTTTATTTCCAATTGCTCTTCTATTCTTTTCCATATTTTTTCTTAGATTCCATTTCGGTCTAATCTTGCATCAAAAGCAAAGCAAAAATGGCTGCAAAACTGTCTATAGTTTTCCCGTAATACCGAGCATAATTTGGAGAATATACGGCATTGACGAAGGCAGGAATCCATCTGTGATCTCTTTTGATAAGGCGGACAAAGTGTCTCAAAGAAACTGAAAAGGTCGCCTAAGCAAGACTTGCTTCATGGGAAAAGTTGATAAGCACTACATACACAAATTGGTTCTGAGTGCAAGACAACTAAGTTTGATTTTAAAGAAAAATTGCTTTGCCTTAGATACAAGGGTTAACAGTACCGTGGACATCCGGGTATAAAACAGCCAGGGGAGACGTCAGAAAGACAAAGTCTCCAGAAAATGATACAAAGTATCCGAGAATCTCGGTACCACTCTGATAGAATCAGTTCTTCGATAATGGGGTGTCCGTGAACTCAAACTACTCAGTGCATCAAGGCCACAAACCGACCACCACTTTAAAAACTCACAAATTTTCTTTGTTTGAAGCAGGAACAAAGCAGTGCAGGATGGCGGTTCTCAAAGGACGAATGTCACCAAATGTAAGCTCCTTAAAATCTTCAGCATGCATCACTACTGTCCTCACTTCTCATTTTCGTAGCTTAACCCATGTAGAACCTTTCCGCCTAGGGGGATCCAGCTCATAGTTCCGGGTAGAAGTACTTTTCGCTCAGGTTGTTTTACGTAGCTTAACCCAGGTAGATCTTTTCGCATTGGGGGATCCAGCTCATAGTTCCGGGTAGAAGTACTCTTCGCCCAGGCTGTTGTTTTGTAGCTTAACCCAGGTAGAACCTTTTCGCCTAGGGGGATCCAGCTCATGGTTCCGGGTAGAAGTACTCTTCACTCAAGTTGTTTTACGTAGCTTAACCCAGGTAGAAATTTTTCGCCTAGGGGGATCCAGCTCATAGGTCCGGGTAGAAGTACTCTTCGCTCAGGATGTTTTACGTAGCTTAACCCAGGTAGAACCTTTTCGCCTAGGGGGATCTAGCTCACAGTTCCGGGTAGAAGTACTCTTCGTTCAGGATGTTTTATGTAGCTTAACCTAGGTAGAACCTTTCCGCCTAAGGGGATCCAGCTTATATTTCTGGGTAGAAGTACTCTTTGCCAAGGCTTACTTTTCGTCGCTTAACCCAGGTAGAACCTTTTCGCCTAGGGGGATCCAACATATAGTTCCGGGTAGAAGTACCCTTTGCTCATGCTGTTTTTTTGTAACTTAACCCAGGTAGAACATTTTTGTCTAGGGGGATCCAGCACATAGTTCCGGGTAGAAGTACTCTTCGCTCAGGCTGTTTTTTTGTAGCTTAATCCAGGTAGAACATTTTCGCTTAGGGGGATCCAGCTCATATTTCCGGGTAGAAGTACTCTTCGCCTAAGCTTGCTTTTCATAGCTTAACCCAGGTAGAACCTTTTCGCCTAGGGGGGATCCAGTTCATAGTTCCGAGTAGAAGTACTATTTGCTCAGGTTGCTTTTCGTAGCTTAACCTAGGTAGAACCGTTTCGCCTAAGAGGATCTAGCTTATATTTCCAGGTAGAAGTACTCTTTGCCCAGGCTTGCTTTTCGTCGCTTAACCCAGGTAGAACCTTTTCGCCTAGGGGGATCCAACTCATAGTTCCGGGTAGAAGTACTCTTCGCCCAGGTTGTTTTTTCGTAGCTTAACCCAGGTAGAACCTTTTCTCCTAGGGGGATCCAGCTCATGGTTCCGGGTAGAAGTACTCTTCGCTCAAGTTGTTTTACGTAGCTTAACCCAGGTAGAACTTTTTCGCCTAGGGGGATCCAGCTCATAGGTCCGGGTAGAAGTACTCTTCGCTCAGGATGTTTTACGTAGCTTAACCCAGGTAGAACCTTTTCGCCTAGAGGGATCCAGCTCACAGTTCCGGGTAGAAGTACTCTTCGCTCAGGATGTTTTATGTAGCTTAACCTAGGTAGAACCTTTTCGCCTAAGGGGATCCAGCTTATATTTCCGGGTAGAAGTACTATTTGCCCAGGCTTGCTTTTCGTCGCTTAATCCAGGTAGAACTTTTTCGCCTAGGGGGATCCAGCACATAGTTCCGGGTAGAAGTACTCTTCGCTCAGGCTGTTTTTTGTAGCTTAACCCAGGTAGAACATTTTCGCTTAGGGGGATCTAGCTCATATTTTCGGGTAGAAGTACTCTTCGCCTAAGCTTGCTTTTCATAGCTTAATCCAGGTAGAACCTTTTCGCCTAGGGGGGATCCAGTTCATAGTTCCGAGTAGAAGTACTATTCGCTCAGGTTGCTTTTCGTAGCTTAACCTAGGTAGAACCGTTTCGCCTAAGAGGATCTAGCTTATATTTCCAGGTAGAAGTACTCTTTGCCCAGGCTTGCTTTTCGTCGCTTAACCCAGGTAGAACCTTTTCGCCTAGGGGGATCCAACTCATAGTTCCGGGTAGAAGTACTCTTCGCCCAGGTTATTTTTTCGTAGCTTAACCCAGGTAGAACCTTTTCTCCTAGGGGGATCCAGCTCATGGTTCCGGGTAGAAGTACTCTTCGCTCAAGTTGTTTTACGTAGCTTAACCCAGGTAGAACTTTTTCGCCTAGGGGGATCCAGCTCATAGGTCCGGGTAGAAGTACTCTTCGCTCAGGATGTTTTACGTAGCTTAACCCAGGTAGAACCTTTTCGCCTAGGGGGATCCAGCTCACAGTTCCGGGTAGAAGTACTCTTCGCTCAGGATGTTTTATGTAGCTTAACCTAGGTAGAACCTTTTCGCCTAAGGGGATCCAGCTTATATTTCCGGGTAGAAGTACTATTTGCCCAGGCTTGCTTTTCGTCGCTTAATCCAGGTAGAACTTTTTCGCCTAGGGGGATCCAGCACATAGTTCCGGGTAGAAGTACTCTTCGCTCAGGCTGTTTTTTGTAGCTTAACCCAGGTAGAACATTTTCGCTTAGGGGGATCTAGCTCATATTTCCGGGTAGAAGTACTCTTCGCCTAAGCTTGCTTTTCATAGCTTAATCCAGGTAGAACCTTTTCTCCTAGGGGGATCCAGCTCATAGTTCCGAGTAGAAGTACTATTCGCTCAGGTTGCTTTTCGTAGCTTAACCTAGGTAGATCCTTTTCGCCTAAGGAGATCCAGCTTATATTTCCAGGTAGAAGTATTCTTTGCCCAGGCTTGCTTTTCGTCTCTTAACCCAGGTAGAACCTTTTCGCCTAGGGGGATCCAACTCATAGTTCCGGGTAAAAGTACTATTCACTCAAAATGTTTTACGTAGCTTAACTCAGGTAGAATCGTTTCACCTATGGGGATCCAGCTCACATTTCCGGGTGGAAGTACTCTTTGTCCAGTTTTGTTTTTCATAGTTTAACCCAGGTAGAAATTTTTCACCAAGGGGATTCAACATTCTTTTTCCCAGTAATACAGGGCACCTACCCCTGGTTACATTTCCTTTTCAGTAATACATGGCACCAACCCCTGGTTACGTTTCCTTTTCAGTATAGGGTACATCAATCCCCGATCTCCTTACCAGTATAGGTTACACCAATCCCTAGCTGTGTTCTCCAATACAGGATACTTCATTCCCTAGTTTATTTGAGTTTAAATGCATGGTATACCACTCCCTGATATCATTGCCAATATAGGGCATCCCATTCCCTTGCCATATTTTTCCGACATAAGGAACACCAATACTTAGTTGAGACATTCTTTTGGGATCATGACCTTTTTCAGGGTACACCATTCCTGTTCTTTTATTTCTTTCAATAAAGAAGTAGTTTAGAATTTTTGTTACAATAACTCACGAAATTTTCCTAGTGAAAACTGGGGCAGAAAAATTTTGTTCGTTTGTTTGTTGTAATGTCTGAGCAGATTTTACCGCGAGGCACAATGTTTGAGATAAAAAAATAAAAAGACTCAATCCAGAATAAAGAAAAGAAAAGGAAAAGAAGTGAATCCAAATGCAGAAGCAGATGGAAAGGATATGGACTACTCAAGACATGACTGAAGTTACGAGCTTCACATTTCCCGTTTTGCTCAGAAGAAGCCGTAGAAGAATGAACTAGCACTTACAGCTAGCAAGCATCAAGGTTCAGATCAGAGCTTGCATGAACAACCAGTCAAGATTCAAGATCAAGCTTCAAAAGACTTATAGATAGGAATCTTGTAACTCATAGTTGATAGGCTTGTTTAGTTTCTTTCAATTTTGATGTAATAGCAAGACCGCGGACCGGAGCCTCGACGGAACCTTACTCGACTCTCCAAATCATCATTCCATCACTTTTCTTGAACTACACGCGACCTGATTCCCTTATAACCCGGGATATGTAGGCTGTCCAAAACCAGAACTCGGTTGCACCTTTTTCTTTTATTTTCTTCCTCTTTTGAATAACGATATGGTCAAAACTTAGTCACACAGCTCACTTTATCTTTGCCTGAAAACTTTTAATGTTTTCAAGCAAAGAGGATAATGCTGTGAGCACCTAATTTTTGACCGTGCTTGAATATTTTCCGCTTCCCAGACGTGTCCCCACTCAACCTTTCTTTGTCCCCCATGCTTGTCCCCCCATGCTTGTCCCTCCATACTTGTCCCCCCATGCTTTGTCCCCCGTGCTTTGTCCCCCACTCACAAACCCCATACCCCAAATTAAAGCACACCAAACTTCCTCCAAGAACGGAGGATCTCTCTTCTACACCAAAACAAAAGAGGGGGAGCAACCTTCTTCAACCTAGCCGCCTATCTCACCTTCTTCCTCCTCTACCCACAAATTTTGACTTCACTCACATACACTCACAAACACACACGAAAGGGGACAGAAAAATCTAAAGAAGGCTGAAACTAAGAGCAAAAATCTTCCAGAAAAATATAAAAAGTTTGAAGTTAGTGTGTAGTTCTTTCCTATTTAAAAAAAACTGTCGAGTTTCAAGGTGTCTTCTGGGTTGCTACACTGATGTTGCTGTTGGTTTTGATCTGTGTTTGATAGCTGTGAGTTTGGATAAAGTCCATCACTTTTGTTTGCCTTCGAAACCGCGGCCTAGGCCACCTTGCTGTTCTTAAGTCTCTCCAAATAGATTGCAGCTGTTACTTTATTGTGAAATCTTCGCAAAAAGGTAACACTTGAATCTTCTTTTTTAGTTGAATATTTATTGCGATGAACAAGATTATTTTCTTGATTGTTCTGTGTTTATAATTAAAAATTATTGTTTGATGCTTAGATATCTGTTGTTGTTAGAGTACCATCCAAGTTCGACTAGTGAATGATTTTCGCTCACTTTCTTCTAGATCAGTCTTCTTTACAAAATTCTGTATAATTTTGTTTTACTCATGTTAGTGGTAGTATAATATGAAATTAACCAAGAATATTTTCTATCATTTGGGTTCAAATACCTTGTCAGATTCATGTAACTATCCTGACTCTCATGTTAGTTTAAGTTTATTTCTCATGGATATCGAAATCTAAATCTCTTCATAAAGTAGAATATGTATGCAGGTTTGATAAGATTACGGTATCAATACATTATTTCTTTTCTACTTGGGATAGGGGTTTGTCTTTGAGATTATATTGGTGTAAAGATTCTTGGTGAACTTTGGCTAAATTTTAGTTCTATGTAAGAATAATATTTTATTTAAACAAATATAAATCTATTAGGCCAAATAGGTATGAGATCATTAAGTTATTTTCAATAAATATATATATATATATATATATATATATATATATATATATATATATATATATATTATTTTTTGATAAATAAATAAAAAAGAGAATGGGAAGAAAGAAAGTGATTTGCGGCAGTTGGTTTCTTGCACTTAGAATTGAAAAAATGTTGTTTTAAAATCATAGTGGTCCCAATGCTATTTTAACCGCCAAAATCTCCAAATCATTCCATTCTTAAGTTGATAAAAAGCTAGCCCAATTTTCAAACATAAAGGGTTTTATCAATTAATTTCAAAGATCTATTCTCTTTAAATAGTTATATGACTTAAAGCACTTTTAAAATAGAAGGCCAGTGAATTCTTCATCACGTGCGTTAATAATTTTAACACGATCACGGATTCGCTTGCGTAGCGTGATTCTTACATTCAATAATTAGCTTTGCAAACAAATATCATGCCTTCTCTTTTAGGTTTAATTATTTTTGTCATAACCACCGACTCGCTTGCGTAGCGCGGTAATGACATTTAATAAATTTTTCAAATTAATTTCTCAAGTACAAATGTAGTAATTTTCTCAAAAGTAAAAGCACTACAAATAATTGATTGTCATGATTTCAGGTTCGCTTGCAAAGTGCGATTATGATAAATTAATAAATTTTGTTTTCAATCATGCATCCGCTTGCGTAGCATGGTTATAACAATGTAATATTATCCAAAAATATTCTTTAATAAATCTAATGATCAAGAAATAAAAGCGGTTAGGTAAAAGCATGAGAATCTTATAATTCACGGTTTAAAAAATTAATTCATGCCAAATGTAGCCAATAAAGCGACCGTGCTAGAACCATAGGACTCGGGGAATGTCTTACACCTTCTCCTCGATCAACAGAATTTCTTACCCAGACTTTGTTTTCGCAGAACAATAATAATAGAGTCAAACCTTCCTTTGACTAGGGATTCAAATAAAAGGTGACTTGGAACACCCAAAAACTCAATTCCAAGTGGCGACTCTGTAAATAAAATAATTCCTATTTCAAAATTATCACTTTAATTGGAAAAACTCTTTAACCCACAATCCATAACAGATATTTATCTTTTGTGGGGGGTAAAAAGGGGTGTGACAAATATGAGGCCATGATTACAGGTCTCGAACTAGCCAAAAGCTTGGGAGTGGAGGTGATCGAAGTTAAGTGCGACTCCCTCCTTGTGGTAAACCAAGTTAATGGAACGTTCGAGGTTAGGGAAGAATGAATGCTGATATACTTAGACAAATTACAGGTGACGTTACATCGGTTCAAGGAATGAACTTTAAAACATGTATCTCGGGATCAAAACAGCGTGGCCGATGCCCTTGCTAACCTAGGATCGTCAATCGAAGACAACGAGTTCAACTAGGGTGAAGTCGTGCAACTTATGAGATTGGTGGTGGAAGAAGGCCATGCCGATATCAACTCGACGAGCTTAACTTGGGACTGGAGGAACAAGTACGTGGAATATCTCAGGAACGGAAAGCTGCCCTCGGACCCAAAAGAATCGTGGGCCTTGCATACAAAGGCAACCCGATTAAGCCTATCCGAAGACGGAACCCTGTTCAGAAGATCATTCGATGGCCCATTTCCAATATGTCTAAGGCTGTGGGATACAGAGTACATTCTGAGGGACATCCACAAAGGTACCTGTGGAAATCATTTGGGCACCGAATTATTGGTTCACAAAATAATCAGGGTTGGATATTACTAGATCGACATGGAAAAAGATGCAAAGGAATTCATCCAAAAATTTGATGGATGTCAAAGATACGCTCTGATGATTCATCAACCTAGGGAGTTGCTGCATTCAGTTTTTTCTCCATGGCCGTTCATGAAGTGGGGGATGGATATCGTCGGCCCCCTTCCATGGGAACCTGGTAAGGCCCAATTTATATTATTTATGATTGACTACTTTTCTAAATGGGCAGAAGCCCATGCATATGAACAGGTCAGGGAGAAGGAAGTTATCGATTTCATTTGGGACCATATCATATGCCGATTTGGGATACCAGCCGAGATTGTATGCGACAATGGGAAACAATTCATCGAAGCAAAGTGACCAAATTCTTTGAAGATAATAACATAAAAAAAACCTATCGACACTTTATCACCCTAGTAGGAATGGACAAGATGAATCTACCAACAAAACTATACTCCAAAGCCTTAAAAAGAGGCTAACCGATGCCAAAGGAAAATGGAAGGAAATGCTACCCGAGGTCCTATGGGCATACCGAACAACCTCGAAGTCCAGTACCAAGGCCACCTCGTTTTCTTTGGTTTATGGTACTGAAGCTTTAATGCCGGTCGAGGTTGGAGAACCAAGCATCAGATTCCGATACGCAACAAAGGAATAGAACGACGAGGCAATGAGTACAATCCTTAAGTTATTGGATGAAGGGCGAGAAGCCACCCTCGTCCGACTGGCCGCCGAGAAACAACAAATCGAAAGATATTACAATCGAAGGGACATCCTTTGACACTTCAATACAGGGGAGTTGGTACTAAGTAAAGTCACACTAAGCACCCAAAACCCGAACGAAGGGAAATTAGGGCCGAACTAAGAAGGGTCATACCGAGTTATCGAGATCACCGACAAAGGATCCTATAAGCTCGGAACAATGAACAACGAGCAATTACCGAACAACTAGAATATAACCCACTTAAAGCGATATTATTGCTAAGGTACGCCCCCGATTCTTTCTTCTATTTTTTATATTTCAAGCTAACACTTGCAGGTAACCAACAAAGGATGATACGAAGTCCTAGGTCTGAAAGCATGCGTTGCACTCTTTTTTCCTTGAACCGTTTTGTCCCCAATGGGTTTTTTGGCAAGGTTTTTAACAAGGCAACAAGCAAATCATGCTAAGTTAGAATTGAAGGCTGGTTATGAACTGGTGATAATGATCACAATACCATTCGAGAAGGCAATATCCCTCAGATATCGACTTTAACAATGAAAGAAACTCCGTGATCAGTGGGGCCCGATCAATAGGATTTATTGTAATGGCCAAACGGTCAAATTGAACCATGACCACACAGATTGATCGAGCCCTGACACAAAACATGTATACATATACAATCATTGCGCACAAGAATAAAAAATAAGACTCTTCTTGTTTTTGATATCACATTGTTTAAGGAATTTCCTACTCCCGGTCCCTTAAGGGTATCGAGCCCAAGGGTCACCATAATCCGAGTTCGAAACTTTCACTCAGGGATTATCAATCGAGCCCAAGGGCCATCTCAAATCCGAGTTCGAACATTCACTCGGGTGACTGCCGATCGAAAACAATCTCGGACGGTCCGAGCTATCATATTATAGGGGCAAAAGACCTATTAGGCAACGCCCGAATTTCTAAGGCTACGGCCACCCCTGCTCGGGGATTGTTATCTTAGGCATGGCCAGATAACTTGGGATAGCAAGCCCACTGGGCGACGCCTGATCTAAAAGGTTACGGTCATATTAACTCGTCTTGGAGCCGTCCGAGACCCCTAACAAAAACAAGGCCTTCGAAAAATTCTTTTTTATAACCAGTTCTAAAGGCTACCCTCGACAAGGCTATAAACCTAGGATATTTCGGGGAAACATTATCGGTAACACCGAACCCCTACAATGCCTTAACCCAAAGCGGCGATAAAAGCAAGGTTTGGTTGAACCTTCGAACATAACCTAACTATTTCATGCTAAGGCATTTCAACCTTTACGAACACAAATAGAAAAGCAAAAGAAAAGTTCAAAAGCCATAGAAGGGAAAAGCCATACATATATATCAAAATTTATTTACAAGGACTGAATAGCCCCGATGCATGTTTTTTACAATGGCTGAACGACCTCAACAAAAAGCTAGTACAAAAGACAAAAAATGGCCTAATCCTCATCGGGGGCTACGTCGCCGCCTATGGGGTCTTCTTTACCATTAAACTCACCCAACTCTTCAGACACCTCGGAATCCTCCTCAGGAAAAGCCAGCTTTCGGGCATTGGCTTCGCATATCTTGGCGTTCTTGATTTCGGTCAATATGTCAAAGTTCTGAGCATGGACTCCCTCAAGGGCATCCCTTCGGGATTCCCACCTCGCATGCTTCACCATATTTTTTGCCTGCTCCTGAATAGCCTCGATATCAACCTTGAACTGGGCCACCTTTTTATCAGCCTCAGTCTTGTCCGTGATGACCTCTAACTTGGTAGCCTCGAGCTCCTTGGCCAGATTCTCTTGACCAAAAACAACCGAGTTCAGCTGAGATTGGAGTCCCTCGATCGTTTTGGCATGCGCCAAATTCTTCTCCTTTGTAGCCCGAATCTGAGCCTCAGCTGAAGCCAACTGTGCCTGAGCAATCTCTTTCTCCGAGGCCAGGTGATCCATATTCTTTTTCCACTCTTCGGTCTCGGCTTTGACCGTATCCACCTCACCTCAGAGTTGCTCGATCACGATAAGTTTATTCAAAACATGTGTGTTCGGATTATTAGCTACTGAGTCGAACTTGTCATCACTAACTTCAAAAACTCTCCTTACCTGCTCGACCAGGTCGGTATGTTCCCTACGAGCCGCTTCAAGCTCAGCTTGGGATTTTTCACTAAGGAGCTTGTAAGCGTCCCTCTTTTCAGTAAGCTCACGGGCCTCAGCCTCGTAACGCTTTGACTCCTCCCGGTATTGAAGAAAGGCCTCGTGATGAAGTACCGAGGCCTGGAAACACAAAGGAAAACATTATGATTATTCATGATTAAAGCTAAATACATAATAAAGGGTCATTCGAAATTACCCGATTCAGCGCCTGTTGATCTTCGTTGAATAGGCAGGGTGCCTCTACCTCGTTCATTTTGGTTTGATCCTCTTCGGTCACCAAGCACCGAAGGTAACTGGCAATCCCCACCGGGGCAGAAAAAACCCGGGCATCCTCCGGGATGGACATATAAATTGCCCATCTCCGAGTAGGATCAACACTCGGGACTGGAAACTGATTCACTAATTTTGGGCTCGAAGAGGACCCGTCGGCTCCCGAGGAAGATGCCTTTTTTGGTACCGGCAAGTCGCCCAATCCGATAATATCCTCCGAGGCGGTAGAATCCAAGCCATCGAAGAAGTGGTGAAGAGAATCTACTGCTCCTTGGGCCCCTTCGCCGAGGTTACCTATCATGGTCTAGGCCTCGTTTATCATTGAATCGGTAAAAGAAGGCAACCCAAAGAGGTCGATCATGCCAAGCGCCTCTTTAGGCATATTATCTTCTGACCAGGAAGTACCGGCCAAATTCCCTTTGTCAACTTCCCCAACTCGGGGAAAAACGGTCTCGGCCCTCCCTGGTTCGGAGGCTTCGGCTGCTACTTCTTCTACGACCTCCATGGCTTGAGCCAGTTTAGAACCATTTCTCACACGGGCCACCAGATTAGAATCTTCTTCTTTTTCTTCGGACACATCCCTCAACTGATGGAGTGAGTCCGGTGAGAGCTCCCGAGCGCTGGCATCTTTGGTTTTGCGCGCCAGTCGCTGAGGTCTTTTCTTTTCAGGGTTCGAGGGACTCAGAGCTTTTCTTTTCTTCTCCTCTTTATCCTGCTTCGGAGTAGGGGGATCAGCATGTATGTCGTCATCAGCTGATAGAGGCCTCATTTCGACGTCTTTTGGTAAACCTGCAAAAAGAAAATATAACAGATCAGAGACCAATGATGAGAAAATAAGATCAAATATGTTATTAGGGAAAAACTCTTATCATGATTACCGGCCTCCCATCGGCCCTTCGAGAGCTCATGCCATAAGCACTCAAAGTAAGGTCTCCATGTCACGATGCCCTCAACCCACTCTTTAAGTTCAGGAATGACGTCCGACATTTGGGTGACAACTGCATCACATAACATCGATGAGAAACAAATGAAATGACAAGCAATAAAAGAAATACTAAAGGCAAAATCATACTTACGTTTCATGTTCCATTTCTCTGAAAATGGCATGTCCATAGCCGGAATTAAGTCCGAGGTCCTCACTCGAACAAATTAACTAAGCCAGCCCCGGTCCCGATCCTCATCGATACTCGAGAACAAGGTCTTAGTGGCTCGGCGTGCGAGTTTGATTAATCCTCCTCGATAAAGTCGAGGGCTGTACATGCGCATGAGATGGTCGATGGTAAATGGACACCCCTCGACCTTGCTCACAAAGAATCAAAGCAGAATAACGATCCTAAAAAATGAAAGATGTATCTTCCCGAGCGCCACCTCATACCTTTTGCAAAAAGCTATGATAACCGAGTCTAAAGGACCTAGCATGAAAGGGTAAGTGTAAACACTTAAGAAACCCTTCATGTAGGTGGTGATCGACTCCTCGGGGGTAGGAACCACTAGGAGTTTATCTTTCCGGTTGCAGTCCTTTTTGACTTTATCGAGGATACTAGCTATAATCGTACATATGTACCTCGAGACTGGCTCACACCGACCCAGTACCATAGGCGTATTCTCAACCTTGAAGTCATCCACGGTTGGGCACCCAGCATGGATATACGACCTCAGAGGTGGTTCCTCAATAGCAGCGTGTGGAACATTTTCAGATGGTTTTGAAGAAGAAGGTGTTTCTTTTTTAGGAACAGACTTTGAAGACTTTGCCATTTGTTTTATAGAAAATAAAGAAAAGAAATTGCCGGTAAGGAAAGCTTTAAGTCTAACAGTTAGAAAACCAGAAGGTGAAGGTGGTGAAGTTTTTTTAGAACATAAGAAGAATTTTAGTGTAAAAGTTCTAATAAACGGATTGAAAGATATTTATAGGTTTCTCAAGCGGTGGTTCACCTCCCGAAGTGGCCGACCGTCAACGGACACACATTTAATGCCTTGAAGATTGGACCGACGGGATATTTCAGTTACTTTTTTTTGCTTACGTCATGATTTATCGAAGTGAGAACCAAGGGTTCACATCGTTTTTCATGGCCTACTCTCCAAAAAATGAGGGAACTATCTGTATATGGGTAAAACCGAGCTCGATGCTTGATCGAGCATCTGGAACGGTAGGCCAGGCTAGACACATCTATAAGAGATCGAAGTTATGGATGAAACCGAGCTCGATATCGAGGTTCGAAGTTCGACATGGTCAGCCAAGATCGGAATATGATATTGTTGGACCTAAAAGTATCGTCAAAACATGCCATCAAGACCATCAGCTTTGCCCTCGAGTTTACCGAAGGCACGACCGATCCTGCTTTTAACGGCCTCGAAGAAAAGCTTCGCCAACTCATCCGACAAGGATCCGTGATTCTCGACATTAACCAATTATTATGGCAGAAATCACAAGATTAAGTCAAAAAAAGGGGCCAACGGTCTACAAAATTAAGGACTTATGTTTTTTATAAAATAATGTCTTAAAAGGAAGATCTCCCTTAATATATAATGGGAACTCAGTAATTCATGGGCAGGCATTGTAACATACTTAAAAGAACAACATACTATTGTTTCTAGCTTTGTTCATACCATTCCGGCTTCAATAATATTATATCTAAGGTCGAAGGAGATTAAACTCACAAGGCCTAGGTTGTTCAACTTGCGTGGTTTGCAATTATCTTTCCATTGATTACTTCCACATTAAATCTGATTTCTTGCTTTGTATCAAATAGATCACGTATCCTTAAGACCGCGTATAAATTCAATTGTTATCCGATTTTGAGGGTGAACAATATTGTTGACTATCGTTATTACGGAGAATATCACATTCCCTTCTCCCCTCAAATAAATACTCCTATCATATAAGAGCTACTTTATTACATAAAGCTGTATAGAGATACTTAAAATGACTTTTGAAATATTAGATTTAACGTTTTCCTCAATTGTTAAAATAAGAAAACTATTACTCATGATTTGCTAAAATATGTGTTTCAGCGAAGTAATTTCTAGTTATTAACCTCTTATACTTGATTTATCATTGAGGAGGTTCTAAGTACTGGGTTGGAATGCCTTCCAAAGAAGGAAAAAAGTGAGGTTGTAAACATGGAAATACATTTTTCGTCCAAAAAGAATGACACATTTCTATAATTGGTAATAATTCAGCTTTAAACTCTTTATTTTATCTATTTTACTCTTAATGAGAAGCTTTTATAACCACACAAATATCATGACCCTACAAAACTTTTACCCTTTAAGCTTTTAAGACAATAAGTTTTCAAAGTCTTTTTTTTTTTTTAAACTTCGTGCCAAGTTAAACTATTTCATCTATAATGATACGGAGGGAGTAATAACTGTAGCACCACTATACAAAACAGAGAAACTTAAATGGCTTCATCCAGCCCATAAAGGTCCAAAAACCCAAAAATCTATATGTTGTGTATCTACACGTGAATCCCTCTACTGACAGTTGTATTATTCATCTATTTTGGCACTCGTTCGATGTTTACAGCAGTTAACTCAATTACAATAATAACAAAAACTTTACTCCATATTTCCTTTGTTCCGTCACATTTTTTCTTATTAATCGGTTTTTAAAAAGATACAATTTTATACTTTAAAACATTTTAACTTTAAATTCTTATCTCTTTACTTAATAATATATGGAAATATCATGATATATATATAGGACCATAATTTCTAAGAATAGTTTTCCAACCGTCGTATAAAATGAAGCGAAGGGAGTATCATCTTTAAAATTAATGACTTATGAAAAAATGGGATGAAGTAGAAGAAAATTCAAGAAAGAAAAGGAAACCCCCAAAATCATGCAACTTGGCGCTTGACACATTGCCATCTCTTAATTCACTTAAGTGTGGTAAGAGGGAGTATAAAATAAAGAATTTTTTTTGTAGAAATATAGTGGATAGCAGGTACATCACCTCCTCCATTTTCTCTTTATCTCGATCTTCTCTTTTTGGGTGTACTACCATTTCATAAATCATATTACTCTCCTGCTTCCAACATTCTGACCACCTTTTACTTGATTCTTTGTTTTTTTATTTCCAAGAATTCACTACAATTACCCAATTAAATACTTTCTACACAATGGTACTTGTATTTTTCATTGTAATTTTTAGCTATCTAGCAGGGATCTCACAAGGCCAACTAAGAGTTGGTTTTTATGGCAGCACATGTCCTAATGTTGAGCCCATTGTTAGTGCTGTTATACGTGAAGTTGCTGCCTCCAACCAAAATATTGCTCCCGTCTTGCTTAGGCTTCATTTCCACGACTGTTTTGTTCAGGTCATCATTTTTAATAAATTCTAGCGAATTCAAAATTTAGAGTCAGTAAGTTCATAATAAATAGTAGAATTCTTTTTTACATATGTGTAAGTGATTCGAGACGAAAGTTGTGAAATTATAGTTATTTTTGATGATGTACAGGGGTGTGATGGATCAATATTGATAGATAATGGAGATAATGCAGAGAGGCATGCATTTGGACATCAAGGGGTAGGAGGTTTTGAAGTGATAGAAAGAGCCAAAGCACAAGTAGAAGCAATGTGTCCTGGTGTTGTGTCTTGTGCTGATATTGTTGCTTTGGCTGCTAGGGATGCTGTTGTTTTGGTAAATTATTTTTTTAATTGAATTGTCTCATCAGTTATGTTTCAGTTCATTAACTACACTGTTGAACAAATTTGTAGCTTTTTCCTTTATTGTTTATACTAACATATGTGGTGGCAACAGGCGAATGGACCTTCATATGAGGTGGAAACAGGAAGAAGAGATGGAGTGATATCAAATTTATCATTAGCAGAAAATATGCCGGACATCAGCGATTCCATTCAGATATTAAAAGCTAAGTTCTTTGACAAAGGCCTCTCTGAGAAAGACCTTGTTGTGCTCAGTGGTACACTCTCTCTTATAATTTCATTTTTTATTTCCTTGTGGTTTTAATTGAACTTATTACTTCGTGCTCGAACCATACGTACACGTGTGAAAAAAGAATTTGTCTACATATAGTAATATCATATGAATTCTGAATTTACTAACTTTAGATTTTGAATTTGCTTTTGCTTTACACCGACCTAGAAAACCGAGAGAAAAAACCACAAACATGCGCACGCACACACAACACAACACAGCACTGATAGTCACACTCAGTAATGCATATGTACATGCAGAGATTGTGGGTTTTGTAGGTTGGTAGACATTGAAGGGATGTGAACTTATATTGTCATTAGCTAAGCCACGATTTTGGAGCTTTCTATTTAAATAGGAGTACTATATTTTGGGCTTCTTAATTAAATCCTTAAGCCAGATTTTAAGGTAATTGTGACTTTCACCTTTGTCTTATACACCATTCAATTCATTTTAGTTATTAAATTCACTTGGAAAATGAGTTATTATAAGTAGGTTAAGTCAATGCAGTCAGATGAAATTCTTCACCCTTGGTCAGTAAATGCGACAAAATAAGAAAAAAGAAAGGCATATCTTTCCTTTCTGAGCGGTGAAAATGGGAAATAGCTAGTGTTTAGTAATTGAAGATCACGAGATCGCTTAATTAGGAAATGGACCACGTAAAAAACAATTTACACATGATATTCTTGATATCCAGAATACAATCACCAATTATTTACACATGCATGATTCTTATGTTCCTTTGATTTCATTACGCTATTATAAGCAGTTTTATCCAATTAATTATCATAATTAAGAGAAATGATGAATTTGCAGCTGCACATACAATTGGTACCACAGCATGTTTCTTCATGACCAAAAGGCTTTACAATTTCTTCCCTGGAGGAGGTTCTGATCCATCAATAAATCCCAGTCTCCTACCAGAATTAATGACTACTTGCCCACAAAATGGAAACGTTAATGTCCGATTACCGATAGATCAAGGCAGCAGCGACGCTTTTGACAACCAAATTTTGCAGAATATTAGGAATGGTTTTGCTGTGTTACAATCTGATGCTAGCTTATATGAAGATGTGGTAACAAGGAGTGTTGTGGATTCTTACTTTGGGATGTTTAGCCCATTTTTAGGGATATCATTTGAGGCTGATTTTGCCAATGCAATGGTGAAAATGGGTAGAATTAATGTGCTAACTGGCTTTCAAGGGACAATTAGACGTGTGTGTTCAGCTTTTTGATTGATATAATTGTAATTACTAGTCGTACCTTCTCATTGGGTCTTGCTTAAGCATTTTACTTTGTATGTTGTGGAAACTTAATGGTTCATTTTGGAGTGTGCAATGTCAGAATCCAACGATCTGAGAAGAGAAGTGTAGCACTCCGTAAATTCGAACTAGGTATGGACGTGTTAAATTAGTATTAATGTGACATCTTAGACATATGAAGTCATATCGGAATGAGTAAAGGTGAAAAGAGTTATTTTGCAATCAACACGGAGAGTGAGGTGCATAAGATTTGATAAAATCGACTAAGTTTATGGAATATCTGTCTTCTTGAAGGATATCGTACAAATCTGTTGGGAAATTAAGAAAACGTAAAACATTAAGGTTGTAGCTCTTTGAAATAACTTTCCAACGATATATTGTGGAGCCCGAATGGATTTCTGAGTAAGATGTTATGTGCGTTTTACTGGACAATGCGCAGTATGCGCGCCCAGATGGTCCCGTGCGCGGCCGCGCACTTGTGGCAGTGCTACTGCCCTGATGCGCATCCAGGTGCGCGGGAGCGCACCCGGGAATCATTTCTAAAGCCCTACTTTGTCCCCCACACCCCAAAACATAAAAACTTACTCTAGAAAGGGAAGCTCTCAAGAACCTAACTCCTCAAAGGTCTCTCCACCATCCAAGGTAAGTTCTAATGGTGATTCTAAGTTAATTTCAATTCCCCAACACATTATTAATATGGGTAAACCCTCCAAATCATTAGATATTTGATCGAGACATCATTGTTGAGAGAAGAAACCCTAGAATTCGAATTTAAAAGGATTGAACGTCAAAATATAATATCTTCACCCTCTAATTGATTATAGCATTGGATTAATGATTATAGACTCTAAGTTCATGAGATATGAGTTGATGAGTTTGATAGAAAAGCATGAACGGTTATAGATTTGGGTTGTTGGTTGTTGATTATTGATTATGGGTATTGTTTATCTTATGGGTGATGAAGAATAATGTTGATTATAACAATTTGAGATTTTAGAATTTATCTTGGAGCAAGAGAATGGGTTGTTGGGTGTAGAAATATCATTAATGAAGGTTATGAGGCTTTACGCCCATAAAGTGTTTGATAAAATGTCTAAGTGACCAAAACATGAGTATTATTGCTAATATGGAATCCCTTTGACTTGTATTGATGTAGATTAAAATTGAAAGGGTTGACGAATGTTATATTACGCTCAAGAGCAGGAAGTCAAGGTATGTGAGGCTAACTCTCTATGTTTGGGAATGTTAATGATTCTCCCTACACTACGTTTCTTTTACGACGTTACTAATTGCCTCAGAAATAAAGTTAAGCCTAGTTCCTTGAATAGTTGTACAACTTCTATTCTCTAGATTCATAACTCGTTCATGACTTTCATTTCGAACGTTGTGGGCTCAGTGCGTAATCAATATAGACTTGTGATTAATTCTCATGAGTCTTAGTCTAGATTACTCAGCATGTTATAAATAGTTGAAGCTTTAGTTCTCATAATCAGTTCATGAATACTTGTATCAGTCTAGTCTTATTCAGAATTTCAGTATCATGTAACTCAATATGATTCAGTATTTCAGCATCACGTATTGCAGTATGATTCTCAGTTCCTTATTTAAATTAATGTTAAACACCTGTATTTGGGCCTGAGACCGTAGTTTATATGCTTTATGCATATTTGGGCCTGAGCCCGTAGTTTATGCTTTATGCATGTTTGGGCCTGAGGCCGTAATTTATGCTTTATGCATATTTGGGCCTAAGCCCGTAGTTTATGCTTTATGCATGTTTGGGCCTGAGGCCGTAGTTTATGCTTTATATATTTTTGGGCTTGAGGCCGTAGTTATGTATACGTATATTTGGGCCTAAGGCCGTAGCTTGTGCATATATATATTAGGCCCAAGGTCATAGTTTATTTAGATAAACAGGTTGTTCATCATTCAGATGAGGGATTATTCATATCCTTACTTCCTTTGTTCAGTTCAATTATTAGTTATCATTTCAGTTATCAGTTATCAGTTATTAGTTTCAGTTTCAACAGCTATCATTTAAGTTATCAATTATCAATTCTCAGTTATCAGCTCAGTATCAGTTTCAGCATTTATATTTCTTTTTTTCAGTTGCTTTACATACCAGTGCAATTCAAATGTACTGACGTCTCTTTTGCCCGGGGCCTGCATCTCACGATGCAGGTAATGATTTACAGGTTGACGATTGAGAGCACTAGGATTCTCGTACCAGCTATTTGGTGAGCCCCAATTTTTCGGGGGCAATATCATTACTTTATAGTTTTTCAATATTTACAGATAGTCAGTGTTTTTAGTAATTCATTAGAGGCTTCATAGACTAGAATAACAGTTAGATAGAGTCGAAGACTTTTCATGTTAAGCTATGTTGGATACAAATATGTTTCAGAATTATATTAGTATTTCCGCACTTGATTTATATCATTCACACTTTTTAGTATATCAGCATGTGTAGTTTATCTTCTGCATTGAGTATGTTATGATATCACATGTTGATTCAGCCAGCCAGTTGGTTCGCTCGGTCGCATGTAGTCAGGCACTGGATTGGATGCTGCGTGTTGTGTCCAGGCCCAGGTTCGGAAGAACTATGAATTTTGATAGACTTTCAAGTTAATTTCATGATAAAAACCAATCGAGAGGGATAATAATACCACGATACTTGTTTTCGATCCGATGATTAGCCGCTAAAACCACATAAAGATACTGATTTCACAACAAATTAAGTTTAATTTTTATTTTTAAAAGGCTAATAGGAGTAATAGAAGAAGCAAAATCAAAGAATGGGAATTTGTCCAATTTACCACCTTTAAAGCCTTAGTTAAGACTTATGTTTTGGCTTCTTTAGAATGGTTGAAGAAAAATGACAGGACCGTTAAAGAATTCTCTTTCACAAAATCCCCCACAATAATGTTAGCTTATGGATATTTTTTTTGGTGTGTGTTTGGGGAGGTTGGGGGGGGGCTCTGGACCCTATATCTTATCTAATTCAATTATTTCATTGATTTGATGATGAAATTCGCTTAGCCTTTAAGTTTCAAGCTAGAAGGTCTTGAAAGCTGAGATTGATTCAAAATTTAAACTTTATGGGTTCAACCTATGGGTTTTTAGCAATGAATCAATTATATTCTTAAAGTTATAAGTTCATATCTACCATTTGTTATAATTTTTATGAATTTTTACATATAAATTTGTACTCCACGTTAAAAGTATTGGATTCAAATGAACTTGGTTGGATATTCAAGCCTTTTAGATAGTCAACAAGCACGGATATATAGACTGGCATCTTAATTAGAATAAGAAAGCTTGTTCCAGATCAAGAATTTGCAGAATAATCTGTGGTAAGACCAGGATATTTTAACTAGTAATCAGGCCGGTGGCAAAGTTCTTTATGCAACTCATGCATGTGACTTAAACTTGTTTTTATTCCTGCAGTCATCTGTAATTCTGCCCAACGTTCTACCGGGGAATTCTGGATTTAAATTGAAGTGAATTCACGAGAAGCCTAGTTTCTACACTGTCTTTACCTCCCTGTAACAAGTACAGGCGGATTCAAAATCTGATGGATTTAATTTTTAAAAATTCGTAGTATTGAACTTATTACACTTCTGAATGAGTTCATATTTAATATTTTTAAAATTTCAGTATTATATATATATATTCATGTTATGGGTCAAAAATAATGGGTTTGGTTGATCTTCGGGCTAATAAGCTACACAGCCGTACTGGTAACAACATGCTACGAATTCTTTGAAACTCTCTATTGAACGGTCAAGAGTTTTGTCCTAAACAATGAAGGTCTATACAACTTAGATTGAGCTGGCAATTCTTCCAAGATTAATACTATGAGAAGTCCAGTCTTTAGGATGAGGTAGGAACACAAGTTAAGCCAAAAACAATTTCTGGCTGGAGTCAAAATTCTGTTAGCTTTTTAATTTGTTATTGTCCACATTAGTAAACACAACCAAATTGACAGCACTTTTTTTGTTGTTGTATCTTTGTTATGTTTCATATGTCCTATTGGAGAGTGAAATCATTTTCAATTTGCACACGCTTCTTTAGAAAATCTTAATAAGCACTTCAAAAGAAGAAGAAAAACAAAGACAATAAAAAAGCACTTAGCTTCAACACTGAACATATATATATATATATATATATATATATATATATATATATATATATATATATATATATATATATATATATATATGGTAATGTAACAAATCTCTCACACCCTAAAAGAAATAGAACAAAGCAATATTTTATTTGTTCGGGGTTGAAACTAAGTGCTTTTATAAGTGAGAGATTGGTTACATTGCCCTATATATATATATATATATATATATATATATATAAAATATACTATAATTATTTGATTATATGTATGTTATTTGCTTGTCACGAATAATTAAGCTCTTACATACAAAGCACTAGAAATTTGTACTAAGTGGTTAAAACAACCTCATGATATGATCTATATCGATCATGTCGTATCATCAGATTTTTCTATTTTTAAAATATATTCACATAAATTTCAAATATTTTGAAAGAAACTACTCTGATAGAACCATATTAATTCTTTATATGATCTCATTAGTAATATATGTATGATAGTGATTACTTAACCTATATATTAAAATACAATTACTTTCTAGTACATTAAATAAAAAATACATTAAAACATACCTTTAAGTATTTAAGCGTCTCTCTCCTTTGAGAAGCTTAGTTGCGCTCGAGGTGTAGCACAGAGGTAGATGAAACTGACACAAAGATATCAAGTTCAATATAAAAAAAAGGTTAGGTGTTTCTTTTCTTGTGCCCTAAATCTCGATACGTACCCGTGAGAGAGTAGTAGCAGTCACAAACTAATACATACTATACTTGGTCAAGTTTGCTACTCACGTGTAAAATTGAATATAACTTAATGTACACAAACCTTGTGCTTTAGAAGTTTTCGGGGGGTGTAGAGGGTGGTATAAGCTCAATTCTTCCTACTTTTAATTTTCCTTGTGCTATTTAATGTAAAACCAATCATTTCTATCAACAATTACAATGAGTTCAATATTCTAAAATTAAAGTGTCACATTCGACGCTTCGCCTTCGCACATAAGAACGAAAGGAGAAAACAATGCTCTCTAGCCGGGATATCTCACGTGTCCGATAACGATAACTTAGCTATGGCCTTAGGTCATCTTTCCTCGATGCGAAAGAGCTAGATAAGTAGTTTATCTGGGACGAATTCTTACTTACTTTTCTTAGTAATGGTAACGAAGGTATGTCAAGGGAAGCTCGTGCCAACCTATGTCTCAGTAGCTGCCCGAGAAAGGACCACTCAATCCAGACAGGTTCTCGCAACTGCCTTTCAAACAGGACCTCGAGAGGCATGACATACGTAAATAAAAATCTCCGTGAACATACATTCAGTTCGCTTTAATTTAGATCTGTGATATCTTTTCTGTCTTTTCTATATATACCATGAACATGATCGAATTGCGTTATTTAACGCTCTAAAATCTTTCCTTAATTAAATCTATGATAGAAAATATATATTTAAAAAGCCTGAAACAAAATTAAGATGGAACAAATGGAATAAAAAAGCTTACTCGCTTTTCTCCTCATTTTTATGTCTTTCTGTGTCGCTCCATTATTTTTCTTTAAGTTTTGTTCATATATTTTATTTTCTATCAATTCACGTGTAACATAATACAAACATGGTAATTATAATACAGTGGCACACAGAGAACGTCACAGATGATCGATCCTAAGCGAGTAAGCCAGGTCCATCTCCAAATAATTGGTATTGCCTTAAAATTTTCACTAAAAATCTTCTCTTCATAAAAATTTAGAAACGAGGAAAAAGAAAAGTTTTAGACAGAATTTTCATTCTTCACAAATTCGCAAGTGGTAACTCTGTTTTGAAAGTATTTCCATTAGCCTCCCGAAATATGCTGCTAAAGTACAGGATATTTCTACGGTTATTGTAGCCAGTCAAGCAGAGAGAAACACAAGAGGGAGAGAAAATTTTAATCAGCAAAAAAGAGAAGAAAGAGCTGCACATACCTCATTTTCTCCCTTTTCATCTTCTTTCTCCAACTCCAGTAAATTCTCCTTCCTTTTAAATTATTCTCTCATTGTAAAACTGAATCTTTCATACTTTTCCATCTGTTTTACCACAAAATTCAGTATAACAGGTGTAAAATAATGTTCTACTACGTCCTTAATTAATTTGCTGTTTTTAATGAGATTTTATCGTAACATACCATGCATGCATGTTTAATCTTGAAGTCATTAAGGGTTGTTTTTGTTTCATTTCTTTCAGGTTAATACTGCCATCCTTGTGAATAGCTGAAGAGAAAAATAATCAGCAGTATATTAAAATATTTTTGAGACTTACAAGTCTGAAACATCATGGCTCCAAGCACGCTTAGAAAAGCAATTGGGGCAGTGAAGGACCAGACGAGCATAAGCTTGGCCAAAGTTGGCAGCAGTGCCTCCTTGTCCGATCTTGAAGTAGCCATCGTGAAGGCGACCCGACACGACGAGTACCCACCGGAGGAGAGGCATATAAGAGAGATTCTAAGCTTGACTTCTTATTCTCGAGCCTATGTTGCTGCATGTGTTAGTTTCATTTCCAGACGCCTTGGAAAGACCAAGAATTGGGTTGTGGCGCTTAAGGCACTCATGTTGATTCATAGGCTACTCTCTGATGGCGATCCGTCTTATGAGGAGGAGATTTTCTTTGCCACAAGGCGAGGAACCAGGCTTCTTAACATGTCTGATTTTCGTGACTCAAGATCTAACTCCTGGGATTGTTCTGCATTTGTACGATCTTATGCTTTGTACCTTGATGAACACCTGGAGTTTAAGATGCAGAACCGCAGGGGAAAACGCAGTGCATTTGCATATAACGATGATGAAGAAGAGGTTCGTCATAATGTCAAGGGGGTAAAAGCCACTCCGTTGAGGGAAATGAAGAATGATCGAGTTTTCTCAAGGATTCATCATCTCATGCAGCTCCTAGAGCGATTCTTAGCTTGTCGACCTGCAGGTTAGTATTTCCTAACTCCTCCACTTTTGCTTTAATATTTCTTGCCAATTTCAAAAATATATAATCGGCAATGCGTCTTATAAAGATCGAATATCAAATGCCAATATAGAATTAGCATAGAAATATAGTAGCTGAAATGAAGAGAAAAGAAATGAGAAGATAATATATGACATTAACAAAATTTGAGTTTTGTTATCATCTAATAATAACCATAAGGGCTTGCTCGTATTTTATCGGCTCCTTTCTCAGGTAGCCTTTAAATATAAAATTTCACTATATGTTTCAGGTTTGGCAAAGAACAACCGAGTCGTGATTGTGGCTCTTTATCCATTAGTGAAGGAAAGTTTCCAGCTATATTATGATTTAACAGAAATCATAACTATTCTGTTTGATAAGTTCATAGAACTATCAATCCCCGACTCTGTAAAAATTCTTGAGATTTTCTTCAGAATTAATAAGCAATATGAGGAGCTCGAGCAGTTTTACGATTGGGGTAAAACAGTTGGAGTTGCACGCACTTCTGAATATCCAGATATTGAGATCATTCCACCGAAGAAACTTGAGCGTATGGATGACCTTATACGAGAAAAGTCCTTCAGAGAACAGAACAGGAAGGCGGCAATACGTAATGAGCCAACTACTGAGCATGTTCAAGAAATTGAAAAGCAGGAAACTAAAACTGAACCCGAAGAGGACATGAATGCAGTTAAGGCATTACCAGCACCAGAGGTATTGCCCAAAGAAACAGAAGAAAATATAGAGGAAGATGACAAGAAAGAAGTGAAAACCCAAGAAGTAGGAGATTTGTTGAACTTGAGTGAAGATGTTCCAACTACGGAAGAACATGGAGATCAACTAGCTTTAGCCCTGTTTGATGGTGGTCAAGCAACGACCAATCCTGCAACAAGCATTTCACCATGGCAAGCATTCAACGATTCAGGAGATTGGGAGACAGCACTGGTTCAGTCCGCAAGCCACTTGTCAAACCAGAAAGCTTCGTTCCCCAGAGGCCTTGACACATTAACACTTGATGGCATGTACCAACAAGGAACAGTGGCACAGGCAGTAGCCACCTCAGGTGTTGTGGCTACTGGAAGTGCAAGCAGCGTAGCATTTGGCTCAGCAGGACGGCCAGCAATGTTAGCATTGCCTGCACCTCCAACCGCAAATGGTGGAGCTAGTACAGCCGCACCAGGCACAGATCCTTTTGCAGCATCACTGGCAATAGCTCCACCAGCATATGTTCAGATGTCAGAGATGGAGAAGAAACAGAGACTACTGGTGGAAGAGCAGTTAATGTGGCAAGAATATCAGAGAAATGGAATGCAAGGACAGGTAGCATTAGCCAAAGCACAACCAAACCCTTACCCACATAACATTGGTGGTTACAGGCAAACCTTCTAAAACTTTCACTGATAAGATACACAACAATGTAATGTCATTTTCCATGTGGTCAGCGGTATCTCAGTACAAAGACAAGTCATGAAATTGTACAGAAAGAAAGTGGCATTCTAGAAGAAGAGGTATGCAAATTCACATCTAATCAATGTCTGCATTGCCAGCTTTCTCAGAAAGTCAACTAAGCTACGATATTGAAATATGAGAACTGCAAAACTACATGTAGACAACATCCATTATCAGTGTACAGAAAGTGAAATTTTCTTAAAACAAATCGCTAGTGTCACGTCATTCTTTTTCCTTCTTTTCTTTCTTCAGTTTAAAGTGGTTACTCAAGCTGATATATACATACTGTTGCATTTTACATCATAAGAAATAATATATTAACCACGGCAATGAATGATAGCTAATGCTAATTCTTGTTATTAGTATCTTAATGAGGAATGAAGAAAATTACTAACACATAATTTAGAAGACAGACCTAAGAGTTACAAACTGTGCACAGCAAAACAACAACAACAACAACTACGCCTCAGTCCCAAACAAATTGTGCACAGTAATCAGCTCAAATCATTTTTGCAATCATCTAGGACTAATCTCTACACAGTTGATGAACATATCAAGGTCATAATGAAAGGTTTCTGAAACTTGGCAGCTTCATGTTAATCCTGCTTCTTTACGGAGAGACCCAACTGCATTCCTACAGATACCAGGGTCTCAAGTGATCTTGCACTATTTTCCAAGAGATCCTCGTCTATCTTTATGGAATCCTGTACGTTTCCACAGATCAGATGCCATGCAAATCACTAAACAACAGCAGAATAGTAGTTTCATAAAACAAAATATTTCCATATTTTTGCTTACTACTCCCTCGAAGGAATGCCGCCTCCAAATGTACAACTAGATTGGACGCAACTGACAAAAAAGAGGGAAGGGAAGGGAAGGGAAGGGTGATGAATTCTATGTATAGGTACACAAAATATGTAATGTGGAGTGAACATTGTAAGTGTTATCAAAGGCGAAAAGCGCAAAAAAGCTCTAAGGTCTATTGGGGCTTTAAGCGCAAAGCGAAAATAAAGCATGGGCTTTAATGAAAAAAGGCGCAACTGGAGAAAAAGTAAAAATATGTATATGTAATCCAAGACCAATAATTATAAGCATAAATAACAAATATATGGACAAAGAAATTAAAAAAAAATTACGACAAAGTGAAATATCAATTGCTTAGTGTTGCCTTTTCAGGATCACACTCATTGGCAAGGAAAAGTATGCCTTAGAGCCTTGATGCGACACTGAAGCGCTCGCAAAGCGAGGCGAATCGCTCAACATGTTTTGAGCCTCGCTTCAGGGTTTAAGCGCACCTTTGACAACACTGCACTAAGCTGGCTAATCTTATGAGGCAAGTAATTCACCATCAATACCTAAAACGTTTTTGGTAATTACTGTAAACAAATGCCAGCTTCTGTTGAATGTTCTCGTTTTTAATCTTGTCTAATCTTGTGACCACACATCCATCATAGTATCCGTATCTTCGCAACACTGACTTTCGAGGCCCAACATTTATGCCTGTTTAACATTATTGGACTTACAACTGTTCTATAAACTTGTGTTTTACTTTGGCAGGCATCCATCTATCCCATAACAACTCTGGACACACTTCAGCATCCTATTTTGATTCTTTGTGTAATATCTTCATCTACCATACCATTCTTCTGGAGCATCGCGTCTAGATATATTAAATGTTTGCATTTACACCACAAACCCATCTAATCTCACATCAACTTCACCCTTATGTTGGCTAAACTTGAGCGCATATATTCAGTCTTACTTTCACTTATCTTAAAACACTTTCTTTTAGAGTGCTTCTCCATAACTCATGCTTTTGGTTGACAGTGTCGTTAGTTTTTTCAATTAGCACAATATCGTAAGCATATAGCATACAACATATGACCTCATCCTGTATGGTATTAGTTAGCTCATCGATAACTAGTTTAAGCAAGTAAGGGCTCAGTTCTGATCCCTGGTGTAAGATCACGGTTACTGAAAAATATTGTGTCTCCAACTGTGATCCCACACTAGTGATGGCTCCTTTTATACATATCCTTTATGGAAACACAAAATATATATTAGTGGAATTTTTTTTTATAACACGTGAAACTGAAATAGATGTTTCAAAAAATGCACTGTTTATTACAATGAACCAAATATTCCTCTAATGCATATTCACAAAATTATTCAGTGATTTATCATCGTTACAATCCACATATTATAATCCATGTATAAGTTGTTTGTGAACCAAATCACCCTAAATTACTAGACACTTATTGGAATACAAGGCGCGTATATAGTCGTATGTTATAGCTTAAAGTTAACCCATGTAGTTCTACACGAGGATGATCAGAAATATTTACCCATAGAAGAGTCCAGAGAGTCTTAAATTACCAGAGACGCTAGACAGGATTCCAAGTAGAACCTACTCTCTCTCTCCCTCTTTTTCTTTTCCTTTTTGTTTTTCTTGCAGCAGTCACCTATAAACCTCATATATCTTCGAAACGCCACACCAACTTATACCAGTTACAAGTTATGGAATTTTTCCTTCTTTCTTCATATTATTGAAAATTATGGATCTATTAGTCATTGTTAGATCCCACACCCGTTGGGGATTTAAAAATGAGTCTCCTTATATGTTCTTCGGAAATCCTCACCTCAGGAGCTAGCATTTGGGGTTGAGATAGGTTCAAGATCCATTTTTATCGGTCATTAATTCAATATGATAAAAACATAATACCATCCAATAAGCAATGCTATCTCGTAGAGGTATTATTCTATACTGACTAAACTAAATTAGAACCTAAGCAGCTGGACAGTTTATTTATTTTCATACATCTATAATTTCATGCTCACAAGACCAAAGTGGTGTTGTGTTAAGAGACAAACTGATCTCCATATCTTCTACTTGCAAAATAGATTACTCACATAGGTTTTATAAATCCTAGTGGCAGTTTATAAACTCTTTAAACCCATATTTCCTATGACGACAACTCTTTGGTTCAAGCCAAATCGTTCAACTTAGTGGTGGCCCAATAGATAGAAAAAACGGTTACCCATCCATATTATCCATTAAAAATGGGTTGGATAATGAACTTTTTAAAAATGGGTCAAATATGGATAAGATCCATATTATCCACTTAAAAAATGGATAACCAATGGGTTTAACTTTTACATATGCAAGGACTCAAATTGGGGGTTCCTCAAGTTTAAGAGACTAAGAATTTCCCCAAAATTGATCATATTCAAAAAGCCATGGATAATATGGATATCCATATTATCCGCCGGTAAACCCATCTTCTCCCATATTAAATATGGGTTGGGTCGGATAATTTATCCGTTTTTGCATTACCCATTTTCGACCTACCCATATCCGACCGACCCGCCCATTTGCCACCTCTAATTCAACTAAACATACATGTTGAACGTCAAGAACATGCATTGAGATATCACCAGGATTGTCCGTGCCCAAAATGAGCCCACTAGAGGGGCAGATGTTACTCTACCAGGACATAAACACTTGGTATATTTTCTATGCTGGCAGAATACTTAAGTCTTTTTGATATAAAAGAAAAAGTGTATTACCTTAACACGAAGGGGTCGTTTGATAGGAGGTATAAGAATAGTGCTGAGTATTAGTAATGCTGGGATTAGTTATGCTGCCATTAGTTATGCTGAGAATATTTCTTATCCATTGTTTAGTTTGGTGTATTAAAGCATTGCATAATTTCTACAAAAATTGGTTGTTTACAAAAATACCCTCCACATTCTTTAACTTTGTACACTATTTTTTCCATGGCCAAACCGTACAGCGAGAAGAAAGAGCAGCGTTGTTTCTATAAAATATAGCAGGAAGTATTTGGAATAGGTTTCGAGGGATTTGAGGGGAAATTATGTCTTTAATGTTTATGCAAATATTAAAACCCCTTGCATTGCTAATACCATGGTTTGCTATGTATTAGTTATACATGGGGCAATACCAAATAGGATGTATAACTAATACAAGTATTAATTATCTTGTATTAGTTATACATAGGTTGAAAAAATATACCAAACAAGGGATTAGTAATGCACGAAGCTAATGCTTGCATTATTTTTTCTAATACCTCCTACCAAACGACCCCTAAAAGCATGCCACAATATGATTTATATATACTCAAGTAATAGTAACATATGGGGATGTAAAGGTACTTGAGCAATGTTTCACATAACCAACAAAACCAAGGTTACAATAAAAGCGATTATCACTTGAGGATTTCGAAAGGGAAGGGCAAAGCATTTGAAAAAACTTCAGATGATAAAAAACAAGCTTAAACATCATGAAATCGGGCGGACTAGAATAGTTCTACAGCAAGATTTCACAATGTAGCTTGCAAAATAGAATTTTCCAAGTCATTTTCAAGTAGAAAAAAATGCTTGTGCACCTACCTTTTCAAAGACACAAATTACAGTACTTCCACCAAAAGAAAAATATCCAAACTGCAACCATGAAAAAGGAATATGAATTAGACATCAAACAGGATAATTTAATTATAAGGCAGCAAAAGTCCCACGTCATAAGTACTGTACCTCATCCCCTTTCTTAACATAGTCACCCTCCTTTCTGGAGAAATTAATGCTGCCAACCATTGTTGCTCCAATTGCAACAAATGCAACCTGCAGTCAATTAAGCAAAGCTTCTTTCACCAAATTGAGCATAATAAGACACAGTAAAGGCATAGAGTTCTGGCGGAGGCTAAGGCAGCATGGCTAGGGTTGAAGTGGTGTATTTCACAGGGCTTCCAAAACATCTCCCTTGAATGTGACTCTATGGTAGTAATCAATATGATTAAAGGGAACACAAGATTAGCGTGGTAAATGAAGGATACTATTTTGGATACTAAACAACTACTTCAACAAGTAAATTTTGAGGTCCAATATTGTTTTCAAGAGGCTGATCAAGTAGCAGATGCTCTTGCTAAATGGGGCATTGAGGAGAATGAATCCATTTACCTCAATCCTAGAGATCTGCCCAGGTGTGCAGCTGGACCCTATTTGATGGACAAGGCCGAAATGGCTTCAATAAGGCATAAGCAAAGGATGAACATGCTGTCTTAAGTTTTTGTTTTTGTCGCAGGTTTGTTTTGGAGAAATCTGATGTATAAGGGTACTATCTTGCACAGGATAATAGGAGTGTTTATAACTTGGATTATGAATCTTTGTACTTGTATATGGCCCTGGTTGTGATTACAGGGATCTTTTGTTGAACAGGGGCTAGGTTGATGCCCTTCTCTGTTACGCTGTAATTTTTTGGTGATTAATATAAGGACTACACCTCCTAATGGCGTAAATTGTATTTAAAAAAAAGGGGCATAGAGCTCGATATCTTAGCCAACAATCTGGCAAAAGCAGTGGTTCAGAATGCTGACTCAACTTAGAAGGGGTATTATCAATTAAGCATTATATCAAGTATCGTTAGAGCTACTATAGACAGAAAAGGGAAGGAATGAAACTTTAGCGCGAAGATTAATTCAACACCTTAGAGACTAACACGTTAATGACTCAAAAATAGCCTCAAGGAGACGATAGAGTGTCGAGTTATTCTCATGTGGAGAGTTTCTAAAAAGACTAGCTAAATTTATCTAAAAGGAAATTCAAAATAGGAGTCACACAAACAAAGTGGCCTATGAATCTGATAACTGTATCGATGAGATTGTGACTAGATCCCTTGCTTCGAATCAAAAACGGCCTAACGAGAGAAATGTTGAAAGATAATGATCAAAAACCTCTTACTGATAAAGAAGAGGATAGATGTATCTTCTGAATATTCAGATATTTATTATGTCCACTTCGGTTGGATATTTCAAAGAAATCTAGGTAAAAAAACAAGCATTCATCTTATTGACAGCAGTATCAGAATTAATTACTTTTAACTAGCATGGCTGATAAAGGATAGCGGGACAATATTAACAAAGCAGTACACAACTTTTTCAAGAAAGAAAGATTATGTGTAAAACTGGAGTCAACTGCATAAAATGACATACCTTCCCGAAGTATTCTGTGGAAATTATAGCCACAACCCTCTTATTCTCTGTGAAAACATTGCAGTATTTGCTATTCACAGCAATAGGATTCACCTAGAAAAAAAGAAAAAGGGGAGTGAGGTGAGTGGAACAACATGAACCATTTAGGATTAAAAACTACTCTGATAAAGAAGCAGCAATTCGCTGCCAAGATAAGCTACATTTAAGGAAGCAATATATTTTACATACCGTATATAGGCATCCAGGTATTTCAATAAATTTCTCAATAGTTCCAGAGACAGGAAAGTGGAAACGATGATAATCCTGCAGTTATTTGGTATAGCATATCCAAAAAGTGTAAATCAGAATAGAACAGTGGAAATTTACTTAACCAAAAATATTTTAATATTGAGAAATCTTAACAGAAATATTCAATAGTGAGAAATAGCTCTGTGAGAAAGCACGGGAGAAAATATATTATTGATATTAGATGATAAATACAATACAAGAGGTCCCTATTTATAGCTATACACTACAAGGAGATATTACTCCTCTTCCAATGTGGGACAAGACTACACTATACATATCTATAAACTAACACTCCCCTCAAGCCGGTGCATACACATCATATGTACCGAACTTGTTACACATGTAACTAATACGAGAACCAGTAAGAGACTTAGTGAAAATATCTGCTAGTTGATCATTCGACTTTACAAACTTTGTAACAATATCTCCTGAAAGTATTTTTTCTCCGACAAAGTGACAGTCGATCTCAATGTGTTTAGTCCTCTCATGGAACACCAGATTTGACGCAATATGAAGAGCAGCTCGGTTATCACACACTAGTTCCATCTTGCTGATTTCTCCGAACTTTAACTCCTTGAGCAACTGCTTGACCCAAACTAACTCACACGTCGCCATAGCCATGGCCCGATATTCGGCTTCGGCGCTAGATCGAGCAACTACATTCTGTTTCTTGCTCTTCCACGAGACCAAATTACCTCCTACTAGAACACAATATCCAGACGTAGAACGTCTATCAAAAGGTGATCCTGCCCAATCAGCATCTGTGTACCCAACAATCTGCTCGTGGCCTCGATCCTCGAATAGTAATCCTTTGCCTGGAGCTGACTTTATATACCGAAGAATGCGAACAACTGCATCCCAGTGACTATCACAGGGAGAATCCATAAACTGACTTACAACACTCACCGGAAAAGAAATGTCAGGTCTAGTCACTGTGAGGTAACTCAATTTGCCAACCAACCTCCTATATCTCATATCTCGTAGGGTCTCTAAGAGGCTCCCCTTGTCCAGGCAGAAGCTTAGCATTCGGATCCATAGGAGAGTCAATAGGTCTGCAACCCATCATTCCAGTCTCCTCAAGAATGTTTAAGACATACTTCCGCTGTGAAATAACAATACCTGAGCTAGACTGAACGACCTCAGTACCTAGAAAATACTTCAATCTACCCAGATCCTTAGTATGGAAGTGCTGAAAGAGATGTTGCTTTAGATTAGTAATACCATCCTGATCATTACCAGTAATAACAATATCATCAACATAAACCACTAGATAAATACACAGATTAGGAGCAGAATGCCGATAAAACACAGAGTGATCAGCCTCACTACGAGTCATGCCGAACTCCTGAATAATTGTGCTGAACTTACCAAACCAAGCTCGAGGGGACTGTTTCAAACCATATAGTGACCTGCGCAATCTGCACACACAACCATTAAACTCCCCTGAGCAACAAAACCAGGTGGTTGCTCCATATAAACTTCTTCCTCAAGATCACCGTGGAGAAAAGCATTCTTAATGTCTAACTGATAAAGAGGCCAATGACGTACAACAGCCATGGACAAAAAGAGACGAACAGATGCTACTTTAGCCACGGGAGAGAAAGTATCACTATAATCAAGCCCAAAAATCTGAGTATATCCTTTTGCAACAAGACGAGCCTTAAGCCGATCAACCTGGCCATCCGGGCCGACTTTGACTGCATAAACCCAACGACAACCAACAGTAGACTTACCTGCAGGAAGAGGAACAAGCTCCCAAGTGTCACTCGCATGTAAAGCAGACATCTCGTCAATCATAGCATGTCGCCATCCTGGATGAGATAGTGCCTCACCTGTAGACTTAGGGATAGAAACAGTGGACAAAGAAGATATAAAAGCATAATGTGGTGACGACAGACGATGATAACTTAAACCGACATAGTGGGGATTAGGATTAAGTGTGGATCGTACACCTTTGCGGAGTGCAATTGGTTGACTAAGAGCAGACAAGTCTGCAGTAGGTGCAGAATCTAATGCGAGGCGAGAATCACCTAGGCCTGATGCTGGATGTGGACGACGATGATAAGTCAAGAGTGGTGGAGCTGCAGAAGGTTAAACTGGAGCTATAGGTAGTGGAGCTACAACCGGAGCTGTAGGTGGTGGAACTGGAGCTATAGGTGGTAGAGCTACAACTGGAGCTATAGGTGGTGGAGCTACAACTGGAGCTGTAGGTGGTGGAACTAGAGTGACTGAATCTCCAAAAGATGAAACTGGTAGTACCTCAGAAATATCTAAGTGATGACCTGAACCTGTGAAGTATGATTGGGTTTCAAAGAAGGTAACATCAGCGGACATAAGGTACCGCTGGAGGTCAGGAGAGTAGCATCGATACCCCTTTTGTGTTCTCGAGAAACCCAGAAATACGCACTTAAGAGCACGAGGAGCTAACTTATCTGTTCCTGGAGTAAGGTTATGGACAAAACAAGTGCTTCCAAAGATACGGGGTGGAAGAGAGAACAAAGGTAAGTGGGGAAACATGACAGAGAATGGAACTTGGTTCTGGATAGCTGAAGATGGCATACGATTAATAAGATAGCAAGATGTAAGAACTGCATCCCCCCAAAAACGCAACGGAGCATGAGATTGTATGAGTAGGGTACAAGCAGTTTCAATAAGATGTTTATTCTTTCTTTCAGCTACCCCATTTTGTTGAGATGTGTACGGACAAGATGTTTGATGAATAATCCCATGAGATTTCATAAACTGCTGAAATGAGGAAGACATACTCTTGGGCATTATCACTACGAAATGTGCGAATAAAAACCCCAAATTGATTTTGAATTTCAGCGTGGAAGGTCTGGAAAATAGAAAACAGCTCAGATCGATTTTTTATCAAAAATATCCAAGTGCACCTGGAATTATCATCAATGAAACTGACAAAGTAGCGGAATCCCAAGGTGGAACTGACCCGACTAGGACCCCAAACATCTGAATGGACTAAAGTAAAAGGTGACTTTGCTCGATTATCAAGACGCCGAGGGAAATGGGAGCGGGTATGCTTACCGAGCTGACATGACTCACACTCTAGAGCTGATAAGTGAGATAAACCAGATACCATTTTCTGAAGTTTTGACAAACTGGGATGTCCCAACCGTTTATGTAATAAATCTGGTGAATCAGGAACATGACAAGTTGTAAAAGGAAGACAAGATGTGAGTCCATGTGATTTAGCAAGGATAAGGTAATAAAGTCCGTTTGATTCACGCCCGGTACCAATGATCCGCCCCGTACTGCGTTCCTGTATAAAAACATGGTCATCAAGAAATAAAACAGCGCATTTAAGTGATTTGGCTAAGCGACTAACAGCTATGAGATTAAAAGGACTATTGGGAACATAAATGACTGAATCTAAAGGTAAGGAAGGAAGTGGGCTTGCTTGACCTATTGCAGTTGCCATGGTTTGAGACTCATTGGCCATTGTGACTTTTGGAAGAGATTGAGAATACGAAATAGTAGTGAAAAGAGATTTGTTACCAGAAATACAATCTAATACACCTGAATCAATGACCCAAGACTCAGAGGATGAAGATTGGGAGAAACAAGTCACGCTATTACCTGTTTGAACAACAGAAGCTATCTCAGAAGACGTCTGCTTACATGCTTTATACTGAAGGAACTCAATATACTCTGCTAAAGAAACCATCCGACTATTTAAAGCATCGGTTCCCATGTCGCTACAATTTGTAGTAGTAGGGTTAACTTGAAATAGTGGAAATAAGTAACTCCTGTGAGAAAACTGAAGAAATAGCTTGAAAAACACTGTTTACAGCAGGAAAACAGAACATTGTTCTGTGCCGGAAACACTGTATCTCGCCGGAAAATTTCAAAATTGTCGGAATTTGTTGTAACCAGGATGGATAGACTCGGAATTCCTTTGCGAGCAAGCTGTCATGAAGAAATGTTTTCAAACAATGGCCAGAAAGGTCACTGTTCACGCCGGAAAAATATAAAAGTTGTCGGAATTTGATTTGAATTAGATGGGTCGGCTCGGAATTTTGAGGAGAGCACACTGTCCTGAAGAAGCTTCGCGAAAAAATGGCCGGAAAGTGGTCGGAACCCTCGCCGGAAAAGTTGTTGCTGGCGCGTGGAGGAGCGTGGCGGCTTTTCTGACGGATAAAATTTCAGGGGTTGGTAGTCTGAGGGTGATCTACCTCGTGGTGGTGTTGGTTTTAGCACAACACCGACAGAAAGTGACTTTCACTTAGACAGGCCTTAGGTCACCGGAAAAATTGCACGATGACTAAGTTCTTTCTTCCCGGTTAACGCTGGAATGACGCACAGCGATCTTTTCTCACTAATGCTCTGATACCATGTGAGAAAGCATGAGAAAAAATATATTATTGATATTAGATGATAAATACAATACAAGAGATCCCTATTTATAGCTATACACTACAATGTGGGACAAGACTACACTATACATATCTATAAACTAACAAGCTCCAACAAGGAAGAAGGTTCACAACAATTCTACCTGTGGTGCCAAGCGAAATATCACTAGAGCTCCATTGATAAATGCGCTGGAACATGCTTCATTCCCCAGAAGACCTTGGATGGAAAACTTTCGACCCTGAGGTAATCCATAAGATACCAAGGCAGTTTGCATCACAATGAAAATAAGTAGAAGCTTTGAAACTTCTAAGATTTCGCTATAGGACAAAATGATTTGGCATTTCTGTCATGGACATTACAATTCACAACACACGCCAAAAATCGAAAAAAGAAAAGCAAAATAAAGCAATTCAGACAAATGTGAACAAGGGTTATAAAGTTTCTGTCATGTGGTAAAAAGTTGAAATATTTTGTTTTACATTGAACTACCGGATAGGATCCGCAAATAATCTGCAGTAAGTGATCTTTATAGATATCATGAGAAACAGCAGAATATTTACAAGCAATAATGAAAAACAAACATTTGTTTACAATAAATTGGATTTACCTTGATCCAAAATCTTATACTATCAGCAACACTGTTGAATACCATCAGACGGCAATCAGCAGCACATACAGCAATATCATCACGTTCTTTAAAAGCAATAGGTCTTGCACCAGGCTTCAACTCTCTTATGAAAAATTCGTTGAATGTCTGGAAACCAAATTTACGAGACCATTAAGCAATGATGCGCAATGATAGTTCAAACTTTATAAAAAATTACAAGATCAGATAATTATAAGAACAATAATCAAATACAAATAAGGTGCATTGGATTGATCAAGATACAATGCATCCTAGTGACAAGTAATCGTCCTCACTGACTTCTACTCAATCTTCTTCTACATGTAATACCAAATTGAAGCATATGCAAGCAACAGACCAAATTAAATTCATTCTTTTCATAATTCATAACACTGCCAGTATCAGTTCATTCTCTTGCAATCAGTCCAAAGACCTAGTTGGAAAATTACCTTTTTCTTTGTTTTTCTTTTTGAGAGCAAGTAAAGTCCTATTTCTAGATAATGGGAAAGCTTCGATTTACAAGAAGCATACCAAATTTAATTGAAGAAAGAAAGAATCTCTTTCAAATGAAATCCCAAGTTGCTTGATGCTGTTGGCGTACCTTAAATTGCTCCAGTGGATACTTGACTTCATCCATATTTATTTGACCCTAAAACAGAATTATTGAAGTCAATCACAGTTCACAAGAATAAGATAACTTTCTGTGTACTGCAAAAGAGACCAAGTCGAAAGACACTATACATAGATATTGCCAGGAATTATGGAAATGATAACAAATTCAAGCACGAAACATGTTCAGCATAGAGTAGCTACGCTGTCAAATCACCAAACAAATGATTTCATCTTCAGCATCTGGAAATTGGGACTTCAAGATGATAATGAGGATAAAAGAATTACTTCTCCCATTTCAGCTCAAAGAACTGTTCAGTCTCTGGCCTTACGCTCCAGTTTTCACTCTCACAGTAGTCTTAGTTTAGACATAAAGGGATCAGGAGTATAATTCAAATCTTACAGTACTTTATAGAGAAGTAGGCCCAAGAATAGAGTTTAAAAGTTGTATCTTGGATAAATCTAGAATTTTTACTAGGAAAACTTTGGTCCTATTTGACAATTGAATTCTTCTGCAATGATTACATACTAGGATTCCACACTTCAAAAGATCTTTTATGATCTATGTTGCTCGGACTCGGGTGCGAGTATCCGGTGCAAGTGCGGATCTAAAGGTCGTTGGATTCTTCATCACATAAATTTTAGGATTCAGGGATATGGATTCGAGTGCAGATACGGGTGATGGGATACAACCAATAAATATATATTACGACATATAGAGTATATATCTCAATTAATTAAAGCTACTGAACTAAAAATTATAATATTTAATTCCTTATAAACACTTAATATTTTATTCATAAGATATATCGTGTAATAGCAAAGCATTCACACACTTTATATAACTATATGTATATATATTACATAAACCCAAAAATCAAACCAAATACCCAATCAAGCTATACTTCTCGGCTGTAGATGTAGTCAAAGCACCCGAGGTAAGTTGACCAAATCTGGAGTTGTTATGCATTTCTAACTTGATTGTATAGTGTAATATCAAAAGTAATTAAGTGTTGAAGCAGACTTCTTCCGATATGAGGAAGATGGACAATATTTCATAATAAAAGGTGGACAATATTTCATAATAAAAGGTAAGGGTCCTTAAGGATAGAGGGGATAGCTTTTTGTACATAACACATGGAAGGAAAGTTGCATTTAATCAAAGGACATAGCTTTTATCATTCAAATCTCTTCCAAGGCACCTACAGTTTATTGCAACAGTAGCAGAGTGTAAAAATGGGGAAAGCAAAAGGATAATTATTTATATTCTCCAAGACATTATAGCAAAATAGTTATATTGAAGAAAAGTACAGAATCTAGCGGCAGTTGGCTTAGGCTAGCTGGTGAATCTACTACGATGAAAGAAGAATAATGTATAAGCAGAACTAATTATGACATCATAATTAACTAGGAAGAATACCTTAAAAAATTCAATGAAGTTAGGTATTTCTTTAGCAGATTCAGCAGAATCCATTTTCTTGCCCTGTTTTTCAGAGAGGCTCCGCAAGATTTCTTTTGCGCCTGTGCTAAAGTTAAAATGGTAACGATCAGCAACAAGAATCCACAGCAGAAAAAAATGGGGGACACAATTTATACACTCTCTCGACCTCCGTTCCACTTTATGTAAACTTATTTGCTTTTCGAGATTCAAACTATGTAAACTTTGACCAACATTTTGAAATGCATTTTTTCAGCATATTGACATGAGAAAGAATTGCAACTTAGAGCATTTTTCATATAGTTTTTGAATATCTAAATTTTAACTTTAAAATATCGAGTTAATGTAATCCAATTTAACTTCAAAGATTAGTCAAATGACTCTCGAAAGCGAAAAAGTTCACATAAACTGGAACGGAGGGAATACTAGATACTCACTGTACATTTCTCAAGTTGATAGTATCTGATAAAGGAAAAATATGAAAGATAGATAGGATGATGGGAGAGTTCTGTATTATGAAACCAGCATCAGCTAGATATATCTTTTTTTTCCAGGATAAAGAGCACTTGTGGCCCATGCTACATTGATAGTTTTGACTTACACGTAAAGCAATGTCTTACTCAAAATTTGCTAGAACTAGTTCGGTGGCCCGTGTTATCCTTACTTGCGCTTCCCGACCTCATTTATCCAGAAGTGGAACTTTTGGCTCATTTTTTAATATAACCGTTAAGAATGAACAAGAACAATTAAATCTGATTTAAATCTAGGGCAATTTATTAATTCAGCATACAACAGGAAAATAAAATAAATCTGGATTTTTGAAAATTTTAACACATTTAAAATAGTCTTTTGCATGAACAAACAGAATAAATAAGCAAAAAAGAAAGGAAAAACTAATATGCATAAAGTGAAAAATAAAGTGGAAAGAAATAAAAAGAAAACACATGAAAAAGGGAAAAAATTAAAACCTCAACGGCTCAACCCAATCTTCTCTCTTGAACAAGTGAGGCTTCCTCAGTTGGTAAAGCACCTCCACCCACGACCGTTAGGTCCTGGGTTTGAGTCACGCTGGAGGGGAAGTGTGGAAACACTATAGATCCTCTTTTTTTAATTAAAAAAAAATAAAAAAAAATCTTCTCGCCTGTGCTGCTCATCCCTATCCTCAACAACCCACTACCTGGACTTAATTTAGATGCAACTTTCATGTCCCCTGATTTACACAGGTTGAATGGGTGTAATACGAGTACGACTTACAAGTATCTAGCGCAGATCCTTCAAACACTAAAACTAGCTAACATTTAGCATACTCCATTGCGTACTTATAGCACCCCAACTGAATATGTAGCATCTGTATCCCCAAATACAATTAAGATTCCTTATCCACCCTAGCCCTTCCCCTTCCTCCCTCAACAAGCTCCTCCACCATCCATTAACCCGACCCTCCGTCCTCTCAAAACCCCGACTCATCCTTCCCTAGCCAGACTCCCCAAATCACCCTTATTACCCCGTTGATGACAGAAAAAGCGAAGCTTGTTCTTATGAGTTTGCTTTCTGTTTGTTCTTCTTCTGATTTTCCACTATGAGAGTTACCAAATACCCCTGATTTTTAACAGATTGAGATACGTATATTAAAAATGGACTAGAACCATTGTATTATTAAAATTGAAGTCTAAAGAGCTACTTTGAGTACATGGGCCAAAAACCGAAACTAATCTATATCATAAGGGCAAACTAGATGGATATCAGGATGTTCATATATAGGCTTACATATAGAAGAAGTGTATATATACAAAAACTGTGCACAATTGAGGATCCTTTGATAACTGATTAAGTCAAAAGCATACCATTATCCATAAGGCCAAGGCCAAATTTAGACTGATAGATAGCCCTCATTGACAAGACAATCTTCCGATCAATTATTTCCTCCACTAGCCTTTTCTTTCTGCGATCATAAACCTAACAAGTGCAGGATGCAACATCAGAGGACAAAAGCATGTTCTAATTCCCATCCCACTCTGCTCAGAAATTACACATAAGGCTAAAAGAAAGAGAGAACGATTGAAAAAAAAAACATCCAGTTGCCCGAAGTTACGGGGTCATTTTGCCGAGTTGTTCTTTATGAGTTTTACAGGGATGCAGGAAATGAACATGGGGAAATAGGTGAGCCCTCGGAGTGTGTTGGTAACTATTTTCAAGAAAAATAAAATGAGAAGATTCAAAGGAAGGCGAGTCTCAAAGGAAGAAATCATATAAGATCCTCGGACAATTCAAAGTAATTACTTTCGCCAGCAGTGGGATCATACGCACTTCAGAATTCATAACAGAACCCTAAATTGATAAACAGTGTGAAAATTACAAATACAAAGGTCCGAGAGGCTTGCAAAAGAACTTGTAAGAAGACAAGGCAAGTAAAGCACGCATCAATGTCTTAGATCCTTCTCCCAGTTTCTATAGAAAAAAGGTTGCTTCTTCCATATATGCATACCAGAAAGGTGAGAGACATTATCGTTGAGGGGTGGAGTGAGTACAAGAGCATACCAAGATATGTGATGCACTTGAACCAGACCTTAAACCGATATCATAAGTTGAGAAATGGGCCCATTCACTCAGTTTGAACATCCATCTACACAGAATTATTCAAGTATGCGAACTTCAACATTTCATAATAAAATCAGCAGAATTTCAAAAAAAAAAATTAATAATAATCAAGACAGAAGTAATTTTATTAGGAATAATTAGAACTCAGAACTGTTGCTTAGTTCTCACCCACTTGAAGCCTCCTTCTCAGTCAGGAAACCTCCTGTCATAACCTGATTCCCAGTCCCCTCATCAAAACACAAGGTCATATGAATCATGCTGTTCAACCCATCTGAAACTTCAAGAACTTGGCCACATACTGGACAGCAATTGATTAGTGGTTCCCTGCAAGAGAAGAACATTGAGTCTACAGGAGAATAGAAGACCATGAAGCCAATGACAGAAGTATTTATATCTGCCAGAAAAGAAAAATAATTCAATGCAAGTAATTGCAGATGTCATGTATCTTCACTTTGAGGTGAAGAACTCTGGACAAAAGTTTAGGAATGTCCAAAAGAAGATATTGACAAGATGACATCAAATTGAAAAGTTGAAATTACAAGGAGGTTTCTAATCATCCCTATATAAATTGTTCGATGTGTCTCTAACTTCTACCCACTCCTCATGTACATTGTTAAGGATATAATTGGTTTCTCGTTAACAATGTTTCAGGCTACATACCACCATATAAAAGGTTTAAACGACAACTGTGTTTTCACATGATAGAGCATGATATAAGAAGTAATCTCTTTTAAGATAAAGTCAAGTCAAGGAAAAGGCACACGTAGGAACTTTTTGCTTTCATCCATTTTATTCCTTACTAACTACCTTCAGTTTACTTCAAGTGAAGCATCTAGATTTATCATACATCATGAAGTTCAGTACTTCATCAGAATGTTCTCTTCTCTTTAAAGAAGGGAGCCTTGTGCTTCTATTTTGTGATGATTGCTAATAGTTTTCACTCTAAGCATATATTTATTGGGATGTTATCCTTAAGAAATGAAGAGCCTTGTGCACCTAATTCATGATGATGCCTCACATTTTTCTTTCTGCAGAAGACACTATTTATAATTTTGAATAAACCCTTGCAAAGACACTATGGAAACTTCATATATAGCAATTTAACTTTTCTCCCCAATTTTTTAGCCAGACAACCACGAATTAACAAATGGAAATCATTTGAAGTTTGCATATGGTATTAGGTCTAGAGAATAGCTCTGTTTTGCTCTGGTATTGATCTTTTTCTGTTTCTTTTTCCTTCCTTTAATGAACATAATAGCTTTACTAAAAGATTGTCACACACGTTTTTTTCTTTTTCCTTGCTTTAATGAACATAATAGCTTTACTAAAAGATTGTCACACACGTTTTTTTCTCACAGATTGTCACACACACGCATAGCGGGAGCTTAGTGCACAGGGCTGCCCTTTTTTATTGTCACGCACGTTGATGCCAAGATTACCAAGATGGAATGGGGGGTTTACTTTTTGTATCACTCAGTATGTACAAGCAGGTACTTATGCCCATTTTGCTATATCAATAAAATCCTCAAAACTTATGAGAAAGTAGAATTAGACGTACATATATTGAACATTAAATTCTCGATTTTTGATCTGAAAGAGTTGTTACGTTTGAAGTTTTCACAAGTTCAAATGCGACCTTCTAGGTCTTGGGAAGTTTTCTAAATCCTGTAACTCGTTTCGTAAGGTGTTAAGGCGTGTTTACCACCTTTGGCTTTAGTTAACACAGACAGCGGCAGTGTGAACTTTAAGCACAACATTTAAGGAAAAATGCAAGAACTTTCAAAATAGAGTTGCATAATACAACCCCAACTGGCAAGTGCCTTTGGTTCAATGGTCCACTTTGCTTGCCCCAGAGTAGCTAAGAATTCAAATAAATAAAAGAACTCATGTAGATGCTGCAGTTCATTAAATTTGAGCATTGAAGGGAGTACTACAAAAAGAAGTCACAATTAATTCCAGGCAGGCAAATTTTACGAGGCCTTACTTTTCATGCTGTATAGCCAGAAGGGTGGCTAGCTCATCCAAGCAGACAACACCATCCCCATTTCTGTCAGCTTGTTTGAATAGCTCCTCTTTCTGACAAACAGAATAAAAACTCCTAAGCTATGGAGTCTTCACAAAAAATATATGATGTGCCTTGGTTTTAATAATTACAAAAATTGTATCTAGAATTCTTAGCTGGTTTAGGTGCTATTCAAAATGCATTTATATTATGTTGAGAAAAGGTCATTATTGAAATAACAATATGAATAGGATGTGATCTGAATGAGAAATCAAGTCCAATAACATGTTGCATGAGAGGATCTATAAAAACTACAGTATGAGCTTAAGATACTCTACAGATGTGAACCTTCTCAGCTGCCAGCTTATTTCCAAACGCAGCAATCAAATCAGAGAACTCAGCCAATGACAGCTCTCCATCTTCATTATAGTCCTGCAAAGAGCAACAAATCTCTAATAACTAATTCATAAGTCATCTCATTACAAAATAATAATAACTTAATGACAACAGAGAAGCAAAACTGAGATTGTGTATATTATTACAAACTGAAAAAATCATTCACATATTGTAACCAGATGACCGTTACTTTCCCTTTACTTTATCTTTTTGACTAATAGCAAGAAAGGAGTGCATTAATGGATGTTCCACATTGAACTACACAAAGAAAAACGATTACTTTCTGTAGAGATAAATGGATGGAATTTTTGGATACTTAATGATAACTTCAGTAAAATTGAGCATGTCTTGGTGTGATATGCAATAGGATGATCTTGATAAGAAAAAGGAAAGAGAAAAGATTGAAACAGTTCGTTTTGAATTATCAAGAAACTAGAAAGAAAAGATTGAACAAGGGACACGCCTATATAGGTGAGACAGAGCTTCTAGCCAGCTTATACTGCAAATTGTTCTTCAGAAGGATCCACTAAGAGAACACTTTCATCTAGAATGACGGCATAGGTAAAATTTTCACATACCACTATAGATAAGATGCGCCGAACAAAGCTTTTCTCTGTGTCAACAGGGTCCTGCCAATAAAATTTAATCGCATATTTGGAATCATAGCCGGTAGCAACCTACTATAAGCAATTAAAAGTAGATGCTCCCCAGTGAATACGAACCTCGATGCAACATGAAATAGATATACGGCCAACAGTTGATAAGGATGATGGGTCTAACAAGTCAAAAACCTCAGTATCAGAACTGGAATCCTGCAAGATACATTATTCACTTAGCATTGGGCTAAGAGTTGATCTGAAATGGAGACGGAAAACCTAATTTCATGATTAGGGACTTGACCACACTAAGCAATCCAAATTTGGACTTACTATTCAGCAGACATAGATTAACCACGAAAAATGTGGGATACATCTGGAAGCATAGTATCATTTAAGTAGATCCCTCTGACAACAGAATAACTTTCTCCAAGTAGAGGAAAGGTGCAAATATTGCAAACTAAGGAATGCAGCTCCAAACACTACATCAACATTTTTGACAAGCCAACGGGTTTCTGTTAATCTTTACGAGTAAAAACTTCTAAAATCATCATTTTACGAAACTACACCGTTCTCGATATTAACATCCTTCTTCTTGCATTGGTAGACATCCTACTTCGCCTTATCCAAACGCTTGATGAAAGTAACTGCTGTTTGAAGTGGTGACTTTTAAAATGCTACTAAATCCAAGCATAGTGAAGGCCATGTTGCTTCCATCTTTGGATTTTTTGGTCAAGCGAATTGCTTTAAACAAATTTTTTCAAATTCCTAGGATCAACAAAGACCACCTTTTGTCCACCTCGCATCATAGCTAACATTAAATAGGCAAATACACAATTGATAAAGGGCACAATCATAAAGAAGCTTAGATCAGTAAACCTTATTGGAAAGGATGATTCAAAATCATTGTTAAGTGAGTATAACTTGAGGAACGTGTTCTTAACAAGTGGATTTGGCATCTCTTTGACAGATGTTTTAGTCTTCTCTTTGACATGACCCTTTTAAGCAAAAATAAAATGAAGAACAGAAATGTCATTCTGTCAAAACTGTAACTCAAAATAGATGATTATTACAAACAAGAAAAACCCAAACTTGCACGGTTACATTACAAACAATTATTCCGTAGTTGGCAACATAAGCATGACATAAGTGCCACTTGTTGCAGATATTTTGTTTCAATCACAAAAGCAACTCACCTGAGAAAGAAATTCAAGTAGATCTATCTCACAGTAACCAATCAGATTGTTCTTGGAAAGCCTGTTGGTCTGTAACATGGATTAAATAAATCAGTGGTGAGTAATTTTTGAGGATTTTCTCTTTCTATTATATTGTTTTCTCTTTTCATAATGACTCGTAGGATAAAACCATTATTGGCATTTCAAAGTACAACATAATGCAAAGATGAAAATTAAACAACAATATCTTCCTCGTGAGGTCTCAAGGAACAGGATTGGGAACAAAAAATCAACAAAGAGCTTTCTGCTTCCAAACATATCAAGATAAAGGAGAGGCTTAATCTTTCCTCTGAGAACTGTATATAAAATCCCAGGAAGCTATAGGGCTACATAATTCATGGATGATTCGGTAAGATAGAAAGCATATATCCTAATTCATGTTTTTACCGATAACTTTCTCAACATGAGTCCATGATGATCGGAAATTTTCAAACTCCTCAATTCAACTTCTTGAGACCTAACATGGTCAAATATGAAATATATAATTATTGAGGATGCTCTTTGATGCATTGCAGCACCTAGGTTGGACATCCAACACTAGGTTTAGCTTTTATTACTTAATGAGGTATATTGTATTATACAAAGTTTTTCACCATCAAGGAAATGCAAACCACAAGAGATAAATTTCACAGCCATCAGTACTACGCACCTCAAAAACAGATATTCTTGCAATATGGGCTCCATGTCTTTCCAAAAGAAGCTTTTTTTCCTATAGGAATTAAGATTGAATAATATCACCAAAAGCTCATGACAGAAATAGCTCATAAATTATTGTTAAAGAAAAACTAAAGAAGGTCAAAAATAGCTTCTAGAACTTGTCATTATCCTCTCTAGAATTTGGGTGTGTTAGAAATATACTAAGTGTCCCATCAGGTGGATACGAGCATCAAAAGGGCTTACAAAAATTGGGCTATTCACACATAGCTTTCACATTGCCTGAAAGTTTTTGGTTGGATGCTTAAATTCTTAACCAATTTCATTATGAGCTCCATTGTAGAATTCAGACCTAACAATTAAGCACATGGCATCACAATAAACTTTGATAAGCTTGTAGTTTCACCTTTAATTTCAATTTCACATGTGAACCCTAGCACATATGGAAAGTTGATAGAGATATACAATGTCCCACCCACATCAGATGTAGTTCGAGAGGAGGTAGACATGCTTCCAAAAGAACTCATAGAGATCTTGGGCTATTCACTCATTTCTTAAGATTTTACCTGAATGATCAGGTTTTCTCACAGAGAGCATAACCAAGAATAAAACACCCTAATGCAATGAGATGGATCAACCAAGATTAGTGTGTACAAGAAGATCAGAATAAAAATCCCCAGGATTGCAGGGTCAGTGCATGCCCAACTGTAACTTGCATAACTAGACATCAGTTATCATGCCTTACTTAGCTTGACAAACAAACGGTAAGTTAAGCATAGAAAGATCACTCAACGCCTACCCACAAGGAAAATTTGCATGTACAAGGACCAGAAATCTATATTTCTATAATCGCCATAAACATCTTAAATAAGTACGTGTGTTTAATCAATGTGGGAAAGCAACAATAATTGTGGCCTAAAGGGTTTTAACTTTTATCTGCTATGTGTGCATACTATGGATTGATCACATTAAAGATATTAAAAGGAAAGAGAATATGGGATTTCATTGTAAATATATTTAAAAAATACAGTGTTTACTCACTGAGTTCCAGGTCGGCTTGTCAGTTCTGCAAAGAAATAAAAAACAAAAAAGAAAAAAAAATCATAATCACTAATTTGTGGTGTAAAAGAAAGGAAACTGAGCACAACTATGCCTTTTTTTCTTTGTCCTACATTATGAATGATTGGAGAAATGTGTCATTGACATCTCCTAGGCATGAATCTGTATGTCTTCTTCCAATTCTTAATACAGTAAACATGCAGTAGCAGATTGATAAGAATACCAAATAACAAGGAGATGGAGTACTTCTCTGCATATCATACTTGGCATATTATCATTTTCTGAAGAAATACTGATCCAAAGCAAGAAATATTCCAAAAGATAACACGAATATTAGAGAATGTATAAATTGTGTTACAGAACTATACAGCACATCAAGCGAATAACGCTCTGAACTGTTGTAAGATAGCATGCACAAGTTCGCCAGTTGCAATTCCAAATGAAACTTCACTTTTCATGTATGTTACTATCAGTGCATTTCGAAGTATCCCAGGCACTAAGAACCTAGTCAAAGTTCTAGCTCTTTTTAATTTAAACAGTTGTCTGGGTCCAACAAAATAAGACCCATAGGTAAACTCAAAATTTCTACATAACTAACATGCTCACATCTCAAAAGCAGTTTTGTCGAACAAAAGTATGTCATAACTGAACTAGTTCATACTATTTGTTTTTTATCTTGTAAACTAGAATAGGTAAAAGCTAGTTTCGTTTTTCACAAATTATCCTCAACTTGTTCAAATAATTCAAAACAATCTTTGATTACTGTACCCACACCCAACATACTGAGCAAAAAATATCATATGCAACCCCCCGCCCACACACACAGAGTCAGCTATAACTTTGGAAGTGGCAGAAGTGAATTCTCCAAATATTTATATGCAAAATACATGTTTGTATCTGTGTGTGTGTACTGGGAACATTGTTCAAGACACAAATTCGATTCCAAGCAACTGTCTGCAGGCACAGGTACTTAACTGATCAGACACATGAGTGCGAAAAGTTTGTTCACCAAGAGAAATACAGACTAGCCATTTGTCCTTGAATTTCATCTCTGCCTGAAACAAAGTAACCACAACTTCATCCATAAGTTTCCAAAACTTAATAGACACAATAGGTATAATATTTACCAGATTGTGTACAAAAAGTTTGGAAACTTTGCGAGCTACATTCTGCATCTTTCAAAACTAACATAAACATCCATATTGGCACACAAAACATTAACATATAAGTATTCCATCTATGAGAGTAAGTGTAAGGTTTTGTAAAAGTCACTGGAATTAGTAAGAGAAAGCTACAGCTACACTGTGTCTTTCAAAAATCTAAATATTACGTGCATACATAGGTATTTAATCTACAAATTTGTAAGTAACACTCTAGAAATAGAAAAATTACATTCTGTATATGTTTACCCGAAAAACGGATTGAGTTGAATTTATACGTAGTTCTAAGGATACGTAATATAAATTGATACAAATCGTGAAAAATATTTAAATGAATATCGAAATTAGTTATAAAAGAAATGGATGCAAACCGAATGAACTAGTTAGCTTAAGCCTTCAAGTTTTATCACCTCCAAATTGAATGAAGAACGACTGATAGAAAAAATAATATGACTAGAAAAGAAGGTAATATTTGCTCTCTTTTCTCTATATCTCAGAATGAATGTGTGTCTGAATCAATCCGTCCTATTACAAATGATAACCACTCTTAATATAGTGGGGGAATCCCATTTTGGACATAATTAAAATTACATAGTGGGGATCCCATGATAGATTAATTAATTAGTTTTTTCTTGATTCAAGCCGTGATTTCCGCCGAGATTCTCTCCCCAAATGCGGCTATAACGGCTTTTTCGACCTTGGCTCGATCTCGATCTTGGCCGATCTCAGTATTGATCGGTCTCGAGCTCGTTCTTGACTCGATCTCGATATTGATCGTTCTCTGGGGCTCGAGCTCGACAACCTATCTTCGTATCATGACTCGATATTATAATGATGAACCTTGGACAATCATGTTCCAATCTCGATTAGTCATACGAAGGGCAGACTCGGTTTTGACCGTATACAGTATCTATTCAAAACTTCTATATAAGTAAACGTATTACATTTGCCAAAATTTGCATAATTTTTTGCAAAAGTTGTACTATAAATTAGTTATCTTTTCAAACTTTAAATATAAGTATAAAATATAAATATGTATTCACACGCAAGACATGCATATACGTATTACATTTACTAGATTATGTAAAAAAAAAATGCAAATTCGTAGAGATTAGTTGCAGAAAGTCACATTCTCATTCTTTTCAAAACTTTTAACAAAACGCGTAAATACGAATTCGCACGACCGACATGCCCATATACGCGTTACATTTACCATTCTGTGCAGAAAATTCAACAAATATTTGTAGGAATCAGCTACAGAAAGTCAAACTCTGTATCTTTTCAAAACTTACGCCTAGATACGAATTCACACGCACAACGTACACATATGCGTATTACGTTTACCAGAGTGAGTAAGAAAAATTAATTTTTTTTAGAAATTATGTAGAGAAACTGAGAAAGTACACTGATGATCCGGATGAGAGCGATGCCAGCAAAATCTTCCTCCTTTAGGATTTTAGAGGTGTGAGAATGTGAGCCAGTGGTGTGAGCACGACTACGGCGACGGAAATGGTGACTGTGCAGGTGAAGCCGTCGACCGAGTCTTCTCATCCGCGACGGTTTCGAGCCGCCGTCGGCGGAATCACCGGAGGAGGAATCCGATTTCGAGCTTCCGTGACCCATTCGATGTGCCTCAGGAATTGCCTAATGGAGACGATTGAAAAAGTAGTTAAACAAACGGAAATATAAGAATATGAAAAGATTGCTGAATTGGGTGAATATTGCGAGCATAGTATATTAGTACATTAATGGTGAAAACTTTGACTAAGACCACTGCCTTTTATCGATTTGGAGCTGGTGGAAAAGCTGACGTGGACTTGTCTTTTTCCACTTTGGCTCTCATTGCCAATTGGCTACATTATGGGTTTTGTTTCTTTTTTTTTTCTTTTTCCTTCTTTGGCTTTACTTCTATTGACTATTGCCAAGCGGAATATCTTTTATTTTTTAAAAGTATTATTCGAGCTTCTTTTTAGATTATTTTACTGGAGAAATTATAATTTAATGTTAATGCATGTGCAGAATATTAGTCTGATTTAGTGGGAAAGTTGCAAAAAGACATGCAAATAAATTACTTAATTCTATCTCATGGGATAGAGTATATCATGCATTAATTATCAATTATCTCTTAGTGAGTAAGTAAGCTCGTAATAAATGGAATTAGGCTAATGGTATAGATAATAGCAAAACTAAAGGTCTGCAAAAGATAAAAACTATTAATCGTATACTTGTGGCAATATTTTTCTATGGCTCTTCAATTCGTTATTTGATCACAAATATTTTAATTGTGTGGACGCTCTCCTCCTACATGTCTACATAGGGACTGATATTGCAATTGTCAGTTACCTGGACCCCCCCTATTGCAATTCCCGTTTCAACATTTCATGTTATTCCAAGGAACTATTGTCAAAGGAGAGACTTTGACACGTGGGATGTTATCAAATCGTTTACCAAATAAAGGAATAGAAAAGCATTCTATTTTTCCTTGAGAGAGCTCCTTTTTGTGATTTAAGACAATCGAGAACACTCATAAAAGAAAAAATTTATGTCAAACGAAGCAGATGTGTTTGTTCAATTAACTTAATATTTTCGACGAAGAATATATATTTATATGTAATTATTCATTAAAATTATAACAAATAGTATATAAGGACTCATAATTTTAAATATACAATGTGCTCAATGCAAAAAAAACTTAAAAATTAAATTCATAAAAGCTATATCCTGCACATGAAAGAGAGCTATTTGACATTCTAATTAACAAAATTATCTTCATATAAATAGTGCAGGATATAAATTCTCTTCCAAATAATAATCAGAGAACTTTATAACCAACAAAATATCAAAAGTTGGATGGAACGAAAATAATATTATTATTTCAATTCAATGAAAGTTGAATTACTGCGTATTATTGGATATTTTGGCCCCTTGTTGGTTTTGGTTAATTTGTTAGTTCAACACAGCACATGCGGAAAACCCACGGGCAGGATTTGAAGTAAATTGAACGATTTGACAGCCCCATGTAATGCTTGTTGTAATTGTGGCGAGAAAGAAGCTAGGCCTGCTAAGCTAGTCATTTGCAATAAAGCTAATTACCACTTAAATTATTTTCTCTGGTCCACAATAAGTGATTATTTTATTTTTTTTATTTTGATTTAAAATAAGTGTTCATTTACATAATTAAAAAGGAATTGATTCTATATTTTCAATTTTTGCATTTATTTACATATTTCAATATGTTAAGATAATAATTAATTAAGATTAAATATATAAGTGGCATAAGGTTTTTGGTCTAATTTGAGATAGACATAAAAGGAAAATATATACTGTCGGACTCGGAGACAGAAAAAGACGACAAGAAAAACAGGAAGACACAAATTGATTCTGTGAGAGGAGAATGGGAAGACTGAGAAGTTCGCTACAAAAGGCACAATGAAAAAGTTAGCTGCAGAGGGGAGTGAGATAAATACAAGTACAAGGTAGTAAGCACAAATTTGGGTCCATTTGTTTGTTGTACTAGACCGGGTAGAAATGACATTAAAGGGTTGTAATTTAAGAATTAGCCAGTGCGTCCTGAATTTCAACTTTTCAGTTTAATTTTTCAGGATAAAAATGTCCTAAATTGTCATGAAGTTAAGATTTTTAATTTAAAATTTCAGGATAAAAATAAGTATTGGCTAATCTCTTAATAGCATCCCTGACACTAGGTAGCCACTTTTAAGCATGCTATTTAAACTATATCTACAGTTATAATATATTTAAAAATTAGCCAATTAACTCAAACTTCAGGACACGACATCCTGAAATATAAACCTCAAGGTTCAAACTTCAGGACATCGTGTCCTAAAGTTCGAATATTATGTCCAGAAATTAGAAATTAATGTCTTGAATTTTAAATTAGCAGTTCAGAAATTTAGGATACGGAAATTCAGGATACTTAGTCCTGAAGTTTGGGCAAATTGGCTAATCTTTAAATGTATTGTAAATTATAAATATATTTTAAATAGCGGACTTAAAAAGTGACTACTAATGCACTTTGCTCAGGTTCGGATCATTGTCCTTATGATCAAATTAACTCTATTCATAGTTCATACTATACAGTTTCTTTATATTAATTAATCTTTATATGCATCCACTTACTTCAAATCTATAAATCTGTCTATAAACAGAAGTATTTTACATGTGACAAAGAGGTATTGGAGATACTAATTGCTTCGTTATAATTTTTTAGACTCAATACATACTTTACCTTCCAACTTGTATGGAAACTCTTTTTACACACTTATTCTTTGACAGCTTTCTTTAGACGCTTTAATTTACTAAATTCAGGCCTAAAATCTCCAGAAGGAAATTAAATTTCCTGCAACTTTAACATACCTATAATTTTCTTATTGAAATTGAAACAAGATAAATCTTTCAAGAAAATTACCATATTGTTTGTGCTGTCATCCAATTCATTTTTAAGGAGATTCGTTGTGTCATTCTTCAAATATTTCTGTTTTGGATTCGCCTTCTCTTTTACCATCTCGATTCGAGTCTTTTTCTGCCTGACTGTGAACTTGCTGCACCAGAAGAATATGAGCAGAACTAATAGTGAAAGAACTGAGAATCCCACTTCCCACTCCAGAAAAAAGAGAAAGCGTTGCTGAATTGTCATCATTACCCTTTGGAGTAGGAACTTGCTTTTCAACCAAGTGTTTACCATCTTGATTTTCTTGGAGTACCTAGATAATGAAAATATCAGAATGAAAGGGAGCGCGCGCCATTAATTTAAACATGTAGCTGAGTTTGACAAATGAAAATGCAACTCAAGACACGACAGGGATCAAATCCCAACTAAGTAAAAAAAAGAAGCTGCTTTTATGTTTTGATAAAGGGGAAAAGAACATATATGGAGGCCCAGCGACTGGGTGCATGTGCATCTTCGGTCGAGTCTAGCAAAAGCTCTTGCTGTTGCTTATGAAGAATATAAATTTGCCAAGAAAAAAGTTGGAAGAAAAATCGATTTAGCTGCTTTAATAAAAAGCATAGGGAGCGAGTTTGGGATGAAGAAACTTCAAATAGAAAATATAACACTTTAAAAGCTCTTGCAGCTGAAAAATATCAAAAAAATGGGATTATAGAAGATTGTTAGCACTTTCATGCACTTTTTGAGTTGGTAACTGATGAACATGTGACATGGTCTATTAGCTCCAATCTTTATTTATCAAAAACCAATCCCTTTAATTTATTAGAAAAATATGTAAAAAGATTTCCGAGAAAGTTTGAAAGGTAAAGTATGCATTAAAGCAGACATGCTAGCTAGCCGCAAAGAGTAAGTTTAGGTTGCAAGTGTAAGATTTTCCTAACTATATTGGTGGCCCAATAGGTTTAAGACTGTAATTAATATTATTTAATTAATGAACAAATCATATCCGTCTGATCGGTTACTTGATGGACGTACCGAATTAAGTGAGAACCTCTATAAATTGGTCATCTCCCCACCCATTAGGGTTACTGTATTTTTCTATTCTCTCTTCCATCACTAAAGTCGTCGGTAACGAAAGCTAGGGCAAGGGGTGAGAAACCAGAAACCAATTACAACTAACGCTTCCGATTCGTGATAATGACTTAAGATTCATGTATATTTTCTATAACAATTTTATGTAAGATTATCATGTTCAAGATCCTAGTATGAATTAAGTTTATGTTTACACGTGGTATCATCGAGCCTAGATTACTTTAACTGATAACCTTCATTGAAAAGAACAATATTTATGAATTAGTTGTTGTTTAAAAAATTGCGTGTGCATTCCACAATTACGAAATCATGTCTTTAAATATTTTATCATCCTTGTTGGCTTTCTGTTGGTCGAAAATATTGAAACATTATTACTGCTTCAATTGTCAAAGTGCCTTTTGAGAATATTTTCAATATAGTTGAACATATTTGAGTGTTTAACAATTTTTTAGAGGCAATTATGCAAAATATGATAAAAACGGAAAAGTTATTTATAGATGCCCTAATGCAGTAAGTCGTCTTAAGCCCAAATAATTTTGTCTATTAAGTTTAACTTCTTTATTTTACCTGAAATTTATGTATTAATTATGAAGTCCAATTTGAGGCCAACAGGGATGACTAATTACTTTAAGGATGTCGTTTATTTGATACTTAAAAGGTTTTAACTCATGGTTCTTCCGCATAAGCAGTAAAGCTGATTGTATCTATTGTTGAGCCATAAAATAATTTATTTTGGACTATTAGTTGATAAAGTCATTTTTTTTTTATGTATGTGATTAATGTTTATATAGTTTGTTAGTCACTAAAGCGATCAAATTAGATTGTTTAAAATATTCACATGCATAAAATTTTCTGATATTTATTTTATGTATGCATTTATGTTTATATAGTTTGTTAGTCACCAAAGTGGCCAAACTAGTATGTTAATGAAATTACGCATACAAAAAAATTGTAGTTTAACCATGAGATTAATGAAATAAATGTGATTAAAAATAAATTGATAAATTAAATTTTACTATTGCTAGAACTTAAGGATTTACCCAAAGGTGAATCAATTATTCTATGAATAGTGAATATGATGAGGTAAAATTAACATTCTTTAGTCAAATATATATTGTCTGTCCAAAGATGGCATATATATATTTGATTAAAAATATTTAATTATCTATTAAAGACTAAATGATATTTAAATTATGATAGTGTGTCGTAGTATTTACCCAAAGGAGAATTGCGATATGATTAACTGTTTTGTTGAATCCATATTGATTTGTGAGTATGTATTATCTATTTTGCACTTATTCCTCTTCATTCGCATGCTTCGTCTATTACAGTGTTCAATGGATTGAACTTCTCTGAATGGCATGAACAAGTCCAATTCCACTTAGGTGTGATGGAACTTGACTTGGCTCTGCTGAATGATAAGTTTGCTGCCATTACTGATTCGAGCAGTGAGGATGAGAAGTCTTTCCATAAAGCATGGGAACGCTCTAACAGGTTGAGCCTTATGTTTATGCGAATAAGTATTGCCAAAAACATTAAGAGTACTATTCCACAAACAGAAAGTGCCAGAGAATACCTGAAGTTTGTGGAAGAACGTTTTCGTTCTGCAGATAAGTCTCTCGCTAGTACTCTAATGGTTGAACTCACAACCATGAAGTTTGATGGGTCGCGTAGTATGCAAAATTATATCATCGAGATAACTAACATTACAGTAAGACTTTAGACCTTGGGGATGAAAGTTGATGACTCCTTCTTGGTTCAGTTTATTCTGAACTCGTTGCCTCCTAAGTATGGACCTTTTCAAATTAACTATAACACTATTAAGGATAAGTGGAATGTTAGTGAATTGTCTAATATGTTTACTCAGGAGGAGTCAAGACTTAAGAAACAAGGGAGTCATTCAATTAACCTCATGGGTCAAGGAGCTGGTAAAGGACTTAAAGTGAAGGCCAATAAGTTCAAGAAGAAGAAAGCACCTACTAAAGCTCCACAAGATGCTAAGAAGGAACATAAGGTAGATACGTGTCGTTTCTATAACAAGAAAGGACACTATCAGAAAGATTGCCTGAAACGTAAAGCTTGGTTCGAAAAGAAAGGTACAATTAGTGCTTTTGTATATTTCGAATCAAATTTAGTAGAAGTTCCTAATAATACTTGGTGGCTTGATTCTGGTGTAACTGCTCATGTATCTATTACATTGCAGGGATTCTTTACGATCCAAACTACAATTCCAAATAAGGATTTCTTGTTCATGGAAAATCATATGAAGGCTCCAATTGAAGGCATAGGGACTTATCGTTGTTCATGGAGACTGGACGTCACCTTGATCTATTACATACTCTTTATGTACCTTCAGTTTTTAGGAATTTGATTTCTCTTTCAAAACTTGATGTTTCTGGATTTGATTTAAAGTTTGAAAATGGATGTTTTAATTTATATAAGAATGCTATTTTTTATGGTTCTGATTTTCTTGTTGATAGTTTATATAAATTGAAACTCGATATTGGTTTTTCTGAATCCCTTCTTACTGTTCAACATAATGTTGGAATTAAACCTAGTTCACTAGATGAAAGTTTTGCTTACTTGTGGTATAGACGTTTGGGTCATATATCCAAATAAAGGTTAGAAAGATTAGTAAAGAATGAGATTCTTCCGAATTTAAATTTTACTGATGTTAATATATGTTTGGATTGCATTAAGGGAAAGCAAACCAAGCATAGTAAGAACGGTGCTACGAGAAGCACCCAACTTCTTGAAATTATACAAAGAGATATTTGTGGACTCTTTGATGTTCCATCTTTTGGTGGAGAAAAATATTTTATCACTTTTATTAATAATTTTCACGTTATGGATACATCTATTTGCTGAAAGAAAAATCTCAAGCAACAAATGCTCTCAAGGTGTTTGTTAATGAGGTTGAAATGCAATTAGATAAAAAGGTGAAAATCATTAGGTCAGATAGAGGTGGTGAATATTATGGAAAATATAATGAATCAGGACAATGTCCAGGTCTATTTGCAAAGTTCCTCGAGGAACATGGCATATGTGCACAATATACTATGCCAAGAACACCTCAACAAAATGGTGTTGCAGAAAGGCGTAATCAAACACTTATGGATATGGTTAGGAGTATGATGAGTAATTTCTCATTACCCAAATCATTGTGGATGTGTGCTCTTAAAACCGTTGTATATTTATTAAACATGGTTACTAGTAAGGCAGTTCCAAAGACTCCTTTTGAAATGTGGACAGGAAGAAAGCCTAGTTTAAGGCACCTGCATGTTTGGGGTTGCCCAGCGGAAGCTAGAGTTTATAATCCACAAGCAAAGAAATTAGATTCTCGAACAGTAAGTGGTTACTTTATTGGTTACCTAGAGAAATCTAAAGGTTATGTGTTTACCATCCAAACCATAATTCGAAAATTATTGAAACCGGTAATGCAAAATTCATTGAGAATGGTGAAGTTAGTGAGAGTGTTGTAAAACAAAGAGTGGAAATAAAAGAGGTTAGGGTCAACGTTCCATTACCCACGAATGTGCCTACTTTCACAAAAATACCAAATATTGTTCCAGTTGTTAAAGAACACTTTGACAACACCGAGCAACATTTGGATGAAACACTTTATGAAGAAACTAACTCACAAATATCTGACACAAATAAACCAAAAGAAATGCCATTAAGAAAATCTCAAAGAGTTAGAAAATCGGCTATTTCAGATGATTATGTGGCAAGAGTCAGATTTTGACATTGGTCTTAATAAGGATCTGGTTTTATTTCACAAGCCATAGAAAGTAATGAGTCTGACAAATGGATTGATGCCATGAAGGAAGAGTTAAAATCCATGGAATATAATAAAGTGTGGGATTTCGTTGAATTGCCAGAAAGTTCTAAAAGAATTGTGTGTAGATGGGTCTTTAAGACCAAACACGATTCAAATGGCAATATTGAATGATACAAAGCCAGACTTGTTGCCAAGGGTTATATTCAAAAAGGAGGCATTGATTATAAAGAGACCTTTTCACCGGTCTCAAAGAAAGACTCGTTAAGAACTATTATGGCTTTGGTGGCTCATTATGATTTAGAGTTACACCAAATGGATGTGAAAACTGTCTTTTTTAATGGAGACCTCGAGAAAAAAGTTTATATGGACCAACCAGAGGGTTTCGAAACTAAAGGAAAATGTCAAATGGTGTGTAAACTGAAGAAGTCAATATATGAACTTAAACAAGCCTCACGACAATGGTATATAAATTTTAATGATACCATAACATCTTTTGGATTTGTGGAAAATACCGTTGATCGGTGTATATACCAAAAGATCAGTGGGAGCAAGTTTATATTTTTAGTCCTATATGTTGATGATATTCTACTTGCTACTAATGATTTAGGCATATTGCGTGAGACTAAAGATTTTCTCTCTAAGAATTTTGAAATGAAAGATATGGGTGAGGCATCCTATGTGATAGGAATAGAAATATTCCGTGATAGATCACAAGGATTATTGGGATTGTCTCAGAAAGGCTATATCGAAAGAGTTCTAGAGAGATTTAACATGAATAACTGTTCAGAAGGAATTGTTCCAATTCAAAAAGGGGGACAAATTTAGTCTCATGCAATGCCCTAAGAATGATGTAGAATGAAAAGAAATGGAATCAATTCCTTACTCTTCTATTATTGGTTGTCTGATGTATACTCAGACTTGCACAAGACCAGATATTAGTTTTGCGGTCGGAATGCTAGGAAGATATCAGAGTAACCCAGGAATTGATCACTGAAAAGCTGCAAAGAAAGTCTTGAGGTACCTGAAAGGAACGAAGGATTACATGCTCATGTATAGGAGATCCAAGCATTTGGAAGTTATTGGATACTCGGATTCAGATTTTGCTGGATGTATTGACAGTAGAAAGTTTACGTTTGGTTATTTGTTCCAATTAGCTGAAATAGCAATATCGTGGAAGAGTGCCAAACAGTCTGTCATTGCTACATCCACGATGGAAACAGAATTTGTGGCATGTTTTGAAGCCATAATTCATGCATTATGGCTGCGAAACTTTATGTAACGACCCGACCGGTCATTTTGAGCTCTAGCACGACATTCAGTGGTTTGAGATCCTCATCAGCTTCACTTTAGGTATTATGACTTGTACGTATGGTCGGAATTAAATTTCGGGAAGTTCGGAGTTATTTGAGAAGAAAATTCTAATTTAGGAAACTTTAAGTTGGAGGAATTGACTAAAGGATGATATTTGAGTAAACGACCTCGGAATCAGGATTTGGAGGTTCTAACAGGTTCGTATGATGATTTTGGACTTGGACGTATATACGGATCGAGTTTTGGAAAGCCCGGAAATATTTCGGCGCCTAATGTGGAAGTTGGCATTTTGGAAGGATTTCATAAATTTGGGTTGGAGTGCATTTCAATGTTATCGATATCTGTTTGGGATTCTGAGTTTAGGAATAGCTCCGTATGGTGATTCTGGTATTGGGAGCGCGTCCGGATATGGATTTGGAGGTTCATAGGTCATTTCGGGGTCATTTGGCGAAAGTTAAAACTTTGAAGGATTTTGAGAAGTTTGACCGGAAGTGGACTTTTTGATATATGGGTCAGATTCCGATCCGGAAGTTGGAGTAGGTTCGTAATGTCAATTATGACTTGCATGAAAAATATGAGGTCAATCGGACGTGATTTGTTAGGTTTCGGCATCGATTGTAGAAGTTGAAGTTTCAAAATTCACTAACTTTGAATTGGAGGGTGATTCGTAGTTTCGATATTGTTGGGCATGATTTGAGGCCTCGACTAAGTTAGTAATATATTTTGGGGTGTGTTGGTATATTTGGTTGAGGTCCCGAGGACCTCGGGTGGATTCCGGATGGTTAACAGATCAATTTTTGGACTAAAGGAATCATGAGGGAGCTCGTATCTGGTGTAACCGCACCTGCGAGGTTTTGGCCGCAGGTGCGGAGCCGCAAAAGCGGCCATGAGGGGCGCATGTGCGATTTTAGTTGAGCAGTGCTGAGACCGCAGATGAGGTTATCTCGCCGAAGAAGCGAGACCGCACCTGCGAAATGGAAGGCGCAGAAGCGGAAGCAGCGGCTGGGGGCATCTCCGCAGAAGTGGAATAATTGCCGCACATGCGGAACTGCAGAAGCGGTCAAGTGACCGCAGGTGCGAGAATTCGAGTTGGGCAGTGAGGTTTCCTTAAAATGGGATTTGGCCCATTTTTTACTTGGTTGGGCGATTTTGGAGAGTTTCAAGTGGGGGTTTTTTATCATTTATGCCAAGGTAAGTTATTCCCATTCATTGCAAGTTAAATACATGGTTTGTATAAGGATTTAATCATGGAAATTAGTAAATATGGTGGGGGTTTTGGTAAAAATTCTAGAAATTATACTTTTGGATTTTGACCACGAATTTAGGCATGAAATTGAGAATAAAATATATATTTGAGCTCGTAATGCTATGGGTAGTGTTTATCTTCGAAAATTTTCGAAATCTGAGCGCGGGGGCTAGAGGGTAATTGTTATCGACTTTTTGAGCGAAGTTAGAAATTGTTATAAATTGATTAATTATGAGTATTAGAGTACATTTTGATTGGGTTGCATCTTAATTGACTAGTTTTGGAGCGACGGGCATCTGTTTGAGGTGTTAGAGGGCTTTGGAGCCGGTTATGGAATTTCGGAGCGAGGTAAGTCTCCTGTCTAACTAGGGGTGGTATGTGGGCCGGGCCCAGTCCTAAGTGGGCCGGTCCTAGGCGGGCCGGTCCTAAGCGGTCCCGGGCTTCACGGGCTTCTTGTTGGAACCGGTCCGGGACTGGGACCACGAACTAACGGTCCCGTGTTAAGTGGACCGGTCTCGGGCCTAAGCGGGCCCAAAAGGTCCTAAGCGGGTCCAAGTGGGCCCAACGGATACTTTCTATTTTTTAAATTATTTTTATACAAGTTAGAGAAAAAAAATGGTAATAAAAATATCTAAGGCAATTTCTAGTAAATTATATTATAGAATTGTCACCTAAATTTTTTAATTCAAATTTAAAGACAAAAATATTGTAAAGAGATATTCAAAGCAATGTGTTTATATATATATATATATATATATATTATCGAATATGGCTTAAGATATATATTTATATATTATCGAATATGGCTTAAGATATCTCTCTCTCTCTCACTCACTCTCTCTCTCTCTCTATATATATATATATACACACACACTATATATACATCTTACTATATTAAGATGTACACATAGTATATCGTAAGATGTATACTATCGAATATAGAATTTCGGAGCGAGGTAAGTCTCCTGTCTAACTAGGGGTGGCATGTGGGCCGGTCCCGGTCCTAAGTGGGCTTTGCGGGCCCGGTCCTAAGTAGGCCGGTCCTAAGCGGTCCCGGGCTTCGCGGACTTCTTGTTGGAACCGGTCCGGGACCGGGACCGGGATCACGAACTAACGGTCCCGTGTTAAGTGGGCCGGTCCCGGGCCTAAGCGGGCTCAAACGATCCTAAGCGGGCCCAAGTGGGCCCAACGAATACTTTCTATTTTTTAAATTATTTTTATACAAGTTAGAGAAAAAAATTGGTAATAAAAATATCTAAGGCAATTCCTAGTAAATTATATTATAGAATTGTCACCTAAATTTTTTAATTCAAATTTAAAGACAAAAATATTGTAAAGAGATATTCAAAGCAATGCGTTATATATATATATATATGTATATATAGTATATATATATATATATATATAGTATAGTATAGTATAGTATAGTATAGTATATACTATATTATACTATATGTATAGCTTAAGATATATAAAAAGACAAAAATATTGTAAAGAGATATTCAAAGCAATGCGTTATATTTTTATTATAGCATTAAAAAATCATGGCAATATCTTTCTTGCCAAAATACAACTTACATATTAATTTACATGGTATCTCTTACAAATTTCATAAATCCTTCAAGGCCCGGAGGAATTTCCGTTGGTGGTGGCGGAAATGAAGCTTGGTCATCACCGCTTCTAGGCGAAGCATCATCCTCCGCAAGTTCAGCTAGCATTTCTTCGTAAGCTTCGTCTACCTCTAGTTGTGATTCAGCAAGTCCAAAATTTCTTCTTTTCGAACGGATCCAATCTCTGAAAAGTACTGATTTTCCAAGCTCTCCCTCATAGATGCTCTATAATCACCGAGTTGAAGTCTTGCTTGACTGCAAGCGCTCTCTGATGCCACTGTTGAAGCTTGAATAGTTAAAATATCTCGGGCCATCCTTAAAAGAATCGGAAAGTATTTTTATTTGTCCTTCCACCATTCCAAAATATTAAAGGAGCCGTCGGGATTCACTTCCTCAATTCCGTGTGACAAATAAACTTCAAGCTTATTTAGTTGTGAAAAATCACTAGTATTAGAACCTTGAGAACCCCTGAACCCTGCCCAAGCACTAAGTGCTCTTACTCCCGGTAACAGTGTTAATTCCCGGTTGAAATTGATTTGACCCGGTACTAAGGTCAGCCTGACTAGGTGCACTTGTCCCCTCGGCCAAAGCTTTCATACGAAAATATCTAGCTTTATCTTGAGGGTGTAGCAATATGTGTTTAGTCAAACTTCTCGTCCCTCCCCGACTTCCAACATATTTAAAAACTAACTCTTTGCCACAAGTTTTACACTTAGCCCTATTTTTTCTCTTAGTTGAGTAAAAAATGGCCAAACAAGAGATGTTTCTGCCCGTTTAGAAGGTTGTCTAGAAAATGTAGGGGCAGTAACAGGAGGGTCAGACGGGGGATCATTTGGATTATTATTAGTTGGGTTAACTTCAGGAGCAAGACTAGTGGGTGTATCGTCATCCGGTTGCGTTTCATCAAAATCTATTTCTTCATCATCATTTTCATCAATAGTTGGATTACCATAAAGAGCATTCATATATTCATGGATTAATTGTTCACCGGGTTCAATATTATGGTAAAATTGACTCTCGATATATCATAATAAACTATTATCGCTATCAAGAATAAGAGGTGTAGGACGGGTAACATGTTTGGGCCGGGGAGCCGGGGAAGTGGAGGAGGAACAGATTGGCCACTAGATTCACCACTCTTGGATTTTTCCTTATTTTTACTGAATATATTTTTTAAGGAATAAGCCATCTTAATTAATCAAGCAAAGTAAATAAAACAAACAAAACTATAATATTAAAACTTAAGAGTTGGAATGAGTTTTTCGAATTGACGAACAACTTGTTGAAAAATAATTATCGTTGAAGACTTGAAGACTTCAATTCACCAACTTCACAATTTTGCACAAATTGTAACAATTAAGTAAGCAATTATAGAATAATATTAGAGAGAGATTGAGAGATTTTGTGAGAAAAAGAAAAGAATGAGGGGGTATTTATAGTTGAAAATAGGAAAAAGTGTAATTATAAAAAGTTTGGGGTTAAAACAAAATTTGGGGGGTTAAATGGCTATTTTACAAATAGCCAACGACTATTTTGGCAGACCAAACGGCTAGTTTTTAAATCGCCAAACGGTCAATTTTTTTTTTAAAAAAATTTATTCGTTGGGCCCGGATAGGACCGTTTAGTACCGCTTGAACCGGACCACTTCTCAGCCGGTCCCGGTCCCAAACGGTCCCGGTCTAGCGGGCTTCGCCTATGAGACCGGCCCACTACCCGCCCACCAACCCACGGTCCCGGTCCTATCCGGTTAGGACCGTTTAGGCCCACCGCCTATGTGGGCTTGCGGTCCTGGGCCGGTCCCGGTCCTAACCGGCCCACATGCCACCCTTATGTCTAACTTTGTGAGGGAAAAACTACCCCTAGGTGATATATTTAATGTGTGCAACTTGTTGCGGGGACTACGTACGCACGAGGTGACGAGAGTCCGTACGTAGTTAGATTCATGTTATTGTCTAGGTAGACTTAGGTTCACATCATGCTATAGATGTACTATTTGAACAGTCTCTCATGTATTAAATTCCCCTGTTTTAGATTACTACTTGAGACTAGAATTGCTTTTGTAGAGACTTCACGAGTTCATGATTAGTCAACGAATAATGTTACTCCTCTTACGACATGTTTCTGCGATATATATATGTTTCATTGAAAGGTTGTTGTTAAAGAAATTACAACTCACACATTTATTCGCGAGTAGGGTCAAGGACCCGTCAAAGCCTTTTATTCTAATGGGATCGGGTCGTTCGTCTCGGCAGGATTTATGTACCACACTCTCATGGAGCGGGTCGTTCGCCTCGGCAGTTAATAGATGCATCTATGGTTCGTGTCGTTCGACCCTCGATAGTGCATAATTTTATTATTATGTTGGATCGGGTCGTACGCCTCGGCATTTCCTATATCATATCCTCATCGAATCGTGTGTAATATTTGGCAAAAAGCCAGAGTATCTGTGAGTTTTCCCGATTTGGGTTATGAAAATCCATCTGATGAGATCCACTATATTTATATATATGCTCCGGTTAAGGAGGGAATTTCAAAAGGAGTGCTTATGTTTCTCGTAAAGAGGGGTATTTGTACCACGTGATCTATACTTGTTTGTCTCATTTATTTGCTTTGCCTCATATTTACTTACCTCTTTACTGTACATGGTATTATTGGACCACTAGTAAGTGTCGATGTCGACCCCTCGCCACTATTCCTCCGGGATTAGGCTAGATACTTACTGGTACACATTGATTACGTACTCATACTACACTTGCTGCACATTTTTGTGCATGTACATATGTGACTAGTGGTCTTGTGAGAGCAGAGACGTGTATGCATGCGGGGACTTACGTGAGCTGCATTCCATATTATGACCCGCAACCGGCAGAGTCTGCTTCAGGGTATTTATATTTCTCCTGTCCAAATTTGTATTCCGGACAAATGCTATATTTTATTTTACATTCCTAATTGATACTCATGCACTTGTGACACCGGGTTTTGGGATGATTATGGGTTGTTCTATATTGAATTCGTTAAAAGTATTATTATTTACTCTGTAAATCCCCTTTCTTTACCATTTAAATTGAAGGAAAATATGATTTCAAATAATAAAAATGAGAACCCAATTAAGTAATTATTGTTGGCTTGCTTGACAGTGGTGTCCGACGCCATCACGACCTTTATTGGATTTTGGGTCGTGACAGCTTGGTATCAGAGCGCTAGGTTCACTTAGGTCTCACGAGTCTTGAGCGAGTCTAGTAGAGTCTGGCGGATCGGTACAGAGACGTCTATACTTATCTTCGAGAGGTTACAAGGCTGTTAGGAGTACTTCCCTTCTTGATTCCTCATCGTGCGATTTGATTCCTTTAAGGCTTATGCCTTCATTTCCTTCCCATTCAATCTTATGCGACGTGAAGCGCTTGTTATAAATTTGGAATCGAGGAATTTTGATGGTACTACAGATGTGATGTAGGATGTTTCTCCTTGCGTATTTTATTGGGCTATTATCATCGCCTTGAGAAAGGCCGTTCTATCGTTGCAGCTCAATATCAGTATTACCTAAGGTTTTGAGGTTTGGCATTGATTGTTATGACGATTCGTGCGTTGCTATCGCACCGTATTTGTGTAATGGTAGGATGCTTGTCTATGTGTCGAAACAGTGAATGACTTGGAAGGAGGTTTACTCAGTGCATGATTCAAAGATCCGGTATTTTATTTCCGACGAAGGAAAAACAATCGGACTAAGAATGTTCAGGTTTGGGGTTGATGGAGTAACGAGACTTGGTATTTTCGAGCGTAGCGAAATCTTCATCCGTGATGTGGTGTCATTGTTCTTGCTGAATGTGTTAAGTTTGCCGATATTATGGTTTCCTTCAATTCGCCTTTGGGGCAGAGTACTGTAGATGGTGCCGGGGCAGCAGCTGTCACAGGTCGCAGTGTGCTGTGATTTAGAATCGAATTAGTGATCTTAAAGTTGATGGATAAGGAAGATGATCTTCGGGGAGGTTTAGAGTTGGCGGCGATATGTTGGTTTAGGTGCTACAGAGATGAATTTTGATTTAAGGTAACAACTAGGCAGCGAAAGATGAGGAAGAACATGTGGGAGGTGTCTTGTGGTGGTTAAACTTCTAGAAGGCCAAGTGTAAGAAAACAAGAGTCGAGTATTGCTTAAATGAGAGGGTTTGACCAAAGTGGGAGAGTGGCAGAGTATCATATGGGTTCTGTGGTAGGATAGCTACATGCCTTGAGAAAAATTTAGAGTCAATTGGAACTCATAGTGGACAGTGACTAAGTCTACGAACTTGATTGGAAATATTGGCCACTATACAGAGGAAGGTTGGACACGACGGAAAATGAGTTGCTTGGTATGAAGAAGGATACAACATGACTTTGGATTGGAAGGTATTGTCGAACCTTTAGATTATGTCAATGAGGAAGAAGGAATCTTGGTGGGCTCCAGGGCTATGTAATTGTAGCTTCAAGCTGAGTGGGAGAGCCCCAGGCACCATTGCCTGTGATTGGATTGCATGGATGTTTAGTTGGGAGGTTTCTGGTTATCGGCATATTGGTGGGTTATTACGGCTAAGGAAGAGAACATCAATGGTAACTTGAACAAAGGATTTGAGGAATGTGTGCTACCTTTGGCCTTATCGGTTCATGTTCAGGTCTTGGGTAGACTTAGAGTCTATGCTTCGTGTGGATGCGGTGTATAAGGAAAGGAATTCAACCGGTTGCTTCTTGAGAAAGTGTTCATGTGCTAGCAGGGCCTTGGAGTTTGATCATAATTAGGAACAAGCCAGAGTGGGTGACTCCCTCCTTTATTAAAAGTGCAGTGCCTAAGGATTTCGAGCCAGTAGTATGGTTAAGTATTTAGCTTTTGCAGTGGATTATGAAAGGTGGCTTGGAGTGTTCTACATTATTGTCGGTCTGCGGTGTGACATTTGAGGAATGGGAGAAAATAACTTCGGATTCATAGAGGGGTTTTCAGAATGGGTGTACCAGTTAAAGATGCAAATATGCGCATAAGGAGGGTATGAGATGGTTCGTGGGTTTTGGAGATAACGCGATCTCGTAAAATAAGGTCACTCAGGATGAGTGCGGATTTGGGTTCATGATGTTTTGAATGGAGCTATCATTATTTTTAGGGCAAGTCCCAAGTAAATTAGAAGAAGTGGCTCGGTTGGTAATGGTTGAATCAACACGGTTATGGCAGTGTCTAGTTTCTCCAGCGTGAAGTTATACATGTAGTTTGTGGTTGTACACTTGGGCTTGAGCACCACCACAACTTGGTTGATTTGGGAGGTATTCAATTCGTATGGCTTTGTTATGTAAAGGGATTTCCGGAAGAGTTATGGCAGTTTAGATTACGACATGAGGTTGTATTTTCTGCGGTTTGGGAGTTAGGTTACGTGTTGCATTGGTTCTTTCGAAATGAGCTAAGTAAAAGGTTTCTATATGATGAAGTGTTTATCCTATTAGTGGGAGGGGTTATTATGGAATTATGGTACTCTCACGTATTGGCATGTTAGGTGCAGCGAGCGACATGGGAAATTGGAAGCTGAGGATCAAGGTTGCAGTTCGGTGTTGACAAGAATGTCACGAGCTCGGATGATCAGGGAAGAATTCGGATGTTTAGAGTAAGCTGGTATTGTCTTTAGCGTCACCTGAGATCGGTGTCCTGTGTAAGAGGCTTTGTGTACTGATTTGCGGCTTCTTAATTTGCTTTACAGTATTAGTGTGACTGGTGGTATGGATGTGCGGACTTGTTACCTGATACGGAGGGTCGTGGGAGTGTATCCCACGGAAGGATTGTATAAGTGTGACATATAGTCACTTGATTGTTTAAATATTTAAAACCAAGTATGAAGATTGTGGTATTGTCGCTAATGTGAGAATTTATGCCTGAAGGGCGCTCGGTTCATTTGGTTGTGGAATGTGGAAGTTTGTTCCAGATTTGACGGTTGTTCCTATGTGTCGTGAATAGGTCATTGTGGGTCCTTAAGAGGCTATTTAGCCAAGCATGGTATGATCAGAATCGGTTGAGGTCCGTGGATGGATCTAAATGTGAATGTGGGCTCTATATCAGGCCGGATGTGCTCATCTCAGCATAGCATTATTTTCGGAAGGATCTTCGGGCCTTGGATGTTATTCTTGTCGCCAGCTATCCCGTGTAATCTATTATACTAAGTGGGTTGTGAGGTGGTTTAATTATTCGCACTCGTACTGAGATCCCGTATGGTTTGTGGTATTATGTGAGCAGAATGGCTCTCGAAATGCAGGTCATATATCGCACCTTAGTGGTGCTTGAGTTTTGTAGCGCGTGACACTACCCGTCTCCCCAGGATTTTCATTATGCACTTGGCGTGCTTAGGGTTGATATTCAGGCATTTCGTGATGGCGTGCTTAGGGTTGATATTCAGGCATTTCGTGAGTATAAGCGTTTCGGCTCGATATGTGTTTTCTTTAGATTATTATGTGCGGATCGGGTGGCACGCCGCCACGGGTATATGGTTGGATCGGGTGGCATGCCGCCACGGATATGTTGATTGGATCAGGTGGCAGGCCGCCATGAGTATCATGGTTGGATCGGGTTGCACGTCGCAATGGTATCATGTATGGATCGGGTTGCACGCCGCAACAGTGTGTTATTGAGTACAGTTTCCCATATCTGTTATTGCATGTTTTGCTTCCCATTTCCTGAGGAAGGTTCATAACATCTTATCGGTTGTTTAAATTAGTTGCGTGGGTTGAGTCGTTCTTTCTAGAGTTCGTTTTCCTTATATACCGCATTCTAGTTTGTGGATTGTTGGCACATTATGGCATCCTATGAGACTTTTGGCAGTGTATGAGGTGGCTTATTGCTTGAGCAGCTTGTACTGGGTGAGACAAGATTATTGGACCTGGGATTAGTGCGATCAGATTTATATGAAGCATATTAAAGAGTAAATATTGCTATTCAATCCAAAATAAGGTAATGGTTCTTGTCGGGAGGAGAGACTCCATAAAATGTGATTCGGCAGGTGGTTATGAGTTCTACACATCCTCTGTCGTGGCAGTATTGCATGAGTTGGAACAGGACTTATATGAGTCATGCGGTGTGTTGTGAGCATCGGATTCGTGGGTTTTCAGCTGTTGTTATCAGGGGATGTTATTATGGTCATGTAAATTATGCGGTGCATGGTGTGGATTCCGCGAAGGTATGCAATCATGTGTTGGTACATCATGTAGTGATGGATACGGTGTTCGTATGTTGGAAACAAACCTGGTAGAGAATTTCAGATGTTGGAATTTGGCTCTAAGGCTTATTTGACTAGATAAAAGGGAGGATTTTCAGGTTTGCTCAAGCAAATGTGCTCAAATGGGTTATGGTAATACGGGTAGGTGCACAAGGTGTTAAACAACGATTTCAGACAACTCCAGAGCAGTTCTTAGCACGTTTGCGAACGAACGTATATTTAAGTGGGAGAGAATGTAACAACCCGACCGATCATTTTGAGCTCTAGTGCATCATTCAGCAGTTTGAGACCCCGAGCAGCTTCACTTCAGGTATTATGACTTGTACGTATGGTCGGAATTGAATTTCCGGAAGTTCAGAGTTAGTTTGGGAAGAAAATTCTAACTTCGGAAGCTTTAAATTGGAGGAATTGACTAAAGGGTGATATTTGACTAAATGACCTCGGAATCGGTATTTGAAGGTCCCAAAAGGTTCGTATGATAATTTTGGACTTAGACGTATGTCCGGATCGAGTTTTGGATGACTCTGGAATGTTTCGGCGCCTATTGTGGAAATTGGCATTTTGGAAGGATTTCATAAATTTGGGTTGTAGTGCATTTCAATGCTATCGATGTCCGTTTGGGATTCTGAGTTTGGGAATAGCTCTGTATGGTGATTCTGGTATTGGGAGCACATCCGGATGCGGATTTGGAGGTCCGTAGGTCATTTGGCGAAAGTTGAAACTTTGAAGGTTTTTAAGAAGTTTGACCGGAAGTGGACTTTTTGATATCGGGGTCGGATTCTGATTTCGGAAGTTGGAGTAGGTCCGTAATGTCAATTATGACTTGCGTGCAAAATTTGAGGTCAATCGGACGTGATTTGATAGGTTTCGGCATCGATCGTAGAAGTTGAAGTTTCAAAGTTCACTAAGTTTGAATTGGAGGGTGATTCATAGTTTCGATATTGTTGTGCGTGATTTGAGGCCTCAACTAAGTTCGTAATATATTTTGAGGCGTGTTGGTATATTTGGTTGAGGTCCCGAGGGCTTCGGGTGATTTCTGGATGGTTAATAGATCAATTTTTGGACTAAAGGAATAATGAGGGAGCTGGTATCTGGTGTAACTGCACCTGCGAGGTTTTGGCCGCAGGTGCGGAGCCGCAGAAGCGGCAATGAGGGGCACATGTGCGATTTTAGTTGAGCAGTGCTGAGACCGCAGATGCAATTATCCCGCCCCAGAAGCGAGACTGCACCTGCGGAAGGGAAGGCGCATAAGCGGAAGCAGCGGCTGGGGGAATCTCCGCAGAAGCGGAATAATTGCCGCACCTACGGAACTGCAGAAGCGGTCAAGTGACCGCAGGTGCAAGAATTCGAGCTGGGCAATGAGGTTTCCTTTAAAACGGGATTTGGCCCATTTTTCTCCCATTTTTCACTTGATTGGGCGATTTTGGAGAGTTTCAAGTGGGGGTTTTCATCATCTATGCCAAGGCAAGTTATTCTCATCCATTGCAAGTTAAATATATGGTTTATATACGGATTTAAGCATGAAAATTAGTAGAAATTGTGGGGTTTTTGGTAAAAATTCTAGAAATTATACTTTTGGATTTTGACCACGAATTTAGGCATGAAATTGAGAATAAAATATATATTTGAGCTCGTAATGCTATGGGTAGTGTTTATCTTCGAAATTTTTTGAAATCCGGGCGCGTGGGCCCGAGGGTGATTTTTATCGACTTTTCGAGAGGAGTTGAAAATTGTTATAAATTGATTAATTATGAGTATTAGAGTACATTTTGATTGGGTTGCATCTTAATTGACTAGTTTTGGAGCGACGGGCATCAGTTTGAGGTATTAGAGGGCTTTGGAGCCGGTTATAGAATTTCAGAGCGAGGTAAGTCTCCTGTCTAACTCTGTGAGAGGAAAACTATCCCTAGGTGATATATTTAATATGTGCAACTTGTTGTGGGGACTACGTACGCACGAGGTGACGAGAGTTCGTACATAGTTAGATTCATATTGTTGTCCGGGTAGACTTAGGTTCACATCATGCTATAGCTGTACTATTTGAGTAGTCTCTCGTCTATTAAATTCCTCTATTTTGCATTACTATTTGAGACTAGAATTGCTTTTGTAGAGACTTCACAAGTTTATGATTAGTCACCGAATAATATTACTCCTCTTACGGCATGTTTTCGGGATATATATGTTTCATTGAAAGGTTTTTGTTAAATAAATTACAACTCACGCGTTTATTCGTGAGTGGGGTCAAGGACCCATCAAAGCCTCTTATTCTAATAGGATTGGGCCGTTCGCCTCGGCAGGATTTATGTACCACACTCTCATGGAGAAGGCCGTTCGCCTCGTCAGTTAATAGATGCATCTATGGTTCGTGCCGTTCGACCCTCGGCAGTGCACAATTTTATTATTATGTTGGATCGGGCCGTACACCTCGACATTTCCTATATCATATCCTCATGGAACCGTGCGTAATATTTGGCAAAAAGCCAGAGTATCTGTGAGTTTTCCCGATTTGGGTTATGAAAATCTATCTGATGAGATCCACTATATTTATATATATGCTCCAGTTAAGGAGGAAATTTCAAACGGAGAGCTTGAGTTTCTCGTAAAGAGGGGTATTTGTACCACATGATCTATATTTGTTTGTCTCATTTATTTGCTCTGCCTCATATTTACTTACCTCTTTACTGTATATGGTATTATTGGACCACTAGTAAGTGTCGATGTCGGTCCCTTGTCACTACTCCTCCGGGATTAGGCTAGATACTTATTGGGTACACGTTGATTACGTACTCATACTACACTTGCTGCACATTTTTGTGCAGGTACATATATGACTAGTGGTCTTGTGAGAGTAGAGGCATGTATGCATGCGGGGACTTATACGTGAGCTGCATTCCATATTACAACCCACAGCCGGTAGAGTCTCTTTCAGAGTATTTATATTTTTTCTGTCTAAATTTGTACTCCGGACAGATGTTGTATTTTATTTTATATTCCTGGTTGATGCTCATGTACTCATGACACCAGGTTTTGGGATAATTATGGGTTATTCTGTATTGAATTCGTTAAAAGTATTATTATTTACTCTGTAAATCCCCTTTCCTTACCATTTAAATTGAAGGAAAATATGATTTCAAATAATAAAAATGAGAACCCAATTAAGTAATTATTGTTGGCTTGCCTGACAGTGGTGTCTGGCGCCATTACAACCTTCATTGGATTTTGGGTCGTGACACTTTATTTTCGAACTTGGGGTCGTCGACACCATTACCAAGCCGCCGAAAATTTACTGTGATAATTCTGCAGCAGTATTCTTCTCCAAGAACGATAAGTACTCCAAATATGCCAAACATATGAAATTAAAGTACTTTACCGTCAAGGAGGAAGTTTAGAAACAAAGAGTGTCACTTGAGCATATTATAACTGATCTCATGATTGCAGATCCGTTAACGAAAGGTTTACATCCAAAGATATTTAAAGAACATATACATAAATGGGTCTTGGCTGTATATATGATGTTTTGACACTCTTAGCTCATTTATGTGTTTCTGATATACATTAATGATTTTCTGTTTCTCCTAATGGGGTGCACATTATTGTTTTGAGATATTACAGGATAAGTCTCAATGAGACATTATTGTGGACCAAAATGTTTTATAGCTTATGGACCTGATACGATGAGTTACTAATTTTGTAGTATATGGAAGGGAGTATGTAGACAAATTATATATATAATCGCCATAACTCACATTTAGTAGTTTATCGTATTATGGTATTTATGATGGACATTATAGAAGAGAGTTGTTTATGCGCAACTAATGTTCTTATATTATTAAGTATTAATATTATGTGATTATTGGGCCAAATGGGAGAGTGTACGATTTTCCTACGTATATTGGCGGCCCAATAGGTTTAAGACCCATAATTAATATTTAATTAATGAGCAAATCTCATCCGTCCGATCGATTATTTGATGGACGTACCAGATTAAGTGAGAACCTCTATAAATTGGTCCTCTCCCCGCTCATTAGGGTTACAGTATTTTTCTATTCTCTCTTCTATCACTAAAGTCAGCGGTAACGAAAGCTAGGGCAAGGGGCGAGAAACCAATTCCAACTAATACTGCCGCTTCGTGATAATAACTTAAGATTCATGTATGTTTTTTGTAATAATTTTATGTAAGATTATCATGTTCAAGATCCTGGTATGAAGTAAGTTTATGTTTACGGCAAGGACAAAGAGATAACCTATATTATTCGAGATTTAACACATCCAATTGATTTTCCTTAGAACCAATGGAAACGGAAGTCTGTGAGTCAACAAACTCAAAGGTCAAGAAAAATGTAGGGACAAATTTTAAATATTGGATTACTTAAACAGTTAAACTTCAATAGACTTCGAGTAATGACTTCCACATGAGGTAGCACGAAGAATGCATTAGAAATATCCCTATCACTTGTGATTTAGTTGTCTTTAAAGAGTATTTTTCATGGTATACACCATGTACTAAAAATCTATTTTTTTGTATGTTCGCGAAGGTTATTCAAAATTTAATATACCTATATAAAAATAATTTTAGACCTATATATACAATATAAATTGTTATATATACAGTATAATTTTTCGATAAAGAGTATTCGTTTAACAACCCTTCAATGTAGGGTAAGAATAATGCCGAATGAGCATTTTCCTTTTGCTTGTGACAAGGAAAGAACATATCCAAAATGTGAAGTCCTTGTTCATTTAATCTTCATGTTATGAATGCTTTGAGAAATCTGTCATGTCATGGCCCCCTAACACTATAAAGGGTTCCATCTACTAAGCCGTAAACGGAGGGTAAAAGTATCTTCTATTCCTTCCTTTTAATTGTGGCTTTATGCAAGATATGATTTATTAAGTTACTCCTATTAAATATTTTTTATCTTTTGAAAATTGAACAGTACTAAAAAAATATTTCATTAATATTAAAGGTATAATAATTGAAAGCAATAAACAAATTCAGTTTTGAATTCCTAAAGTAACATGCTAGTATTTTGGGACAATTTCTTTGAGTTAAAACAATAACTAAAATGGGACGAAGGAAGTACATTATTTTACTTACAAAGTATAGTCGTAAAACCTGGACTTCTCCTCCTCGGAAAGCTTAACTAACCTGGAATATGCTCTTCCCTCGCCTCAATGAGGATCCTATGTATACAAAGTCCAGCCCATTTTTTCTTCTCTTGTCTCATATTTTTGGATTTTCCCCTTTTATTTAATTTGTATACGCTACTATTAGAAAATCGAAAAGTCGCCTCTTAAACTCTTTTAATTAAACTACAGTAATGCTAATTATTAACTATATTAATAGTGCTAAATATAATTACAAATTACTGTTTGTTGAGAGAAGCGGAAAATAACCTCTTAACTCTTCAAATTCTTACTCGTCTGTCTTTTTAAATGGTCTGGACTCTGGACTACTCTCTTATTATTTCAATTTTCCACTGGTACCACTGCAACTCCCTTAGCAGAAAATTGCACAATGCCACAAGACCGTGATTGATTTGGTTAAGCAAATGAATTATTTTGGGATTCTTCCCAGGTTGAGATCATTTGGTCCGGCATTGCTCGGGATTTGTGAGAAGGGAATGGCTGAGAAGTGAGAAGGCTGGGGTTGTGACTATTAAATATTAGTTCAGAGTCGAAAAAGGGAGGAGAAAGTATATGAAAGGATGCATAGATTAAGAGCATCAGAAAGGCAGGGCCTCATAAGAGACTTATGGTATGATAATCCTCTACTTTTGTGTTGTTAAATTTTAGTACAGCTGGGATACTTTTATCCTCTTTTTTTTTTTTTTTTTAGAAATCGTTGCATCCCGTCAACTAAATTGCTGATTGATTCTGTCATACTGATTGTAGTATCCTGCATATTTTTTGGCTATAACTACTGTTTTTTAGACGATTTCTTATGAGAGTGAATTCATTAGGTAGTTTCACATTATTGACATTTGATAATTCTGTTTCTTTTGCGGTATACTTCTATCGTTTACTCAAACCTATCATAGAGAAATTTGTATCATCATTGCTGAAAAAGATGTTGGAGGCTGCTAGGGTTGCTGAGAATGATGCTTGAGGCTTCCGAGCCATAGTTCTCAAGTTGATTTAAAGAAAAGTATAATAGTCTTCATAAAGCTAAGCATTCATATTTATCGTCGGCCAACACTCCCAACAAACACACCCTAGAAGAAATATCATTTGGGTGGACATTACAGTTAATAAGCAGGAATCTCTGTAGATGAGGGCCTTTGTAATATAAAAATGCAAATGATAGTGAGTGGAATTAGATGTATGTGTTTGTCCTTCTCAAAAGATGTATTTGTTTGTCTTTATAATACAATGTTGGTTGCAGCCAATAAAACAAGTTTTTGATATGGTAACACTTAAAGGAATGTCATACTTTGTTGTTTATGTGTATTTAGCATTTTGGCACTTTCATTGATTATTATCCTTTCTCCATTAAACTGGATCCTGAAAGATCTGTTGAAATGCAAAATATATTGGTTCAAAACAGGTGAAATGTTGCTGTCAATTCCCAGTATTTGAGTTTCCATGCTTCAGGCATGTAGGTGAAAGAGTATTGGACTAATTTCTAAGGTGCACTCGTCCAGAAGTGGCTACAGAAGTGTGATCTATTTGATTCAGTGGTGGATGGTGCAGATTTTGGCCTTATTATTCAACGTAATTTTAATTTTGCCCAGGTAGCTGTGCTTTGATTTACATGCCTTTTCTGTTTTCTTATCCTTCCCTTTCTTCTTTCTGAGGCGCGGGTGGGAGGGTCAGTTTGAAGTTAGGAGGCATTTTAATGCGCATGAAAAAAAGGAACAAGAATTACTTGCCTATCATTATGTGTGTTTCCAACATGGAGGAATGCGATATGTAGAATGGAATATGTAAGTGAGGCTGAATTATTGTTAGATCTCATTGGTTCCCTACAGAACTAGAAGGAACTATATTTTTTGGGTTAGGTTGTACAGTTTACATCACCATCTTAGTGTTGTCTTTTGTAAACAAAGTTTCTATCTTACTAATAAAAAACATCATTATGCATCTTTTGGACAAGGAAATGGTGATACCTTTTGACTCCTGCATGAGGCAGGGTTGTACTGTCGAGCTGTTCAAGATTGATAACATTTTTTTTAATTGTATTTTCAAGGTCGATAATGTATCACAAACAGTTTGCGGATACTCTGTCCTGTCTCAACTTAGAACTGTCGTCAATAAATTAAGGCAGATGCTTGAATCAGATAAGCTTCCGTGTAACTGGCTGTCCTCTCCTTCTCAGAATAAATGGTTGTCCTCCTCAACATCCTAATAACAAGAAGTTGTTTGAGAGCTGGTGCGCTTTATGCTGCCTCACCTGGTTCAAATACTCTTTACCTTTGAGTTGTTATCCTGATAATTGGTCCTTTTAATAGGAATTAAAAGCATATTGCACTTTGTTTCTAGGTCTGCAGAACTTAAAAGTGCAAGAATATATTTAAATCATATGGCACAAATTTTTTTTAACCATCTAAACCAGATGCCATTAGTATAATGTCGTAGTAGAAGTCCCATGTGTACAAATAGCCCTTTTCTACAATTGGATTTGGCAAAAGTCCCATAATATGTTTTCTTTTCGTTGTACAAAAATAGCCCCATACTATTACTAAACCTCCTCTATTCTATTCCTTTTGGCTTCTTGCAGTTATTGTTAACGTAATGAGCCCTTTGCACTCGATTTCTCTTCATTAAATATTTCTTTAGCACCATCTCGTCTTCCTCTTTTAAGTTAGAAGAGAATGGTTCCCGCAAACCTTGAAACATCTTCTTCAACTGTATCTTATCTTCTGTTTCTGTGATTGACCATCAAGTGCAAGAGACTTTAAATGCTTTCTCAAGATTAGCAGCTGATAAAACCAACCAGATGCTGCTTTATCTTAAAAGACAAATATGTTAACAACACTGTCCGTCTATTCAAGAGTAAATTCTTCATCTCCACGCTGATTGACCAACTTGGTTAAATTAAATTCGTCGAAGGCTCTTAATATGATCTCAAACCTTAGATGGGTTCTTATTTCATCATTGAGTAGTATTTTCTCTTAACTGCAGATGGAAATGTATGTTGTGCCTGATGGAATGAAAAACATCAGGTACAATCTCGCTCTCTCTCTCTCTCACACACACACGCGCGCAACACACTAGATTATTGACAATCTCCAACTTGTTAAACAGTCGACAATCTTGAAAAAATGATATCCCTCTATATGAAACATGTTCTCCCAGTTGTCATGTGTTGTAGCTTAATGCCTCCCTCATTTTTACGCAGGAGCAGAAAATACTGATGATGATGAAAGAACTGATGATGTGCAACAGAATGATGTTGCTGCTGCGGAGAAGAGTGATGATGAAAAGGGAGGGGGTGATTAGCTAATGAGTGATGTTGTTGTTGCTGCTCTGAGAAGGTGCATTTCACAAACATAACCTTTAATTGTACATTAGGCGTAAACCATCAGTTGTATGTTTATTGCTAATGTACATTTAAAAAGGCTTTAAGACTATGATATTCATGATGAGGAGACAGGTGTGTTATTGCATAACGCAAACCTGCTATGAAAGAGGAAAGAATCTTAATTGTGCATATTTTTTATTGTTATCCTCTTACACATGCATTATCAATAATTTTATTGGTGGGTTATCTCATGTGTTATCTTACATTTACCTTTTTTGTTTATTGATTTGGAATCTTAATCTCGATTGATTTAGCTGTTTTGTCTTGGCTTCTATTCAAAATAAAATGGAGGAAGATGGTCACACAGGAAGAGACTTCAAATGAATGTTCCGGCTGCTGTTGCGGAAAAGAAGAATGATGATGAAAGGAGTGATAATGTGCATAGCAGCATCATTCATCTGCACATCATCATACCTTACTTCGTCATCGTTCTTTTTTGCATTAGGAGCATACGTTTGCAGGGTTTTTCCTGTTTTCCTCCTCTCATTTGCTCTCCATCTTGAGGAGAAGTCAAGAAAAACTAGCTTAATCAACAGAAGTAAAGATTCCAAATCAATCAATAAACAAAAAAACGTGAGATTGCATTGTTCAAAGATAATCCAGCAGTAAAGTTATTGTTAATGCACGTTTAAGAACATAAACAATAAAAGAAAAGGGTTATGTACATTTAAAGGTTCTAATGACAACCATTAAATAAGAAGCTACCTGCGGATCCCGGTTTAATAGAGCAGGAAAAGCTTACTATTTATTGTCGTTTTGATGCTTTTCCTTTCTCATTTGTTGATGAATTGGGCAATTAGCCATTGAGGTTTCATAAGTTTACTGTTGAGATATCAGATGCTATAGATCTGGATGACTGCTTCAAGAGATGATGGACTTAAGCTCCTTATGCTTCCACTTTATTTGGTTGTTATTAAGGTAGGTTATCTCATGGCCATCTCCATAAATGACTCAACTTAGTATCATTCTCATGTCTAAGCCCGTGTAAACATTTGAAACTGAAATTGGTGTGTGCTGCCTGTTATTGGAGATGGCCTTGAAACTGCGCCACCAGGATAAGAGCACTGCGTTCTCTCTTTTCACTGAACTGGAGAATCAGCTCTTTCACCTATAAATTGTTATGCACAAAGTTAAAGTGGACCATTGGAATGCATCTTTTATCCCTAGTCTTTATAGATCTTTGTTTTAGTTCTTTTCCATGTCCACAGAAAAAGATAAATGAGGTTATGCCCCATTAGATGGTGTTTGTAGTACTGCAACTTCCTCTGTTAAAGGAACTACAAATAAAGTGGTAGCATTTGAAATTTCCATGATATGAAGGTTATTGGAACAAACTCAGGTCAAATATGGGCTTTATTCTTGGTGATGGGAGGAAAATTAGATTTTGGGAAGACACATGGTTGGGTCCCCCCCCCCCCCCACACACACACCCCCCCCCCCAAAAAAAAAAAAAAAAAAAGAGACCAATTCATGGACATCTTCAGCTTATCTTCTCAACAAAAGGGAGAAATTGCAGTATTCCTTCGAGACAAGGGCGGAATCTTTTTCTTAGAAAGAATATTATTGGGAAGTGGAAAGACTCTGCCTTTTGCTCCATATGTTAAGCAACATAACCTTGGATCACGTAGAACAGATTCCATTAGTTGAAAAAGCCATCGCCAGTGCCTCTTTTCAGTCAAAAGTTGTTGCCGCATGCTGGATTCTAGCACCAACGGGGTATTGTGGCCTTGGGAAAAGATTTGGAGAAACAAGGCACCTTCGAACTATTCTTGTTTCTCTTGGATTGTTGCTTGGGAGGCTTGACTCACACATTCGAGTTTTCAAATGTGGGGGTTTCAGCTCTGCAGCAGATATCCACTGTGTGAAGAGCATCCTGAAGAAGTTTTCCACTTCTTCCTGCATTGTAGGGTTGCTAGCCAGCTGTGGAGCGTGTTTCTGGTAATTCTTGGCATGAGTTGGACCATGCCAAAATCCGTTATTAAGCTCTTGCAAGGTTGGAACAAGAGGGGCTTGGTTATAAATCTGTAAAACTTGGAATACCATACCTCATGCCATTTGGTATACTTTCTGACTTTAAAGAAACAACAGAACTTTTTAAGGCAAAAAGAGAAACGTGCAGAGTCATAAACAGATGTATATTTTTGTAACCTTTTTGGTGCAATCTGGTTATTGAACATGATGCAGATGGAATGCTTGACACAATGGAGGGATTGCACAATCTTTAATTATGCTTAAGCACTGGCTTAGTGCATAAATTTATAAAATCTTTAATTACTTGTAAAAATAGATATTGGTGAATATATTAGTCGGTGGTCATTGAAAATGTACTGCCAAAGTAGTAAAGAAATTAGAGGACATAGTGCCAATGCCTCCTTTGTATTCCATTGACAAGATTAGCGTTGAGGTTATTGTAACTGTACTATTTACAATATACAGATCCGAATGACAGCTTCAAGTGATGATGGACTTAATCTCCATCTGCCTCCCACCTTATTGGAGATAGAAATTTAGGAATCAGCAGGTTAGCTGATTACTGGAGATGACCTTGAAAAGCCAAGATAGTGGGTCTGTGCGCTACTGGGGTATGTTCACTGCATTTTCTCTGTTCACTGAACTGGTGTCAACTCATTCACCTATAAATTGGTAGGCATACAAAATTGAAGGGAACTGCCTGAGTGCATCTTTTAATCCTAGTCCTTGTAGATCATCGTTTTAATTCTTTTCCATGTCCACCACAGAAAAAGATGCCCCGTCAGATGATATTTGTAGTACTGCAGTTTCCGCTGCCAAAAAATGGAGAGTGAAGTGTTAGCACTGAAAGTTCCATGATATAGAACTATAGATATTGGTGAAACTATTAGTCACTGGTCACTGAAATTTAATGCCAAAGTAGTGAAAGTAAAAAATATTAGAAGACGTAACGTCAATGCTCCCTTTGTATTCAATCTAAAAGAGTCCCTGGAATGTATTCTTGCTAAACACATTGTTCTTTGATGTGCTTTCGTTAGCAAGCTCTTCTGCAATCTCGTCATGCTAGTATGGCTTGCTTAACTTTGAAAGTTTACTTATGAAATAGGTCTTAAAAGGACTTCGTACCTAACTCAACTCTAAAAATTAGCGATCATCCAAAATCTTAAAAGGAGTCAATACTCAATAGTGTGTTACCTCAATGATGTGGTACATTCTAGCCAGAGATGGGCGGGGGTTTGAGAGATTCAAGATAAGTGAACAGAGTGGCAAATGACTTTCAGGTGGATTAAGAATTTTGGCCAGGATAAGCAATATAGAGCAAGAGAGTTTGTGTTGTTATCATATTTCTAATGTGCTCAACTTAAGCTTCGAGGGTGATATGGTATTTGATGGTAAAATTTTACGTTACATGGCTCTATGTACTTTTAGGGCTTAGAATTTAGAGTATAAGGGTAATTTTCCTGTGAAACTATTCATAGGCGTACTGGGATTAGTTATCTAAAGACATAAGTTGAATTCGCCGTGTATATTAATTAGATTTAACTGGAAAACCAAAAGGAAATAACTGAAATTTATATTCCGGTTCAGTTTTTCAATTTGGTTTGGCCTAATTTATTTTTTAAAAAATCGCCTTTTATATATTGAAAAACCGTAGTTCTCGGTAAAAATTTAAAGTAGTAGAGGCTTACAATGGGAGAAATGAATAATCACCAACTACAGGAAAGCATATTTATGAGTTACTGGAGCCAGCAACATGAAGAAATAATCTGTCATATGAGGGATTATTCTAATGGCACTGTGATTTGTAGCATGACAATCTACAAGTGCTAGTATAACATTACCTTCACTGAATAACTATATAAATTATGAAGAAAAGAAAAAGATGGATCAAACTGAACTTATTCTGGTTCATATTAGATTGCATATTTACAAAAGCCAAAGTAAAAATTGAACTGGAATTATACGAGTTCGAGCCTAATAAGTACGAAGAGTTCGGAATGAAAGGGAATAAAGGACAATATAAAATACACTTGTCTTCTATTTAAACTTGCACTACCATTCACACTCTTTTCCTTTCCTTTCCTTCAGGTTCCACTTCTAAGCACATAAGTTAATATAGCGCTCAATAAACATTATAGTTTAGACTTCTTATTGAAACAACTTTGAATATATTAGTTATGGTTTAGTGAAGATATATGTAACATTATGCATTTATTTGGTTGATATAAATACGGGGTGCCAGTAAGTTTTTGTATTATTTTAAATTCCGTAAAAATGATTGCGCGCAGATAATTTTACTTGCAACTTCCTTAGAAATGCAATGTACCCAAGTTTAACATAATCTAATCTAGGGTCAAAAGAAGTCACCCAGTTATAATGAACAAAAGGCCCAACCTTTCACTTTGGAGGCGTTTGCTAAATTTTACCACAAGTGGTATCTCCACTCTAGTTGGGCACAATTATACCTTTCATGAATGTGCCCATTTTCATATGTTTACTATAAACTACTAGTTATATTTCGTACTTTCGATCTAAGATGTGTAGTGGGTGTTTGACTCGAGAGCTTCATGCTTTGACCTTGGAATTGATATCTTTGAGATGCATATATTATGAGCATAATTAGCTAGCTTTACTCAAAAGCTACATTTGGTCCCATCAATGATTTCTGTGTTAGTTTCTCTCTGCCGAATTCATCTAAGATCATCATATCCTACCTATGCATTTTAAAAAGAGCCAAAAGAACTTAAAAAGAAAGGGAGTTAACAAGGGAAGTTTGTTTTCGTAGCAATATAAATACATGTACCTTCCAATCACTAGTACTTTCTTTCTTCTTGTGATGTCTTTATCAGATAAAAACAAGGAAACAAAATAAAGGAACTTAGAAAACAAGTTGAGATAGGGCCATGAGAAGAGCAGCATGTTTTTGTGCAATCATAATGGCTTTCAATTTGATTTGGTCATTCCCAAACCAAGCAAAGTTCCAAAGAAAGCAAATTATATTGGTGAAACTCATAACGTCAACATATATTGAGAGATGATGGAGATGCCTTTGCTCACAAGAAACTAACTTGTTTAAAAAGTAAACACCTACACATGCAAACTCCCACAAACACCAAACAAAACTGAGGGTGGGTGGGTTGTGTTTTGGGGGTGGGGGTGGGGTTGTTTGTTTCTTGATCTCTTTTTTTTTATGTCAACATGTGCAGTTGTTTGTAAATGCAGTCTTGTGTTGTATGGGTGAGATGATTAGAAATGCTCAGTGCTTACGAGCTAATTAAGCAATGAAATGATTTTATTATACTTCGAAAGTGGGTTTATGTCTTAATCTAATGAACTTCCTCTGGGATTTATGAATTGCTACACGTGGTGAGGAGGACACAACTTTTGATTATGCTGATATTTAGAATTATTTTCTCTATTAAGACAAAGAAACCAACATGCCGTGCCTCATTCTTTGGGTTTAATTTGTTTGGATTTATCTACTTAAATCAGTGTTGAGATCGCTACACAATATATTGGATATTGCTCCTTTAGTCCCTGTTTCCGTATTCAATTTGGCATCTCACAAGTTGGGACCAATTTTAAGTTTAAATGAGCGTTTACTTCAATTATGAGGGTATTTCAAATTGTTCTCAAGCTATAAGGAGGTAACGTAAATATAGAAAACCACATGAGTAAAATGCATTAAGTATTTACTCCTATAGTCCTGTAGATAATGCAATCTTTTGATATAATTTAAAGGCTTAAAAAAATTTCGTTTAAATGGATTTTCTCAGTAAAACTTTTGACTAATATGAATGAAATGGCCCCGTGAATTTGCTTTATAACTTCGGCAGATCTAAAGTCAAAGAATAGAAAGGGGAAAAGAAGCAAATAGAAAGAAGCAGAGACATGACATTCTTTTTCTTCACAAGTTTAGGCTTTAATGTTTGCTTAACACATAACAGCAACGCTCATCACGTTTTAACAGTAATTAAGACCTTAAAAAGCACTTTGAATTCCAATGCTAAAAAGAGTAATTACTCTTTAAGAATCCTTAAAAGTAACCTTTGAATGTCATGGTTATAAGTTTCCCATTTCACATTCAATAAAGCACTTTAATTTTGGCAATTCACGGATTGAACCCCCTCGTTAATTAAAAAAGTAAAAGAGAAGTCGTTTCTTAATGTAAATTGGTAAAAAGTAGAAACTTTACTTTTTAGAATTATCTTCAAACAAATAGCAGAGCGAAATTAGAGTATTGTATATATCATTTACTTTGCTACTCTTTTCTGTCATAATTTGTACTACAAGCTTCTTTTTGGATTTTATAAATATTACTACTAACTATTCCTTATAATGTTTGCAATTTTAGAAATTAGGTTCGTTTAATTAATTGAACTTTATGTGAAGCTTTACTAAATTTTTACTTCTTAGAATTTGATACAATTAAATGGTGTCAAATAAAGTAGGATGAGGAGAGTACCATTTTCTGTAGGCAATTAGTCGCCACTTCCTTTAATCCACTTTTCTACTATTGAGATTTTCATCTTTGTTAATAACATTAAAACTAATTACTTTTCTTACTCTTCTTTCGTCTTTGTCTACCTTTCAACTTCTATAACCTTCGTTCACACTCCACAAAAGTCTATTTTCATACAAAATCACTTTCTCGTGTGTTTTCTCTGGAAAATACTTTTCTTGCCTAAGGATATAATCAATTTACACTTTAAAAATGATACGTAAAATGATGATAAATCGGTCATTCGTTATTTCAAAATAATTACGACATTAATCTCTACGCTAAAATTTTGTTAACATCTTCAGAAAAAAGGGGGAAATCAATCTAGCACTATGTTGTAAATTAAAATTTCAATGTTCTTTGATCCATTATTAATCCATTCAAAATTTGCATCACATCCTTGGAGATGTGACTCTTCTCTGAACTCTACATGAACGTGGGATACGTACCGGGCTAGCCTTTTTTAAAGTAAAAAACGAATATTTCGGATATCAAAAATTAACTTAAACTCTTACTTTGTGTCTGTTTTTTTTTCCAAACGACACAATAATCAATATATGTAAAATAGGCTCAATTAGTGTGAATGGAACATTCATTTTGACAAATTGACACAGTTACCTAGTAATACAAGTTTAACATCTCACCTAATTTGATGTTTCAAAGATATTTGAAACTGTACAATCAATAATTCATGATTGTTAGTATATATATGTCTTTTTGTTTGTTTTTTCATTTGTCAAGTCTTAGAGATAGTTTTAGAATGTAAGGAATCAAAATAAATATGGATCCACATCACGTGTGTGTGAAAGAAGGGGCGGACGGGAATGCTTACATAAAAATGATATAATGCTTACGTAAGCAACCACCATTTAATTCCGAAAAAAAAGGAAAACAGAAGAAAAAAGAAATAGAAATTAGAATATTGTTCCTTAACTTGGTGACACAAGACAACTGCCAAATAACAATCATAGCACACAAAAGCTAAAAAGGCTACTCAATACTTAGCAGCAGTAGCAGTAGTATCAAAACTCAAAAGGAAAGAAACAAGAAAGAAAGATTTCAAACCTTTTAAATTTAGTACCGTTAATATATGCTACATGTATTATTGATTTGTTTTGCCATATAAATGAGTGTGATAAGGATATGAATATTCAATGCGAGTGCTTCTCCTTAAAAATTATTTACATTGGAAGCGAATACTCGATATTAAATGAAATCTTAGCACTAATTAAGGCAAGAGTTTGAAACTATGATTAGATGAAAAATGAAAATTATGGAGTTAGCTATGTAGACGTATTCGGCCGTTTCATTGTTGGTTTTGGGTTTTTTCCCTTGTTATCGTTGGTGTCGACATGGTAATAATTTTCAAATTTCTTTTACGTCAAATACTAAACATAAAATAAGGGGAAAATTTCATATCGATAATGCATATTGATTTTGAATTGTCACACTGTTTTTCATTTACTATGAACGTAGCAAATATAAATTGTTAAGTGCTATAAACTAAAATAGAAGATTAAAATAAAGCCGAGGTTAATTAGATCCTAGCTTATTGGATCTAATTAATCGAGTGGATTACAATTAAGAAATAGCTAATTAATGAGGCAAACTAATCTCATCAAGATCATCTAGTGATAGGAAAACTTCATCCAAACATGAAAGCTCTGTGCCATCATCGTCGTCATTATCACAGTTGCGTTCGTGTACTCGACAAATTACCCATTTACTATAGTCCTGAAAATATAAAAGAAAACCAACATACTAAGAAAACATGATCTCAAACAGAAGAAATAAAAAAGAGAGAGCATGTTCTGTTCCATTCTTACAATTTTGGAGCGGCTTCTTCTTCTAGAAGATGAACGACTAGTTCCAGAAGAAGAATTAGAAGAATCAGAAAGACTAAATTCTTGCATTACCCAATTGGTTTTGACACCTTCAGGTTGCTCTCCAATGTAAAAAGCATAGTATTTTTTCATGCCGACTTTATTTTCACTGGAACTTGAGAATATTGGTTCGTCAAGTCCTAATGATTTCCAGTATCCATTTCCAGTGATTCTACTCTGTGTTCTCCGACTATAGAAATACCATTTGTTGCCTTCTGCCATTGCTTTTCCTGTCCAATACATATCATGCAAAAAAACAAATGAGAGTATGCCTTTTTCCAACATTTTAAGCTTTTAGACGTGGAATTTAAGTCTTTCATCACTCATCCTCAATATGAATTTCGACATGATTAGCCCACAAAAACAAGAACCATGCCTACGATATAAGGAAGATATAATTAAATAAATAAAAGTGTATTCATATATGGTAGCTAGCACGCACTAAACATGAGTTAGGAGAAGTGAAAGTAGAGAAATAAAAAACATACCATCCAAGTCCCAAGGATCATAAGGGTAAAGATCAAGATCAGGAATGACATCAGGATGGCAAGGTAAAAGAGCAGCCTTGCGATGGAGAAAATGGACAACTAGTTCTTCATCTGTTGGGTAGAATCGAAATCCAGGTGGTAGGTTCACATTATTATCCCCCATAATATATCAATGTTATATAAAAGCTGATGGAGGAGGAAGAATACAACAGGTATATATAGTGATGGAAAATTAATGCAGGAGATTAGTAGAGAAGGAGAGGACAAAGTAATGGTGTAAAAGATTTAGAGGAAGGTTATTTATAGAGAAAGAAATGAAGGAGAGAGATAGAGAGAGAATTGACGTGAGAAAGAAGGTAGATCATCAACACCACCACCAACATACTTTCACTTCCCAATTCTGTGTGTGTTTTGCTTCAAAGAAGGTTTTGCTATGCTTTTTCATTTGATGAGATATTTAAAGGATAAATAGTCGATTTGGCTGGCGGCTCTCTGCTCCAAGGCGGCGGGGTGGCCACCTATTTATGGGTCGAAATCCAATACTCCCATGTGACGCGAGACCATTGGGACCTCCTCCTATTGGACGGAACTCGAGTGAATTACATATATATATATATATATATATATATATATATATATATATATATATATATATATATATATATATATATATTATTAGTTTAGCTTTAAAAGTATTTCTCAAAGATCACCATAAAAATTATCCGTAGAAAATGATATTTATGACCTAAAAATAGATAAAGTTACGTGTTAAAACATATTGATAGCGTAAAAGTTTTTTTCAATACAGTGTATATATGTATATATTAGTTAATTACACAAGTTATCACTCTGTAAATAATGTATGTTAATCCTTGGGCTAGGCCTATGGTAGGACATAGCTTCATAAACAAGGTGACTGTACTTGCAAGAGATCTGTACATATTATGGCGCGGCTTACCATTTGAGGATCTAAATTAAATTTATTTGATTATATCACTATATATATTGAATATTCATTCGGAAAGGTGAAATTTTTTATAAGCTCTGTCTTGTTGATCAATCTCCTTTAAAACAATATAATATGTTACAACTTGAGTTTGACTTGCAGATGCAACTTGTTGAGTTCATAGTTCTTTTAGGTACCCTTTGGGTTGCCAATGGAACAGTGATGGTTGATTAAGATTAGAGTTTCCTACACATCCATCCCTTTCTTCCTTTCTTGTGCTCATCTTCGTTGTTCATTTGTGGTTATAATTAGATCGCATATACTCCTTCTTTCTATGAGTCAAATGGTTGATGTTGAACAAAGTCTATATGTTATGAGCATACAAAAGTACAGCACCGGAAATTTAACTTTCCCAATGAGTTATGTTTTTTTTTTAGAGATTAACGATATATATACTCTATTACCTATATATGACAGTACTTTTTCCAAGATAGATCTTATTAACGGGTAGGTGAGATTATGGTTAGTATTAAACATGAATATTTAGTGTTTATTGACAAGTAGCTAGCTAAACCAAAATGATGAGTTCATGGATCAGAACAAAAGTTGGGGTCATATTTGATGGTTGAATCAAGCCTTACAAGGTGCAAGTACTAATAATTTTACTATGGGCAAAATGGGATGTTGTCTTTTTTATTTTTTATTTTTTTGGTCCCTATAATAGTTGTACCTATTAGTAAACTTATTGGAAATGTGGGGTCATCATCACACTTCATGCTTATATCATCCTCCTCATTCCATCCACGTGTCCATAAAACCCAACAGTTATCGTAATTAATCTCTTGAAATAATTGAGTTCTTAGTTCTATCTCCTCCTTTTAGGAGAAAAACAATAAAATTGTTACTCAAGGTGCCTATGGATCATCAAGTTACAAAAAGTACTGGCCGGTGTTACTATTATCTTGGTCCCAGTAATCCCTGATATATAGTCATTTATCTCAATGTTTTCTCTTTTTACATTTCAGCCATTCATTTTAGATAATCATGATTTTTATAGGATAAGTAATTCCATTAGTTGCCAAGATTTATAAGTTCACCAACCATAATCTATATCTCGCAAATCCCCAATAAGAATTAGTAAGTCTTTTCACGTCCAACTTGTATGATGGCAGGAGTTTTAATTTTCTTCTCTGATTATTGCTAATAGTGATCAATAATTAATTAATGTATAAGACTAATTGCAGTTCATGGCCTTATCCAGTTAACCTTTCTTGTAAGATTGCACAAAATTTAGTGCCAAGAATCTTCTCTGTGGCAATGCCACAATTGGTTCTGTGTATGCCACTATTATTGGCTTCTTCTGATGGACAAGTTTGTGCATTCAAGAATATGTCCATATCGTCACGCAGAGACAAATCCAGAATTTAAATTTAAAATGGATTCAACATTTAAGATTTTTATTATTGAACTTATTTTACTATTAAAATTATGGGTTTAAATTTAATATTTATTGAGATTTTAGTAGGTTTTGCATATATATATATATACTTCATATCAAAAGTTATAGGTTTAAATGAATCCGTAACAATAAAGCTACATAAGCCACTGTATCCACGGGCATATATAGATCAGCAGCTGACCATTTTGGTGTTACGAATATATTTATATGATGACAGTAATAATGAGAAAAAGACTAGGAAGTTGAAACAAGACAGTGACCTTGAAGCATTAGCAGAGCCTCTTTTTTCACTTGAAAATTACTGGCCTGGTGGAATATTGAATTTTAAGGCCATAACGTACACCTTACAAAATGCCCTTTCGTTTTGGTCATGGTCTTTGGTATAAATCCTATGCAGGAAAGCTCAATTCTCCTGCCTACATTTTCTTGAAAATGAAATATATATAAGGCGGGTCTCTTTCACCACTTTGGGACGCAATTGCTTAGACCACTTTATTTGATTATGTTATTGCTGTTTGTTATCTGTTAAAATACAAATTAAACTATAACCTCATTAATTAGCTACCACTTTGATGTTATTGCCGTTTGTTAATGCAAAATTAACTATAAGCTCATTAGATATATGATATATTTTTAGACTACGCTATCGCTTTAAAATAATACAAGGAGTAACTTCTATACACTTATAATAAAATATATTTACACAATCAGATAAATTAAAAAGTAATTTTAATGTAAGTTTTCATACTAAGCATGAGTTGGTAACCAGCAAAGAATGTAAGTGGCCTAGTTAGGAGTCCGAAAAATTACTTGAGCATGTAAATTTTTACACATTAAACAGATAGTACTTGATTTCAACAAACATCAAAATCCACTAAATATATTTATGTTGTGTACCATTAGATGTAGTTGCTCTTTACACATCATGAAAAAATATTTTCAGGAATGACCAAATTCTTTACACTAAATGAACTCTCTTTTTTTTTTTTTTTTGGAAAGAATGTAAGGAATCTCGTGAAACTACAAATTAAGGGTTGAGTTGAAAGCTCACCTACCAAAGAGATTTAGTACAAGTAAAACAAATAAGACCAGCCAGCATGCATCATTTTGAATCAAACAGCTTTATTACACCTAATGTAACCATAATGTCAAGTACGTTAGTACAAAACAAATAATTCATGTTATAATTATTAAAGTCACCTAAATTTTTTACAAAGACAATAGAGTTTGTTACTTTTAGTTTATGCCTCTCTTTTCAAGTAGCACCACAATTATGGATAGCTATAGTGTATGGCCGCTCTAATCGTGTTTAGATAAATGCTTTATATACATTTTTTTTAAATTCAGGAAACAATTCTCAAAAAAAAAAAATCTAGAAAAGATGGAGAAGCGAAATAATCAACCTATTCATATTGCTTACACAAAAGACCTTGTCCTAATCTTTATAGAAGACATAGGACAATTATTTTCATAAGAAGTGACATCAATTCGTGCCAAGAATCCATCATTAGAAAGATTAATGAAAAGTGAACCAATGGTGCCACTCAAGAGTCATTCATTCTTATATTTGTGTGTTAAAAAGAGAGCCGTAATAGAGTTGAAGTAACTGAATCTCTAGTTGTGAAGTGTGAACAAGTGATGACTACATTGTTGTGTCATTTCTTTTCTTTTTTCCTTTTTTTTTCTTCCTTTAATGTGGATTTGTGGAGGGCCACTTTTTCCAGTGTTAGTGGCAAGAAACAAGCTCATCTTTATCCTCTTTCCCCCTCTCCCTCCACCAAAGTTCATAATTTAATGTCCTTTGCTTTTTGCCTAACTATATTGTCATGACTTGCATTCTTAAGATGACGAGTACTAATGGAGTTTGGATAGGAATAAAACAAAAGGAAAAAACTGTGCAAGTCCAATAATAGAAACAATAGGATTAGGCTTGTTAACGAGAGTGAGAATTGAACGGTTGGAGAGGAATTTGACATGACTAGATATGAGCCACGTGGAGGCCCAAATGTATCCTACTTTTAGTTTGTGGGGAAAAAGTTCTCTCATCCAAGTCAATGAATATATAACATATATGTGTGCATGACATTGTTATGCATATTCTTACATATTAATATAATTTAGTGTAAATATTGATGGGACAAATTCTAAAAAGAAATAGGGAAAAAGAGAACTCAAAAGGCCCATAAGTATCAACATAAAGATAAAGACCAACTTAATACCTTAATACATTCCTACTTTGCTTGTATGAGAATCTCACAAGTAGGGGTGTGTGTTCAGGCAGTTCAGATTGGATATAAAAATTTCGGTATGGATTTTCAGTTTTTAGATTGAAAAAATTACAATCTAAATCCAATCCAAATAAGATTGGATTGGATCGAATTTTTTAAATTCAATTTTGGATTAATCGGATTGGATATTTTGAATTTTCAAGCTGATAAGTTGAGATTCTTCATTCTTCGTACAACAAGGAACACCCAAGTAAAGTATTCATGTCCAACCGCCCGAATAGTTCCTCATTCCACTGCAATCATCCAAGTAAAGCATTTATGCTAGCAATAAAATCATTATTAAGGAAATGCAACATATGCATTACTAAACTTCAACCTTCAGTATTCACAAACACAAAAAAATAAAACCTGGCGTGGGCAAGAATGAAAAGAACCATATATATTAGATTTAGTAGGGTATCGATATTGAACTTAGTAATTAGTATTGAATATGTGAGCTAATATTTAATGTGTGGATATTAAATTTATTAGTATTCGGTACATGAAAAATAGGCGTCTAATAGATAGGGCTAAATATAAAGTATAAAAATTTCAATTTTCGAACATTCAAAAGTCCGAAATCCCAAATCCGAAATCCAATCCAAAATTCAAAATTTTAAAAAATCAAATCCAAAAAGTTCGGATTTCGAGTGCCGTTCGATAAGTAAAGAAAGACATGTTAAGCTTCTGTTTTCCCAGGAGACTTGTGGGATAAGAGAGGAAGGAAGTATTTGTTCTGAAAATTTGTATGCCTTTTTTATGACAAGTTAAGATAATTTTGGTTTATTTTATACTATAGGAAGAAGGTCCAAAGTTGTCCCCCTACTATTGATTATTATTTACATTTAATCCCGTTATACTTTTCGTCTATTCGAGTCCCTACCGTTAACAATCTCTTTTAAATTACCCCTAACCCTAACGACTGTCCACTGTGGCAGCTGACCCCTCCAACTTTTTGTCCATCTCAGCTGCCACATCAGATGACCCCACCAAATTAAAATCCTCTCCACAAACTTGACCCTAATAATACTAACCCGATTCTACCTGGAATTCCCCATGCTTATTTAGGCTCAATTGTTGAAAAATTAGGGTTCATATCTTTCACAAATTGCTCTCTCAAAAATGTTGCAAGATAGCTGTTCATCCCAGATCAGGTGTCGATGTAGAATTATTGCTAACCACTTGACTTCAACGATTGCATTTAACCCCGGAAGGAGATTCTATAAATGTTCGAAGTGTAAGGTATGTGTAATTCTAATTTTGTCACAAAAGTTAATTTTTTCTCAGTTTGTTTTGATTTTTGGTTACTTAAAGCTTTTCTGTTCTTCTTTGCTTTGTCTTCCACAGATTAGTTCTTGTGGTTATTTTGAATGGAAAGATAAAATATTTAATAATAGTGATTTGGTTACAACGTAGTCTTTGGAAGCCGTTAAAATTGAAAGGAATAAATTGAAAGAAAAATTAATTGCCATGGAGACTCTACACCGAGCTGAATCTTCCAAAGTCAGAAAATTAAAGAATAAATTGTTAAACACGAGCATGTTGCTTATGATTTCATGGGCATTGTTTGTTGGATTTGTTGCAGCGTCGATGTTAAAGTGACCTTCAGTAGAATCATATTTGATGTGTATTGTTATAATATTTTTTTAATGAGTATGTATGTGTAATATTTTTAGTGAATTCTGGTTTGATTATTTAGGTTAATCCTAGGTTTAGATTCTGCATATATAATGTTAGTGTTAGGACTAATGATGTAATTTTGGTGTTATGTAACCTATTTTGTGTTCAAGGTATCTTTATTAGTTTTTTTGGTTGTGAGTGTTAGATAGATGTTAATGCAAAATCTGTCCATATATGGTAAAGCAGAAAACTAGACAGACAATGAAAATGAATGTTAGCTACAACTTAAACTGAAAAACTGTCTAGATATGGTAAATCAGACATTCACAAACATAAATCAAACATTTTTAAATTGGACAACATATAACCTTAAGAATATGTAGAATTCACAGAAGTAAATGGATAGTATATAAATACATAACTGAAAGCTGCTTACTTCACAAATAGTCACCAACAATCATAATGTACCAACTACCAACTGTCAAAGTACATTAATAAAGACGGGGATGTCACATTATCACCCCTAAAAAATTATCACCACCAAGTGATAACATGGCATCCAAGTTTACTGTCATAGCAACAAGTCTACAGAATAATTACACAACCAAAAGATTAAGTTTACTGTCATAACAGCAGTAATTACATCACTTGTTCAAACACCAAAAATAGACATCCTAAATAAAAGTCCACTAACTGTCACATTATCATTCAAATCCCATCAGAGTTTAACTCCTTGCTATTACCCCTTCTTGCTTGCAACTTTGCTAGTCTTTGTCTATTAAGCTGATTACCAGTTATAGCAGATTTACCCTACCAAGTTAGTTTTTTTGCTAAGTATAGAAGTTTTGATGGCTCACTCACACCACTAGCATCACTAACAAACCCAATTTCCCTTGTTCCAACTGTTGTACTTTGTTGTTGCCTCAGTTGGAGTCTTGTATTTGCCTCTGATATACTTCTTGGCCTTACAATTATGTTAGGTTCATCATCAAAGTTAGGATAGTCGAAATCACGAAAAGCACTACTGCTTGCTTCATGCCTTGGCACTAAAGGGGTTGGTATAAACTTGAAGTTGCTGGATTGGCTTGTCTGGCTTGGCTGGGCTGCAAATAATGGTATTTCATCTTTATTTGGCATATTTTCAGCAGTTGGGGATCTGGGTTGATCATCATCAGTGGCTTCATCCAGTAAAGTTCTTTGCCTTTTTTTTCGTGCCTTCCTTTTGATTTTCTTCTATTGGATTGCTTTCCTTTCGAATGCTATTAGTAAGACAGAATGTTATTGTTAGATGATGAAAGAAAAAATATTAAATTGGAAATAGTAATGTAAAGCAATTGGTTACCTTGTCACATCCCCTTGCATTGTGTATAGGTTCACCACAAGTGCTTGTCACGACCCGAAATTTACACCTTCGGATCGTGATGGCGCCTAACATTTCACTTGCTAGGCAAACCAATATTAGAATAATATTAACTAGTTTTTAAACAATCTTTAAATTATTAATAATCAAGAAACAAACGCAGAAGCAAAGTTTAAAATATGGTAAAATAATTCATAAAAACGACGGTGTCTAAATACCATCCTAGAATTGGTGTCACAAGTGTACGAGCTTCTAGAATAAATACAAATAAAGGTCTGAATAAAATATAGCTGTCTGGAAATAAACACACAGCTAAAGTAAAATAGATAGGGACTTCAGAACTGCGGACGCCATACAATTATACCTCAAGTCTCCTCTGGTAGCTGAAATCCGAACAAGTCTATGGTACGCCGCTGGGACTAACTCCAAAATCTGCACAAGAAATGCAGAGTGTAGTATTAGTACAAACGACCCCATGCTGAGCCTAACCTCGATGAAGTAGTGACGAGGCTAAGTCGGTTCACTTACATTAACATGTACGCAATATTAATAACAACAACAAATAATAGAAATAAATCAGGTAACTCATTTATAATAATTGAAGCCAACTCAACAGTCATAACTAATTATCATTTCCATCAATTCTGTTGTAGCATGCAACCCGCTCTCACAATATATTCACATTTAATTCTGTTGCAGTGTGCAACCCGATCTCACAATATATTCACATTCGGTTCTATTATAATAATTAATTTATGATTAAAAATAATTTATGATTTTTCAAGTAAGCAGGCAAACAATTAATTTGATGACGTATAGATACTCGTCACCTCGCCTATATGTCGTTCACATGCATTTCACATAACAAATAATTTAAGGATTCTATTCTCTCAAGTCAAGGTTAACCCCGACACTTACATCACTTTGCGAATTCCAATCAAATATTCAACCACAACTTTTTCTTTTAAATTTACCTCCGAAAGCTTCAAATCTATTCATAAACAATTCTAAAATTCATTAAAATATTCGGTAGTAGTACCTACGTCTCAAATCCTGAAAAAATTCACATAATACGAATACCCGTTCCGATACGAGTTCAACCATATAAAATTTGTCCAATTCCGATATCAAATGGACCTTCAAATCTTAATTTTTTGGTTTTGGAAGATTTTATAAAAATCTGATTTTTCTTCTAAAATTTCACGGATTCATGATAAAAATGAGTATGAAATCATGAAATATAAACAATATAGGATAAGGAACACTTACCCCAATGTTTTTCCGTAAAAATCGCCCAAACATCCCCTTACCCGAGCTCAAAAATGGGAAAGAGTTGAAAATGGGTCGAAACCCCATTTTCAGAACTTAAGTTCTATTTCTGGGATTTTTACCCTTCGCGAACGCGGTCAATGCCTCGCGTTCGCGAAGCACAATTATGTGCTGTCAAATTTTACTCTTCACGAACGTGAGGGCTACCTCACGAACGCGGTGCATGCCTGGCTTGGCCTTCGCGAACGCGAAAACTAAATTTTTCTGGCCAGTCTCTTTCCCTTCGCGAACGCGAGGCTTCTATCGCGAAGGCGAAGCTTTGAACCTCAAGCCTTCGCGAACGCAGTCACTATGTCGTGAACGCGAAGCAAAAAATGTGACAGCCCAATTTCCTCTTCGCGTTAGCGAGAGTACCTTCACGAACGCGAAGAAGAACACACCAGAAGCCTGAAGTCTGGAGAAAACCAGATTTCCTAAGTCTGAAATCATCCCGTAACCTATCCGAAACTCACTCGAACCCTCGGGGCTCCAAACCAAACATGCACACAAGTTCTAAAATATCATACAAACTTGATCGCACGATCAAATTGCCAAAATAATACCTAGAACTACGAATCGGACACCAAATCAAAGGAAGGTTTCAAGAAAACTTTCAAACTTATATTTTTACAACCGGACGTCCGAATCATGTCAAATCCACTCCGATTCTCACTAAATTCATCAGACAAGTCATAAATATTATAGTGGACCTATACCGGGCTCCGGAACCAAAATACGGACCCGAGGTCAATTAATCCAACATCAGTAACTTCTTAAAAATCATTAAGCTTTCAAGCTTTTAATTTTTCATCAAAATTCCATAACTCGGGCTAGGGACCTCGGAATTCGATTCCGGGCATATCCCCAAGTCCCAAATCACGATACGGACTTACCAAAATTTTCAAAACATCGATCCGGGTCTATTTGCTCAAAATGTTGACCAAAGTCAACTTAGTTGAGTTTTAAAGCTCTATTTTCCATTTTAATCCATTTTTCAAAAAACTTTCCGAAAAATTATACGGACTGCGCACGCAAGTCGAGAAATGATGAATGGTGCTTTTCGAGGTCTTAGAATATAGAATTACTTATTAAATTTAATGATGACATTTTGGGTCATCACATTCTCCACCTCTAAAACAACCGTTCGTCCTCGAACGGAGTTAGGAAAAGTACCTGAGCTGGTGAATAAGTGTGGATATTTATTCCGTATGTCCGACTCGGACTCCCAGATAGATGCCTCTATTGACTGACCTCTCCATTACACCCGAACTGAAGGATAAATCTTTTGCCTAGACTGAGCTGTGCGAAGTCGATCCTGAATAATCTTGACCTTATCCAAGGCATCCTGTACCAAATCGGTACCCAACAACCGAGCCTCTCCCGGTTCAAATCAACCAACTGGCGATCGTCATCGCCTTCTGTATAATGCCTCATATGGAGCCATCTGAATGCTCGACTGGTAGCTATTATTATAAGCAAACTCCGCAAGTGACAAGAAATAATCCCAAGAACCTCCAAAGTCTATAACACAAGCACGGAGCATATCTTCCAATATTTGAATAGTGCGCTCTGACTGTCCGTCTGACTGTGGATGAAATGTTGTACTCAACTCAACCCGCGTGCCTAACTCACGCTGTACAACCCTCAAGAAGTGTGAGGTAAACTGCATACCTCGATCTGAAATAATAGACACGGGCACACCGTGAAGGTGGACAATCCCACGAATGTAAATTTCAGCTAACCTCTCTGAAGAATAGGTAACTGCCACTGGAATGAAATGGGCTGACTTGGTCAACCTATCCACAATGACCCAAACTGCGTCAAGTTTTCTCTGAGTCCGTGGGAGCCCAACAACAAAATCCATAGTGATACACTCCCACTTCCACTCAGGAATTTCTAACTTCTGAAGCAAACCACCAAGTCTCTGATGCTCGTACTTAACTTGCTGACAATTCAGACACCGAGCTACATATGCAACTATATCCTTTTTCATTCTCCTCCACCAATAATGTTGCCGTAAATCTTGATACATTTTGGCAGTACCTGGATGAATAGAATACCTGGAACTGTGTGCTTATTCAAGAATTAATTCACGAAGCCAATCCATATTAGGCATACAAATACGACCCTGCATTTGCAGAACCCCATCTTCCCCCACAACAACCTGTTTGGCATCACCGTGCCATACCGTGTCCTTAAGGACAAGTAAATGAGGATCATCGTACTGCCTCTCTCTGATGCGCTCATATATAGAAGACCGAGCGACTGTGCAAGCTAGAACCCGACTGGGTTCTGAAACATCTAACCTCAGGAACTGATTAGCCAAAGTCTGAACATCTGCGGCTAATGGCCTCTCACCAACCGGAATATACGCAAGACTGCCCATACTTATAGCCTTTCTACTCAAGGCATCGACCACCACATTGGCCTTTCCGGGGTGATACAAAATGGTGATATCATAGTCTTTCAACAATTCTATCTATTTTCTTTGCCTCAAATTAAGATCCTCTTGTTTGAAAAGATACTGGAGGCTACGATGATCAGTAAATACCTCACATGAGACACCGTAGAGGTAATGCCTCCAAATCTTCTGTGCATGACAATGGCTTCCAATTTTAAGTCATGAACAAGATAATTCTTCGCGTGAACTTTCAACTGTCGCGACGCATATGCAATTACCTTGCCATCTTGCATTAATACTACACCAAGCCTAATGTGAGATGCGTCACAATATGCCGTACACGATCCTGAACCTGTGGGTAATACCAACACTGGCGCCGTAGTCAAAGCGGTCTTGAGCTTCTGAAAGCTCAACTCACATTCGTCTGACCATCTGAATGGGACACCCTTCTGGGTTAGTCTGGTCAATGTGCTTGCTATAGATGAAAACCCTTCCACGAACCGACGGTAATAACCTGCCAAACCCAGGAAACCCCGGATCTCTGTAACTAAAGTAGGTCTAGGCCAATTCTGAACAGTCTCAATCTTCTTAGGATCCACCTTTATGCCTTCTGCCGATACAACATGCCCCAAAAATGCAACTGAGTCTAACCAAAACTCACATTTTGAAAACTTGGCATATAACTGATTATTCTTCAAGGTGTGAAGCACACTTCGAAGATGCTGCTCATGTTCCTCTCGACTACTGGAGTAAATCAAGATATCATCAATGAATACAACCACAAAAGAATCCAAATAAAGCTTGAACAACCGATTCATCAAATCCATAAATGCTGCTGGAGTATTTGTCAACCCAAGTGACATCAGTAGGAACTCGTAATGCCCATACCGAGTCCGAAAAGCTGTCTTAGGGACATCAAATGCCCTAATCTTCAACTGGTGGTAACCAGATCTCAAATCAATCTTCGAAAATACCTTGGCAACCTGAAGCTGATCAAATAAGTCATCATTTCTTGGCAGCAAATATTTGTTTTTGATAGTGGCCTTGTTCAACTGCCGATAGTCTATACACATCCGCATCGAGCCATCTTTCTTCTTTACAAATAATACTGGTGCACCCCAGGGTGAGACACTGGGTTTAATGAATCCCTGATCAAGCAAGTCTTGTAACTGCTCTTTCAATTCTTTCAACTTTGGCGGGGCCATACGGTATGGTGGAATAGAAATGGGCTGAGTGCCCGAAGCCAAAATAATACAGAAGTCAATATCTCTGTCGGGTGGCATCCCCGACAGATCTGCAGGAAATACTTCTGAAAATTCACGAACAACTGGTACTGAGTCCATAGAAGGGACATCCGCACTAGGATCGCGAATATAAGCCAAATAGGCTAGACACCTTGCCGAGCTTTCATATAAGAAATAACCCTGTTGGCAGAATAGCCAGGAGTTCCTTTCCACTCTAACCGGGGTAACCCTGGCATAGCTAGGGTCACTGTCTTGGCATGACAGTCCAATATAGCATGATAAGGAGATAACCAATCCATACCCAAGATGACATCAAAATCTACCATATCAAGAAGTAGAAGATCCACACTAGTTTCAAGATTACCAATAGTAACCACACACGAACGATAGACATGATCTACTACAACAAATCTCCCACCGGTGTAGATACACACACAGAATCACTTATAGAATCACAAAGCACAACCAAATACGAAGCAAAATAGGAGGACACATAGAAATAAGTAGATCCTGGATCAAATAGAACTGAAGCATCTCTATGGCAAACTGGAATAATACATGTGATCACAACATCAGATGACTCGGCCTCAGGCCTAGCTAGAAAAGCATAAAATCGGGGCTGGGCCCCACTACTCTGAACTGCGTCCCTGGGACAGCCTCTGACTGGCTGGCCTCCACCTCTAACGGTTTGACCTCCACCTCTAATGGCCTGACCTCCACCTCTAATAGCCTGACCTCCACCTCTAGTTTCCTGACCCCTACCTCTAGCTGGATGAGCAGGCGGTGAAGCAACCAGTGCCGGTGTGTTGGCACGAGAATCTTGCCGAGATCTGTTACTCGCTAATCTAGGGCAATACCTCTTGATGTGACCAATGTTCCCACACTCATAACACCCATCCTGATGCCGTGGCTGCTGAAGCTGAAGCTGACCCAGATGGGCCAGATAACCACTGTAGTAACTCTGGAGTGGTGGTTCACTAAATAGGAACTGGATGTGCACTGAATACTGGCTACCCAGAGTAAGGCATAATAGGACCGTGACATCCTGAAGCACCGGGAGATACATAAAGTGCTGAATGAAACAGTCTGGGAGGATGACCCCAACCAAAATTACCCCTGCCTCCAGACGAGGCACCACTGAAACCACCAAACTGACGAGGCCTCTTATCAGACCTCTGCCCTCTCTCCTGTGCAAGAACCATTTCTATCCTCCTGGCGACATTAGCAGCCGCCTGAAAAGAAATCTCACTTTCGGTTTCCTTGTCCATCTGAAGTCTGATAGAGTGAGTGAGTCCCTCAATAAACCTCCTCACTCTCTCTCCCTTCGTAGGTAGTAAAAGGAGAGCATGATGGGCCAAATCCACAAAACGGGACTCATACTGAGTAACAGTCATACTGCCCTGCTGTAGACGCTCAAATTGCTTGCGGAATTCCTCTCTCAGTATGATATGGAGGAACTTTTCCAGAAATAGCTGAGAGAACTACTCCAAGGTAAGTGTAGGTGATCCGACTGGTCGGGTCAATGTGTAATCTCTCTACCACCTCTTGGCAGAACCCGTCATCTAAAATACAGCAAAATCAACCCTATTGGTTTCAACTATACCTATGTTCCGCAGCACCTCATGGCAGCGTTCAAGATAATCCTGTGGGTCCTCAAAAGGTGTACCACTGAAGTGAACTGGAAAGAGCTTAGTAAACTTATCCAGTCTCAAAAAGGCCTCAAAGGACATGGCGGGCCTATCACCGATCTGTGCCGCAATAACTGGCTGAACTATCCCAACTGGCGGGGCTGCTGGAGCCTGATTCTGGGGAGCCATCTGCTCCAGAGCGGGAGTAGTGGGAGTTTGTGCTCCTCTCTCAGCCTGTGAGACGGCTGGTGCCACTGGAAATGTACCATTCTGGGCCATGCCCTCCATAAGACTTACCAAACGGACTAGAGCGTCCTAAAGTACTGGAGTGGCTATGAATTCTTCCGGGACCTGAACTGGTCTAACTGGTACATTCTGGACTGGGACCTTCTCCTGAAGGTCTACCTGAGGTTCTATAATAGGTGCAGCTGCACGAGCTCTGGACTGAGCTCTACCTCAGCCTCTAGCACGATCTCGGCCTCGACCTTTACCCCTGGCCATAGTTGCCACCGTGGGTTCTAGTCCTTGTCCATCGGTAGAGGTATTACGTGTTGTCACCATCTGTGAGAGAATAAGAGTAGAATGGTTCAATCATCGATAATAGAATAAAATTGCACGACAGAATAAGAAAGAAGTGATATTGTTCCTAAACTTCATAGCCTCTGAGAGATAAGTACATACGTCTCCGTATCGATCCTTCAGACTCTACTAAGCTTGCTCGTGACTCGTGAGACCTATGTAACCTAGTGCTCTGATACCAACTGTCACGACCCGAAATTTCCACCTTCGGACCGTGATGGCGCCTAATATTTCACTTGCTAGGCAAGCCAATGTTAGAATAATATTAACCAATTTTTAAACAATCTTTAAATTATTAATAATCAAGAAACAAATGCGGAAACAAAGTTTGAAATATGGTGAAATAATCCATAAAAATGACGGTGTCTAAATACCGTCCCAGAATTGGTGTTACAAGTGCACGAGCTTCTAGAATAAATACAAATAAAGGTCTGAATAAAATATAGCTGTCTGGAAATAAACACACAACTAAAGTAAAATAGATGGGGACTTCAGAACTGTGGACGCCATGCGGTTATACCTCAAGTCTCCTCTGGTAGCTGAAATCCGAGCAAGTTTATGGTACGCCGCTGGGACCAACTCCAAAATCTGCACAAGAAGTGCAGAGTGTAGTATCAGTACAACCGACCCCATGTACTGGTAAGTGCTGAGCCTAACCTCGACGAATTAGTGACGAGGCTAAGGCGGTTCACTTACATTAACCTGTACGCAATATTAATAACAACAACAAATAATAGAAATAAATCAGGTAACTCATTTATAATAATTGAAGCCAACTCAGAAGTCATAACCAATTATCATTTCCATCAATTCTGTTGCAGCATGCAACCCGCTCTCACAATATATTCACATTCAATTCTGTTGCAGCGTGCAACCCGCTCTCACAATATATTCATATTCGGTTCTGTTGCGGCGTGCAACCCGCTCCTCCAATATATTCATTTTAATCAAGTCTGTCATATATTTATTTCAATCAAGTATATATATAGACTTTTAAATAAGTCTGATGCGGCGTGCAATCCGATCCCCCAATATTGACTTTTTAATAAGTCTATTGCGGCGTGAAATCCGATCCCCCAATATTGACTTTTCAATAAGTCTGTTGCGGCGTGCAATCCGATCCTCCAATATTGACTTTTCAATAAGTCTGTTGCGACGTGCAACCCGATCCTCCGATATTAACTTTTAATAAGTCTGTTGCGATATGCAACCCGATCCTCCAATATTAAATTTTCATAACTCTGTTGCAACGTGCAACCCGATCCTCCAATATTAACTTTTAATAAGTCTGTTGCGGCGTGCAACCCGATCCTCCAATATATCCATTTCAATCAATTTTTATAGAAGAAATTTTCCCAATAAATGCAACAATTAATATAAAATTATAAGACAACAAGTATACAATAATTATGAAACAAACAATGACAAATAGCAAATTATTATAGAAATCAGGGAGAAAATAGACAGTTTAATATTTAATATGCTAAATGTCAAATAACAATTAAATCACATAATTCAAATAGCATGTAACCATTAATGCAGGAATTCAAGAATTAATATTTGACAAAGAATAAGAGAGAAATAATTATTATAATAATTAATTTATGATTAAAAATAATTTATGATTTTTCAAGTAAGCAGACAAACAATTAATTTGATGACGTATAGATACTCGTCACCTCGCCTATACATCGTTCACATGCATTTCACATAACAAATAATTTAAGGGTTCTATTCCCTCAAGTCAAAGTTAACCCCGACACTTACCTCGCTTTGCGAATTCCAATCAATTATTCAACCACAACTTTTTCTTTTAAATTTGCCTACGAAAGCTTCAAATCTATTCACAAACAATTCTATATATTCAATACTAATCATAGGAATTAATTCCATATGAATTTATAAATTTTTCGGATAAAATCCGAAATTCATTAAAATATTCGGTAGTGGGACCCACGTCTCAAATCCCGAAAAAACTAGCGAAATACAAACACCCGTTCCGATACGAGTTCAACCATATAAAATTTGTCCAATTCCGATTAAATGGACCTTCAAATCTTAATTTTTCGTTTTTGAAAGATTTTATAAAAATCTAATTTTTCTACCACAATTTCGTGGATTCATGATAAAAATGAGTATGAAATCATGAAATATAATCAATATAGGATAAGAAACACTTACCCCAATGTTTTCTCGTGAAAATCGCCCAAAAATCCCCTTACCCGAGCTCAAAAATGGGAAAGAGTTGAAAATGGGTCGAAACCCCATTTCCAGAACTTACGTTCTGTTTATGGGATTTTTACCCTTCGCGAACGCGGTCAGTGCCTCGCGTTCGCGAAGCACAATTATGTGCTGTCAAATTTTACTCTTCGCAAATGTGAGGGCTACCTCGCGAATACGGTGCATGCCTGGCTTGGCCTTCACGAACGCGAGATGCCCTTCGCGAACGCGAAGGCTAATTTTTCCTGGCCAGTCTCTTTCCCTTCGCGAATGCGAGGCTTCTATCGCGAAGGCGAAGCTTTGAACCTCAAGCCTTCACGAACATGGTCACTATGTCGCGAACGCGAAGCACAAAATGTGCCAGCCCAATTTGCTCTTCGCGTTCGCGAGAGTACCTTCGTGAACGCGAAGAAGAACACACCAGAAGCCTGAATTCTGCAGAAAACCATATTTCCTAAGTCCGAAATCATCCTGTAACCTATCTGAAACTCATCCGAGCCTTCGGGGCTCCAAACCAAACATGCACACAAGTTTTAAAATATCATACGAACTTGCTCGCGCAATCAAATCGCCAAAATAACACCTAGAACTACGAATCAGATACCAAATCAAAGGAAGTTTTCAAGAAAACTTTAAAACTTATATTTTTATAACCGGACGTCCGAATCACGTCAAATCCACTCCGATTCTCACCAATTTCGGCAGACAAGTCATAAATATTATAGTGGATATACCGGGCTCCGGAACCAAAATACGGATCCGAGGTCAATAAATCCAACATCAGTAACTTCTTAAAAATCATTAAGCTTTCAAGCTTTTAATTTTTCATCACAATTTCATAACTCGGACTAGGGACCTCGGAATTCGATTCCGGGCATACGCCCAAGTCCCAAATAACGATACGGACCTACCAGAATTTTCAAAACTTTGATCCAGGCCCGTTTGCTCAAAATGTTGACCAAAGTCAACTTAGTTGAGTTTTAAAGCTCTATTTCCTATTTTAATATATTTTTCACATAAAAACTTTTCGGAAAATTGTACGGACTGTGCACGTAAGTCGAGAAATAATAAATGATGCTTTTTGAGGTCTTAGAGCATGGAATTATTTATTAAATTTAAAGATGATATTTTGGGTCATCACAGTGCTACATGTCATTACCTTGCCTTTCCTTGATTGAGACCACTCCCATTATCTGTTAACTGCCTCATCTTGTTCTCTTAACCTTTGGCCTCCCAACCATCTTTACAAAAGGAGGTGGATCCATGTGTTGTGAGGGCCAAAATATTTCTCTACTCACTGGTTGTAACTTATGTGAATAAGTTAGGAGATAAGCTTCTTTGCTAAGGTACCAATTAATCTAGCTTAGAGGGTCAAGTTTCTTGTGTATTAAAGCACAGAGTGCATGCGTACATGGGATGCCACAAAGATCTCATGCCCTGCAAGTGCATTTCTTGGAAACCAGATTCACAATGTGTCTGTCATTGCTTTCACTCACCTCATAACCATGGCCGGCACTGCCATTTACATATCATTTTAATGCAATCCTCATGAATTGGTTGTACAACTCTATGGTCTTGGGATTGTATTCATTTGCCCATGTCCTCACCTCAGCTTCATGTTCATTAAGCATGTTTATGACCTTGATTTTGATATCCTCAAGCATCTTGATAATTGTCTTGTGTCTGGCTTCCAATAGTTATGAATTGAATGACTCGGTCAGGTTATTATCAACTGACTGGTTCTTACAAACGGTATCAAAGAAAACCATACTCTAACATTTGGGTGGATACTGTAACAACTCCTCAACAACTTACTTTACCATCATCATCAACCTGCCTCTATATGTCTTACACAGAACCTAAAGTGTGCCTCAGGGAGAACAATTTGGATTGACCTAATCAACCCCTGCAGAAAGATAAAACATTAGTAACTACATATTTAAAGTATTAATTGACAACAAAATAAGCTAGTAAATTGTTCATACCTTCTGCATATCTGATATAAAAGTGATGCCTTCACCCATCTTGAGGTTCAGTGACTTCTGTAGATGACTTATGAACCAGTTCCAAGTCAATTTTGTTTCTTTATCAACAATAGCCCAAGCCAATGGATAAAAATGATTGGCTGAGTCTTGAGCAACAGCTACCAAGAGCTGACCTTTAGATTTCCCGTTTAAAAATGTTCCATCTAGCCCAATAAAAGGTCTCAGTCCACTCTTAAACCTAGACTTCATTGCTTGAAAACATATATACATCCTTAAAAACCTTCTTTTCCCTTCAGATTTCAGCACGAGCATCTTTTGATAAGTTAATTATCACATCACTACTAGGATTACTAAACTTTAGTTCATTAGCAGGCACAAGATTATTATATTCATCTGAAAAATTGATGGTAGGCTAGAATCACGTGTTTTAGTCATAGTTTGCACTCTAATTACTGCATTTTAATTTTGTTTAAGCTTGAATTTAGTGTATTACACTTATTATGAGTTTTATGCCATGTGGGAAGTGATTACGAGTTAAAAAGATATCTGGGAGCTAAATTGAACAAGTTGGAGCTTTGAAGCCTAAGTAAAAACCCAAGGGATTAAACCAGGATCGTGTTCGGGGGTCGGGAGCCAAGTCTGGATGTAAAAATGCGAGGAAAACAAATCACTCTGTAAAAACTTCACTGCCGCGCCGCATGGGGCGGCGCGCCTGTGTAATTTTCTCAGAGTATTTTTTTCTGTTTCGGCTTGGATAAGGTAATTTTGCCTAGGCCCACCCCTACAGGATATAAATACATCAAAAAGACATTTTTGAAGGGATTTTTGACCTTGAAAGCTTTGGGAGAGCATTGGAGGCTACAAGACAAATGATTTCATCATCTTGCCATCAATTCAATACGGGAGTTTGGATTGTATCATTAGATTGATATATTCTCATTCTTTAATTATATTTGTGATGACTTCCTCCATGATTATGGAGTAGTTTCCTGTAGAGTTTTACGGATTTGGTGTGTTGATAAATATTTGTGGATTTTAACTCTAGTTCGTGCTTGAATTAGTTTATGGAGTTTTGAATTGTTGCAACTTTATTTATCAGTTTATTTAATCGAAAGAGGAATATCTTGGTGATTATCTTTGCATTATTTTGTTTGATTTAATTCTTTAATTCTCTTAAGTAATCGGAAGAGCTTGTTGAATTGTTGATCAAATCAAGTTAGGAGAATATTCGAGATACGTTTTCCTAATGACTAATCCATTAACGCGTGCTTGCATATTTCACAGTGCTTATATTAGTTTACCTCGTAGTGTTAAGATTTAATCGAGAGAGGGGTCTTGAATACACATTTGAATTAATCATCGAGTGAATTCGTGAGAATCATTAGAACAGTAGAGTGAAATAAACTAGAGTTAAAGTCTAAATAACTATCTTGCACCTATCCTGTCAACCCCTTATTCCTCACATTGATAAGAAACCAACTCTGCGAATCTCTAATTCCTTGATGTTAATTGTCAAGTACTTTATTTTAGTAGTTAAATGTAGTTCATAATCATTTAACTCAAGTGTTGATCCTCCTGAGTAGCAATTAAACTAGAAATTATTCGAACATTGTTTAAATCTAATCCTTGTGGAGACGATAATTTAACTATACTATCTTTGACTAGCGAGCATTAATTTAATATTGTGTTTTGCGCTCATCAAATTTTGGCGTCGTTGCCGGGGATTAAAAATTAATAGTGTTCAAAATAATTATTGGTGATAATTCAGGAATTAACTTTTTTTTTTGTTTAGTTAACTTGTCTTCAAGATTTCTTTTGTAGTACCTGACAAGTGCTAGGAAGAAAACTTGAACAATTATTCCTAGTATTGAACTCTAATTGCTGTTGAAGATGGAGTACAACCAGCCTAAGAAAACGGTTGAAGAGTTAGCAGCGGAATATTATCACAAGTCTGCTATTTGTTTTAAATGTAATGGAAATCATCTATGGATTGACTGTCAAGCAGCTAAGTATTCCTCCTATAGTTCGTCTTTTGAACAATCTCACTATATTTCTAGTCCGTACATGTATGAGGTTTCATAAGGGCATAATCTTAACTATGGATGGAACGATTACCCTTATTTTGACCGGAATAAAAGCGAAGTGAGACAACCACCTCAAGAGGAGAATGATAGTTTAGAAGAGCTTATGTATAAGTTCATGAATAGTGTTGAAGAAAGATTTATACAAAATCAAGAAGGACTTATACAAATTGTTGAAGCAATTGAGAACCTAACAATGCAAGTGAGTCAAATAATAAGTATACTCTTAGAAATCTTATCGCATTGTGACAGTGAATATGCAGAGGAGATACCTTGTGAGAATGAGCCTACCTGTAGCACCCCGGAAAGTTTTGAAGTGCTTAAGCTATATTGAGAAAGTTGATGTGTGCTAACTATATTGTTTTGTGTGCAGATAATAAGTGTACGAGGCATATTATAAGTGATGTGGGTCTAAGGATATCCCTAAGTCCAAGTCAAGTTGGAAATTACATGATAGACTAAAGTTCCAAATGAGTACGCACAAGACCTAACTTTGGATGAGTATATCTAGAAATATATAAGGAGTGATGTTGTCACGACCCAAAAATCCTTGAAAGGTCGTAATGGCGCCGGACATTACTGTCAGGCAAGCCAACACCAATACTAGTAAATTCTTATTTTAATAATTTTGAAATCGTAAATTTAATTTAATTTATCTGTAAAAGAGGAATTTACAGAATAAAATAACAATGTTTTACAAATTTCAATAATGAACATCCCATAATCATCCAAGAACCCGATGTCACAAGTGCATGAGCCTTTTCTAGAAATCTAAGATAAAATACAATAACTGTCCGGAATACAACTTGGACAGGAAAGAAAATACAATACTCTGAAGGAGACTCTGATGGCTGCAGTGCATCGTACAGAATGCAACTCACCTAAGTCCCCCGCCGTAATCGCGCCTCTGCGCCCACGAGGCCGCTAAACGTATGTGTACCTGCACAAAATGTGCAGCAAGTGTAGCATGAGTACGTAAATCAATGCCTACCCAGTAAGTATCCTGCCTAACCCCGAAGGAGTAGTGACGAGGGGGTCGACTTCGACACTTACTAGTGGTCCAATTATATCAGGTACAGTAAAGAAGTGAATGAATATGAGACAGAGTAAATATATGAAACAAACAAGTATAAAATACGTAGTACAATTTTTCCACTTTACAATTTACTCAAGCTCTCGACTAGCAAGTTCCCTCCGTAACCGGAGCATGCATATAGATATCATGGATTTCATCAAAGAGGTTGTCATGATCCAAATTAGGGAAAAACCCTCAGATACAATGGTTTTTGCCAAACGTTACGCACGATTCCATGAGGATAATATATATATAGGAAATGCCGAGGCGTACGGCCCGATCCAACATAAAAGTAAACTGTGCACTGCCGAGGGTCGAACGAGCGAACCATAGATGCATCTATTAACCTGCCTAGGCGAACGGCCCGCTCCCATAAGCGTATGGTACATAAATCCTGCCGAGACGAACGGCCCAATCCTATAAGAGTGGTAGAAGGAAATACCCTGCACCCCATTCCAAGCTTAATAAATTCTAAAACTTCAAACTTCTACATTCGATGTCGAAACCTATCAAATCACGTCCGATTGACCTCAAATTTTGCACACAAGTCATATTTTACATTACGGATCTACTCCAACTTCTGAAATCGGATTCCGACCCCGATATCAAAAAGTCCACTTCCGGTCAAACTTCCCAAAAACCTTCAAATTTCTAGCTTTCGCCAAACGTCTCCAAAATGACCCACGGACCTCCAAATCCACTTTCGGATGCGCTCCCAATACCGGAATCACCATACGGTGCTATTCTCAGACTCGAAATTCCAAACGGATATCGATAACATTGAAATGTACTTCAACCCAAATTTATAGAATTCTTCCAAAATGCTAACTTCCACAATAGGTGCTGAAACGTTCCCGGGGCATCCAAAGCCCGATTCGAACATACGCCCAAGTCCGAAATCATCATACGAACCTGTTGGAACCTTCAAATCCCGATTCCGATATCGTTTACTCTAAAATCTAATCTTAGTCAATTCTTTCAACTTAAGGCTTTCGAAATGAGAATTTTCTTTCCAAATCAACTCCGAACTTCCCGAAATTCAGCTCCGACCATACGCACAAGTCATAATACCTGAAGTGAAGCTGCTCATGGCCTCCAACTACCGAACAACGTGCTAGAGCTTTAAATGACCGGTCGTATCGTTACATTCTCTCCCACTTAAACATACGTTCGTCCTTGAACGTGCTAAGAACTTCACTGGAGTTGTACGAAATCACTGTTTAACACCTCGTGCACCTACCCGTGCTACCAGAACTCAGTTGAGCACATTAGCTCGATCAAATATGAAGATATTTTCCTTTATTTAGGCAAATAAGCCTTAGAGCCCAGTTCCAACATCCGGAATTCTCTGCCAGGCCTTCTTCCAACATACAAACACTGTATCAATCCCCACACGATGTACCAGAACACGACTGTTTACCTTTGCCGAATTCATACCCTGCACTGCAACATTCACATGACCATAATAACATTCTCTGATCATAATAGCCGACATTCCCCGAATCTGATGTTCACCATGCACCTCATGACATATATAAGTCTGGTTCCAACTCTTGCAATACCGCCACGACAGAGAAGATATGTAGAACTCATAGCCACCTACCGAATTACAATTTATGGAGTCTCTCCTCCCGACAATAACCATTACTTTACTATGGACTGGATAACAATATTTACTCTTTAATGTGCTTCTTATAAATTCGATCACACTGATCCCAGGTCCAATAATCTAGTCTCACCTAGTACAAGCTGCTGAGGCAATAAGCCACCTCAGACACTGGTAAAAGTCTCATATGATGCCACAACGTGCTAACAAACTACAAACTCAAATGTGATACATAAGGAAAACGAACTCTGGAAAGAACTACTCAACCCACGTAACTAATTTAAACAACCATAAGGATGTTATGAATCTTCCTTAGAAAATGAGAAGCAAAACAAACAATAATAGATAGGGGAACTGTACTCAGTAACACACTGTTGCAGAGTGCAACCCGATCCCGTGGTGGCGTGCTACCCGGTCCACACATAAAATTTGTATAAGGAGATACTTACTGAGCTAGAATGCTCATTATTACAAAATACCCGAATATCAGCCACAAGCACGCTAAGTGCATAATACCATCCCTGGGGAGACCGAAATCACCATACGCTACTAAATTCGAGCACAATTAAGGTGCGATATATGATCCAATACTCGAGAGCCATCCTGCTCACATAACACCATCGCTAGGCGGAACCTCAGCACATGAAATCACCAAGCTGTTTCACAACTCACACGGCACAATATAGTATTACATGAAATAGTCGGCGGCGAAATAACATTCAACATCTGAATACTCCTCCATAAGGAGCGCTATGCTGAAAAGTACACATCCGGCCTGACATAGAGCCCATACTCATATTTAAATCCATCCACAGACCTCAAGCCAATTCTGATCGCACCGTACTAGGCTAATAACCTTTCAAGGATCCATAATAACTCTTTTTCCAATAACACATGAGAAACCATCATAACCGGAACAAACTCCCACAGTCCACAACCAAAAGAACCGAGCGCCCTCCAGGCATAAATTCCCTATCAGCGATATTACCACAATCTTCATACTTGGTTTCCATATTCATCCAATCAAGTGACTACACGTCACACTTATACCTTCTTCTCGTGGGATACGCTCCCATGACCTTCCGTACCAGGTAACAAGTCTGCACATCCATACCACCGACTGAACTAAAGCTGTAAAGCAAATCGAGAATCCATAAATCAATACACAAGGCCTCTTACACATGACATCGACCTTAGGTGACTCCGAAAATAATACCATCTTATTTTAAACATCTAAATACTTTTTCCTGCTCATCCGAGCTCATGACACCCTTGACAACACCAAACCGCAAATCTCGAATCCTCAACTTTCGAATCCCATGCCACTTGATGCACTAAATCGCCAATGCGCAAGAGTACAAGAATTTTATCATAACTCCTGAACCACTAATAGGGTAAACACTCTCATCATATAGAAACCTTCTACTTAACTCATTTTAAGAGAACCACTGCAACACGTGACTAAATTCTCATGTCCGCCGAAAATACCAACCTCAAGTAGTGGTCTAAACCACCATAACTCTTCCGGGATCCTTCTACACATAACATGCCATAATACTTGAATTCCTCCAAATAAAATCAATTACGGCAGCCGTCAAGCCTTACACGTACTGCCACAAATCACATGCATAACTCAATACGCTGAAAGAACTGATCATTGCCACCATCATGCCAATTCAACCATTGTTAGTCGACCCGTCCTTTCCCAATTTATTTTTAACTTACCTTAGAAATAATAATAGCTCTAATCATTACATCATGAACCTAATTCCATACTCATCCCGAGTGACCTTATTTCACGAGACCACGCTGTCTCAAATCCCATGAACCATCTCATACCCTCCTTGTGCGCATGTTCACATCTTTAACTAGTATACCTATTCTGGAAAATCCCTCTATGAATCCGAAGTTATTTTCTTCCATTCCTCCAATGCTACACCGCAACCCGAAGATAACGTAGAAGACTCCAAGCCCCTTTCATAATCTGCTGCAAAAGCTCGATACTTAACCATACTACAAGCTCGAAACCCTTACGCACCGCACTTCAACTTTTGAATCCACTAGGACCGTTGTTGAGAGTCACCCATTCCGACCTGGTCCTGAATATAATCAACTCCAAGGCTCTGCTAGCACATGAACACTCTCTCAATAAGCACCTGGCTGAATCACTTTCCTTGTACATCACATCTACATGAAACATAAATTCTGAGTCTTCCCAAAGCCTGAACACGAATAGATAAGGCCTAATATAACACACATTGATCAATTTCTATGCTCGAATTACCCCTGATGTTCCCTTTCCTTAATCGTAATAACCCATCAATATGCCGATAATCAAAAATCTTACAAATAGACGATCATGCAATCCAACTGTAGGTGGTGGGACTCTCCCACTTAGCTTGAAGATACCATTGCATAACTCTAGAACCCGCCAAGATTTTTTCTTTATCGTTGACATGATATTGCACAATCAACCCACCAAATTCCTCGAAACCTTTCTGTTAAACTCTTCATAGCCACTCTGAATCACTAGCCACATGCACATATTCGACCTCTTCCTGAATAGTCAGTAGAAATTCTTTGTAGAAGCTTCATCAACACCACGCGACTGCTAATCTGCTCACAAGAGATAACCCGCCTGTGGAAACTCCATGCCGACATCATCCAATGCTGCTGTATTAGGTACAATTACTATGAAATCAGTAACCCATATGCTACTCTGCCACTCTCCCACTTTGATCAAACCCTCTTGGCCTTCTAGAAATTTAACCGCGACAGGACACTTCCCACATGTTCTTCCTCATCCTTCGCTGCCTAGTTGTTGCCTTAAATCAAAATCTACCTCTGTAGCACTTGAACCCATCGATCGCTACCGAATTTAGCCTTTCCGAAGCTCATCTTCCTTGAGCCATCAATACTAGAAGTACCAATTCGATTCCGAAACCGCTACACTCTGTTATCTCTGACAACCGTATCTCAAGCACCATTTCACAGTACCCTGCCCCAAAGGCAAATTGAAGAAGGCCATAACATCGGCGAACCTTAACGCGTTCAACAAGGATGATGACACCACATCACAGTTTGAGAACTCTACTACGCTAAAAAATACCAAGCCTTGTTATTCCATCAATTTAAATCTGGACATTCATAGGCTAATTGCTTTTCCTCCGCCACAAATAAGATACTGAATCTCGGAACCATGCATTGAGTAAACCTCCTTCCAAGTCATTCACTGCCCCGACACATAGGTAAGCACCCTACCATCATATCAATACCGTGTGATTACAACTCATGAGCATCATAGCGACCTGTGCATAGCCTCAAAGCATCTCAAAAGTACAGTTACTGAGCTGAAATGACAGAATATCCTTCCGTAAGGCGACGACAATAGCCCAAACAACTATGCAGGGAGAAACATCCCGCACCATATCTGTATTACCCTTAAAATTCCACAATTCCCGATTTATAACCAGCGCTTCACGTCGCATAAGATTGAATGGGAAGGAAATCAAGGCATAAGCCTCAAAGGAATCAAATCGCACGATGAGGAATCAAGAAGGGAAGTGCTCCTAATAGCCCTGTAGCCTCCCGAATATAAGTACAGACGTCTCCGTACCGATCCGCAAGACTCTACTAGACTTGCTCATGACTCGTGAGACCTAAGTGAACCTAATGCTCTGATACCATGTTGTCACGACCCAAAAATCTTTGAAAGGTCGTGATGGCGCCGGACACTACTGTCAGGCAAGCCAACACCAATACTAGTAAATTCTCATTTTAATAATTTTGAAATCGTAAATTTACTTCAATTTATCTAGTAAAAGAGGAATTTACAGAATAAAATAACAATGTTTTACAAATTTTAATAATGAACATCCCATAATCATCCCAGAACCCGGTGTCACAAGTGCATGAGCCTTTTCTAAAAATCTAAAATAAAATACTATAACTATCCGGAATACAACTTGGACATGAAAGAAAATACAATACTCTGAAGGAGACTCTGCTGGCTGCGGTGCGTCGTACAGAATGCAGCTCACCTAAGTCCCCTGCCGTAATCACACCTCTGTTCCCACGAGGCCGCTAAACATATGTGTACCTGCACAAAATGTACAGCAAGTGTAGCATGAGTACATAAATAAATGCGTACCCAGTAAGTATCCCGCCTAACCCCGAAGAAGTAGTGACGAGGGAGTCAATTTCGACACTTACTAGTGGTCCAATAATATCAAGTACAGTAAAGAAGTTAATGAATATGAGACAGAGTAAATATATGAAACAAACAAGTATAAAACATGTAGTACAATTTTTCCTCTTTACAATTTACTCAAACTCTCGACTAGCAAGTTCCCTCCGTAACCGGAGCATGTGTATAGATATCGTGGATTTCATCAAAGAGGTTGTCATGATCCAAATCAGGGAAAAACCCTCAGATACACTGGCTTTTTTCCAAAGTTACGCACGATTCCATGAGGATAATATATATATAGGAAAAGCCGAGGCGTACAACCCGATCCAACATAAAAGTAAACTGTGCACTGCCGAGGGTCAAACGACATGAACCATAGATGCATCTATTAACCTGCCGAGGTGAACGGACTACTCCCATGAGAGTGTGGTATATAAATCCTACCGATGCGAACGACCCAATCCCATAAGAGGGGTAGAAGGAAATACCACGTTCGCGAATCATACGTGCGGCGCGATCAAATATAAATTTAACATTAAAATCATATCTCTTTCTTGATTCTTTTCAAAATAAGGGAAATTCGGCTTGTAGCTTTTTAAGGAAATTTCCCCGATCGCGAAACATACATTTGATATGGTTACACATAGATTTCTTAAGCCATAAACATAAGTCAGTAACAATATCAACAAAGCATGATGTGAGCCTAAAACTACCCGGACGTAGGCATAGCTAGTAGCAACGTACAGACTCTTGTCACCTTGTGCGTACGTAGCCCCCCACAAATAGAAGCACACATTAATTTAGTTCACCTATGGGGTTAATTCCCTCTTACAAGGTTAGAAAGGAGACTGACCTTGCTCCGAAATTTCATAACCGGCTCCAAGGCCGCTCCGACAATTCAAACTGATGCCCGCCGCTCCAAAACTAGTCAAATATGGCGCAGCCAAATCAAAATATACTCTAATACTCATAATTAATCATTTTATAACAATTTCCAACTCCGTTCAAAAAGTTGATAAAATCACCCTCGGGCCCACGTGCCCGGATTTCAAAAAGTTTCAAAGATAAACTTTACCCATAACAACACGAACTCAAATATATAATTTATTCTCAATTCCATGCCCAAATTCGTGGTCGAAATCCAAAAATATAAATTTCTAGGTTTTCTTCCAAATCCCAAAATTTCCTAGAAATTTTCATGTCTAAATCTATATATAGACCATGTATTTAACTTACAATGAGAAAAAATCACTTACCCCATTTTAGATGATGAAAATAACACTCCAAAATTGCTCCAAAATCGCCTCCTATGGAAGAAATGAAGTGAAAAGGAACCAATTCCCCGATTTTAAAAGAGCACTGCCCAGGCCCTTCCTCTTCGCGATCGCGGAAATCACCTCGCGATCTCGAAGGCCAACAACCAACTGCCCAAAAGCTTATTCTTCGCGAACGAGAACTTTCCCACGCATTCGCGATATACAAAAAGCCAGAACAACGCGATCACAGACCAAACTTCGCGAACGCGAAGACGTGATTTCCCAGCTCAGAACTCCCTCTTACGCGATCGTAAGTCCACTTTCGCGATTGCATAGAACATCTGACCCCTCCAGTCCAATTTGCTCTTCATGATCACGTCCTCTATTCCGACAATCATAAAACTAAAGAAAATGGTCTAAGACCATCCCGAAACACACCCGAGGCCCCCAGGACCCCATCTAATCACACCAACCTATCCCATAACATAACACGGACCTGATCGAGGCCTAAAATCACATCCAACAACGTCGAATTCATGAATCTCACCCTATTCCTAGTTTAATAAATTCTAAAATTTCAAACTTCTACATTCGATGTCGAAACCTATCAAATCATGTCCGATTGACCTCAAATTTTGCACACAAGTCACATTTGACATTACGGACCTACTCCAACTTCCGGAATCGGATTCCGACCCCGATATCAAAAAGTCCACTTTCGGTCAAACTTCTCAAAAACCTTCAGATTTCTAGCTTTCGCCAAACGACTCCAAAATGACCTACGGACCTTCAAATCCACCTCCGGACGCGCTCCCAAAATCGGAATTACCCTACGGCGCTATTCTCAGACTCGAAATTCCAAACGAACATCGATAAATGCACTTCAACCCAAATTTATGTAATTCTTCCAAAATGCTAACTTTCACAATAGGTGCCGAAACGTTCCCGGGGCATCCAAAGCCCAATCCGAACATACGCCCAAGTCTGAAATTATCATACGAACCTGCTGGAACCTTCAAATCCCGATTCCGATACCGTTTACTCTAAAATCCAATCTTAGTCAATTCTTTCAACTTAAGGCTTTCGAAATAAGAATTTTCTTTCCAAATCAACTTCGATCTTCCCAAAATTGAGCTCCGACCATATGCATAAGTCATAATACCTGAAGTGAAGCTGCTCATGGCCTCCAACTACCGAACGACATGCCCGAGCTCAAAATAACCGGCCGGGTCATTATAGATACGGGGAAAAACCTATAAAATGAAAGGTCTTCGAGTCTAGTTTCTAACGCTTCAAACCGTTTGTCATTTAGACATTTCTACAAGAAGTTATTATCAAATTACCGAAGGCTGGCAGTTAAGTACTGCCATAGCATCCGAGTCCGCATCCGAGTTTCGAAGAGGAGTGAAGTGGGGATGCGTAGCATCCGGGGCTGCGTCTGAAACCCAGAGATCTGGGCCTATATGCACAAAATCGGGGGAAGAGAGTATTTTGAGTATTGGAGGTTAGGGTTCTTTAGGTGAAGTGGCGATTTTAAGCTCAAATCAAGTCCAATCAACTAAGGTAAGTAGTTAATGATATTTTGGATTGATTCTTACTCAATGTACATGAGTTCTAATATCCTTCTTGCATCCAAATACAAGATTTCATCATCAAATCCTCAAGAACACAAAAATCACCAAAGTTGTGATTTGTCAAGATTGATCTACTAGAGGTAATTTCAATGCTTCAAACTCGTTTATTATGAGTAGTTAGAAGTATTTGAAGCATTTGTTATAAGTTTTAATGGTTGAAAGATTGGATTATAAAACTCTAGTTCATGGCATGAATAGTACTTTTGAGAAAATAAGAGAGAAGATGAATAGTAATCTTGGTGATGAAATTGGTGAATACAATGAACCTATGGAATTATTTGTTAGCAAAAGTTGGAGGTGATCAATTAAGTAATCACCCGAATTGTATATTTTGCAAGTGTTGATTATGGAAGATGATGAATAGTAATTTGGTGGCATTAAACAATTGATTCAGTATCATTAATGACTTTGAATGGGTATTAAAATATAATAATGAAGTTGAATGGACTAGCATGTGACTCTATTCGACGATTTGAGTTGTTGGAGGCTTGTAGCCAACTTATGAGCCATAAATGGTTATTGATAAATATTTTAGGTCATATTTTGATGTAATTAGGATATCTAATTGTAGATATCGACTTGTTGGTGATGTTTGAGCATTTTAATCAACATTGGAATAATGGAAGAGGATTGAAAACTTGTGAATGTTAATAAAGCGAAAGAGAGGTAAGTTGATTAAAACTTACTCTTCTTAAGGGACTTTCTCTAAAAGCATGTTTTGAGTTAATACTTAAGTTGTTTGCAAATGTACTTTCGTTCTTGTGGGGACAAACAAGTACGGATGTCTTTATGTACAAAAATATTATGTTGCATATGTAGTGTCATGCTGTTTTATAAAATTTTATTTTAAATCTTGTTGGCAAAATAACACTCAAGTTAAATATTATAAGTTTTTATTAAAACTTTCGTATTGACAAGAGTATACATATTTAAGTACTAAAGATAAGTTTTCATGGAAAGTATTCCTTTTGGAAATTGATGAGCAGAATAGCATTTGTGGTATCTTTTAAAGATTGATATTAAATTGCTAAAGGTTTTAACATGTAAAAGGTTGTTTATTTAAATTTTGTTCAAATGACTTAGATTTTCTATTAATGCTATGATTTGATAAAAATAAATCCTTTGAGGCTATTATGCTATGAATTTATTTTTGGAAATATTAAATATTTTCGGAGTTACTTGTGTTCACTGAGATTGATTTCAGATATATTGTGTTCGTCGTCATGAAACTACACATGTTGGTGTAGGCGTGGATGGCCACTTTATGGTATAGACTACGATAGAGTGTTCTCTCTCTCTCTCTCTCTCGAGGGGGTACTATTTTGTGCTATGATTAGCATGGCTGAGTAGATTCATACGGCACTACGATGAGGCGACCTTTGCAAATAGGGTATATGATACTTGCCGCTAGGTATATAACCTAGTTGACCTTCTTATGCCGGCGATGGTATAGTACTCCCGGTGAAAGGTAAAGATAATTTTCTTATGTTTAGGCCTAAAGAGCCGAAAGTGATTTCCATGACTTAAAGCAAATGGAATGATTTTGTATGATTTTATCCAAAATCTTGGGTTGATATAAATGTTTTAAAAGTTTACATTGTGGGCTATATTTAACTTGGCTTTTATTTAAAATGACAAGGATCATGAATGGATAAAATTTCTTATCGTTTTATATCAAATATTGATGCATTATTTTTAATAAAGTTTGTCTCAAGAACTTAAGTTAAAGTGAGTCTATGACACTTATTGAGTACCGCTGTGGTGTACTCAGCCCTTAGGGGCCCCCTCCAGGGTCCTGCTTACTTTACATGTGTAACGATCCGACCGATCGTTTTGAGTTCTAGCGCGTCGTTCAGCAGTTTGAGGCCATGAGCAACTTCACTTCAGGTATTATGACTGGTACGCGTGGTCGGAATTGAAATTTCGGAAATTCAGAAATGATTTGAAAAAAAAAATCCTCATTTCAGAAGCTTTAAGTTGGAAGAATTGACTAAGGTTAGATTTTGAGTAAACGATCTCGGAATCGGGATTTGAAGGTTCCAACAGGTTCGTATGATAAATTTGGACTTGGGCGTATGTCCGGATCGAGTTTTGGATGACTCGGGAGCGTTTCAGCGCCTATTGTGGAAGTTGGCATTTTGGAAGAATTTTATAAATTTGGGTTGAATTGCATTTCAATGTTATCAATGTCCGTTTGGGATTTCGAGTCTGGGAATAGCTCTGTATGGTGACTCTGGTTTTGGGAGCGCGTTCGGAAGTGGATTCGGAGGCCCGTATGCCATTTTGGAGTCATTTGGCTAAAGCTAGAAATTTGAAAGTTTTTGAGAAGTTTGAGCGGAAGTGGACCTTTTGATATCGGGGTCGGAATCTGATTCCGGAAGTTGGAGTAGGTCTGTAATGTAAATTATGACTTGTGTGCAAAATTTGAGGATAATCGGACGTGATTTGATAGGTTTCGACATCGATTGTAGAAGTTGAAGTTTCAAAGTTCATTAAGTTTGAATTGGGGTGCGATTTATGATTTTGATGTTGTTTGATGTGATTTGAAGGCTCGACTAAGTTCGTAATATGTTTTGGGATGCGTTGGTATAATTGGTTGAGGTCCCGAGAGCCTCGGGTGTGTCTCGGATCGAGTTCGGACGGATATTGGACTTTGAGGAATTGCTAGTTCTGGGCATCTGGTTTCCTCTGCCGCGATCGCGAAGAAAGGTCCGCGATCGCGAAGAGTTAAGTGGACTGGTGGGACTTTTACTCTATGTGATCGCATATAATTGTTCGCGTTCGCGGAGGGTCGAGCTGGAGGTTCTTCGTGTTCGCATCAGGGCCATCGCAAACGTGCTGTGTTAATGGGGCTGGCCCATTTGGTAAAGGTTGTTCTATGCGATCGCATAGCGGGGTTCACAGTTGCGAAAGAGGAAGGGGATGAGCAGTGCGATTGCGTTTTGGGCATCGCGTTCGCGAAAGAGAAGCTTTTAGGCAGCTGTTGATTGGCCTTCGCGATCACGAAGGGGAAAGACCTGGGCAGTGTTCTTTAAAAATTGAGGTTTTGGCTAATTTGCACTTCATTTCCTCCATGGGAGCCGGTCTTGGAGCGATTTTAGAGCTCCGTCTTCATCATCTATGTCAAGGTAAGTGACTCCTACCTATTGCAAGTTAAATACATAGTTTATATAAGGATTTAGACGTGAAGATTTGTAGAAATTTGGAATTTTAAAGAAAATTCTAGAAATTGGTATTTTTGGAATTTGACCACGAATTTGGGTAAGGAATTGAGAATAAATTTTATATTTGAGTTCGTAATGCTATGGGTAATTTTTATCTTCGAAAATTTTCGGAATCCGGGCACGTGGGCCCGAGGGTGATTTTACCGATTTTTCGAGCGGAGTTGGAAATTGTAGTTAATTGAATTGTTATGAGTATTAGAGTATAGTTTCATTGGTTTGCGCATTTGTTTGGCTAGTTTTGAAGTGTTGGGCATCGGTTTGAGCTGCTAGAATGGCGTTGGAGCCAGTTATGGAATTTCGGAGTAAGGTAAATCTCCTTTCTAACCTTGTAAGAGGGAATTAATACCATATGTGAACTAAATTATTGTGTGCTTCTATTTGTGGGGGCTACGTACGCACGTGATGACGAGAGTCCGTACGTAGCTACTAGATATACATATGTCCGGATAGTTTTAGGCTCACATCATGCCTTGTTGATATTGTTATTGATTTATGTTTATTGTCTATCTTGAGAGAGAGCGAGATTGAGTTTGCTTATTAAATATTTTTGAAAGAAGTTGAAATTGAATAACGTAAGATTTAAAAGGGTTCGTTTGAACTTCGTAATTTTGAAAAGGATTGAGTAATGCTAATAACTTAAGAAATCTATGTGTAACCGCGTCGCATGTATGTTTCGCGAGCGGGGTAATTTCTTTAAAAAGCTACAAGCTGAATTTCCCTTATTTTGAAAAGAATCAAGAAAGAGATATGATTTTAATGTTAAATTTATATTTGACCGCGTCGCACGTATGATTCGCGAGCGAGGTATTTCCTTCTACCACTCTTATGGGATCGTGTCGTTCGCCTATGCAGGATTTATGTACCACACTCTCATGGGAGTGGCCGTTCGCCTCGGCAGGTTAATAGATGCATCTATGGTTCGCGCCGTTCGACCCTCGGCAGTGCATAATTTACTTTTATGTTGGATCGGGCCGTATGCCTCAACATTTCCTATATATATATTATCCTCATGGAATCGTGCGTAACGTTTGGCAAGAAGCCAGTGTATCTGAGGGTTTTTCCCTGATTTGGATTATGACAATCTCTTTGATGAAATCCACTATATCTATACATATGCTCCGGTTACGGAGGGAATTCGCTAGTTGAGAGCTTGAGTAAATTGTAAAGAGGAAAAATTGTATTACGTATTTTATACTTATTTGTTTCATATATTTACTCTGTCTCATATTCATTCACTTTTTTACTGTACCTGATATTATTGGACCACTAGTAGGTGTCGAAGTCGACCCCTCGTCCCTACTTCTTCGAGGTTAGGCGGGGTACTTACTGGATACGCGTTGATTTACATACTCATGCTACACTTGCTGCACATTTTTGTGTAGGTACCATATGTTTAGCGGCCTTGTGGGCGCAGAGACGCGATTATAGCGGGGACTTAGGTGAACTGCATTCTATACGACGCACCGCATCCAGTAGAGTCTCCTTCAGAGTATTGTATTTTCTTTCCTGTCCAAGTTGTATTCCGGACAGTTATTGTATTTTATTTTAAATTTCTAGAAAAGGCTCATGCACTTGTGACACCGGGTTCTGGGATGATTATGGGATGGTCACTATTGGAATGAGAAAACATTGTTATTTATTTTGTAAATTCATCTTTTACTAGATAAATTGAAGTAAATTTACGATTTCAAAAAAATATTAAAATGAGGATTTAATTAACTATTTAGTGTTGGCTTGCCGGACAGTAGAGTCCGGCACCATCACGACCTTTATGGATTTTGGGTCGTGACAACATGTTTCAGGATGAGGTAGGATACGTGGCATACGGTCAGGGCTAGGATGACTCTCTTCCTGAGGTATATGGTGAGGCACCACTCCTATTTCGTGGTAGCTATTATGTTATTTTCTTAATTTATGCTAGTCGGGTATTAACCTAAGTGTTTAATTCTATTCTTTAGAGTCTCCATAGATAGTTTTGAAAAGTTGTAGTAATGGGGTTGTACACGACATACATAAAAATATATTTATTCTACTTAGTCCCATTGTTATTATCATGGAAAGCGTCATGTGTGATTTTAAAATTGGAAAATATTTTATCATTTAACTTGAAAATGTATATGATTTTCAAGGAGCTTCCGCAGTTAAATTGGTTTTCATGCATATGATTTGGGTGCATCACATGGTTTGGTTCGCTCCATTCGGGTAGTGTGTCGGGTGCTGGTCACGTGATTTTGGGTCGTGACACTACCCAAGAGGATGCGCATCCACATAGAGAGCTTTCCACTGTGTAAGAGGACTCTGATTCAACCGAGATGATTGAAAACAAAGTTTTGGTTGAGTGTAGATCAATGGAAGAAGATTTCAAACCCACACTTACCGTTCCACATTTACAACCTTTAGTAGAAGAGAATGAGAAAAACTTGGTCTTGGACATACCAGAGGAATATTCACACAACCTTTCTTCTTTATTTTCTTATTCTAACCTTAATCATGTACATTTTATTTTTGGATATTTGCAGGAAGATGCATGGATTGATCCTGTGAAAGAATGCAGGAACAAGTTGAGGATGATCCTACAAGAACAATTCACTGCTCAAAAAGAGGCCAAGAAAGAAACAAAAGAGCGGGTCTTGCAAATATATTCAGATTACTTTGTCTTGATGAGCTCCATAAATAATCCCAAGGAGCGAAAACGAGAAATGAATTCAGAATTAGGGGTGAAGTTAATAAATTCTCGGAAACAGAAAAATTCAAGGGAGCTTCCTGTACCCCTTGCTTTTTATTTGTGTGTCATGGGGACATGCCACAATTTTAAGTGTAGGGTGGGAAATGTATATATGTATATCTGTGTTTGTAATTGTTTCTTTTGATTGAAAAATAAATTGACTTTTCCCGACAATGGGTTTCCTCGGCTGTCTTCTTGAGGGATTAAAGTTGAAGAAAAAAAAACTTTAGCCGTTTATTTGTGTTTTGTTTTCTTAGGTAGTGTAACAATTCCCCCTTGATTTTTCTTTGTGCCGCGGTTCTTTTCCAAGAGTTTTTGTTGAACCTTGTGTAGTTAGTTTTTCTTTTAAAGGGAAATGACTTTTCTTGACTTTGTTGTGCTTTGAGAGCAGTTAGTGCCTGATTTGTGACGCCTAGGCTTAGTTCTTGACTCTTAAATAAGTACCTTAAATTGTATGATTGTATCTTTGCTTAACCTCTTTGACTACAGAGTCGGGAAAGATCCGATCCTAAGTGAGTTATGTGCCAATGTGTGTGTGAGATTTTGTTGATATTATGTGCATGTCGGTTGATGTCTAGAACTTGCTTCGTGTGTTCGCAAAGCGAAATAGTAGTCTTGTTCAGTCTAGGAAGTGATATAGACATTTCTTTGTTGAGCCAATTATATGTCTGTGACCCGCCTAATCATTTTGTATCCTAGTCAGTCCTTTTGAGCATGTAATCCTATTTTATTTGGCAACCACACTACAAGCCTGACCCCTAGTGGTTGAATTGACCATCTATTTGAACTTTTACCTCTCTTGAGCACTTGATTTTGTTATGAGCTTGTAAAATCTAAGTGAGGTATGGTCGAGTTTTGAGTGGAACTATAGAAAAATGAGAAAGGTGCACTGTTTGAAAAACGGTGAGAGCCACATGTAGAGAAGTGAAAAAAGTGAGTTTTCTTGAAAAGAAAATAAATCAGAACTTAGAAAAGAAAAAAATGGATTCCATGCTAGTGTTAGTTCTCATCTTGTTTGTACTTAAAGATATTGGGAGCTTGATGCTATTATGAATGAAGGTTGGGGTTTGGTTCAACATAAATGTGGGGTTTGAATTGTTAATGTATATGTATTAACGTGCTTTGGGAGGTGTAGTCACTATATCCAAATCTATCATACCCGTCCTACAGCCTACATTACAACCAAAATAAAGTCCCACTTGATCCTTGACTGAATGAGCTCAATTAGTAGAGTATTACACTACGGGCAAGCCTATGACACATTCTCTGAGGAGCATAGATTTTATTTCTGAGAGTGAGTTAATTCTTTCTATCTTGAGTTCCTATTTGTTCTTGAATGTTATTGTGTGTGGAACTACTCTCTATCTTTCGTGTGAGGGCACATGATTTGAGAAGGAAAGGTAATGTCTTTGGCCTCTATGTTGGGGTAAGTGAGCATATTATGAAAAGTTTGTGGTGCTTACGAGTCGAGTCTTTAGGCGAGGATGTTATGATAGGGTGCTTAGTCTGCTTTAAATATTCTTAGCATGATGCGTTAGGGAAGTTGTTTGATAAGAAAGTCGTCGTTATGTGAAGTGCAGTTTGATTACTTGAGGACGAGCAATGGTTTAAGTGTGGGGTATTGATGGTAGGATAGAATCACGTATTTTAGTCATAGTTTGCACTCTAATTACTACATTTTACTTGTGTTTGAGCTTGAATATTAGTGTGTTACACTTATTATGTGTTTTATGCCTTGTAGGAAGTGATTTCAAGTTAAAAAGATATTCGGGAGCTAAATTGAACAAGTTGGAGATTTGAAGTCTAAGTAAAAGCCCAAGGGATTAAACCGGGATCGTGTTTGGGGGGTCGGGAGCCAAGTCTGGATGTAAAAATATGAGGAAAACAAATCAATATGTAAAAGCTCCACTGCCGTGCCGCATGGGGCGGCACGCCTGTGTAATTTTCTCAGAGTATTTTTTTCTGTTTCGGCTTGGAAAAGGTAATTTTGCCTAGGCCCACTCCTACAGGGTATAAATACATCAAAAGGACATTTTTGAAGGGATTTTTGACCTTGAAAGCTTTGGGAGAGTATTGGAGGCTACAAGACAAAGGATTTCATCATCTTGCCATCAATTCAATACGGGAGTTTGGATTGTAACATTAGATTGATATTTTCTCATTCTTTAATTATATTTGTGATGACTTCCTCCATGATTATGGCATAGTTTCATGTAGAGTTTGACGGATTTGGTGTGTTGATAAATATTTGTGAATTTTAACTCTAGTTCATGCTTGAATTAGTTTATGGAGTTTTGAATTATTGCAACTTTATTCATTAGTTTATTTAATCGAAAGAGGAATATCTAGGTGATTATATTTGCATTATTTTATTTGATTTAATTCATTAATTCTCTTAAGTAATCGGAAGAGCTTGTTGAATTGTTGTTTAAATCAAGTTAAGAGAATATTCGAGAGAAATTTTCCTAAGGACTAATCCATTAACGCATGCTTGTACATTTCACAGTGCTTATATTAGTTCACCTCGTAGAGTTAACATTTAATCGAGAGAGGGGTCCTGACTACACATTTGAACTAATCATCGAGTGAATTCGTGAGAATCATTAGAACATTAGAGTAAAATAAACTAGAGTTAAATTCTAAATAACTATCTTGCACCTATCCTGTCAAACCCTTATTCCTCACATTGATAAGAAACCAACTCTGCGAATCTCTAATTCCTTGATGTCAATTGTCAATTGCTTTATTTTAGTAGTTAAACATAGTTCATAATCATTTAACTCAAGTGTTGATCCTCCTGAATAGCAATTAAACCAGAAATTACTCGAACATAGTTTAAATCTAATCCCTGTGGAGACGATAATTTAACTATACTATCTTTGGCTAGCGAGCATTAATTTTGTATTATCTTTTACGCTCGTCAAATTTTGGCGCCGTTGCCGGGGATTGGAAATCAATAGTGTTCAAAATAATTATTGGTGATAATTCAGGAATTAGCTTTTTTTTTGTTTAGTTAACTTGTCTTCAAGATTTCTTTTGTAGTACCTGACAAGTGCGAGGAAGAAAACTTGAAGAATTATTCCTAGTATTGAACTCTAATTGCTGTTGAAGATGGAGTACAACTAGCATAAGAAAACAGTTGAAGAGTTAGCAGCGGAACATTATCACAAGTCTGCTATTTGTTTTAAATGTAATGAAAATCATCTATGGGTTGACTGTCAAGCAGCTAAGTATTCCTCCTATAGTTCGTCTTTTGAACAATCTCACTATATTTCTAGTCCGTACAGGTATGAGGTTTCATATGGGCATAATCTTAACTATGGATAGAATGATTACCCTTATTATGACTGGAATGAAAGTGAAGTGAGACAACTACCTCAAGAGGAGAATGATACACCAAAAAGACATTTTTGAAGGGACTTTTGAGCTTGGAATCTTTGGGAGAGCATTGAGGCTACAAGACACAGGATTTCATCATCTTGCCATCAATTTAATACATGAGTTTGGATTGTAACGTTAGATTGATGTTTTCTCATTCTTTAATTATATTTATGATGACTTCCTCCATGATTATTGAGTAGTTTCCTATAGGGTTTGACAGATTTGGTGTGTTGATAAATATTTGTGGATTTTAACTCTAGTTCGTGCTTGAATTCGTTTATGGAGTTTTGAATTGTTGCAACTTTATTCATCAGTTTATTTAATCGAAATAGGAATATCTAGGTGATTATATTTGCATTATTTTGTTTGATTTAATTCATTAATTCTCTTAAGTAATCGGAAGAGCTTGTTGAATTGTTGATTAAATCAAGTTAGGAGAATATTCAAGAGACGTTTTCCTAAGGACTAATCCATTAACGCATGCTTTCACATTTCACAGTGCTTATATTAGTTCACCTCGTAGAGTTAACATTTAATCGATAGAGGGGTCTTGACTACACATTTGAACTAATCATCGAGTGAATTCGTGAGAATCATTAGAACATTAGAGTGAAATAAACTAGAGTTAAATTCCAAATAGCTATCTTGCACCTACCCTATCAAATCCTTATTTCTCACATTGATAAGAAACCAACTCTGAAAATCTCTAATTCCTTACTGTCAATTATCAATTTCTTTATTTTAGTAGTTAAACGTAGTTCATAATCATTTATCTCAAGTGTTGATCCTCCTGAATTGTAATTAAATCAGAAATTACTCGAACATTATTTAAATCCAATCCCTGTGGAGACGATAATTTAACTATATACTATCTTTCGCTAAAGAGCATTTATTTTGTATTGTGTTTTGCGCTCGTCAAAAACTACCTTCAAGTTTCTCCAAGATCATTCTCTTTGCCCTCTTACACTTACATTCACTAACATTGATGTTAAAAGCATCTTTCAAGCTTTCCCTTATCTCTTTAACCTTAACTTTTGGATCAACTTCAATCCCTCTTTTGAAGTATGCAACAATTGTATTTGCATCAACTCTATTGTTCTCAAATACAGGTTCACATTTGTGCTCTGATTTTAAGGTCTTGAATTTAACCCCATCTCCTGCAGAATCCTTAGAAATATGACAAACAAAGGGCTCGTCAAGATCTTCACATATGTACCTGAGCCTTGATGGATCACCATTAAGTTGTTGTAACCCTTATCCATTTGTAAGACAGTACATGCTGATTACTTTCTGAGCTTCAGATATATCTTTGAATGTCATTGACTTATCCAACTCCTTATAGTCAGTCAACTTATCATTGATGCACATTTTCTTTTGTGCTTGATGTTGCTCAGATCCATCAGAATCATATTCTGAAAATTTTGGATCATCAGAGTCATTTTCTTCAGTTTCAGTACCACTGCAGTCAGTGAAAACTTCAAGTTCTGATGTGTATGACTTAGTGTGGTTAACTATGTTAGGTAAATCAATTGTAAGTTCACAATCTTCTACAACAAAGAGGTTAATAGTAGTAAACTGGTCACTAACAAAATCCAACAAAGTCCTAATCCCAGCATCTCTTTCTATATTATAATATCTATCTGAGAGACCCATAACTATTAGTTGTTGCACCCCTATATACCCCAACTTGGAATTATATTCATCCACTAAGTCTTCAAAAAAAAAAAAATCAGCGTCATAATCTTTCTTAGTGTGCACATCCTTGCTTTAATACACCAGTTGTGGCTTTTTAATTCAGTCTCCAAAATAATGAAAGATTAAATCAACTAATACTATTGATAATAGGCTGCAAAATAAGAACAAAACAAGTAAGTCGTTAAATTCAAGAAGGCAACATAAATTCATAGAAAATAGATAACAGAAGAAGTACAACACATAAAAAAAATACTTCAAAAGCATAAAACCTAAATAAATAATAGAAAAGGCATAGAAAATTAAAATAAGAATAAGTACAAAAGAAGTACAACACATTAAAAAAATAAGTCAAAAGTAAAAAAGAAACACAAAAAGTTTACATCTGTATTCTTTAGTTAACTACCACAAAGATACACTTCTGAAATTTAAAATAAGTTGGGACCACTAACCCTAAAATCATAAACCAGAAGAATTTTTTCAAACCATATATCAATAATTTCACCTCTAAACCCTAACTGACCAACAGAAACCCATAAAAATTAGGGTATGAAGAAGAAAGACACATGCAAGCATAAACAACAACAAACACACACACACACACACAATGTAAAAGCATTAAACGATCTAGGGACAAGTCGGAAAATATATATGTGAAAACCTTAAACGACAAAGTATAAATCTGAAAACCCTAGGTTTAATAGACAACACATATGAAACCCTAAGATAAAAAATATTCATTTAGATACAAGAAACTAAGAAAAATAATAAAAATCGACAGATTTACGAGGAAAAATGGTACCTTTGAGCGCATTAAGTACTGAACGCAGAGGTGATAAGAATTTCTCTCTTGCTTTTTTGTTAAGAGCGGTTGAACTTAATGACCATCTTTCTTAATAGAGATAGTTTGGCTATTTATTTAGTGGGCAATCGGGTAGGGAATTACAGGAAGAATCGGGTCGGTATTATAAGGGTCAAGTTTGTGGAGAGGGGTTTTAATTTGGTGTGGTTATCTGATGTTGTAACATTCCTCGAATCTATAAAAGTTTCAAGACACGCTCAATATAGAATTTAATTTTTTTAGTCTTGCCTTGAGTGCATAAAAATTATACTTCTATTATGAATTTAAACCCTTATGATTGACTTTTGAGTTACTTCTATATTTACAAATAATTTGATATACAAGCGGGGGAATATTAATAATATTAATAATATTAATTATTAAAAGTGAGTATCATTAAATACTTGTTAAAAAAGAAGAAGAAGAAAACAAGACACTTAAAATTGGGACTAAAGCCCACAGAGTAGTCTGTACGTAAGGGCAAGGAAAAGTCTTAAAGCCTTGGACGAAAGGGGGACAAAGGATTGGGTTTCAAAGAATAGAAAGCAACAAAACAATAATTAGACTTTTAAGGACAAGAAACAGAGGCAGCAAGTCCCAGCGAACTATTCACGCAGACAACGAAAATTCTAGGCTTCTTTACAAATAAATAGTTCTTGAACGCAAGTATATAAAATTTCCTATTCTCAATTATCCTACAGTATAAGAATTGGATAGTTAATTCCCTTCTTTTTATGTATCAACAGTAAGTTCAATGTTTAGGTGTGAATCTTTGAAATTAATTAAAATGCACTAGTTGTTGTAGAATCGATTGTTTGGCGGGTATAAATTGAACTGGAGACTACGTATTGGCTCGAGGAGTTTTGAGGTGAGTGGATATAACCCTTTACTAAAGTGGTTCTACTCACAAAAATCTTCCCACAAAATGTTTGATAAAATGCTTTAAAGAGTCAACATGTGTTTAATTAGAATGAGTGAGTACATGTTGACTAAGTATATTCTGGTTAAAGCTTATATATTTTACTCGAGAAGTATACGCGTCTATTTTTTTATATTTTTATGCTTTATTGCATGATCTTACATGTTAAAGTTTTAAGAGTTAGATAGAACTTTTAAAATACTTTGAGTAATTTTATTTCATGCTTATGCTATGTATACATTCAAGAATATTATTATGAATATTGATAGATCACTTCAAACAATATTTAGACTTGAAAAGACATAAGAAGAAGTTTTAAGAAGAAAAGATTTTTGGGAGTATCCTCTATTCTGAGAAGGGGTCATCGTCCAGGCCGAGGGTCCTGACCAATGTCTTGACTTCTTGAAACTACTTGTGTCGAAGTAGGGAGCACACGAGCCGAGGGTCTCGTTGCTGAGAATTTGCCTAGTCAGGCTAAGGTATGGTACAAGAGCGCTGAAAACTATGAAGTGAGTGGTACCTCGTGGATTGGGCCTATTCGATCATGTTGGGATCGAACCCATGCCGATCACATGGTGACTAAGACAAAAAAACCGGTTTTGCAGGTGAGCAGGTTAAAGGGTAGGACTTCCCTCACTTCCAGTGCTATTGGTGAGCTCCGCTTTTGTTTGTGGAGTATTCCTTTGAGTCATCATTATTTAGCTATTTTCTTGTTTACTTGGAGAACCGGCCAGGAAATGTCATGTCCTGAGCAGTATGTTAGTTTATCAGTAGAGGCTTCATAGGCACAGTCGGTGGGTTAAGATTCAGGTGTCTTTGATAATAACCTTGTAGTATTTCAATAGTTACTTTGAATAAATTTTTGGAGTTGGTTTATTTTAGATATTCAAATTAATTAAAAGTAGTTGGTTAAAGTATTGCCTTGTTGCATATAAAGTTTGAGGTTATAATAGTTTAGATGAGCGCAGATGGTTCGCTCGGTCAAATTTAGCGACCGGGTGCCGGTCACGGCTTGTTCAGAAAGTGGGCTGTGACAAACTTGGTATCAGAGCATCAGATTTATGGAGTCCAAGAGGGTCTATGAATCCGTGTGATCTCGTCCAAGTCATACCTCTATTTGAGGTTATGAAACGGTCGATGCAATAGTAATACCCAACAGAGAGTCGGGTCGAATTCTACAGGGAGCTATATGAATGGGATTTAGAAGCATATATTATGGTGAATGAGATTGAACTATCTTAAATTACACTTCCACAAGATTTGGTTGATTCTAGATCTAGTTTAAACTAAGATTTCAAGATAAATAATTAAAACTAAGAAATTGTTTTTGTTGTTGCTTTCAAATAGTGTAAAAGGCCTAGGGCTATGACCTTCACTTAGGTGTTTGCCTAATGGGTTGTAAACTGTAAATCTTGTTTCATTGGTCGGGGTGTATTATAGCTATCAACACTCAAGTACCCACTCAATACCTCTCGGTAAGAGAGTGATTTTGCCCAATTTGGATTTCTCAAGTCCAAATGGGTATTGAACAAAACAGTTGATAAAATGCTCAAGTCGGATTTTACTATCTCTAGGTTCAACCCTTTAATTGGGACTATCAATCTCTTGACTTTATCCCAAATTCTTGTTAGCCAAGTTTTTCTAAACTAAGTCTCTCTTTCTCAAGAAGAGACCAAGTCAAATAGGCATGAACTAATGTTTGCAACCATTAATTCTATAATCAAAAGCAAGAACAAGGCTAAATAATAAACTCCCAACCATAAACAAGCCATAAATCAAACACCCATTAGGTTTACACACTAGGATTGTGTCACAACCCTAGTTAGAAATCTAGCTACTCATAATGGGTATAGAATAAAATAAAGAAGAAAAGATGATAAAACTCATATTGCAAGATTAAAAGATAAAAATCCAATGTTAAATCACCAAAGTAAGCTAAAGTTGCCTAAAGAGGCAAGTAAAAACGTGTACAGGACTTTCAATATTTCAAACTTGACCTAATTTCGTGAAACTAGTCTATTTATACAAAGCTAGAATTTTCGGATAAAAATGCCCTTTTAGAGGATCTACGGCGGCACAATTCCATGTGCGGTCCACACTTCTCTTCAGTCTTGACAGGAGTTAACTCTGTGGCCACACAATTCTGGATTGCGGCCGCATCTCTCATATTCGGTGGTCCGCACAATTCTTGGTGCGGCTGCACAGGGCTCTTTTGCGGACCGCACATTTCTGAGTGCGGCCGCATAGCTGATTTTTGCGGCCGCACAATTATTGTGCGGTCCACATTTCTTTTTGAGCTTGAAATGAGACTCTTTGAACTTTAGCTCTTGCATAGCTTCTGCGGCCGCACAATAATTGTATTTAAGCTTGAAATTAACTCTCATTTTAGTCCAAAAGTATTTAATTGTATTTTCGAAAACTAATGAAATATGCTTAATTGCAGGAGTATAGAAAAATGAGCTACTAAGTAGTCAAAATCCCCACTTATCAACTCCCCCAAACTTAAGCTTTTCTTGTCCTCAAGCAAATTAGGTAATTCCCACCTCTACAAGATAAGAGCTATTCCGGCTAATCTAAGGTGTATCAAAAACACATAAATTGGGACCAACAATTACCCACAACACTTATGAATTATCAACAAGGCAATGATTTGAAGTTTTAAGCACAAATAGTTCTAATGTGAGACTTGAGCATCAAGAGTTGACTTTATTCATCAAGGAAGCTCGCTATTTCATGTAGGTCATTGTGGATCCCAAACTCCTCCTCTTTTACTCTCCGTTTGCACCTCACTTAAGAATGTAGCACTCAATTCAAAGTTTTGTGAAAAATTCGCTCATCTCTCTCAAAAGAATGTCGCAAGTACGACTTTAAGTACCATAGGCTTTCCCCTCATGTAAATCACCACTAATGTAAGCTCACTCGGCTAGAAATCACATAGGACTTTTGGGGAATGTAATGAAGTCTTTTGAACTAAGGTTGGATATACTAGGATAGAATGGGTTCATCTTTCCTTAAGCACTCCATTTTCTCTTATCGGCTCATGCTATGCCACTTTTAGGAGGCATTTTCTTTCCCATAGGGGGGGTTAGAGAGACTTAGTATCACTCTTTCTTGGTCATGATATTCATTTTCTCCTTCTTTGTTTTTTCCATGCTTTGCATCATTACCATTCTTTGAAATCCCTTCAATTTTTTAACTTATTCACTTTCTTTTTTGCATTTTTTTCTTTTTGTTCTTCTTTCTTTTTCTTGCCTTCCCTTTTCTTCATTTCTTTTCTCTTTTTGTGCCTTGATACATTTTTCAAAATCCTCGTTTCTCCCCCAAACTTATGTTTTAGCCAATTGTTTCTCAAAAGTGTTAAGGAAAGCTCGGGTGCCAAGAGAGAGTCACTACAAAACGGGTAAAGGCTTATAACATGGTTATCAAATGAGAAAGGTTTTAGGCTCAAATGGGTTGACTAGGGATAACAACTTTGGTGGGTCATGGAAAATTTCAAGCGGGTCAAGGAGAGCGTACAATCACATCTCAAGCAAAGCAAAACTTAAAATTTTGCCTAGAAACACATTCGGGGCAAGTTCTAGACCATTTGCATGGGTACTTGGACTTGCAACAAAATCATCTCACCTCTCACGCAACTGGAATGTTAAAAAGGATAGAGTCGAGGGTCCACAACGATCATATTCAGGATTGAAAATCACATTGCCTTAGTCAACGCAAGAGTCACAAGGTCGCTAATTAGAGCTACTTCTTTCCCGAGAAACTTGTTTTTAACCATATGCACATAGTTAAGTGTGCTGGTACTAAGTGAAGCATGTTTGACTCTTTTATTCATTACTACTACTATTCTTACCTAAATATCAAGAACGGACTAAATCCTTTAAGAAGGTTGTCACGCCATCCATCGTTGGGAAGAATCACCCGGTTCACACAAAAACTACCTTTGGAAAGAACCATGGCATTAAGAAAACCAAAGACTTATTGACTACTAAAAACATAAAAAGAAGCTACAAAATTAAACATAGACTAATAAGAAAACAAAATAAATAAGCAACAAAGAAAGCTACTAAAGACATAAATGAATGTACATACTGAGAGGGGAAAAGATAGAATATATACATCAATAGAGAAAGAGGGAAGAATATATACATAAATAAAAGGAAAGAGAAAAATGTTATCAGTTATTACAAATCACATGTCAAATATCCAAATATCAAATAAACTCCACCCCCTGAATAAAAATAAGCATTGTCCCCAATGCTTAACAAAATAAGAATAAGGAAAGGTAAGAGTAAAGAAGACTCCCTATGTGGCCTTGGACATCTCTCTGTCCATAGCAGCATCACCGCCCTCAGTCTCCTCTAACCGGATCTCATCATCCCTGGCTCTGGGAGTAACTGGGTTGGTGAACATGTGGCGCACCGCCTCAGCAGTGTCGGCAGCCATGTCTGGCTCCTTAGAGTGACCAGCTGGTGCTGATGGTGCGGCTAGATCTACTAGTGCTACTGGGTCTGTCCCCATCAGCATGTCAATTGGAAGGTCACCAACTGCTACTATCTTAGTCACCTCTCTCATCAGTCTGTCAACTGATTTCTTGGATGCCTGGGATTTCTTCATTTTCTTTACCTGCTTCCCGAGTTCCTCAATCATTGTGCCATGTGCTACCAGGGTGTTCATGATGGTGGTCTAGTTCTCCAAGATCTTCTTCAATGTGTCCTCCACTATTGAAGGAATCTGGGGTGCCGAGATGGATGACTGTGCTGCAACATCACTGGATATGTCAGTCAGCTTTGTAGTGGCTTGCTAGTGTTTGGGAGACTCGCAGCGCAGATAGTGGATGAGCGGGCAGGGGCACCGACTTTAAGGACTGGTGCTGAAGGACCTGAAGAAAGAGGTGGAGGCATAGCTGCTGCACTATCATAAGGATCTGCTGAAGTAGATGGCATGTCAATTGTCCTAGCAGCTACCCCGACTGGCTCATCAGACTGGCCTAAAGTAGTAGAGGAATGACCCTTCTTCTTTGGGTTTCCACCATCCATCAACGAATACCACGAGAAAGGCTTCTTCGCCTTCACCTTGGTGTTAAAATCCCTTGGTTCCACCCCCGCATCTGTGAGGTACTTAGTGATAGTGTTGGGATACGGGTAGGAGATGTCACCTTGCCTGGGAACCAAGGAAATATTTACCGACATCATGACACCCACATTGATTGGGTACCCGACCATGATGGAGGCGACTAGCACTGCTCGCGGGATTGGTAGATTTGTTTCATTCCAGCATGGGTCTATTCTGCTACACACAAACGTCTTCCATCCCTTTGCCTCAAAATTCAGTGTGTTCCACTGAATTGGAAACCCTATTGTGATCCATGGTGGTGGTGGTCCCGGAGCTTCCAGAAGCTCAGCTAGCCATGGGCGAGCTGCATCGCTCACAGCCAGCTTTTCCAAGTATTGCATGGCTCTACATCCTCCAACCTTATGTATGTTTTCAGGATGGTTTGGTCAAACCTCACTTTCAAGTTCCTCACTTTCGTCACTTTGGTCCCCTTCTTGATGTGTGCCATGTTGGCATAAAATTCCCGGACCAAGTGCTCTTTGGCATCCACTACACTTTGAGTGAACCATTTCCACCCTTTTCTTTCCCGAAATTGTCTTAACACATTTGGGTTGTATCTATCCAGATCTTTCAACACAAACTGCCGCTCAAGAGTGAGCGATCTCTGCGACCACCACTCTCGGAACCTGTTGAATGCAGTCAGGCTCACAAACCTATCTTTCTAAACTTCCTTCTTCCTTGACCTCTCCAGGCCTACAACTCTGGTATCACCCCCCCCCCCCGGCCATCATCTGGGATATCATTCACCTCTACTGTAGTAGCCTATGTGTCGGGAGCATGTGTAGATAAAGGCTCCAAAGCCTGATTGTTCCCTTTCGACCCCTTAGAAGTACTCTCAGAAGAGGTGGGCTCATTTCTTAGTCGGTATCTGTCCTGGGGCAGTTGTGGCTGTGATTGCACAACAGGCTGCCTTTGCACTGAGTCGCCCTCCGATGCTTCCCTAGAAGGGGCATATGAACTTGATTCGGAGGGCTCCGGCTCTCTACCTCGGCCTGATGTTGCCTTCTTACTGATCACTTTTTGGAGGGCGAGAGGTAAGGTGCTTTTGCCTCTGCCTCTAGAAGGTTCACCCCTCCCCTTTGATGTATCACCACGACCACATGATCTAACCATATTTTGCACAAAATAGCAGTAAGAGTCAGTTCTAGTTAAGTGCAGGTAAGCAAAAAGTTTTCAGAACAAAACATGTTGCAGGTTGTTAAAGTGCGGACCGCACATTTTTGAGTGCGACCGCAGATGGGTTTGTGCGGACCGCACAATTTGAAAGTGCAGCCGCAGTGATGATTCTGCGGTCTGCACAATTTGAAGTATGGCCTCACATCTGAAGTGCGGTCTGCACAATTTTGGGTGCGACTGCTCATTTGAAACTTCAAAAATGACAACTCTATGAAGATAGAGAATTGCTTGATCTGCGGTTGAGCCTTGGCTAATTGATTCAATGTAGTGGTCAACTCGGCAATTGCTTGCCCATGATCATGCAATTCTTTATGTAGGTGAATCATGTTTGGATCACCTTGAGGAACATTTGCTCTACTTTTTCATGCCGATGAAGTATCCGCAAGCTTTTGCATATGGCGTTGTCATGAAATTTCCACCGGCAAGTTGGTTGACCATGCATTGATTGGTAGTATTGATCCCCCTGTAAAAAGTTAGTTGAATCATAGCCTCCGCCATGTCATTGTTTGGACACTCTTTCACCATAGTTCGGTACCTCTCCTATATTTCATGCAACGGCTCATTGGGTTCTTGTTTGAATGCTAGAATCTCGTCTCTAAGGGTAGCCATATACCCGGGAGAAAAGAACTTGGAAATGAATTTCTTCGCCAATTCATCCCATGTATGGATAGAATGGTTTGGCAACCTTTCTAACCAATCCAAGGTTTTCCCCCATAGAGAGAAAGGAAATAGCCTCAACCTTAAAGCATCCTCGGATACGTTTGTCTGTTTACTCCCCCAGTAAGTGTCCACAAACCCTTTCAAGTGTTTGTACGCATTTTGATTTGGAGCGCCGATGAAGAATCCCCATTGCTCTAGCAATGTGAGCATAACATTTGTGATTTGAAAGTTGTATGCCCTAATGCGGGGCAGGACTATGGCACTTGCATACCTTTCATTCGGCAACACCCGGTGTGGAGTTGCTCTTGGTGGAGGTAGGGGTGGAACGAGAACGTTGTCTTGAGGCGGTCGGCCTCGTCTATTTGCTTAGGGTTCAAGAGGAACATCTTCAACTTGTTCATCTTCCACGTCCACATCCTCGAAAGGCATGTTTCTGAGAGGATCATTGTTGTTGAGAGCCATTGTTTCACCTACAATTGTTTCACCAAAATGATTAGTAACACGAAAGGAAAAGAATACAATTCACACACAAAACCAAATATATAGATAAATCTATTTTTATGATCCCCAGCAACGGCACCAAAAGTTGATCTCGCCCAAGTCACACCTCTATTTGAGGTTATGAAACGGTCGATGCAATAGTAATACCCAACAGAGAGTCGAGGTCGAATTCCACAGGGAGCTAAATGAATGGGATTTAGAAGTATATATTGTGGTGAATGAGCTTGAACTATCTTAAATTACACTTCTACAAGATTTGGCTGATTCTAGATCTAGTTTAAACTAAGATTGCAAGATAAATAGTTAAAACTAAGAAATTGTTTTTGTTGTTGCTTTCAAATAGTGTAAAAGGCCTAGGGCTATGATCTTCACCTAGGTGTTTTCCTAATGGGTTGTAAACTGTAAAGCTTGTTTTGTTGGTCGGGGTGCATTATAGCTATCAACACTCAAGTACCCACTCAATACCTCTTGGTAAGAGAGTTATTTTGCCCAATTTGGCTTTCTCAAGTCCAAATGGGTATTGAGCAAAACAGTTGATAAAATGCTCAAGTCGGGTTTTACTATCTCTAGGTTCAACCCTTTAATTGGGACTATCAATCTCTTGATTTTATCCCAAATTCTTGTTAGCCAAGTTTTCCTACACTAAGTCTCTCTTTCTCAAGAAGAGACCAAGTCAAATAGGCATGAACTAATGTTTGCAACCATTAATTCTACAATCAAAAGCAAGAACAAGACTAAATAATAAACTCCCAACTATAAACAAGCCATAAATCAAACACCCATTAGGTTTACACACTAGGATTGGGTCACAACCCTAGTTAGAAATCATCTAATGTATTTGTTTCTCCAAAACACGCTGAAATAGCTCGTACTCGCAACTCTAAGACCGACACATAGGATGCTTCTCAAGAAACTTTTGCTACTATTTTGGCTCAAGGTAGAACTAAGAAGGCTTCAACTTAAAAAAGGAAGGGTAAATCCACAAAGGGGGTTCAAGTACCCCGGATTGAACATGAAGAAGGGGTGGAGCATAATGAGCAAGTACCTCAGGATCCAGTTCCACCCCCAACAGCAGTTCCGGCTCAAACAACTATATCTCCAGAGGTGGGTCACATGTTTAATGTTGTCAACAGTGCTATAGAGATGTTTAAAGCCTTCATGGTCAACCAGAATAAGAGAAGAGCTGAGATTCCACCTTAATCAAATAGACAGAACAATTCTGGGTCCTCAAGAGTGAATGAATTTTTGAAGTTGAGTCCTCCATTGTTCCATGGTAGTATAGTTGATGAAGACCCAATGTTGTGGCTGAAAGGTGTTAAGAAAGCCCTCCGAGCGATGAAGGTATTTAATGATGAAGTTGTGGAGTTGGTTGCATACTAACTTAGAAATATGGCTAGCACTTGGTTTGAGACGTGGGAAAAGGAAAGAGAAGAAGATGATGGTCCGCCTACTTGGGAAGAATTTGAAGAGGCCTTCATGGCTAATTTTATACTAGAAGAGGATAGGGAAGCTAAGATTATAGAGTTCGAGCAGCTCAAGCAAGGGAATAAAAGTGTGCAAGAGTTTTACATGGAATTCATAAGTTTGGCTAAGCATGCTCCTCACATGGTTAAGACAGAAAAAACAAAGATCCGCAGGTTTGTTGTCGGTTTGGCTTACCACATTAAGGATACGACAACAATTGCTGTAGTAGGAATGACAGCTTTCTCCTTTGTTTCGGATTTCGCCAAGCACTTAGAAAAAGACAGACAACAAAGGAGAGAAGAAAAGGAGCATAACAAGAAAGTGCAGATAGCGGACGGGTTTAGTGGTATATCCAGCGGAGGAGGAAGGGGTTCTTTCAATAAGGGGTCATTAGCAAGAACCCAGTCTAGTCATTAGTCAGGTGGTGGGTCTTCCTTAATACCTACTCAGAGTTATGGAAACCAGTCTCGCCAGAATCAGAATTTTAGGACACCATCCTTACATAGCCAGAGCCATGTTGAGCAACATTCACATCAGCAAGGTCTTTGTGGTACATGTAAGCGGCAACATTCAGGTCAGTGCAAGCTCGAGTTCGAAAATTGCTATCATTGCGGAGAGAGTGGTCATATAAAGGCAAACTGCCTAAAGTTATGACGTAATTCCAGTGGGGGGTCAACTCGTCCTTCTAGTACCTCAGCTACTATAGTTGCACCACCTCAGGCTCGTGGTTCTCATAATCATACAGGGCATGGAGCAGGCAGAGGTGCAGATCGAGTTACTCAGGTAGGGGGACAACCTCGTTTGTTTTCTACACTTGATCGAAAGAGTGCAGAGGCATCTGCAAAAGCTCAATAGCTTAGTGAGTCATTCCTAAAATCTACTCCAGTTGGCGAGTTAGTGAAAGCCACAAGAGTCTATAGAGGTTGTATAGTTTCAATCCAAGGTAGCAGCACCGAGGCCGATCTCATAGAGTTAGAAATGGTGGATTTTGATGTGATCATAGGTACGGATTGGTTGTCTTCCTGCTATGCCATGTTAGATTGTCGTGCCAAGATAGTCAGGTTCCAATATCCAAATGAAGAAGTCTTAGAGTGGAAGGGTAGTTCAGCATCGCTTGTAGGTAAGTTTATTTCTTACCTTAAGGCATAACGAATGATCGGTAAGGGGTATCTCACCTATTTGGCCCACATTATTAATCCAGAATTAAAACCACCAGCTCTTCAGTTTGTGCCAGTTGCTAGAGAATTTCCAGAAGTTTTCCCAGATGACCTTACCGAACTTCCTCCTGAAAGAATCATAGACTTTTGCATTTATCTCATGCCAAGCACTCATCCCATATCTATACCTCCTTATAGGATGGCACCAGTAGAAATTAATGAGTTGAGAGAACAATTGAAAGACCTTATTAACAAGGGCTTCATCAGGCCGAGTGTTTCACCGTAGGGGTGCCCCGGTCCTGTTTGTCAAAAAGAAAGATGGGTCTCTCACAATGTGCATCGACTATCGGCAGTTGAATAAAGTTACCATTAAGAATAAGTACCCACTACCAATAATTAATGATTTATTTGATCAACTTCAGGGTGCAAACTACTTTTCAAAGATAGACTTGAGGTCGAGGTACCATCAGTTGAGAATTAGAGAAGAGGATATAGCTAAAATAGCCTTTAGAACTCGCTACGAGAACTATGAATTTCTAGTATTGTCCTTCGGGTTAACAAATGATCCAGCTGCATTCATGGACTTTATGAACAAAGTTTTCAAGCCATTCTTTGGTACCATTATTATCGTGTTTATAGACAATATTCTGGTATACTCTAAGGGTAATGAAGAGCATGCAGAACACCTCAAGATAGCCTTGCAGACCTTGAAGAAGAATGAACTTTATGCCAAGTTTTCAAAATGTGAGTTCTGGTTGCAGTTAGTGGCATTCTTAGGCCACGTGGTATCTAGAGAAGGCATAAAAGTAGACCCTCAGAAGACAGAAGCAGTCAAGAACTAGCCAAGGCAGACAATGCCAACCAAAATCAGGAGTTTCTTGGGGTTACCTGGCTACTATAGAAGGTTTGTAGAGAGATTTTTCCCACTTGCAGCTCCATTAACTAAGTTGACTCATAAAGCAGTTAAGTTCAGTGGTCAGATGCTTGTGAGTAGAGTTTTCAAGAGTTAAAGAAGAGGTTGACCACTGTACCTGTGTTAACCTTGCCGACAGGTTCGGGTGGGTTCACAGTGTATTGTGATGCCTCCAGAGTTGGTCTTGGATGTGTTCTTATGCAAGATGAAAAAGTTATTGCTTATGCTTCCAGGCTGTTAAAAAATCATGAGAAGAACTACCCCACACACGACTTGGAGCTTGCAACAGTGGTGTTTGCATTAAAGATATGGTGAAACTATGTTTATGGCGAGCATTCTAAAGTGTTTACATATCACAAAAGCCTCCAATACATTTTCAAGCAGAAAGAATTAAATTTGAGATAGAGAAGGTGGCTCGAGCTATTGAAGGATTATGATATCAATATCCTTTATCACCCGGGCAAAGCTAATGTGGTAGCAGATGCACTTAGTAAGAAGTCAGTGGATGTCTTGGACCATCTTGCAGAACAAAGGCGAACTTTGGGTCGAGAAACTCAAAAACTAGCAAATGATGGAATTAGATTGGATGAAACCGAAGAAGGAGGTATAACTGCTTATGCCTTAGCGCAATCCTCTCTTGTTGCGCATGTTAAGGCTAAGCAAGACGAAGATCCGTACTTAGTGAAGTTAAAAGAAGGAGTCAGAAACAGAGAAATCACTGCTTTCACTCTAGGAAGTGATAGAGTTTTGAAGTTGAATGATCGGTTATATGTGCCTGATGTAGATGGTCTTAGAAAGGCCATAATGGAAGAAGCTCACAACTCAAAGTACTTTATCCACCCAGGTTCTACCAAAATGTATCTGGACTTGAAAAAATTATATTGGTGGAAAGGCATGAAGAAGCAAGTAGCAGATCATGGGGCCAAATATTTGAATTGCCAACAAGTCAAAGCCGAACATCAGAGGCCTGGTGGCCTAGCTCAGGATATAGAGATATCGCAGTGGAAATGGGAGATGATTAATATGGATTTCGTAGTAGGTCTGCCTTGCACATACCATAAGCATGATTCAGTTTGGGTTATCATGGATCGACTCACAAAGTCCGCCTATTTCTTACCAATAAAGACGACAGATTCTGCAGAGCAGTATGCACAGTTGTACATCAAAAAAATAGTCTGATTGTATAGTACTCCAGTTTCAATCATACCTGGCAGAGGCCCTCAGTTCACGGCGCATTTTTGGCAAGCATTTCAGAAAAAATTAGATACCAAGGTCAATTTGAGCACCGCTTTCCATCCACAGACTGATGGTCAGAAAGAAACGACTATTTAGACTCTCGAAGATATGTTGCGAGCATGTGCTATAGATTTTGGAGGTAATTGGGATGATCACTTGCCACTTATATAATTTGCTTACAATAATAGCTACCAAGTCAATATTGGTATGGCTCCTTATGAAGTGTTGTATGGGCGCAGATGCAGATCTCTAGTGGGTTGGTTTGAACCAGCATAAGTGCTATTGATTGTCCCGGAGTTTGTTTGTAAAGCCTTAGAGAAAGTCCATTTGATTAGAGAAAGACTAAAAATGGCTCGGAGTTGTCAAAAGTCTTATTCCGACAAGAGGCACAGGAACCTAGAGTTTAATATAGGTGACATGGTATTTCTAAAATTGTCTCCAATGAAAGGTGTTTTTAGGTTCGGTAAGAAAGGAAAGCTTAGTCCTAGGATTATCGGACCTTATGAGATTATAGAAAGGAAGGAAAAAGTGGCTTATAAACTAGCGTTGCCCGTTGAATTGTCCTATGTTCATCCTATCTTTCATGTGTCTATGTTTAGAAAGTACATTCAAGATGAGTCGCATATAATACCTGCAGATACCGTAGATTAAAGAAGGCTTGACTTATGAAGAGGTACCTATAGAAATTCTCGATAGCCAAGTAAGAAAGTTGAGAACAAAAGATATAACATCGGTAAAGATTTTGTGGAGTAATCACGATTCAAAAAAGGCTACGTAAGAGGCTGAGGAATATATGAGCAAGAAATATCCTTATTTATTTGAGGAACAAGGTATGTAAACCTAGGTTCGGCTTGACATTTAGATTTTATTTATTAAATACAAGTTAGCATGTGTTTATGTCCTTGCTAGATTATGCTTAGTTGTTGAAGTAATTTAGTTTATATCAGAGTATATTTAGTTATTAAATAATTTAGTACCATGTCAGAGTACATTTAAATCGTTAAAGTGATTTACTTTTGGCTGAAGTATTGTGCTTTAGATTTTGGTTAGTTATTGTGGTACCTCCTTGCTGGAGTGTGAGTAATTAGTTTATGAGCTGTGTATGGTGCCTATGAATGACCTGTTATGGTATATTTGGTTGTTATTGGTGTAGTTGTGGTATTGGTGACATGGATAGTTTTTGGATAGTCCAATTTACAGGGGAGACTCTGCCAAAATTTTTGAAAATTTAGGGAGTTAAGCCAAAATTTTGAGTCCCTTGGGAAAGTGAGTAGCAGTGTTTTAAAAGGCATTTCTAGGACTCGCCCCCTAGGCGAGGTACTTGCAAAATGCCCTGGGGCTCATGTGTGGGGCTTAGTTCTGTGAGACTTACGCTCCAAGCACCCGACCATGCGCCCTAAATACGCCTAACGCCTAACGCTCGGGCTCGCCTAATAGTTCTAACGCAAATTACGTGTCGAATTTTCTAATTTACATCATTGACCCTCAAAATTCTTTAACAAAGTAATGATTAAAGTTCTATTCATCGATAGAAATATGAAGATTGAGTATAACTCTAATAATGCGACATAGTATTGCGAAATTATATCTTTACTTGTTATTGGTCGTGTCTTACTTCATATGTCTCTCCTAATTATAGACTTTTATTAACTTGATATTTTAAACTAATTTGTATTTATTCATGAAGGAGTAATATTTTAATTATGGTACTAATAAGATTAATTGGTTATTTACTTTAGGAAAGTAAAATGTGGAGTTTAATCATTTTTTTAAAGAAATTGTAATTTTTTAATTGTATGAAAGTTAAGATTTTATACGCGATTTGTATGCATTATTTATACTTAAGAATCATGGTAGATATTGTTTTATGAGTTTCTTTAATTCTCATTTAATTTTTAAACTTTTAATTTATATTATATATTTTTTTGTGTTATTATATTATTTTATCAATTTGTAAATTAAAAATTTTAAAGATCCATGGGGCTTACACCCCCCGCCTCGAGGCTTACGCCTCGCCCCATATCAAGTATAATGCCCCGCCTCATGCCCCCGCCCTTTAAAATACTGGTGAGTAGTGCTAAAAAACATAAGAAGTTCAAGGACTTAATGAATGATTGTTGGCTTAAGAATAAGTCCCAAGCAACATTCGAGGACGAATGTTTTTAAGAAGGGAAGATTGTAATATTCCTCAAATCTATAAATGTTTCAAGACACGCTCAATATAGAATTCAATTTTTGTTAATCTTGCTTGAGTGCATAAAAATTATACTTCTATTATAGATTTAAACCTTTATGATTGACTTTTTGAGTTACTTCTCCATTAATTTTTAATATTGCTAATTATTAAAAGTGAGTATCATTAAATACTTGTTAAATCAAAAAAAAAAAGCAAGACAATTAAACTTGGGCCTAAAGCCCATAGAGTAGTCTGTACATAAGGGCAAGGAAAAGGCTTAAAGCCTTGGACGAAAGGGGGACAAAGGATTGGGTTTCAAAGAATACAAAGCAACAAACTAATAATTAATACTTTTAAGGACAAGAAACAGAGGCAGCAAACTATTCACACAGACAACGAAAATTCTAGGCTTCTTTACAAATAAATAGTTCTTGAACGCAGGTATATAAAATTTTCTATTCTCAATTATCCTACAGTATAAGAATTGGATAGTTAATTCCCTTCTTTCTCTCTATCAATAGTAAGTTCAATGTTTAGGTGTGAAACTTTGAAATTAATTAAAATGCACTGGTTGTTGTAGAATCGATTGTTTGACGGATATAATTGGACTGGAGCCTACGTATTGGCTCGAGGAGTTTTGCGGTTAGTGGATATAACTCTTTACTAAAATGGTTCTACTCACAAAAATATGCCCACAAAGTATTTGATAAAATGCTTTAAAGAGTCAACATGTGCTTAATTGGAACGAGTGAGTACATTTTGACTAAGTATATTCTAGTTAAAGCTTATATATTTTACTCGAGAAGTATAAGCGTCTATTTTTTATATTTTTATGCTTTATTACATGATCTTACATGTTAAAGTTTCAAGAGATAGATAGAACTTTTAAAAATACTTTGAATAATTTTATTTCATGCTTATGCTATGTATACACTCAAGAATGTTATTATGAATATTGATAGATCACTTCAAACAAGATTTAGACTTAAAAAGTCACAAGAAGAAGTTTTGGAAAGAAAAGATTTTTGGGAGTATCTTCTATTCTGAGAAGGGCTCATCATCCAGGCCGAGGGTCCTTAGCAAGGCGTTGACTTCCTGAAACTTCTTGGGCCAAAGTAGGGAGCACACGAGCCGAGGGTCTCGTTGCTGAGAATTTGTCTAGCCAGGCTAAGGTATGATACAGGAGCGCTGCGATCCATGAAGTGAGTGGCACCTCATGGATTGGGCCTATTCGATTAGGTTGGGATCGAACTCGTGCCGATCACACGGTGACTAAGATAGAAATAAGTCAGAATAGTTGGAACTCCCGAAGCATAAAGTAATATAATTGTTTTTAGATAAGAAAGAAAAATAAAAGAATTTCTTTTAGAATATTCATAAACTGTTGTTATGATATTATTTTAGAATTGTTCTTAGAAGCTTATGTTTTACATGCATTTAGAATCTTTGCTTGTAGTGTATATTTTATTAAGTATCATTCTCTGCTTTAGTGTGTGTGTGGGAGGGGGGGAGGGGGTCATTGAGACTCATTGAGTACAATGGATGGTACTGGCGTTCTCTTTTGGGAAGTTGCGTTGGTCTGCGGTACAACGTAGGAACCAATTTTACAGGCGAACAGTCTAAAGGTTAGGACTACCCTCACTTCCAGTGCTATTGGTGGGCTCAGCATTTGTTCGTGGAGTATTCCTTTGAGTCGTCATTATTTAGCTATTTTTTTGTTTACTTGGAGAACTGGCCAGGAAATCTCATGTCTTGAGCAGTGCATCAGTTTATCAGTAGAGGCTTCATAGGCACAGTCGGTGGGTTAAGATTCAGGCATTTTTGATAATAACTTTGCAGTATTTCAGTAGTTATGTCACGACCCAAAATTCATTAAAGGTCATGATGGCGCCATATACCGCTGTCAGGCAAGCCAAAAATAAATACTTAATTTGCTTCTCATTTTAATATTTTTGATATCATATTTCCTTCAATTAAATGGTAAAAGATGAAATTTACAAAATAAATAATAATATTTTTAACAATTCCAATACAGTGCAACCCATAATCGCCCCAAAACCCGGTGACACAAGTGCATGAGCCTGAACTAAGAATGTAAAATAAAATACAATATCTGTCCGAAATACAAATTGGACAGGAAAATATAAATACTCTGAAGGAGACTCTGCTGGCTGCGGACTCGTAACGTGGAATGCAACTCACCTAAATCCCCGCAATAACTGCGCTTCTGCGCCCACAAGGCCACTAGGCATATATGCACCTGCACAAAAATGTGCAGCAAGTGTAGTATGAGTACGTAAATCAACGCGTACCCAGTAAGTATCCCGCCTAACCTCGAAGAAGTAGTGACGAGGGGTCGGCTCCGACACTTACTATGGGCTATAAATAAAACGTCAATGATATAAATAAGCATGGATTACATAGAACGGTTGTAAGCTCAATGTCGTGAAATAAGTAAACAATTTTTTTGTTCATAAGAAATTTCCAAATTTATTTCCCATTATTTAACAATTTATCTCAGGCCGAGGAGGTAATATCATTTATTGTAAATTCCAAAGCAATCAAGTTCAATCATGCGCAAATCATGCCGAGGTCGTACGGTCCGCTCCAACATAAATATTTAAACTGTGTACTGCCGAGGGTCGAACGGCGCGAACCATAGATGCATCTATTTAATCTGCCGAGGCGTTCAGCCCTCTCCACAAAAGATAAACACATTCAACAGTCAATCAAGGATTCTTTAAGGAGCAATTATCCAAGAAAATGTCAATTCTCATTTAACTGTCAAGAAAAACGAAGTTTAACCTTTTAAAAATTCATTTACCAAGTTCAATATGATTTAAGTAATTTAAATTAACAATAAGGTTGCAAATATCGCAAGTATAGCATGATTTGGGCCCTAAACTACCCGGACATAAGCATAATAGTAGCTACGCTCGGACTCTCATCACCTCGTGCGTACGTAGCCCCCACAAAAAGAAGTACATATTAGATTAATTCACCTATGGGGTAAATTCCCCCTTACAAGGTTAGAAAGGAGACTTATCTCGCTCTTAAGTTACATCAACGGCTCCCAAGCCCTTCCAATAACTCAAACTGATGTCCAACGCTCCAAAACTAGTCAATAAACGTGCAAATTCATAAATATACACTCTAATACTTATTATAATCCAATTTATAACAATTCCTAACTCCGCTTGAAAAGTCGATAAAATCACCCTCGGGCCCACGTGCCCGAATTTCGAAAATGTTTGAAGATAAACCTTACCCATATCACCACAAGCTCAAATATATAATTTATTCCAAGTTCCACGTCCAATTTCTTGGTAAAAGTCCAAAAATATAATTTCTAGGTTTTCTACCAAAACCCTCACAATTTCTACTAGTTTCTATGTTTAAATCCTTATATAAACCATGTATTTAACTCACAATATGTGGGAATCACTTACCTTGACATAGATGACGAAACTTCCCCTTCCAAGAGCTCAAAAAATCGTCCATCTAAAAGAAAATTGGAGGAAAATGGCCAAATCTCATCTTTAAAATGACACTGCCCAGCCCGACTTCTCACTTCTGTGGTCCAACAGCTACTCCTGCGGCTCCGCACCTACGAAAATTCCATCGCAGGTGCGGTTCAAGCTCGTCCAAACAGCCCCTGCATCTGCGCCCCTTACACGCTCATGCGCCTTCGCTTCTGCGACTCCACGTGCGCAGGTGTGATCCCGCATCTGCGGTCCCAGCCTACCCCAGCCAGAACCGCTTCTGCGACACTCTTGGCTGCTTCTGTGGCTCTGCACCTGCGGCCAAAACCTCGCAGGTGCGGTTACACCAGAAGACAGATGCTTCAGTTTTCCTTTCAAGTCCAAACTCGATCCGTTAACCATCCGGAATCCACCTGAGGTCCTCGGGACCTCACCCAAATATACCAACACGTCCCAAAAACATTACAAACTTAGTCGAGGCCTCAAATCGCGCCAAACAACATCGAAACTACGAATCACCCTCCAATTCAAACTTAATGAACTTTGAAATTCCAAACTTCTCCAATCGATGCCGAAACCTATCAAATCACGTCAGATTGACCTCAAATTTTGCACACAAGTCATAATTGATATTACGGACCTACTCCAACTTCCGAAATCGGAATCCGACCCCGATATCAAAAAGTGCACTCCCGATCAAACTTCTCAAAATTAACCAAATTTCCAACTTTCGCTAAATGACCACGAAATGACCTACGGGCCTCCAAATCTACATCCGGACGCGCTTCCAATACCAGAATCACCATACGGAGCTATTCCCGAACTCAAAATCCCAAACGGACATTGATAGTATTGAAATGCAATTCAACTCAAATTTAAGGAATTCTTCCAAAATGCCAACTTCCATAATAGGCACTGAAACGCTCCCAGGTCATCCAAAACCCGCTCCGGGCATACGCCCAAGTCCAAAATCATCATATGAAGTTATTGGAACCTTCAAATCCCTATTTCGAGGTTGTTTACAAAAAAGTCACACATTAGTCAATTCCTCCAACTTATGGCTTCCGAAATTAGAATTTTCTTTCCAAATCAACTCCGAACTTCCCAAAATTAAATTTCGACCATACGTACAAGTCATAATACCCGAAGTGAAGCTGCTCAGGGTCTCAAACCGCTGAATGACACGCTAGAGCTCAAAACGATCGATCGGGTCGTTACATTCCCTCCCACTTAAACATACGTTCACCCTCGAACGTGCTAAGAATTGTTATGGGGTTGTCTGAAATCATTGTTTAACACCTCGTGCACCTACCTGTGCTACCACAACTAATTTGAGCACATTAGCTTGAGAAAATCTGAAGATTCTCTCCTTTATTTAGGCAAATAAGCCTTAGAGCCTAATTCCAACATCCGAAATTCTCTACTAAGCCTGTTCCAACATACGAACTCCGTTTCAATCACTACACGATGTACCAATACATGATTGTATACTCTCACTGAATCCACATCATGCACCGCATTATTCACATGACCATAATAACATCCTCTTACGACAATAGCCGAAATCCCACGAATCTGATGCTCACAACACACCTCATGACACATATAAGTCTTGTTCCAATTCTCGAAATGCCACGACAGAGAAGATGTGTAGAACTCATAGCCACCTGCCGAATTATAATTTATGGAGTCTCTCCTCCCGACAAGAAACATTACCTCATTCTGGACAGAATAACAGTATCTACTCTTTAATATGTTTCATATAAATCTAATCGCACTGATCCCAGACCCAAAAATCTCGTCTCACCCAGTACAAGACGTTCCAGTAATAAGCCACCACAAACACTACCAAAGGTCTCATATGATGCCACCATGTGCCAACAATCCACAAGCTCGAATGTGGTACATAAGGAAAACGAACTCTGGAAGGAGTTACTCAACCCACGTAGCTAATTTAAACAACCGAAAGGATGTTAGGAACCTTCCTCGGCAAAATACACCATCATAGGTATGGGAAATTGTACTTAATATCGCACTATTGCGGCGTGCAACCCGATCCAACCATGATACCGTTGCGGCGTGCAACCCGATCCAACCATGATACCCGTGGTGGCGTGCCACCCAGTCCAAACAACATATCCGTGGCGGCGTGCCACCCAATCCAACCATATACCTGTGGCAGCGTGCCACCTGATCCACACATGGCAATAAATAGGGAAGTACCCATCAAGCCAACACGCTTATACCTACGAAATACCCGAATATCAACCATAAGCACGCCAAGTGCATAATACAAATTCCTGGGGAGATGGGTAGCGCCATATGATATAAACTCAAGCACAACTAAGGTGCAATAAATGACCAGCATCTCGAGAGCCATCCTGCTCATATAACACCACAAACTATATGGGATCCTGATACGAGTGCAAATAATCAAACCGCCTCACAACCCACATGGCACAATAGAGACTACATGGAAGGGCCGATAACAGAAATAACATCCAAGGCCCGAAAAACTCTCCGAAAACAGCGCTATCCTGAAATGAACACATCCGGCCTGATATAGAGCCCACATTAACATTTAGATCCATCCACATACCTCAAGTCGATCTTGATCGTACCGCACTGGCCAATAACCTTTCAAGGATCCACAATGACCTCTTTTCCCACGACACATAAGAACATCTGTCAGATCCAGAACAAACTTCCACAATTCACAACCAACTGAAAAAAGCGCCTTTCAGGCCTAAACTCTCACATTAGCGATAGTACCAAATCTCCGTACTTGGTTTCAAATCTTTAATCAATCAGGTGACTACATGTCACACTTATACAATCTTCCCGTGGGATACGCTCCCATGACCTTCCGCACCAGGTAACAAGTCTGCACATCCATACCACCGGCCACACTAATGTTGTAAAGAAAATCAAGAAGCCACAAATCAGACACAAAGCCTCTTACACAGGACACCGATCTCGGGTGACGCTAAAGACAATACCAGCTTACTCTAAACATCTAAATTCTTCCCTGACCATCCGAGCTCGTGACATTCTTGTCAACACCGAACCGCAACCTTGATCCTCAGCTTCCAATTCCCATGCTACTCACTGCACCTAATCATGCCAATGCACAAGAGTACAAGAATTTCATCATAACTCCTGAACCACTAATAAAATACATACTTCATGATATAGGAACCTCTCACTTAACTCATTTCAGGAGAACCATTGCAACATGTGACTGAATTCTCATAACCGCAGAAAATATAACCCCGGGTAGTGGTCTAATCCACCATGTCCCTTCCGGGATCCATTTTCACACAACAGGCCATATGAATCGAATACCTCCCCAATCAACCAAGTTGTGGTGGTGCTCAAGCCCAAGTGTACAACCACAAATCACGTGTACAACTTCACACTGGAGAAACTGGTCACTGCCATAACTGTGCTGATTCGACCATTACCAACCGAGCCACTTCTTCTAATTTACTTCGGATTTGCCTTCGGAATAATAATAGCTCCATTCAAAACATCATGAACCCAAATCCGCACTCATCCTGAGTGACCTTATTTCACGAGACCACGTTGTCTCCAAAACCCACGAACCATCACATACTTTTCTTGTGCACATATTCGCATCTTCAATGAGTACACTCATTCTGATAATTTCCCTATGATTCCGAAGTTATTTTCTCCCATTCCTCCACTGCTACACCGCATACCGTAGATAACATATAACACTCCAAGCCCCTTTTATAATCTGCTGCAACAGCTCAATACTTAACCATACTACGGACTCGAAATCCTTAGGTACCACACTTTAACTTTTGAATCCACTAGGACCGTTGTTGAGAGTCACCCACTCTGACTTGGTCCCGAATATAATCGAACTCCAAGGCTACACTAGCCTATGAACGCCCTCTCAAGGAGCACCAGGCTGAATCACTTTCCTTGTAAATCACCTCTACACGAAGCATAAATCCTGAATCTTCCCAAAGCCTGAACATGAGTCCATAAGGCCAACTATAGCACACATTCCTCAATCCTTTGCTCAAATTACCGCTGATGTTCTCTTTCCTTAGTCGTAATAACCCACCAATATGCCGATAACCAGAAATCTCACAAGTAGACAACCATGCAATCCAATCGTAGGCGGTGGGGGCTCTCCCACTTAGCTCGAAGCTACCATTGCATAATCCTGGAATCCACCAAGACTCCTTACCCCCATTGACATGATCTTGCACAATCAACCCGCCAATTTGCCTCAAAATCTTCCTGTTAACCATTTCATGAACACTCTAAATCACTAGCCACGTTTTCATATTCAACCTCTTACCGGATAGCCAGTAGAATTCTTCATAGAAGCTTCGTCAGCCATGCGGCCGTTGACCTGCTCACAGGAGATAACACACCTGTGGAAATTACATGCCGACATATTCCAACCTCGCTGCACTGGGTACACTTACTACATAATCAATAACCCATCCTGAGCCCGTGCTCATTCACCAGCTGTACAAGTCTGTTCACTCCTCATGGACATCAACTAAAAGGTGCGACAGTACATTCCCATCCAAAGTCATGTTGTATTCTTCCTATCATGCAACTCCTTCCCGTCGTATCCACTCTCCCCAGTATAATATCCAATATTCCAAATTAAGTCCATAGACCTAGTCACTATCCACCATGAAATCTCGAATCACTCTAAACCTTTCCCAAGGCGTGTAGCTATCCTACCACATAACCCATCTAATACTCTGCCACTCTCCCACTTTGGTCAAACCCTCTCCTTTAAGCAACTACCCGGCTTCTGTTTCTCACACTTGGCCTTCTAAAAATTTAACCACCGCAAGACACCTCCCACATGTTCTTCCTCATCCTTCGCTACCCAGTTGTTGCCTTAAATCAAAATCTACCTCTGTAGCACTTGAACCGATCGATCGCCACCAACTTTAAACCTTTTCGAAGATCACCTTCCTTGAGCCCTCAACACCTGTACCACCGATTAAGTCCTGAACCACCGCACACTGCGATCTCTGACAGCCGCTTCCCCGGTACTATTTCATACTACCCTACCCCGAAGGCAAATTGATGAAGACCATAACATCGGAAAACTTAACACATTCAACCCAGGGCGACGACACCACATCACATATAAAGATTCCACCATGCTCGAAATACCAAGTCTCGTTATTCCGTCAACCCAAACCTAAACATTCATAGTCCGATTGCCTTTCCTTTGCCGGAAATAAAATACTGGATCTCTGAATCATGCACTGAGTAAACCTCCTTCCAAGTCATTCACTGCTTCGATGCATAGACAGGCATCCTACCATTACACAAATACGGTGCGATAGCAATGCACGAATCGTCCTAACAATCAATGCCAAACCTCAAAACCTTAGGTAATACTGATACTGAGCTGCAACGACAGAACGGCCTTCCGCAAGGCGACGACAATAGCCCAACCGGACTCCACTGTCAGGCAAGCCAACACTAAATAGTTAATTAAATCCTCATTTTAATATTTTTGAAATCGTAAATTTACTTTAATTTATCTAGTAAAAGATGAATTTACAGAATACATAAATAATAATGTTTACCAATTCCAATAGCGAACATCCCATAATCATCCAAGAACCCGGTATCATAAGATTTTCTAGAAATTTAAAATAAAATACAATAATTGTCCGGAATACAACTTGGACAGGAAAGAAAATACAATACTCTGAAGGAGACTCTGTTGGCTGTGGTGCGTCGTATAAAATGCAGCTCACCTAAGTCCCCGCCACAAACGCGCCTCTACGCCCACAAGGTCGCTAAACATATGTGTCCTGCACAAAACTGTGCAGCAAGTGTAGTATGAGTACATAAATCAACGTGTACCCAGTAAGTATCACGCCTAACCCCGAAGAAGTAGTGACGAGGGGTCGACTTCGACACTTACTATGGGCTATAAGTAAATGGAATAATATCATTAAATTAGACATGGATTAATTAATATAGCTGCAAGCCCATTATTCTGAAGTGAGTAAACTGTTCTTTCATAATTAAGGAATCTCCAAATTTTATCTCCCATTTATTTAACGATTATATCTCCGGCCAATGAGGCCATATCAAATTATCAGTTTATCTCAGACCAGGGAGGCAATATCGTCATTTATAAATTTTAAGACAAGCAATACAAGCATGCACAAATCATGCCAAGGTCGTACGGCCGATCCAATAATTATTTAAACTGTGCACTGCCAGAAAGTCGAATGGTACGAACCATAGATGCATCTATTTACTACCGAGGCGCTCGACCCGATCCACAAATAACAATTATTTTCAAGAAAACACAAGTTTCTCATTTACAGTCAAGTATCTCATACAAACCTTCAAGTAAGTGAATTTAACCTCATACAATTCTTTTATCAATTTCTATCATGTCTAAGTGAGTATATTAGCAAGTAAGGGCACAAACATTCCAAGTATAGCATGATACGGGTCCTAAACTACCCGGACAATAACATAATAATAGCTACGTACGAACTCTCATCACCTCGTACGTATGTAGCCCCCACAATTAGGTACAAACATTTATTTAATTCACCTATGGGGTTAATTCCCTCTTACAAGGTTAGAAAGGAGACTTACCTCTCTCTGAAGTTCCATAACCGGCTTCCGAGCCCTTCAAACAACTTGAATCGATGCACAACGCTCCAAAACTAGCCAATGATTATGCAAACCCATTAATATATACTCAAATACTCAATATAATCCAATTCATAATAATTTCTAACCCCGATCGAAAAGTCAATAAAAATCACCCTCGGGCCCACGCGCCCGGATTCCAAAAATTTTCGAAGATAAATTTTACCCATAACCTCACGAACTCAAATGTATAGTTTATTCTCAATTCCATGCCCAAATTCGGGGTCAAAATCCAAAATACCAAATTCTAGGTTTTCTACTAAAAACCTCACAATTTATACTAATTTTCATGTTTAAATCCTTATACAAACCATGTATTTAACTTATAATAAGGGGAGATCACTTACCTTGAGTTGCTTGCTGAAACTCTCCCCTTGAAGCTCTTCAAAATCGCCCAAACCAAATGAAAATGGGAGAAAAATGGCAAAAACCCCGCTTAAAAGTATTCTGCCCAGCCCGACCTTCGCACCTACGGTGCCTTGGCCGCATCTGCGGTCCCGCACCTGCGGAAATCCCATCGCAGGTGCGGCTATATCTCGGCCCAACATTTCTCGCACATGCGCTCCATGCGGCGCATCTGCGCGTCCGCTCCTGCGCTGCTCTCTTCGCACCTGCCCCTTCGCAGGTGCGCAAATCTTTCCACTCCTTCGTTTCTCAGCAGCCTGGCCCCTTCCGCTTTTGCGAGCCATTTTCCCGCACCTGCGGGCTCGCACCTGCGGACCTCTTCACGCAGGTGCGGTTACACCAGATGCTCAGCTATTTCAGCCCTTCTTCAAATTCCAAATTCGATCCGTTAACCTTCCGGAATCCACCCGAGGCCCTCAGGACCTCAACCAAATATACCAACACGTCCCAAAACACGTTACGAACTTAGTCAAGCCTTCAAATCACATCAAACAACGTCGAATTTATGAATCGCACTCCATTCCAAGCTTAATGAAATTTAGAATTTCAACTTCTACATTCGATGCCGAAACCTATCAAATCACGTCCGATGGACCTCAAATTTTGTACACAAGTCATAATTGACATTATGGACCTACTCCAACTTTCGGAATCAGAATCCGACCCCGATATCAAATAGTCCACTCCCGGTCAAACTTCTCAAAAACCTTCAAATTTCTAACTTTAGCCAAATGACTCCAAAATGACCTACAGACCTCCAAATCCTCTTCCGGACGCGCTCCCAATACCGGAATCACCATACGGAGCTATTCCCAGACTCGAAATTCCAAACGGACATCGATAACATCGAAATGTACTTCACCCCAAATTTATGAAATTCTTCCAAAATGCTAACTTTCACAATAGGTGCCGAAACGCTCCCGGGCCATCCAAAACCTGATCCGAACATACGCCCAAGTCCGAAATCATCATACGAACCTACTGGAACCTTCAAATCTCGATTCCGAGGCTGTTTACTCTAAAATCTAAATCTTAGTCACTTTTTTCAACTTAAGGCTTTCGAAATGAGAATTTTCTTTCCAAATCAACTCCGAACTTTCCGAAATTAAATTCCGACCACGCGTACAAGTCATAATACTTGAAGTGAAGTTGCACATGGCCTCAAACTGCTGAACGACGTGCTAGAGCTCAAAACGACCGATCGGGTCGTTATATGTAGTTCCATTAAAATTCCTCGATTTTCAAATTTATAACAAGCGCTTCACGTCGCACAAGATTGAATAGGAAGGAAATGAAGGCATAAGCCTCAAAGGAATCGAATCGTAGGATGAGGAATCAAGAAGGAAAGTGCTCCTAACAGTCTTGTAGCCTCTCAAAGATAAGTACAGACGTCTCTGTACCGATCTGCAAGACTCTACTAGACTCGCTCATGACTTGTGAGACCTAAGTGAACCTAGTGCTCGGATACCATGTTGTCACGACCCAAAATCCATTAAAGGTCGTGATGACGCCGGACACCGCTGTCAGGCAAGCCAAAAATAAATACTTAATTTGATTCTCATTTTAATATTTTTGAAATCATATTTCCTTCAATTAAATGGTAAAAGATGAAATTTACAAAATAAATAATAATATTTTTAACAATTCCAATACCGTGCAACCCATAATTGCCCCAAAACCCAGTGTCACAAGTGTATGAGCCTCAATTAAGAATGTAAAATAAAATACAACATATGTCCGAAATACAAATTAGACAGGAAAATATAAATACTCTGAAGGAGACTCTGCTGGTTGCGAACTCGTAACGTGGAATGCAGCTCACCTAAATCCCTGCAATAACCGCGCCTCTGCACCCACAAGGCCACTAAGCATATATGCACCTCCACAAAAATGTCCAACAAGTATAGTATGAGTACGTAAATCAACGCGTACCCAGTAAGTATCCCGCCTAACCTCGAAGAAGTAGTGACGAGGGGTCGGCTCCGACACTTACTATGGGCTATAAATAAAACGTCAATGATATAAATAAGCATGGATTACATAGAACGGTTGTAAGCTCAATGTCGTGAAATAAGTAAATAATTTTTTTGTTCATAAGAAATTTCCAAATTTATTTCCCATTATTTAACAATTTATCTCAGGCCGAGGAGGTAATATCATTTATTGTAAATTCCAAAGCAATCAAGGTCAATCATGCGCAAATCATACCGAGGTCGTACGGTCCGCTCCAACATAAATATTTAAACTGTGTACTGCCGAGGGTCGAATGGCGCGAACCATAGATGTATCTATTTAATCTGCCGAGGCGTTCGACCCTCTCCACAAAAGATAAACACATTCAACAGTCAATCAAGGATTCTTTAAGGAGCAATTATCCAAGGAAATGTCAATTCTCATTTAACTGTCAAGAAAAATAAAGTTTAACCTTTTAAAAATTCATTTTCCAAGTTCAATATGATTTAAGTAATTTAAATTAACAATAAGATTGCAAATATCGCAAGTATAGCATGATTTGGGTCCTAAACTATCCTGAAATAAGCATAATAGTAGCTACGCACGGACTCTCTTCACCTCGTGCGTACGTAGCACCCACAAATAGAAGTACATATTAGATTAATTCACCTATGGGGTAAATTCCCCCTTACAAGGTTAGAAAGGAGACTTACCTCGCTCCGAAGTTCCATCACTGGCTCCCAAGCCCTTCCAATAACTCAAACCGATGCCCAACGTTCCAAAATTAGTCAAAAAAGTGCAAATCCATAAATATACACTCTAATACTTATTTATAATCCAATTTATAACAATTCCTAACTCCGCTTGAAAAGTCGATAAAATCACCCTCGGGCCCACGTACCCGGATTCCGAAAATTTTCGAAGATAAACCTTACCCATATCACCACAAGCTCAAATATATAATTTATTCCAAGTTCCACGTCCAATTTCTTGGTAAAAATCCAAAAATATAATTTCTAGGTTTTCTACCAAAACTCCCACAATTTCTACTAGTTTCCTTGTTTAAATCCTTATATAAATCATGTATTTAATTCACAATATGTGGGAATCACTTACCTTGACTAGATGACGAAATTCCCCCTTCCAAGAGCTCCAAAAATCGTCCATCCAAAAGAAAATTAGAGGAAAATGGCCAAATCTCGTCTTTAAAATGACACTGCCCGGCCCAACTTCTCTCTTCTGCGGTCCAACAGCCGCTCCTGCGGCTCCGTACCTGCAGAAATTCCATCGCAGGTGCGGTTCAAGCTCGGCCCAACAGCCCCTGCATCTGCGCCCCTTACACGTTTCTGCGCCTTCGCTTCTGCGACTCCACGTGCGCAGGTGCGGTCCCGCTTCTGCGGAACTCGACCGCATCTGCAGTCCCATCTTACCCCATCCAGAACCGCTTCTGCGACACTGTTGGCCACTTCTGCGGCTCCGCACCTACGGCCAAAACCTCGCAGGTGCGGTTACACTAGAAGACAGATGCTTCAGTTTTCCTTCCAAGTCCAAACTCGATCCGTTAACCATCCGGAATCCACCCGTGGTCCTTGGGACCTCACCCAAATATACCAACACGTCCCAAAACACATTGCGAACGAAGTCGAGGCCTCAAATCACGCCAAACAATATCGAAACTACGAATCACCCTCCAATTCAAACTTAATGAACTTTGAAATTTCAAACCTCTCTAATCGATGCCGAAACCTATCAAATCACGTCCGGTTGACCTCAAATTTTGCACACAAGTCATAATTGACATTACAGACCTACTCCAACTTTCGAAATTAGAATCCGACCCCGATATCAAAAAGTCCACTCCCCATCAAACTTCTCAAAATTAACCAAATTTCTAACTTTCGCCAAATGACTCCGAAATGACCTACGGGCCTCCAAATCCACATCCGGACACGCTCCCAATACCAGAATCACCATACGAAACTATTCCTGAACTCAGAATCCCAAACGGACATCGATAGCATTGAAATGCACTTTAACTCAAATTTAGGAAATTTTTTCAAAATGCCAACTTTCATAATAGGCGCTGAAACGCTCCCGGGTCATCCAAAACCCGCTCCGGGCATACGTCCAAGTCCAAAATCATCATACGAACATGTTGGAACCTTGAAATACCGATTCCGAGGTCGTTTACTCAAAAGTCACACTTTAGTTAATTCCTCCAACTTAAGGCTTCCGAAATTAGAATTTTCTTTCCAAATCAACTCCGAACTTCCCGAAATTAAATTACGACCATACGTACAAGTCATAATACCCAAAGTGAAGCTGCTCAGGGTCTCAAACCGCCGAATGACGCGCTAGAGCTCAAAACGACCGGTCGGGTCATTACAAGTTACTACGAATAAAATTTTGGAATTGTTTTATTTTAGATATTCAAATTATTTAAAAGTATTTGGTTAAAGTATTGCCTTGTTGCATTTAAAGTTTGAGGTTATTATAGTTTTGATAAGCGCAGATGAGTCGCTCGGTCAAATTTAGCGACCGGGTGCCGGTCACGGCTTGTTCTGAAAATAGGTCGTGACAGATGCGACAGCTGAGATGGACAAAAAGTTGGAGGGGTCAGCTGTCACAGTGGACAGTTGTTAGGGTTAGGGGTAATTTAAAAAGTGATTGTTAACAGTAGGGACGTAAACAATAATCAATAGTATATGGGCAATTTTGGGCCTTCTCCCTAAAATATAATATAAGAAAAAGAATAGGTAGAAGTGAGCCCAGGTGCTGAGATAAACTAGCTCAAGTTGGGCTGCAGCTACCAATATCTTCATCTTATCTTCAGTTGATCCACCCAATCATGCCACACAACCTAGATTCACCATTCGGGCTTTCCCTTTCTTGCCCTAAGAGAAACTTATATCCATGTGAAACTAGTTGTATGAATATCTTGTGCAGTATCTTGTTTTATCAGTTTTCATTATTTTAAGGGCTATACTGGTTGAAATAGTAATAATGTCAAAGAGATTTTCACTTTTCCAGGAATGATCAAAATAAGTAAATAACTAATAATCATTTCAAAAAGATGAAAAGATGCTGATATGTCATATACACATGCAAAAGTAGAGTTTATAAACTTCTTCTAATCCTCACAATGTTAATTTGCGGACAGAAACTTTGATGAATAGTTGAACATTGCAAATGTCTAAGTTCACTAATGCAACTGACACTACCACAGAATTATACAATTGTAGTATTAGCAACATCATTATAGAGCTAGCAACTATCAAATATATGTCCACCAATTAGGTATTAAATATAAGTGAGCTTCTGCCAATCCCCAACTTGCAGTTTTTATGTTTTCTGCCAGTAATATAACATACCCAGTCTGGGTCTTCTAATTATTTTTAAAAGAAAATCTGAACTTTTGCGAAACCGATATCTGAATGACAATTACAAGTAACAATAGCATAACCTATGTACTTAACAGAACACTCTCAGATGAGTCCCATTAAACTGATACAAACATTTATACACAGTTCAAAAAAGAAATGAATACTAGTTCATGAGAGTACCAATTCACCAATAGCAAAGTGAACTGCTTCACATTATTGCATTTTTCAAATTTCCCCCAAGCAATGACATTAGGCCACCACCATGAACTCTGCCCTCTGGGACAACAAACTCAAAGTTGTTGTTTGTGTTGCTTCTTCCAATCCCAAGGTCGGTGCTTCTATCGTCCTGCTTCTCTGAAGTTAAGGGGTTAGAACAAGTTGATAAGGCCTTCATTGACAAGGGAACCAATACTTGTGGTGGTATAAGTTGCTGCCTTTCAGCTGGCTTCCCGAGTGAATGAACTGAATCTGAGACCATGCTCACCATAGAAGAGGAACGATTGTTCTTCTCAAAAGTGGTCTTCACGGGGGAGGCAGCAGGGACCAGTCCATGGAAAAGTCCTGGTCCAATCATGCCTCCTTTATTTGCATTCCTCCCATGTAACAAGCTGCTGTGAGCAGCACATAGCCCTCCTCTTCCCCTAGCAAACTTCTCACATTTCCCCTCTCCCCAGCTGCAACGCTTACCACCACCATGAGCCTTGCAAAAGTCAGTACTACCTTGAGCACTCTTTCCACAGTTTTCAAACTTGCAACGTTTCCCTCCTCCGTGCTTAACACAACAATCTGTACGCCCTCGAGCACTCTTAGTGCATCCTGGAACAGCACACCTCTTCCCACCACCATGTGCAACACAGAAATTCGTGCCTCCATGTACACTTTTGGGGCATATCCCACCACCATCAAAGAGACACCGTTTTCCGCCACCATGTGCTTTGCAAAGAGGCGTACTCCCTTCGGCTCCTTTGGTGCAGCCAGCAAATATGCAACGCTTTCCACCACCATGTGCTTTGCAGTACAAAGTGCTTCCCTGTGCGCCCTTTGCACAACTAGGGTATTGGCAACGGCGTCCACCACCATGGGAAATGCACAAGCCAACTTTCCCCTCGGCACTACGAGTGCATCCTTCCACACTGCACCGCTTCCCCCCACCGTGCTTGATGCAAAGGCCTGACCTGCCACGTGCTGCTCTGGTGCAACCTCCAGTAAAACTACAGCGCCTCCCACCGCCATGTGCTATGCAGTAATCGGTCTTACCTTCTGCACTTTTAGTGCATCCCAGGTGATCACACCTCTTCCCTCCTCCATGGGCCTTACAGTAGGCGGTCCTACTCTCAGCACCTTTGTTGCATCCAGGTTTTTGGCATCTCTGTCCTCCGCCATGTCCAATGCAAAGACCTGTTGCTCCTCGAGCTCCTTTGGGACACCCCGGAAACTTGCATCTCTTGGGATTGGTTGTCTTGCGTGAGGATGTAGCCATTGTCGTTGGTTCGGACATGGTACTCATTGAGTAATCAGAGATACAAGAAGGTTCAGAGCTCAGCTCAGGGAGATGGAAATGCGATTTTGCACCCAGCTCCAAAAGTTCCTTGTTTTGGAAGGATAGTTGGTTGTTTTCAATTCTTGGAGCAAGAAGAAGTGAAGGCATGTATCCACCCGACTTCTTGGCCGTTGTAGAACCTTCATCCAGGACAGGGATCGCTGGTCTATTTCCACCCGAAGATAGCTGATCGAGATGATGAGGTGCACCAGCAGTACTCTGAGTGATAGCAGAAAAATCAAGTGCATTGGAAATTTCATCAGTACTCCCAGAGAGGCCAAGTTTGAGGATTGAATCACCCTCAGATGATAGCCCCTGATTCAGCAAGGCTGTAAACCCTTTATTTTTATTAGCTCCACCAGGGTAATAATCGTCGGAAAACATTGTAGGTGTTGGGCCCAAACCAAGTACCAATTTAAACCCATCATCAACAGCATTCTGTTGCATAACATGGCTTCTACTGCTGGTTCCACTGCCTCCAAATCTGATAAACTCATTTCCTCCATAACCAAAGCAATCCAATCTTAATGTTGTATCACTCCGTGTGAGCTCGACATCTGGAACAAGGCACATATTTTTCTCATTAAGATCATTGGATGTTATCAAACTATATTAGGGAAAAGCTGACCTGAAAATAATTAACTGAATAATTTATTCACATATTAATGGAGAAAACCCAAAAATCAAAAGAAAGAAAGCAAGTAAAGTAAGTCCTAAATGAGCTACCTCCTCCACTCACAAACCCTGATGTGTCTGATCGATCCATTTTATCTAATCTTGTAGAGGGGAATCAAGAGTTGTGTAAATGCTCTTATATACAAACTGATGAGGAAGATACTAAAAGACAATAGCAGATCATGTCTCACAGTAGAGAGTCTTAGTTGAAAAACCTGAAAAAACAGAAAACGGGATGTCAGAATTCGTGAAATACAAAAGATATGGGAGATGGAAAGGTTTCCCCCTTCAAGCATAATTTGAAGAATCACATCCTTGAGCGATGTCAATTCCGTCATGAAGATACATTTAAAGACTTAAACAACAAGAATACAGATGGCAAAATTGCAACTTTATCTGCTTTTCTCTTGTTAACATATCAAGGACAAGTTGCATGCCACATATATAAAAGTTAATAATAAAGAGCTCAGATTGACATTTGAAAGTTGAATGTTGTAATACGTGCGGAAAGAAAGAGAGATAACAACAGAATCAAAGGGCAGAAAGATAGAGGTAGGAAGGAGGATTTAAAGAATTCAGATAATAAGTGCTAGCATTACAAACAAGGTATATTACTTGCTACAACTTAAGAAGTTTTCACAACAGTCCACATCAACCTCACCATTAATGTCATCTATAGAATCGGCATAATCTTTCCATGGCCTAGAAACTTATTCTGAATATGTTACATCACAAACAGAGGGCCTCAAATTCTTAAAGGTATAGGGTATTAAGGTGCTTCCTTTTCCAAGTGAATTTCTACTCTTTCATGCCTTGAAGTGTGGAAAAAGGAAGATCTCTTCTCTAAAGATGTGAGAAAGAATCCTCAAACACATAATATCCAGAATCAAATAATTCAATATACAATTGTAACTGAAGAAAACAAACAAACAAACAACAACATACCCAGTGCACTGAAAAAAACAAAAGAATTTTAAAACTATTACATAACAGGATACATGAGAGTATCAAATATATCCGGGCATTTGCAAGTGACCTAAAGTCACCTACACTGAGAATAGAAGACAGCGGCACTTAATTCTACCAGTCCCATAAATCAATAAACGTTGGGAAACAATTTTAAGGACCATATATTGATTTAATGGTGTCAAATGTTACCATTAAAAACTGTTAAGAAGAATGTTAAATGCCCATTTCTTGGATTATAATAAGGATTTCTAAAAATAAGGCATATAAGCATGATATGTGTCATGCTATCCGTGCAGTCATAACTTAGTAAAATTGTAAGTATTGAAAATGGTACAAGATGGCTGCTCTTAATCTAACCAGGTTCATAACTCTGTAGCATTGAGCAAAAACTTTTGAGGATCGTCAGAGTTATTTAATACTTTTAAGAAGAGTGTTAGGGTATCCATTTTCTAGTGTTTTTAATCAATAAACCATTTCCCAGCACAGGCATCAACCCTTCTATCTCATGTCTTTGAAGATCCTAGACTACAACACTTAAGTTACCACAGAACAAGATCCTTTTATTTTCTTGCTTCTTTTGCCAGGTACAGTTTAAAACCACTTTGGGGTTGACCTTTAACTTCAGTGCTAGCTACACCATACTTTCCTATTTTCTAACAGATTGATAGGACTTGTAATCCTGCACACCAAAAGAAGAAGAAGAAAAAAAAGGAATAAATTCTCCACTCTCTGATCAACAAATCTGATATATCTCCACACTTGTAGCAATTTGCCGTGCTGCTATTATACTGTTTTATACCATAAGAGGATATAATTCCATACTTTTGATTGGAATTTGAGGTGTAAAAGAAAGATGTTAAAAACTAATATTGACAAGGAAGCAAATTGTTCAAGACTCATTCTTGCAACTCAATTTATGGCCATCTCCAATAAAAAGTATGTTAACTCCAAGATTTCCTTGAATTCATTCACCCTCTTGAGTATGAAAGAAAACCAACCACTAGAAAACGGGATCTACAACAGAAACTCCAAGAACATAGATTCAAAACGTTGGCCGTGTTAATCAATTAAGTATTTTAACAAGACTTAGATATAATAAAAGATGTAGGCACGAGCAAAGGTAAAAAGAACCAAAAAGGGAAAGCTATTCAATTACATAGTTTCCAATTTAAGCACACTGCAACTGACAAAAGGAAAAAGTCAAGTCTTTCTATACATAATAAGGAGAAAAATAGAATTTGGTTGTTCTACTAAAAATGCAAAAACCAGGAAACTTTAGCTGTCTATGCAGGAATATTGAGCAATAAAACAGAGCAAGGCAGAGCTACTGTAAACGGAAATATAATAAAACAGCAATTAATGAGTTTCACTCCTATAATTAATCAATATAGGCCAACACAGAATTATCAACAAAACAAATATAACTCAATTGAAGGTATTGAAATGAGAAGAAAAAAAAGAACATAGAGATTGAAGAATGAAAATAAAGAATTCAAGAAAAATACCCTTTAGAGAAAATATCCATTTCAGCAAAGCTGACAATTTCAAGAATCAATTGAAGCCATCCTTTCAGAATTTAGTATTCTTCTTCTAGAACTAGAAAGAGAAACTGAAGAACTGAAACCTTGTTCAGCTCCAACAAAGTGGAGTAAAAAGAAAAATAAGAAAAGGAGAAGAGAAGAGAAAGACAATAATTTCGGTGTTGTTTTGATAAATAGAGCTAAATTTGATATGTCAACCTCTTTATTATTGATCAAACGTCACCCAAAGGGATTCTTGTTGGATTCCAATTTTCCAATTTTGCCCTTTATTTATTTTTTTCAATGCTCAAAACATTTGATATTTAAAATTTACTGATTTCATTAACTCCAAATTTTATTTGATAAGATTACACAAGAGAAAAGGTACCTCCTAATAAAAAAAAATTATTCTAATTATGAAGTGATTCCAAATATTTCACCATATTGATGCTCTTTATCGTCAATAGCACAACAACTGTATTCTGTGGACGGTTTTAAGCAAACGACTCATTGATATGAACGCTGCTTACTTTTAAGTGATAGAGACATTTTATTTATTTACCATTTTGCCCTAATTGAAGTTCAAAAAGGGAACAAAGGGCAAGGGTTTAGCTGTAAATTTACAAAAAAATTATAATTTGAAGGTCACACTCAGATGACATAAGCAATATCAGTGGAAATTTGTGGTCTATGTGAATTTGTCGTGTCATACCCAAAATATTTCAGAGCTTTTACCCGAAAAAATCTATAGAGCAGCTGCCATAGTACGGTTTTCTAGTTAGCGGCTCCTGACGTAAGAAAAAACCTGTTCGGCATTTTCGTAATTGTATACTCTTCCATTCCCAGATTGTTTCATTTATTTTGGACCATTTCTCTTTTTCTCTGTCGTTAAAAATTTGACATGTTTACTTACTTTCTTAAATCATTTTAACCTTATCATGACTTGCTGTAAACTTCATTTACTACAAATTACTGTATAAGTGACCATATCCTATGTGTACGGAATAATCAATTTTTATCATATATTTTTCACATTATATTTTAATATAAAAAATTAAATTATTTAATTTGATTTAAACAATGAATTCGAATACAAAATTTATTTTAAGTATCAATTAAAGGCCTACTGACCAAAATTTCGGTATGACGTCAATCACACAACAATTAAAAAAAAATAATGGCACGAGGCCTCCTCATTCCCCATTCGCAGCATCCAAAAGGAAACAGTTTGGAATCTAGTTTACTGCCAGCTAATGAGAATTCACATTCGTTGATTCCCCCACCCCCACCCCACAATAATTGCGATTCCAAGAATCTTTTCTTTCCCTTAATTTTGCTTGCGTTCGGCATAGATCTATATATTTTCCTTGTAGTTATCCAAATTAGACCAATGGGATTCCAACTCTTATTGCCGCAGTTTGAACGATAAGAACCAACTAACGTACTGCGCATACGACTATAGGAGCATCTATATCTTCAATTATACACGTTAATTGAATACCTAGCTAATGATCCATACATTATTATTATGACGCGTGTCTTTTTTAAAGAGAAAAGAGAATATAGTGAGAATTTGGTTAGCATTTGTTGTGTGTGAGACTGTTATATTTACCACTCACTATAAGCTTTGATACCAATGGAGTATATTAATTTACCAAAAATATTAGGGTTACGTTTGCCGTGCCGCTCTAGTAGTAAATATATGAAACCGGTATAAATGTACTAACACAGTATATTTATATCAAATCAATAAAATTTACTTTAATTTAGCAGTTAAAATTAAAATTAATACATATATCATCCAAGCTCATGCTACGTACAGTAAACCTACAGAAGCAACGTTGGCTGTCTCTAGTTTTACGAGGTACTATCTGCTATTCTTCTTGCTCATGTACGCTCTTATGGATCCAACCAAGTTGAACAACTCTTAATTTGTTTTTTGTTTTATCTCTTCTGAGTTATTTAGTTATCCTACGGAAAATGTCTTGCCATTTATTCAGAAAATGCATGGTCATACTTTGATCCTTATAGCTTTGTAGGTACTTTTAGAAAAATTGATACATTAAACCTGTGGATTTCCCTCAGAGAAAAGAGATTGTGTACGCCCACATACGCACGCAGGGATTTGCAGTCGTACCCTATATTTATGATACATTTTAATATGTATCCTATTTTTAAAAATTATTCATTTGGTAGCGAGCTGACAAAAAAAACCGTAATAATATGACAGTTACACTCCTGACAAAAGATATAAAACCTGCATCACACATTAATTGCGCGATCTGCAACCTCATTCGTGAAAAAAGATCTCCTCCTCTCCTCTCAACAGCTTTATCAAAAAACCAAAAACTTGAACCAGATTCATCTACAAAATCACACTTGCATGAAGTTGTTTGATGGATATAGCATGAAGTTTTCACTTATAGATCTTCAAAACTTTTCAAAACTTCAAATTTAATTTAATGCGTGAAGGATATAGAAAAAAGTTGTTTCACGTTGAAGTCTGAAGTTTTAGTCAAATACAAGCTAACACTTCATGCTAATGTAGCATGAAGTTGTTTTATATTGAAGCTAAAACTTCATGCTAATTCACTGAAGCTAAAACTTCATGCTAATGCATGATGAAGTTATTTAGTTCATTTGCTAAAATTTCATACCAACACATGCTGAAGTCTACAATTTTGTCATGAGTTTTATCTGAAACTTCAGTCTCAACATGCTGAAGTTTTTTAGTTCATTTGTAAAATTTCAGACTAAATATGCTTAAGTTTTTGTCCTGCAGTACGTAATTTTCTAACGAGTTTTTGCTAATGCATGCTGAAGTTATTTAGTTTTTTGCAAAAACTTCATACCAAAATATGCTGAAGTTTTGTCCTGCAGTCTACAGTTTTGTCATGAGTTTTATCCGAAACTTCAGTCTAAAAAAGCTGAAGTATTTTAGTTCATTTGCTAAAACTCTAGACTAAACATGTTTAAGTTTTTGTCTTGAAGTATATAATTTTCTAATGAGTTTTTGCTAATGCATGTTGAAGTTATTTAGTTCATTTGCTAAAATTTCATACTAAAACATGCTGAAGTTTTGTCCTGCAGTCTACAGTTTTGTCATGAGTTTTATCCGAAACTTCAGTCTAAACATGCTTAACTTTTTGCTAATGCATACTGAAGTTATTTAGTTCATTTGCAAAAATTTCATACCAAAACATGCTAAAGTTTTGTCCTACAATCTACAGTTTTGTCACGAGTTTTATCCGAAACTTCGGTCTATTTTGCTGAAAGTAGTCTTTTATTAAAGAAGGGCAAAATCGTCTTTTTAAAAACGCTTTTAACAAAGAAAAACTGGTACGGGATCAAACAAAAAAATAAAACGGGTACAAGCTAAAAATCGGCGACCAAATAGTGCGCCCCATGCAATTTTTACCACATACGCGTAGTAAACCACAGTATTTGCCACAAATATGATATGTTACTATTTGTACAATATAATAGGAAACTTAAAACGCAAAAACAACAATTTATGTACATTCTGATGACTTTTTGATAATTTTTGGACGTTTGACTTTGAAACAAAAAAAAAACTTTGACTTATTTATATATGGTATGTTATATATGCCAATAATAGGAAAATATGTCACGGTTAAGTTCTTAAAATATTTCTGTTTATGATGCTGGCCATTATTTGGATAGTAGAAGCATGTTTTCATATTCCAATTTGATCAACATTTTATTTCCATTTTAGACCTCATAATTATATTATCGCTTAGCCAAGCTAAATTCAATAAACTCTCAGAAGAACGTTGCTAGCCAAAAACAATATTCATAGAGGTACTATGAATTTAGTAACATAAAAATGTTAAATCTGCGATCGACAATTTACTAAAGTTATTGGACGAATGTATGATATATAGCGTGAATTGGCTAATGAACCATAATGAAAAGCTAAAACCTGTTGAAATAATATATTCGCTGCCCTTTCCTCCGACTTAAAGGGTAAACTCTACTCTATAATGTAGAAGATTGACCCACAAAAAAACAAAAACAAAAAAAGAGGCAATATCAATTGGAGTAAACATCAAACAATTTTAAAAAATAATCACGGTCTAATGATATTGACATTAGCCTCCGATATAATAAATGTAAGTTCAATTCTTATCGTTCTTCCTCCTTTCTCGTGGGACTTTGGAGATGAGTTGACATTATAGGAGCACACATTGCTAGTGCTTCCAACAAACAAAATGTTTCAGTACTGTAAAGTGTACATTGACTACAAAATACCTACAAGTTTGTACAAATAATAGAGCACTACGTGATTTAATACTACTACTACTAGGTATTTTTCAAATCTTAATTTAATTAGAAATTATTTTTCTAATTATTGGATTATGGCATGGCGTCAGCAAAATGTTTGGCGAAAATAATTCAATTTATTGGTGGAGGGGTGGTGGGGCTTCATTCCACTAAAAAATGATTATCTTTTAGGTAAGCATTCGTCCCCACCACATTGGCCTGCACCTGCAGAGAAAGATGCATCTCTGATTCCATATAACCAATGGGATGGGATTCTTGATTGTAGTTGACACCTAACATCCCTCTGCAATCAATGTAAAAACCCAATAACTACCCCTAAACCAAAGTTTTTGAAGTTCTTCTTCATTACAGTGAATAAAGTCCGATTTCTTTGGTAATATTTGGGTGAAATTGCTCAGAGTGATTTTAAGTCTTATGTTGCTATATAAATCCTCACGTTATATATGCCACGTCCCAAACTACCCCTAGACATACCTGACACATATTACTCGCCGGACAAACCAGATTTTTATACACACATTACACGTCAGGCGAACCAAATTTTTATACATTAAACATTAATTCACAACATTTAATAAATTAAATAAGTGCAACCATGCATGCCAATAATCAATTACAAATGATTAATATCTCAAATATAGATTTAAGACTCTTACCCAATTTTCAAACTAGACCATGGAGCATCTAAAGAATTTCAAAAACGCTCAGAGTTAGGCGCACAAATCCTAATTGAAATAAATAAAAATAAATAAAGACTCCATCGGTAGCCTCCACGGACAAAGTGGTGGCTCACCTCAACAGCTGGATCAACTCTAGCTTCGTCATCAACTGCTAGCTTCATTGTCAACAACATTATCTGCATGGACATGCAGGTAAGGAACGATTATACGTAAATATAACCCAATAAGATTCTCAACCCGCCACTTTAAGAACCTCTGGAATAAGTGTTAAAAAATACAAACATACCATAACAAGAACAATATACTAAATATAATATTTATATAATAACACAATACATAGGTACCAACAGTTAATAAGAATTAACTAACAAGAACACATATATCTCAACACACTACACACTAAGGAATTGTTATAACTGTAGTGAAAGAAATTAACTAACACCTATACGAGTCCAAAACGGCACCACAATGCCTCAAATAAGTAACGGAGTATACACAATACTCCCTGAAACATACACAATGCCCTAAATATATCAAGAAGCATACACAATGCTCGAGTGATGTACAAAAGCATACACAATGCTCGAGTGATGTACAAAGGCATACACAATACCCCAATATCATGGCTCACAGCCTATCACACCACCAAAAAAACATATATAAGAAAATTAGTATTTTTTTTCTATAAAATAATATACCCGCGGCTAGTCAAATACTACCGATTCTGCCAAGCGCAGGCTTGTTACAACTCATGGACCAGGCAGACAAAATAATTTTCGAAATGGGTTTTAGAAAAATAAGCATCAAAGCTTAAAGTCTCACTTACCTCGCTAACGACAAGTTCCCCAACCTTGCAACGTCTAGAACGCCAACCAAACGGCCTCAATCTTTGCAAAATATTAATTAACAAGGTTAATTATGCTAATCGGGTCAAATCTCAATATCCTTAACTTTCAAGCTTAGAGTTGAATCTTAGTATTCCACCTATCAAATACCATATATATTTTTAAAAGTAAAAATATATTTCAATTTTTCAATATAAACTCAATATTTAACATAAATATCCGGTATACTAATATTCATGTCCCGAAATAATAATTATAGAGTATAAATAAGAAACAATACAGTGGCTTATAAATCTAACAGTGTCGAAACCTTTGTTGGCTCACGTAAAATCATCAACTACTATATACATTATCTAATATTATATTTTATTATCATTACCAAATCATTGAACCTAATCATTATGACTCCCAGCAAAAGGATCGAAATTGTGTAGTAATAGAAGCCATAATTCTTCTAAAAAATTGTACAATAAAAAATCTATCCTTTAATTGCTTAATCTTTAATATGGGCTAATGATGACTATAATTCTCCATATGCAATTGAATACACCACTGTATCGGATAGGAGTAGATATACTACCAGATTATCCAAATTCCTTCTAAGGAAGATTACATACATCGAACAATTTATAATTCAAATAGTAGTTCATGTCTTTTCATTATGACTACTAAGCATTATCAATCATTAGTTCATTATTTTCATAATTAATCTTACCAAAAATATCACAACAATACATATTCAAAGTATAGGTTACTGAACCAAAGTAATCTCATTACCTGAAGCTCTAAAACTCACGCTGCTAACCTATATAAGCCCTAGTATATCTAATGTGTGCTAAGAAAATCTCACGTGAGGGCATTAAAAGAGTAGGCTTGGCCCACATGTGTACTTTTTAAATAATAAATTAAAGTTACTTACTTCTAATTCTTAATTTGCATTATGCAATTAGCCCACTAACCAATTATTTAATACTACATTATTTCACTATATTAGTATTTGACCCAATAGCTATAAATAAAGTTAATTCCAATCTCATAATTAATAAGTATATAAAAATATTTCGGGTTATTACATACATAATGTTGTGGATCAAATACTTTAGTTTTTTAAGAAATTATTAAATCGATAAAAGAATTTCCTATTTTTTGGTATTTTAGAGGCTTTCTTGGAGTAAATTTGAAGTTAGAACCTGCTTAAATTACTCCAACAAAGCCTCTAAAATGCCAAAAAATAAGAAATTTTAACTCGGCTCTTTAATTATAAATGAAAATGACGTAGGCATACGGTGCGCATCAAGTCAAACCCTAGAGAAACAGTAAGATAGTAATATTAAATTGCCAAAAATAAACTCCCCAGTGTTACATTCATAATTACAATCATTTGATTGGAAGATTCATATTAGAATATTCAATGTATTTACAGACAGAAACAGAGACGATTTCTACGCCCAGACTTGTGGAACATTGTTGGAAAAAAAATTGTGGAATATTCAATGCTGACGCAAACCAAGACGAAAGTCGATTATTTATAATCACCAGAACTTGAAACAGAAAGACTCATATTTTTTTAATAAGAAATCCTTATTTATCGAAACAATACCTATATAATAATACATTTCACATCAGTATTGAAATATGAAAGTGACCTATCTCACCCTCTTTATTGCAACATTATTTCTGATAAAAACAAAATTAGCACAGGATGTAAAGGACAAAGTGTTTTCTTGTTAAAATGGTATAGTAGGACAATGCTCTGTGTGTGTGTGGTCCTCGTGTAAAAGAATTAGGTTTCATTTAATTGTTTGTGATGGGATATAGGTGACATATTTTTGTGTACAAATAATTTTGATATATGAGGTGGCCTTACATATGCTTAAGTAGAATTTATATAAGATAATGATGTTACTAATTCTATGAATTGCAAAGCTCTGGGCCTTTGAGATATCCCAACTGTTATTAAACTATATACGAAAGTGGTTTACATCATTAAAAAGGTGGTTTGCAACTAAAAAATGCCAACATTAGGATATATAACCACTTCCTCTGCGCTTTTGAAAATCCCACGAGTACAAACTTTTTTTGTGTAATTATCCAGTAATTTTAAAAAATATTGACGTTTTGCCTATCATTGATGTAAGTTTATTGATATAATTTATTAGTTTTCTTTTTCTATTTGATCGATTGAATTCATTTCTTTTGAAACAACAAGTAGAAACCAAAAACAAATTAAGAAAAAATTTAATAACCTAAAAAGGGTAAATTTTGATGAACTAGCAATTGAATGGTCATGTTACTCTAAAAAACTTTAACATATACCACCCAAAATGCCAAGAGAAAATGTGGAAGAATAGGCAACACATGGCAGAAGTGTCACGACCCGGAATTCCCACCGTCGGGACCGTGATAACGCCTAACATTCCACTTGCTAGGCAAGCCGACATTAGAGAATTATTAAGTCAATCCTTATTCAATTCAATAAATAACAACAAATAAGCTAAAATAAAATACAGCGAGTGCGGAATAATATAAAAACTTCATTAATTACTACCACCCGGATCTGGAGTCACAATTCATGAACTTCTAGAATTTACTATATGTAAAAGTCTAAAAGAAATACAACTGTTTGAACGAAAGAAGCAGTAAAAGAAAAGAAGTGAAAAGATAGATGGGACTTCAAGGTCTGCGAATGCCAACCGATCTACCTTGAGTCTCCGATAAACCAGTCCGAGTTGCTACGCCTCTCGATCAGTTGGGACCAATACCAAAATCTGCACAGGAAGTGTAGAGTACAGTATCAGTACAACCGACCCCATGTACTGATAAGTGTCGAGCCTAACCTCGACAAAGTAGTGACGAGGCTATGACAAGACACCTACATAACAAACCTATGCAATTTAACAGTATATGTACAAATAACAGCTAAACATGTACTATTGAAAGGGGGAACCTGCTGAGGGGAATACGAGATAGAGAACTACAGCAATGTGATAACTTGAACAGTAAATATACTATGAACCAATAAGAACAAGTAAACACAGTAAAGGAAAAATGCACGGTATCACCCTTCGTACTTTTACTTTCAACCTCACTATAAAATCAATAGAAACGGCACGGCATCACCCTTCGTGCATTAACTCTCATAACATAGCACGGCATCACCCTTCGTACATTAACACTCACAATATGGCACGGCATCACCCTTCGTGCATTAACACTCATAATATGGCACGGCATCACCCTTCATACATTAACACTCACAATATGGCACGGCATTACCCTTCGTGCATTAACACTCTCCCTTACCGTAATGCAATGAACAAATAACAATAGGGAGATAGAATAACAAGTACAAGCCTTACTTCAACATTTGATTCCACAATATCAACCTCAACTTCGGAATCAATACTCAATTATCACCAGAAGATCCATAAACATGATAAGAACGATCAATTTAACAATACTAGTCCAAACATGGATAACATGAACAAAGGAAGCTATAATTGCAAGAAACCAAGCCCCATCCGCATGCTTTAGCCCGACTACAACGCATAAGTACTCGCCACCTCACATATACGTTGTTCCCCAATATTTAAACATATAGCAAATAGACAAACAAGTTCCATTCCCTCAAGTCAAGGTTAACCACGACACTTATCTCGCTCCAAAGGCCACCCAATGCTCAATTACCGCTTTTCTTCTAGAATCCACCTCCAAACCACTCGTATATATCTATAAACGACTCAATAATATCAAATATTGCTAAAGAAATCAATTACAATGCATAAATTTAGATTCCCCAAACTTTCTCTCAAAAAGTCAAAAATCGACCACGGGCTCGCTTGGTCAAAACCCAAGATTCGGACCAAAATCCATTCACACATTCACCCTCGAGCCCGATTATGTAATTAGTTTCGAAATCCGATCCCAAATTGAGGTCTAAATCCCCAATTTGCAACCCCTCCCCCTCTAAATCTTCCTAAATCCCTAGTTTTCTACCATGAAAGAACAAAGATTAGGGTTAGGAATTTAATGGGTGATGATAGAAATGGAAGAAAATGAGCTAAAGAGTACAAACCTATGAATTGATGTTGAGTTTTCTCTTCAAAATCGCACCTAGGTCGATCTCTAATGGAGAGTTTATGAAAAATGGGTAAAATCCAGTTTTGGTTCTGTTTTAAGGTCTAGGCGCCAGTCCTTCTTCGCATTCGCTATGAGCAGCAGCCCGAGTGGCTTTCGCGTTCGCGAGCCCATGCTCGCGTTCGCATAGAAGAATGACTGACCCCTCCCCCAGGTCCCTAAAGCTTCGCGTTCGCGAGAGGTTGGTCGCGTTCGCGAAGGGTAAGGCCCCCATTGCTTCGCGTTCGCGATCCAGCTACCACATTCACGATAAAGAAAATCACCCTGCCCTAGTTTACTCTTCGCGTTCGCAAGAGTACCTTCGCGAACGTGAAGAAGAACACACCAGATAACAGCTCAAGCACAAAAAAACCAGATTTCTAAGTGCAAAGAGCTTCCGTAGCCTATCCGAAACTTACCCGAGCCCTCGGGGCTCCAAACGTATTATGCACACAAGTCCAAAAACCTCATACGAACTCGCTCGCGCGAACAAAATACTAAAACAATGCCTAGAACTACGAATCAGACACCAAATCAAATAAAATTTTCAAGAAAACTTTAAAACTTCTATTTTCACAACTGAACATCCGAATCACGTCAAATCAATTCTGTTTCTCACCAAATTTTACAGACAAGTCATAAACATAATAATGGACTTGTACCAGGCTCCGGAACTAAAATACAGACCCGGTATCGACAAGACCAAATATCAGTCAATTCTAAAAATTATTAAACTTTTAATTTTTTATCAAAATTCCATATCTCGAGCTAGGGACCTCGGAATTCGATTCCGGGCATACGCCCATGTCCCAAATTACGATACGGACCTACCGGGACCGTTAAAATATGGATCCGGGTCCGTTTTCTTAAAACATTGACCGAAGTCAACTTAAATAAATTTCTAAGGCAAAATTTTTATTTTTATCAGTTTTTTTTAACATATAAGCCTTCTGGAAGAATACCCGGACTGCGCGCGCAAATCGAAAAAGGTTAAAATGAGATTTTTGAGACCTCAAAATATAGAATTAGGTTCTAAAATATAAGATGACTTATCGGGTCATCAGAAAAAGTAATTCGATCTTAAGTGGAGTGACGTGAGCATATAAAAATGAAGAATCAATTCTGGTGGTTAAAATGTCACAATTCAAAGTATAAAACTTGAATTCAATTATTTCTGGTAACATTATTATCACTAATCAAATTGTAGGAAAATTTGAAAACAAGAGAGGAAAGAGATGAAAAGCTAATCCAAGAACCAGACTACTTGACCCCTGTCATTTTGGTGCATTCATTCTTTATCGTGTTGATGGGTCTAAATCTAAGGCTTTCTCTTCTACTCTCTTACATATGGTGAGAACGCGCACTTTAATAGCAAGCGAGGGAGAGGTAGTGCCACCGGCTATAGCCGGAAGGGGCAGAGCCAAGGCTCCCCTCAAGGGTCGCACATTCACAGTTAGAGGTGGAGTACCCACCAGAGCCTGTGGTAGCACTAAGGTAGTTTCAGCGGACCCACCTGCGGATCAGGTGGAGGATCAGAGTATTGATGCTCAGGTTAAGGCTCCAGCACTAGTCCAGAGGGTTTGGTTACTGCACTAGTATTTCAATAAAATTGGTGGCCTAAAACCAAATTTTAATAAAAGACCTTAAACATTTTTTAATAAAATTTATATTTATATACACGTATGTGTAAAACTTAGTGTGGCCTTCTTATTTATTATAACTGTTGTTTATAGTGTTGTATGTTTTATAAGGAGTCTTGTTTTCTTATATAAAAAATATTCAATTTCACTTAGTAATATTATTCTTTATATTGATAATGGTTCATTCAAATTAATAAGATGTTAGCCATGTATTTGCAATATATTACCTTAGATCTTGTTGTAAAAAATTTCATTTACCAATTTAAAAATTTGAATAGTTTAATTGAAAGTTGAAAATATTTCTAATGTTAATAAGTAGACAATCTTCTTGTATTATATATATATATATATATATATATATATATATATATATATATATATATATATATATATATATATATATATATATATATGTGTGTGTGTGTGTGTGTGTGTGTGTGTTTTAAAATATCAACTATAATACTAGTCTAAACGAAATAAAATAATAAAATTTATTATTAAATATTTTTGGGGTCTTGACATTTTGAGGGCCTAACAAAGACTTTATTGGTCTTCCCATTGAGCCGCCCTGCTGAGGAAACAGTAAATTTGGCGGATCCTGATGTAAGAAGTTTGTTCTGCATCGAATTTAGATTGTAGAAAGAACTATGATAAGGGAACCTATTTTTTTTTTTAAAATCAATGATCCCTACTTTATTCCTGCGTGGTCTTAAAAGTGGATACATTTGAGAAAGGGTGTGATGGCCCAAAATATCATCTTTAAATTTAATAATTAATTATGTGATCTAAGCACTATTTACCATTACTCAACTTGCGTGTGCAGTCCGTAAAAATATTCCGGAAAGTTTTCAGGTGAAAAATGGATTAAAATGTGAATTAGATGTTTAAAACACAACTGAGTTGACTTTGATCAATATTTTGAGCAAATGGATTCGGATCAGTATTTTGACAGTTTCGGTAGGTCCGTATCGTGAATTGGGACTTGGGCGTATGCCCGGAATCAAATTCCGAGGTCCCTAGCCCGAGATATGGAATTTAGATGAAAAATTTAAAGTTTAAGTTCAAATAGTGACCGGATATCGAATTATGTGTAAATGACCCCGAAATAGAATTTTGATGATTCCAACAGCTCCATATGGTGATTTTAGACTTAGGAGCGTGATCGAATTTTATTTGAAAGTCCGTAGTAGAATTAGGCTTGAAATGCCGAAAGTTAAATTTTTGGGAAGTATGACCGAGGGGTTAACTTTTTGATATCGGGGTCGAAATCTGATTCTGAAAATTTTCATAGCTCCATTATGTTATTTATGACTTGCGTACAAAATTTGAGGTTAATCGGACTTGATTTGGTAGGTTCCGGTGTTGTTTGTAGAAATTGAAAGTTTTAAAGTTTATTAGGCTTGAATCTATGTGTGATTCATGATTTTAGCGTTGTTTGATATGATTTGAGGTTTCAAATAAGTTCGTATGGTATTTTAGGACTTGTTGGTGTATTGGGTTGAGGTCCCGAGGGCCTCGGGTGAGTTTCAGATGGTTAACGGATAAACAATGGGACTCAAACAGTTGCTGCAAAAGTTGCTGCAAAAGCTGCTGCAAATTTTCTTCAGCTATAAAATCGAGCCCTCAGAAATCGAGCCGAGGATAGAAGGCAGGCTCCAGATCCATGATCGAAGGCAAGCTCGAAGGCCAGTGATCGAAGGCCACTGATCGAATGCCCAGGATCGAGGGCTATGACCAAGGCCAGTAATCAAAAGCCATAAAGATCGAAGCCATGATCGATAGCCAGGATTGATGGCTGTGATCGAGCTCCAGGGTCGAGGACCATGATCGGACCCCATGATCGGACTCCCCTTAATCGGACTCCCCATGATCGGACTCCTATGATCGAGGTCCAGGATCGGACCCCATGATCGAGGTCACCCTGGACAGATCTGTAAGTTATAAAATTAGGGGGGCTTCGTCCCATTCGCTATTTTTAACAACTTGGAGCTTGAGCAGAGGCGATTTTTGATATATCTTCAAGGAAAAACATTGGGGTAAGTGTTCTTAACTCAATCTTGGTTAGATTACCCGAATCCATCACTGTTTTTAATATTTAATTGGTGATTTAAGTTGGAAAAAATTTGAAAACCCTCTTGGATAGATTTGTGGATTTGAGGGTCGAATCGTTATTGGAATTTAGTCATTTTGGTATGGTTAGACTCGTGGTTGAATGGGCGTTCATATTTCGTAACTTTCGCCGGATTCTGAGATGTGAGCCCCACGGACAAATTTTGAACTAATTTCGGATTTTATTTAAAAAAATATAATATTTTCTTATGAAATTGATTTTTATAATTTTTGTTGATTGTATCGAATTAATTATAACTAGATACGAGTCGATCGGAGTCGAAAAATCGAAGAAAAAGTATAATACTTGATTAAATTGGAGCAAGTCGAGATAAGTGACTTGTCTAACCTTGTGTGGAGGAAATTTCCCTTAGAATTGATATTAATGTAATTATTAAAATGTATTGAAAGTCGTGTACACGAGGTGACGAGTATGCACACGGGCTAAATGTGAGAGATTATATTTTTAAATTGTGTAGATCATTATTGCGCATTTATTAAATTATTTTATCGTGTTATATTCTTCATCATTGATCTGTGATATATATTTTAAATTTGTTTGCCTTTTTAATGCTAATTGTTTTACCTGTTTAATTGAAACTTGATTTCTTTTATACTGTGTATTATTTGAAGGTTGATTTTTTTTAAATTAAATATTATTAATATGAAGTATTTGACATTTTTAAATTTTGATATTGAAGCAACGTATTAAAAAATTTGAAATATTATTTTTATGAACTATTTATTCTTGAATATTTTTGTAAGATTTGTTTTTGGATTATTCTGGCATGAGCCGTGAGCTCTTTATTATTGAAAAATATTATTGTTGATTTATTTTGTGGAAAACTGAAATATTGGGCACTTGAGGTGCAAATTGTGATATATTGTGATATCGATACGCATGCGGTGGTATAAGGTCTGGGTATTGAAACACATGCGGGTGAGATAAGGGTGGCTTGATGCGCGTGGCTAATAGGGGTGACTACTAGAAGTCATGCGGTGTGATAAGGGTGGCTAAAACGCAGGATACTATTTCGGAAAAAATGTTTTATTTAAATAAATTGTGAAGGCTCCCGCGGTGATATAAGAAAATGATATATTGTGAAATTATTTATAATTTGGGACTACGAGGCGGTACCTCGATAGTGCCCTTGTTGATATTGATTTATGGCCATAGTTGCCTTCGATTAATTGTTGTGATTTTCATAAAGTTGAAGGAAATTCTGTTTTGATTCCACGAGATATTATTTGCAATTATTTGGTGTCATTAAATGTGACATACTATTTGATTCATTTTCAATGTCATTTTATTTTACTATATTGATAAATATTTTACCATGCTATTATTATATTCCAATAGGGCCTCACCTGACCTCGTCACTACTCTACGGAGGTTAGGCTTGGCAATTACTGGGTACCGCTGTGGTGTACTCATACTACGCTTCTGCATATCTTTTTGTGCAGATCCAGGTATATTTTACCAGCCTAGACATCAGTGAGTTACCTGCGTACGGAGACTTTGAGGTATATCTGCCAGCGTCCGCAGACTCCGGAGTCCCCTTCTATCATTTTATGTTGCTTCCTTATATTTTATTTAGACCTTGACATATAGAGACATTGAGAATAAATTCTTAGAAGCTTGTGATTTATTTCTACCGGGTTTTGGGAGTTGAAATTATTTGAATTATAGTTTATTTATTATTATTTCGCATTGATAGGCTTATCTAGTATTAGAGACTAGGTGTCATCACGACACCCTACGGAGGGAATTTAGGGTCGTGACAAGTTGGTATCAGAGCACTAGGTTCATAGGTGTTATGAGTCACAAGCAGGTTTAATAGAGTCTTGCGGATCGGTACGGAGACGTCTATGCTTATCTTCGAGAGGCTATGGAACTGTTAGGAAATATTCACTTCTTTGATTCCTTATCGTGCGTATTTGTTGACTTCAAAATTTTAAACAATTGTCTTTCTATTCTCTCACAGATGGTGAGGACAAACACGACCGGATCTGATGATCAAACACCCGCACCCCCTGTTGGAGCCGCAAGAGGCCGGGGTCGGGGCAGAGGCCGAGGAAGACCACGTGGTGTAGCGAGAGCACCTGCACGAACTGCTGCACCAGAGCCACCAGTAGCTCCAGTTTGAGAGCAGGCACCTGAGACGCCTATTACTACTCCTCCACTTCAGGAGACTCTTGCCCAGCTTTTGTGCATGTTTGGCACTTTAGCTCAGGCAGGATTAATTCCACTTGCTCCTGCCACATCTCAGGCAGGGGGAAGAGCACAGACTCCCGCTGCCCGTACTCCAGAGCCACGTGCCCAAGTTGACCATGCCCCAGAGGTTATACCAGTGCAACCAGTTGTCCCAGTTCGGCTTGATATTAGGACAACAGTTTCAGAGGGGGAGCAGCTCAGGCTCGAGAGGTATAAGAAGTACCACCCTTCCACTTTCAGCGGTTTAGCTTCAGAGGATGCTTAGGGTTTTCTGGAGGAATGTCACCGTATCCTTCATACTATGGGTATTGTGGATTCCAGTGGGGTTTCTTTCACTGCATTCCAATTTAGAGGAGCAGCCTACAAGTGGTGGCGGGCATATGAGTTGGATAGTCCCGCTGAAGCATCTTCACTCACTTGGACTCAATTTTCGGATATGTTCTTAAAGGAGTATGTTCCTCAGAATCTTAGGGATGCATGGCGCGCAGAGTTTGAGCAGTTACGCCGGGGTTATATGACTGTGTTAGAGTATGCGGTCCGATTCAGTGATTTGGCTAGTCATGCAACAGCCTTAGTTGCTACTGTTCGAGAGAGGGTTCGCAGATTTATTGAGAGTCTTCACCCTAGTATCAGATACAGTATGGCCCGAAAGCTAGAGATGGACATCACATACCAACAGGTGGTGTCAATTGCTAGAAGATTGGAAGGTAGAGGACTAGGGAGAGGGAAGAGAGGGAAGCTAAGAGACCCCCAGGTTCTAGAACATATAATAATTCTCGTACCCCAGTTGCAACCCGTCATGGTAGAGGTTATGTGAGTCATCCTATTCATTCAACACTTCCAGCTTCCAGTGGTATTCCGACTACTCCCAGACCTCAGGTTCCATATTATGCACCACCAGTGTCTTCTGTACCTCATGTACGGGGTGCTTTCAGCGAACAGTCTAGTCGATCAGGCCCGAGCCAGTCCCAACAGCCACGTCCTCCGAGGGCTTATTTTGAGTGTGGTGACACTCGCCATATTATGAGAGATTGCTCCAGATTTAGGAGGGGTGCACCTCCACAAATTTCTCAGGCCCCACCTATTCCACAGGGTCCTCAGACTTCTCAGGCCATGATTACTACACCAGTTGCCACTCCACCTGCACAGCCAGCTAGAGGTGGAGGTCGCCCTAGAGGGGGAGGCCAGGCCAGATATTATGCCCTTCCTACTAGGACAGATGTCGATGTATCTGATTCTGTTATCACAGGTATTATTCCGGTCTGTCATAGAGATGCATGAGTTTTATTTGATCCAGGCTCCACTTATTCTTATGTGTCATCTTATTTCGCCCCGTATTTGGGCGTATCACGTGATTACTTGAGTTCTTCTGTTTATGTATCTACACCCATGAGTGAATCCATTCTTGTGGACCGTGTGTATCGGTCGTGTTTAATTGTTATTAGTGGTTTTGAGACCAGAGCTGATTTATTATTGCTCAGTATGGTGGATTTCGATATTATTTTGGGCATGGACTGGTTGTCGCCCTATCATGCTATTCTTGATTGTTACGCCAAGATTGTGACATTGGCTATGTCGGGTCTACCGCAGCTAGAGTGGAGAGGTTCCTCGGATCATGTTCCTAGCAGGGTTGTTTCATTTCTTAAAGCTCTACAAATGGTTGAGATGGGGTGTGATGCGTATCTAGCCTATATGAGAGATGTTAGTATTGATACTCCTACTGTAGAGTCAGTTCCTATAGTAAGGGATTTTCCTGATGTATTTCCAGCAGATCTTCCGGGTATGCCACTCGACAGGGATATTGATTTTGGTATTGATCTATTACCGGGTACTCAGCCCATTTCTATTCCACCATACCGTATGGCCCCAGCAGAGTTGAAAGAATTAAAAGAACAGTTACAGGAATTGCTTGATAAGGGTTTCATTCGGCCTAGTGTATCATCGTGGGGTGCTCCTGTCTTATTTGTAAAGAAAAAGGATGGTTCTATACGGATGTGTATTGATTATCGCCAGTTAAACAAGGTTAGAGTGAAGAACATGTATCCATTGCCACGTATTGATGATTTATTTGATCAGCTTCAGGGTGCTAGGGTATTCTCTAAAATTGACTTGCGTTCAGGCTATCATCAGTTGAAGATTCGGGAGCCAGATATTCTGAAGACTGCTGTCAGGACTCGGTACGGTCATTACGAGTTCCTTGTGATGTCTTTTGGGCTGACCAACGCCCCAGCAGCATTTATGAACTTAATGAATAGTGTATTTCAACCCTATCTTAATTCCTTCGTCATTGTGTTTATTGACGATATTCTGGTGTATTCCCGGAGTCGGGAAGATCATGAACAACACCTGAGGACGGTGCTTCAGATTTTGAGAGAAAGGAAGTTATATGCAAAATTTTCAAAATGTGAATTCTGGCTTGATTCAGTGGAATTTTTGGGTCATATAGTTTCATGTGAAGGGATCAAGGTAGATCCAAAGAAGATTGAAGCAGTGCAGATTTCGTCCAGACCATCCTCAGTTACGGAAATTCGGAGTTTCCTTGGTTTGGCTGGGTATTATCACAGATTTGTAAAGGGTTTCTCTTCTATTGCTGCATCTATGACCAAATTGACCCAGAAGGGTGCTCCGTTCAGGTGGACCGAGGAATGTGAGGAGAGCTTCCAAAAGCTCAAGACAGCTTTGACTACAGCTCCAGTATTGGTATTACCTATAGGTACATGATCTTATACTGTGTATTGTGATGCGTCGCGTATTGGTCTCGGCGCAGTGTTGATGCAAGACGGTAGGGTGATTGCCTACGCATCCAGACAGTTAAAGGTGCATGAGAAGAATTATTATGTACATGACCTGGAGTTAGCAGCTATTGTTCATGCCTTAAAAATTTGGCGGCATTATTTGTACGGTATCCATTATGAGATCTACACCGATCACCGGAGTCTACAGCATCTGTTTAAACAGAAGGATGTTAACTTGCGGCAGCAGAGGTGGTTGGAGTTGCTTAAGAATTATGATATCACCATTCTCTATCATCTTGGGAAGGCCAATATGGTGGCCGATGCCTTGAGTCATAAGGCGGAGAGTTTGGGCAGCTTAGCATATTTACCGGTAGCAGAGAGGCCTTTGGCCTTGGATGTTCAGGCCTTGGCCAACCAGTTTGTTAGATTGGATGTTTCCGAGCCGAGTCGAGTTTTAGCTTGTGTGGTTTCTCAGTCTTCTCCTTATGATCGTATCAGGGAACGCCAATATGATGACCCCCATCTGCTTGTCCTTAAGAATACAATTCAGCACGGTGATGCCAAGGAAGTCACTATTGGAGATGATGATGTATTACGGATGCGGGGCAGGCTATGTATGCCAAATGTGGATGGCTTGCGTAAGTTGATTCTCCAGGAGGCTCACAGTTCGCGGTACTCTATTCATCCGGGTGCTGCAAAGATGTATCAGGACTGGAGACAACACTATTGGTGGAGGCGGATGAAGAAAGACATAGTGGGGTATGTATCTCGGTGTCTAAATTGTCAACAGGTGAAATATGAGCATCAGCGACCGGGTGGATTACTTCAGAAGTTAGAGATTCCAAAATGGAAATGGGAGCGGATCACTATGAATTTCGTTGTTGGGCTCCCACGGACTCAGCGGAAGTTTGATGCAGTTTGGATGATTGTGGATAGGCTGACCAAATCAGCTCATTTCATTCTTGTGATTTCTACTTACTCTTCAGAGCAGCTGGCTCAGGTATATATTTGCGAGATTGTCAGACTTCACGGGGTACCAGTATCTATCATCTCTGATCGGGGCACACAGTTTACCTCACGGTTTTGGAGGGCAGTCTAGCGTGAGTTGGGTACTCGGGTAGAGTTGAGTACAGCATTTCACCCTCAGCCGGACGGGCAGTCCGAACGCACTATTCAGATACTGGAGGATATGCTTCGGGCGTGTGTGATAGATTTTGGGGGTGCTTGGGATCAGTTCTTACCACTTGCGGAGTTTGCTTACAACAACAGTTACCAGTCAAGAATTCAGATGACTCCGTATGAGGCCTTGTATGGTAGGCAGTGCCGGTCTCCAGTGGGTTGGTTCGAACCAGGCGAGGCTAGACTTTTGGAAACAGACTTGGTTCAGGATGCCCTGGAAAAAGGTTAAGATGATTTAGGATCGACTTTGTATAACCCAATTTAGACAGAAGAGTTATGCGGATCGGAAGGTTAGCGATGTTACATTCATGGTTGGTGAGCGGGTATTGCTCCGGGTTTCGCCTATGAAGGGTGTGATGAGATTCGGGAAGAAGGGCAAGTTGAGCCCTAGGTATATTGGGCCTTTTGAGATTCTTGAGAGAGTTGGAGAGGTGGCTTACAGACTTGCACTACCACCTAGTCTTTCTGCGGTTCATCCGGTATTCCATGTTTCTATGCTTCGGAAATATCACGGCGATCCGTCTCATGTGTTGGACTTCAGTTCGGTTCAGTTGGACAAGGATCTATCTTATGTTGAGGAACCAGTGGCTATTTTAGATAGGCAGGTTCGAAAGCTGAGGTCAAAGAACATTGTTTCCGTGAAGGTTCAGTGGAGGGGTCATCTGGTCGAGGAGATGACTTGGGAGGCCGAGCATGATATACGCAGCTGTTATCCACACTTATTCACCAGCTCAGGTACTTTTTCTAACTCCGTTCGAGGACGAACGTTTGTTTTAGAGGGGGAGAATGTGATGGCCCAAAATATTATCTTTAAATTTAATGATTAATTATGTAATCTAAGCACTATTTACCATTACTCGACTTGCGTGTGCAGTCCGTAAAAATTTTCCGGAAAGTTTTCAGGTGAAAAATAGATTAAAATGTGAATTAGATGTTTAAAACATAACTGAGTTGACTTTGGTCAACATTTTGAGCAAACGGACTCAGATCAGTGTTTTGATAGTTCTGGTAGGTCCGTATCATAAATTGGGACTTGGGCGTATAACCGAAATCAAATTCCGAGGTCCCTAGCTCGAGATATGGAATTTTGATGAAAAATTTAAAGTTTAAGTTCAAATAGTGATCGGATGTCGAATTATGTGCAAATGACCCCGGAATAGAATTTTGATGATTCCAACAGCTCCATATGGTGATTTTAGACTTAGGAGCGTGATCGAAATTTTATTTGGAAGTCCGTAGTAGAATTAGGCTTGAAATGCCGAAAGTTGAATTTTTGGGAAGTTTGACCGAGGGGTTGACTTTTTGATATCGGGGTCGAAATCTGATTCTGAAAATTTTTATAGCTCCGTTATGTCATTTGTGACTTGTGTACAAAATTTGAGGTCAATCGGACTTGATTTGATAGGTTCCGGTGTTGTTTGTAGAAATTAAAAGTTTCAAAGTTCATTAGGCTTGAATCTATGTGTGATTCATGATTTTAGCATTGTTTGATGTGATTTGAGGTTTCAAATAAGTTCGTATGATATTTTACGACTTGTTGGTGTATTGGGTTGAAGTCCCGAGGGCCTCGGGTGAGTTTCGGATGGTTAACAGCTAAAAAATAGGACTTAAACAGCTGCTGCAAATTTTCTTCTGCTGTGAAATCGACCCCCCAGAAATCGAGCCAAGGATCGAAGGCAGGCTCGAGATCCATGATCGAAGGCAAGCTCGAAGGCCAGTGATTGAAGGCCACTGATCGAAGGCCCAGGATCGAGGGCTATGACCAAGGCCAGTGATCGAAGGCCATAAAGATCGAAGCCATGATCGATACCCAGGATTGATAGCTGTGATCGAGCACCAGGGTCGAGGACCATGATCGGACCCCATGATCGGACTCCCCTTAATCGTACTCCCCATGATCAAACTCCTATGATCGAGGTCCAGAATCGGACCCCATCATCGAGGTCATCCTAGACAGATCTGTAAGTTATAAAATCAGGGGGGCTTCGTCCCATTCGTCATTTTTAACAACTTGGAGCTTGAGCAGAGGCGATATTTGATATATCTTCAAGGAAAAATATTGGGGTAAGTGTTCTTAACTCAATCTTGGTTAGATTACCCGAATCCATCATTGTTTTTAACATAATTGGTGATTTAAGTTGGAAAAAATTTGAAAACCCTCTTGGATAGATTTGTGGATTTGAGGGTCGAATCGTTATTGGAATTTAGTCATTTTGGTATGGTTAGACTCGTGGTTGAATGGGCATTCATATTTCGTAACTTTCACCGGATTCCGAGATGTAGGCCCCACAGGCAAATTTTGAGCTAATTTCGGATTTTATTTAAAAAAAAATGTAATATTTACTTATAAAAATGATTTCTATAATTTTTGTTGACTGTATCGAATTAATTATGACTAGATACGAGTCGATCGGAGTCGAAAAATCGAGAAAAAAGCATAATACTTGATTAAATTGGAGCAAGCCGAGGTAAGTGACTTGTCTAACCTTGTATGTGGGAAATTTCCCCTAGAATTGATATTAATGTGATTATTGAAATGTGTTGAAAGTCGTGTATACAAGGTGACGAGTGTGTACACGGGCTAAATGTGAAAGATTATTTTTTTAAAATTGTGTAGATCATTGTTGCGCATTTATTAAATTATATTATCGTGTTATATTCTTCATCATTGATCTGTGATATATATTTTAAATTTGTTTGCCTTTTTCTGCTAATTGTTTTACCTGTTTAATTGAAACTTGGTTTCTTTTATACTGTGCATTATTTGAAGGTTGATTTTCTTTAAATTAAATATTATTAATATGAAGTATTTGACATTTTTTAATTTTGATATTGAAGAAACGTATTAAAAAATTTAAAATATTATTTTCCTGAACTATTTATTCTTGAATATTTTGGTAAGATTTGTTTATGGGTTATTCTGGCATGAGCCGTGAGCTCTTTATTATTGAAAAATATTGTTGATTTTTTTTGTGGAAAAATGAAATATTGGGCACTTGAGGTGCAAATTGTGATATATTGTGATATTGATACGCATGCGGTGGTATAAGGCCTGGGTATTGAAACGCATGCGGTGAGATAAGGGTGGCTTGATACGCGTGGCTAGTAGGGGTGACTACTAGAAGTCATGCGGTGTGATAAGGGTGGCGAAAACGCGGGATGCTATTTAGGAAAAAATATTTTATTTAAATAAATTGTGAAGGCTCCCGCGGTGATATAAGAAAATGAGATATTGTGAAATTATTTATAATTTGGGACTACGAGGCGATACCTCGGTAGTGCCCTTGTTGATATTGATTTATGGCCATAGTTGCCTTCAATTAATTGTTGTGATTTTCATAAAGTTGAAGAAAATTCTGTTTTGATTCCATGAGATATTATTTGCAATTATTTGGTGTCATTAAATGTGACATACTATTTGATTCATTTTCAATGTCATATTATTTTACTATATTGATAAATATTTTACCATGCCATTATTATATTCCAATAGGGCCTCACCTAACCTCGTCACTACTCTACCGAGGTTAGGCTTGGCAATTACTGGGTACCGCTGTGGTGTACTCATACTACGCTTCTGCACATCTTTTTGTGCAGATCCAGGTACATTTTACCAGCCTAGACGTTAGTGAGTTACCTGCGCACGGAAGCTTCGAGGTATATCTGCCAGCGTCCGCAAACTCCGGAGTCCCCTTCTATCATTTTATGTTGCTTCCTTATATTTTATTTAGGCCTTGACATATAGAGACATTGAGAATAAATTTTTATTTCTACCGGGTTTTGGGAGTTGAAATTGTTTGAATTATAGTTTATTTATTATTATTCCGCATTGATAGGCTTATCTAGTATTAGAGACTAGGTGCCATCACGACACCCTACGGAGGGAATTTGGGATCGTGACAAAGGGGGGACATAATACCTGACCCTTTCATAGTATTTGAGAACCTGAACAGTGGTTCTATGACTGGGTGTTAAGAATTGCATGAAAAAAATGACTACTTCTACTACTACATGCTGCTACTCTTCAAGGTGGCTCAAAGTGGATTTCCGAAGCTTTCATTTGCCTGATTCTAAATGAGGCCAGTTCCCATTTGTCCAATTGAAGAAGTCCCCTAATTTGCTTTGGCACACCAGAAAATTCAGAAAATATTATACGTTGCCGATGTATATGACTGATGGATGCCAATTTATCTGTGACCTTGTTAGCTTCTCTATAACAATGTTTAACCTTTACTCTTTGTTCATGCACGATTGTCTTGATTTTGTCGACAGTTTGAAGTATTCTCCATGGAGTACCTGATTCCTCATTGACGGCAGATACCAACACTTTCGAGTTAGCTTCAACTTCAATTTTGTCAAATCCCCTTACTAAATACTGTTGTAATCCAAACAACATGGCTTATCCCTCCGCCCAATTGCTCGTCCCTGGCCCGAGGTAGATGGAGTATGCCATGATGAAAACTCCATTGCAATCTCTGATTATCCCTCCAGCCCCACAATTCCCTTCTACACAACTTTCATCGCTGTTAATCTTGAAATACGCAGGAGGAGGTTTTGTCCATCTCACCGTTTTATACATTCTGTGGTTAATTGGTTGATCAAAAATACTTTGAAGCCTTTCCCATGTCGTTTCCATTTGAAGTTGGCCAAACTTCTGTTTGACTATACATGAAAGGTTGGAGGAAATCATGGAAATAGCTCTGTGGATAGAAGGGAGCTCCGCTCCATATTTGCTTACACATCTAGACCTCCACAATTCCTATATTATGATCTGTGGTAACACCTTGGTAATAAAAGAAGCAATTGTGTTTAACACTCTGATGTTCCACCATGAAAGTAGCAGTTGTAACAACTGAGTATTCATGCAATCAATACCAAAAGGAGCACAAAAATTAGCCCACACGGATTTTGCAAAAGCTCCCGAGCAAATTAAATGCTCAGTAGTTTCTGCAGATGGTGCCCTGTAGCAGAAACACCTAGCTACTAGTGCAAAACCCATCCTGGCGACTCTCTCATCCGTAGGTAATCTACCATGGATAGCTCTCCAAGTGAGGAAAGCCATTTTAAAAGGAACTGCTCTATGCCATATCTTAGAATCCGTAGTTGAGATGCCCCTTCTTTGTCTAAATATGCCCCATACACATGATATTGTGAATTCACCTCTGCTATCTGGTGACCATATTGGCATGTCAGGCTTGCCAGGATACAATTCTAAATTCACATTCAATAGTGCAATCTTGACCGCATCTGGCCATATTAATCCAGTATTTTCTTCATGCCATTCACCATTTATGAAGACCTCTCTCAACTTGATATCTCTGGGTCTATTTTATTCCCCTAGAAAATTACAGAGTGGACCAAGTGATGTCCAATTATCATACCAAAAAGAGACATTGCCATCCCCCACTAGCCACATCAGTTGTTCCTCTACTTTATCTTTAATCTTGCATAATTATTTTCAGGTGTGTGATGCCCATTTACCTGGTTTCTTTATTACAGGGTGATATCTTCCATAATATTTGGACATCATAAACTCCCTCCACAAAGAATTACCGGTCCTTAATTTCTACCATGTCTTGGCAGAAAATGCTTTGCAAGTATCATGTAACGACCTAAAGTTAGCTCCGCCTTCCACATGTGGGTAACAAAGATTAGACCAAGAAATCCAATGGTGCCTATCTGTCCCATCCGCTGAACACCAAAAGTATTTGGCAAGGAGTTTCTCAATTTGAACTAGTACCCCCTTAGGAGGTTGTACTATTGAAATCAAATGCACAGGGAATTCAAGGAGTATATGTTTAATCAAAATCGCTTTACCCCCTGGAGATAACAACCTGGTATGCCAGCCTCTTATCCTGCTAGTTACCTTGCTAATCATCTTAGAGTAATAGGAAATCCTCTGTCGTCCGACAAATAATGGACATCCCAAATATTTAATTGGAAAACTTTGTTGTTGCATTCGAGTCCATCTTGCTATTCTGGTACCCATGTTGTCCATCACACCAGGAGCCAATAAGAAACAACTTTTGGTCTTATTTACTAATTGACCAGATGTATCCTCATAGGTAGCCGATGTATTCATCAATAGTTTGATTGTTTTCTTTCTACCACTAGAGAATAAAATAATATCATCTGCAAATGCTAGGTGGTTTACCTGCGGTCCCCTTCTATTCATATAGAAACCAGTAAAGTCTCTATTATTATGTAAATTGTTCAATAGTGTAGACAAAAGCTCGCCAGTGATAACAAATAATGAGGGTGAGATAGGGTCCCCCTACCTTAAGCCATTCTCCGACTTGAAGAAACCATATCTCTGGCCATTAACAATAATCGAATACCAGTTACATGATATATGCCTTCGAATCAAACCTACACATTGCTCTGAAAATCCTAGTTTCCTCATCATTTGATAAAGGTATTGCCACGATACTATATCGTATGCCTTGTCCATATCAAGTTTCATGACAATGTTACCGCATCCCTGAGGATTTTGGATGCCACTAATGATTTCCTGCGCCAACATTATGTTCTCAGATATCTGCCTCCATTTGATAAAGCCTGACTGATTTGCTGAAATTATTTTTGGAAGTATTTGCACAAGCCTCGCATTCAAAATCTTAGATATTATCTTACTAGTGACATTACATAAACTGATTGGTCCAAGGTCTGACAACTTCTGTAGGAATTCAACCTTCGGTAGCATGACTAAGCAAGTATGAGTAAAGAATCTAGGCATAGTTACCCCATTAAAGAACTCCAGTACAACATTATGCACATCTTCTGCAATAATTGGCCAACACTTCTGAAAAAATAGAGCATTCAGTCCATCTGGTCCTGGAGCACTAGTAGGATCAATGGAAAATACACTATCTTTGGTTTCCTGCAAGGTCGACATACTAGTTAGCATCTCATTATCCTCCTCGGATAATTTTGGATTAATGCATTCTAGTACAGAGAAGTCATCTTAGGCTACTCCATGATTAAAAATCTTCTGAAAGTGGTCTATAGTTGCTTCTGCAATTTGACTCTCTCTCTCTCTCTCTCCACTACCCATCATCATCTTGTATTTTTAGTATGGATAATCTTTTCCTTCGTCCTTTTATAATACTATGAAAGTATGCAGTATTTCTGTCACCTTCCTCCAGCCATTGAGCCTTTGCTTTCTGTACTAGCACCTCTTCTTGTATTTTTAAAAACCTCACATACTTCGCCTTTGCTTCATTTAGCTCTGCTCTATGTGCAGGTGTAGTATCAAAAATATGCATTGTCTCCAGGTCATTTATTTGCTTTTCAAGCATTTTCGGTTCCTCATATATGTCACCAAATGCTTGCCTCGACCATACAGTCAATCTTCTACTCACTCTTTTTAACTTCTGATGTAGCGTCCATAGAGTATTGCCCTGAACTGTCTTCTGCCACTCCTCAGTCACTACGGATAAGAAATCTTCATATTTAGTCCAAAAGTCCAGGAATTTAAAATACTTAGGACGCATTGTAGAAGCTTTTTTTAAATTGATTAGAAGAGGTGCATGATCTGAGCAAACTCTTGCTAGATGCTCTACTGAAGTTTCTGAAAATTCATCCGACCATTCTATATTAAACAAGAGTCTATCGAGCCTCTTCCATATAGTTTTAGGTGCTCCTCTATTATCACTCCATTTATACCTAGGGCCACAAAATCCTGTATCTTGTAATCCACACTCGTCGATACAAGATAAAAAATCAATACTCTTCTCTATTCGATAGGGTCTGCCTCCCTCCTTCTCCATCGTATCTATGATCACATTGAAATCTCCTACTACTCCCCACACTCCTTGAACTCTATCTGCTATTGTTGTCAATTCAGTCCATAATTTTTGTCTCTGATGAGCTTTACACTTTGCATACACAACTGTCAGAAGCAAAGGTGCATGACTCATGTGATGACTAATCGTACATGTTACCTGTTGTTCAGTGTCTTCCAAGATATTCAAAATATGGTCATCTGTCCAGAACAACCATATTTTGTTGTTGCGGTTATAGTAACTATGTTGAACCCCGAGCTCGAATTGAAATCTTTCAATTTTAGAAGATTTAGTCATGGGTTCCTGTAATGCAATAAATGTGAGATTATGTTGCGTCTTGAGAGTTTTTAGTCTCTCGGATGCTTTTTGGGCCCTCATGCCCCTAATATTCCATGACAATGTACTAATCATGGAAAACATTTGGGGCTTGGTTTTTTTGACTTCTTCTTATTTATTTTTGGAGCTTTGGATGAATTTTGATGTGTCGTAGACTCACCTGCACATTGGCCACCTCTAGGGCATAAATTATTAAACTTTGTAATCCTATTCTGTACGCTCTGTGATGAATCTGCTCCATCAAAGTCCAATGCCCTGAGAGGTCATCTCACATATTCATCATCGGATCTGACCTCAACATCCACCTTCTGAAATTGAAGCATATCCTCATCCAGGTGGCTTCCAATTTTCCTAGTTTCTAATTGTGCTTCAGTTGTGTTTCGTTCCCCATTACTTTCCGGCACTCCTGTTCCCATCTTTGAGTACATACTAGGAGTCGCAGCTTGCACTTCAATCTCGAGTTCGGTATTCAGTTTATTCTTTTGGCTCGCTTCAGGTGAACCTTCATTATTTATGTTCAATGGTGTAAAAGCAATACCTCCGTTGTTAGGCTCCGACAGATTTGCTTCTGGAATATCATGTATCGCAATCCTGGACTTGAATCTTTGTCTTTTTTTAGATGCTAATTTATCCGTCTGGCTCTTAGTGACATTGACTAGTTCATGTCCAGCTGCGTGAAACTGTTCTTCCACATGTTCTACCACTTTAGTTGTATTCTTCATCCCCTTTTTTGATTTTTTTTTAATTGTATACTTCTTCAATTCCCTGTCTTTACTCTTCTTCCCTTTCTTATGTACTGTTGTAATTATCTCAACACTATTTGTGCTCGTTAACAATGAGGTATGATCCATCGCCGCTTCGACAATCCCTTCTTTAGTGCCTTGCATCAGCGAGTCTTCTTCTCCTTCATGATTCTCTGTATCTATGACCTCCATAAGACTGAACTCATTGCTTAGTTTCAAGGGATCTGTAGCATTCTGCGTAGCATCTTGTGTCTCCTCAGCATTCTTCTTAAATTTTTCAGCCGAATATTTTTTGAAATTTGTAACTTCCACCCACTCTTGCTTCTTTTCGTCATCGATTCGAACTGTTTCTTTCAATTTTCCATCCTTAGACTGAGCCTGGATTGGCTCTTTAGAATGTTGCATCCTACATTCAGCATCAGAGTGACCTTTCATCTTGCAAAAGAAGCAAAAGTCCGGAACTTGTTCATATTCCACTGGTTGTAGGAAGGTCTGTATCTCACCAGAGTTATCAACCAGTGCAACTTCAACCTCGTTAAGCCTTGGTCGTGTCAAGTCAATCTCAATTCGTGCCTTGGCTGTAGTAGGTCTAGTGCGAGCAAGAGTGGCCTTATCTAAGGTAATTAAAGTGCCAATTGGATCCAGAATTCTCTCCAGCGCAGGCCAATCATGATAATGCCATAGAATGTCTGGTAATGTCACCCAAATCGGTGTTAAGGTGGACTCTATATCAACCTTGAAACCTCGAGTCCATCTCCGGACTCGCATTAGCATGCCACAAATTGGCATTGATCTTCTTCCATAAAATCGCTTAAAATCCTCTTCGTCTATGAAATCAATAAACACATGCCTCCAATCCTTAACTCCAATCTTGAAGTATCCTTTCAGAGGCACAAGTCATTTGAATTCATCTATGAGTTTGTCAATTTGAGGACGGGTTCGAGGGAACTTCCCTACAACTGTGAGCCGACACTTCTCTGCCAATAGGTCATCTTCTTCCTCGGTAAAAATTACCCTAGCCTTACCATCCACAAATTCGTACGGTCTGGGTTCTAGCCTTATTAATTTCTTCATTCCACCATTTGTTTGTTCTGCAATTGCTGCGGCATAATTAGTTGGTGCTGAATTTGGCTATGTTGGGTTGATGAGGAGGGCAAGCCGTTCTCCAGTGTGATCTCCGGTGGTCAGAGGGGGGAAGGGATGCAGTGGATTAAGGATTTGGGGGAGCGAAGAGAGAGAAGACATATTTTGTCGGCTGGGATTTAGGTCATCCTCAAGGAAGATGATAACCCGTCAATTCATATGAATCATTTGATTAATCATATTAAACCTTTAAGTTGTTGTTTAAAGGCTAATTTTCCTTTAAATTATTGTAAATACCTAATTTTAATAATTGGTTGAAACAAGTCAATTAAACATTTAGAAGACTATAATTAGCTTTTGTTGGGACATTCGCACTATCACTTGTATAAGGGAACCTACTAATTTCGTATAAATAAATCATTGATAAACTTAACACAATTCTGATATAAGAGGCTGAATTTGCTGAGGTGGGGGGAATTATTGACTTTGTAGTTGAACTTGAACATATCAAATCAAATGATTGAGGGCCTCCAATTTGCTGCATCCACCGTACTGGAAACTTGTAATGCCAGCTTTCGATGTATGATTGGTAGATTCCTTAATTGCCTTACGCATAGTGTTTGTGGAGGAAAAATGCACCTCATATTCAAGTCAAATTAAAATTAAAATTTATCGTACTGTTATTAATCATAGTTAAGTATTAATGATTTATCTTTATATATATGTAATGTATTTATCAAAATTGATGTAAATATTAAATGTAATTAAATATTTTCAGCCAATTTATTGTTAGCTTTAGATTTCTCATCGGCAATAATTGTAGTTTCGAGAATTATTGAACTAGTGTAGAGATTGTGTCTAAGTAAAGTTATTTACTTACAATTGGGTGAAGACAAAGCCAATAGTGCGGAATACAATGCCATTTTGTCAAACACCAAAGAAGCCAAAAATTGCCCGATTTTGATCTTTATAGTTGGCATTGTCATCAAAATAAAAAAAATAAAATTGTAGGCCCTCCTCTTTTTTTTTTTTAGTTGTCTAAGTATTCTAAAAATAAATTTTTATTTTTACTTGTTACTTTTCGCATATCAAGAGAAAAATAATTTATTTTTTCTATTTTGCCCTTAGCACTAATAACTCATTCCAAATCAAATTCTAAATCCATTAAGACTATACACCAATTAATATGGGTATCATGGTATTAATACATTAAACTTGTGGCAGCTCGATTCACAAAACATTCTGTATTCATCCAGGAGGGTTCAGGGACGGACGACATCCCAAGGGCCGATATATACTTGCCACAAACATGATATATACTTGGTACAGTAGTTACAAATTAATGGGAAGCTTAAGATAAATCTCAACAATCATTCATATTCTGATGAACAATTAATTTTGACTTGTTGTGTTGCCTATATTCCACGGAGAAAGATATGTCACTAGTTATAAATACGTACTAATTACAAAATTATCTACCTTTTTAAGTATTTGATATTTTATATATCGTAAAATTTATTCTAAAACTTGTGCACTTTGTCTGCCGAACTTAATAAAATTAAGTAGTATTTTGTGACCGCAATAACTATTCATGATGATATGAATCTAGTATGACGAAAAATGACATATCTAAAGGGTCATTCGGTACAAATGTAATATAAATAAGGATATCTCATAGGGTGGGATATTCCACATGGTAGGGTGGGATAGCTAATCCCACTATTTTAATGTAAAATTTATCTCGAGATTAACTAATACCTAAAATTAAACATAAAAATAAATACAATCTCAAATTCTATGGTTGGATTACTATTTATCTTTTGTACCAAACTATCCCTAAGAGTTCAAAGAAAAAAAAATAAAATTCTCGAACAATTGTACGGTAGCGTGAAATGGCCAATCGACCACAATGAAAAGCTAAAGACTGTTGAAATAATATAATTCAGTACCCTTTCCCTTGGCTTAAAGGGTAAAGTTATAAACTCAATAATATACAAGATATTGATTTTAAAATAAAGAAGCGTATTGTCAAGCTAGAATAAACATCAAATTATAAACTCTTCCTGTCTTTCTCTAACTAGTCTCGGGTACATACTTTGCGCGTGTACCCTATATCAATGAATATATAATTTAAAAAATTACAAAAAAATATTAAATAATGTGAGTTATTGAATAAAATAAAATAACAAGTGTAAGTTCTTTAATATGATGAACATTGATCCCTTTTAGCTAGTTAGCTCGATAAATAAATAATAATATAAAATCTTAAAAAATACTCTAATATTAGAGTTAATAGTTTATAAAAAAATAACGTAAATATAGGGAGTTGTCATTTATTAAAATGATTATAAAAAGAGAGAAAAATAATAATGATAATATTTTTAATACCTTTTGTCTTATGTTGTTAAAATTTATTGCTTTATGTTTGCATTTTTAGCACTTTGACCTTTAATGCTATATTGTAACTAATTTTGCTCTATTTTCTTATTTCTTTTACTACCAATACTCTTTTTATAAAAACATAGTTATGTACCTTGAAAGTTTTATCAACTCGAAAAATGATTTTAGTTACATGATGATTTTGAAAAAGAAATTTTTTTTAAGTCTTTTACTAATTAGTTAATTCAAAATTTTAATTATTTTGTCTTAACATGAAAACGTATTTTTTCGCATTGGGGCTTCGTGCCTTTATAATAATATAAAAAAATTAAACAGTTCTAAACTCCTTTCCTACTCGAATAATATTGTTTTCTTCATCAGTTTTTTGTGAAATATTTAAAAACTAGATTCAATAAATGATTATGTACTTTATATCAATGAGTATACAAGTTAAGAATAGCACAAATTTTGTTCAACTATATAATTGAGTTATAAAATAAATTTTAACAATCACAAATTCTTGAAAATAACTAATATTGATCATATTAGATGTTAACTTAATAAAGAAAAAAATAATGTCACACAAAATTATTCTAAAACATTATCATAACTTTAATATATGGGTTCTGCATTGGTTTCGTAGCTTAAACAGAGTTGAATATATAATTTTTTGCTGCCTTAAAATATATATTATATTTTCTTATGTACCTAATATGAACTCCATCTTATATGAAAAACAAAAAAAGACATCGTACCTAGGTTTAGTTATCATACGGAAATTTTAATCGAATGGTAATATAAAATAAATGTCACAAAAAATAAGGTAGAAAATTAATGCTTATTGTTATTTTTCTATAATAATTCAAATTTTAATTGGTATAATTATTTTTTTAGACCCTTGAATTATAGTAAAAGAGAAACGATAACTGAAATAATGGTAATATCACAATGGAAGGATATCACCATGGAAGTTTAGCTTTGCTTTGAATGGCAAATACTCACGCTAGTTTTGATTTAATAAATATATTACACGTCAGATAATTCCATATATTAAGATTTTTATATAGTTCAAATAAGAAAAATATAATACGTAAAATTTTAGCTAATTTTAAAGTTCTAAAGATTAGAAAAATAATTAATTAATTATTTTGAGTGTAAAATTAATTTTTTGATTTCTTTTTATACTTCTTATATTTGTCGGAGGATATCTAACAATGAAAGTTTAGCTTTTCTTTGGATGGAAAATTACTCACGTTAGGTTTGATAATTAATGTTTTACATGTTGCTAAATATTATGACTTTTTACGTATATACTTAGACAAGGGTTAAGGGTTAAGGAAAGATATAATAAGAAAAAAATTAGGTGATTTTAAAGTCCTAAAAAAATTAGGAGAAATAATGAAATGACTAATTTGTCTTGTGTGAAATTAAGTTTTAAGGGTATAAAAGACGAACGACATTTCACTAAGGGATTTCATGTTTTTAATATAGTATAGATATAGAATAGTAGGACTTCCCAAGAAGAGTTGACACAGTGAGGGAGCATAAATTTCCAGTGCTTCCCACAAACAAAACTTATATTTTCATGCGTATTTGGCTACAACGTAGGAGGTGCGTACAAATAATACTCTATCCGTTCTCCTTTACTACTCAATGAAACTTTGCACTTCCTTTAAAATATTATTACTAAAGTTTATTTTATTAAATTATTCTTATTAATTATAATAAAAAATTTGTCAACAAAGTAATGACTAAGAAGTATGGGTACTTAATATTTAAGGGTAAGATTTGAAGAAAATAATGAATCTCTCTTGATTAGTTAAAAAAAAAAAAAAGTAAAAAGAAAAAATTATTCTTAATATACTTAACTAACAAAAGAAAACGGATGGAGTACAATCGGAAGATATATAGTTACTATTCCTACAATAATTAAACAATGTTCCAAATTACAAAAGGGCATGCCGTCAGCAAAATATTGAATTTGAAGGTGACAAAAAGAAATAATGAAATTTGAGTTTAACTTATTGTACTTATCATATTTTTATTAATGTTAGCAGCTAGTACTAAACAGTTACAACTTGTCATCAATAACTTTATATGGGCTATTAAAAACCTGATGTAATAAAATTCTTTTTTACAATATCTATCAGTATATGGATTAAGTCTATTATTAGAATTTAGGAGATAAAGATTTACTCCTGTTACGTAAGCAGTAGGTCCCCGCTGGCCCACAGAGAAAGATGCATCTCTGATTCCATACCAATGGATTCTAATCAAGACAGGAATGAAAGGAAAACCCAATAACCAAAGTTTAGAATTTATTTTCAATTTTAATCAAGAAATATGGGTGTCAGCATTTTGGTACTATTTGACTGGAATAACATACTGGTCTATGTTAACAAGGTATTTCTAACATTTTTGAAAAGAGTAAGAAATAAAAAAGGAGGAAAAAGGGCTCTTTTACTAATTACTTCCCCTTTTAAAGAGGCTTTTTTATTTGAGTATATTTGAATTTGAATCCAATTAAATGTATGGTTTAATGCAGTTGACTCTTTCTGATGAAAATTCAATGCACAAGAGTTCACAATTTCAATCTCATTAAAGTAAGATGATTTGTTCTCAACTATAACTCCGTCTCATTATATGTAATTTTTCTTTTCCATTTTTCCTTTATTTGAACTTGAAAATAAGTGTGTTTTTCGAAACACACATACACGAAATTGTTATATTTGGTTAAAATGCACTACAAGTTAGGATCATCAATTATTGTTGTCGCTCGTATATCGTGCACAACCATGTGTAACCCTTAGATGACAACAATTCAAAGCCCCAAAATAATAAATTTAAGAGTATTAGTGTAATAATTAATTGCTACTATAGTATCCCTCATTAAGTATTCTGATTGGGCAATATAGAAATCGTAGAATCTTCAAGAAAATGCAAACGTAAGCCACAGACGACTTTCTTATCCCAAGTTGTGGAATATTCAATGAAGAATCAGAATCGATTTTCTGTGATCACCAAAACCTGAGAAGGACAATTCCCATATAATAAGGAAGAATCTTATTATTTGTAATATAATAGTACAAGTTGGTGGGAAGCCGTGGATAGGCTGTGTAAACCCTATTACTTTCTAAACCAACTAACACCATTGATTAACTAAAAAATAATTAGGAGTTAATAATGCGCTTGACGTTATCATCGAACTATCGAACTACCTCATTCATTTAGAGGACATGTCAGAATTTAATTTTTTTTATATGTTAAATTATGAACTTGCAATCGCGCGAATTTATAGCTCGTTTTAGTTATGGAATTCGCAATTAAATAGTTATACAAATTTAATAATTTTTTAATATAAATATAAAGTTTAAGCAAAAAGCACGAAGTTCGTGCGAAGCTATACCTAATATAGTAGCTCCGCCCCTGACCTCACTCTCATTCTTGCAATATTATTGGGCAAATGTCCAAATATGCCCTTGTACTATACGAAATTGAGCACATTTGTCCTTCGTTAATACTTTAGCTCAAATATGCCCTTACCGTCACATAGTTGGTCCATATATGCCCTTAGAGTTACACAGTTGACCCATATATGCCCTTTTCAAAACGGAATTCATCCAAACTAATTAGCTCTTTCGTTAATTGTATTAAAGTGTATTACAAACATTATTTCCTTTTTATTAGTACTTTTTTTTCTTTGCCTTTTTTTTTTCTTTCTTTTTTCTTTTCTTCTCTTTTTTTTCCTTTTTCTTTCTCCCTTATCCTTTTCCTCCATTAATGATGTCTTCTCCATTTTCGTCACCAATTTCACTTGACAAAACTCATGAATTCTAATTACTAAGAAAATTCTTCCATAAGGTAATCAAGTTTCAATTTCACTGGCCCTCTAAATAACGAAATTAAATTATTCCAAAAACTATGATTTAAACTTTAAAATAATAAAAATATCTCAACATTTAACAATACTCAAAAGACCAAAATATTTAAATTGTTTCCAGAAAGATAATTTAATGATTAAAAGTCTAGAGTTCAAGTTGTAGTGTTATAAATTTGAGTTGTTAGTTTTTTTCATCTTTTTTCAGCTGGACATTTTCTATTTTTTTTATTAACTATGTAAATTAGGGGTGTACATGAAACGGGTTGGTTCGGTTTTTATAAAAACCAAACCAAACCCATTATATCGGTTTGGATTGCTCGATTTTGTTGGATTTTTCGAATTTTTTGTTACATAAATATTATTTCAATCTTACTTTGTTAAATGTTTAAGAACTAAATATATGTTCAGTAAAAATTAAAAAATTGACAAACATATGATCTATAAAAATATTCTTATGGGAGAATTTTCTTAGTAATAGAAATTCATGAGTTTTGTCAAGTGAAATTGGTGACGAAAATGGAGAAGACATCACTAATGGAGGAAATCGGATAAGGGAGAAAGAAAAAGAAAAAAAAAAGAAGAAAAGAAAAAAGAAGAAAGAAAAGAGAAAGGTAAAGAAAAAAAAGTACTAATAAAAGGAAATAGTGTTTGTAATACACTTTAATACAATTAACGAAAGAGTTAATTAGTTTAGGTGAATTCTGTTTCGAAAAGGGCATATATGGGCCAACTGTGTAACTTTAAGGGCATATATGGACCAACTATGTGACGGTAAGGGCATATTTGAGCTAAAGTATTAACGAAGGGCAAATGTGCTCAATTTTGTATAGTACAAAAGCATATTTGGACCTTTTCCGTTTCAATTAGGACCCAAGGAAAAAAGACAAAAGAAAATAGCATAATTAACTAGTAAATAATTTAAGGTCAATGTATTCTCTTGTTGATTTAGGACTAGGTTAAGTGGTCCTCAAATTGATGTTCTCTTGTGAAACAAAACAAGGTCTCATTTTAACTGTGGATGATGGGATCTAAGTGACATAATCTTTTCTAGAAAAATAAAGTTCAATATATTGGGATTAATTACTAATAGTTTAGTTGCAATTTTCTATGTGCCTTGTTCGGGGTATAATCTCTCAAAGTATCATTAATTAATTAAACTATGAAAATGGTTTTCATCATCACAAGGTGGTTTGCTGCTTATAATTAAAAACGCCAAAAATAAGGTTAACAATATCGTCTCTTGTTAATTTCTTGCAGGTCCCTTTAATGGCTTTGATTTTTCTGTGAGTTGGTATAAAATTAGGTAGCCTTTCCACAATGATGGAACAAACATAAAATGACCTAATATCTTTTTCTTTTCTTTTCCTTTTTGGCTTTTCTAAGTACTTATTTTTCTAACTCTTAAGTTACAACCTTTATCCTGCAACTATAATCATGCAAACATAACAACTAATATACCTATTTATATGTATTTCGTACTATAAATGTTTACTCATTTCTTCAAATGGGAATCCAACTGGCTGACTTGGCTGTTTGTCTGCCGACGAATATATAATTAATAGTTCTTTTTAATTATTTATATTATTTTTCTTCTTTCCTTTCAGTTGGCAGTTTGTAATTTATAGGGACCAACTTATATAACCTAATAAAGGATGTGACTTCAGCTGAACTAAGAATCTAATGGGCATGTTAGGTCTGAAATAGAATACTTTAATTAAAGATACACCACCCAAAATAAGCCAAGAGAAACGTAGCTTATAACCCGAGCAGTGAAAGAGAAGTAGGGTTTAGGCCAATCGTTCCGCTAAGGTAAGGAACTTCGGGTTGTGGTTGCTCCACTTCGCTGCGATGCGGTCTCATGAGTTGAACTTCATGTCAGTTTCGAAGTGGGGAGCTTAGAATAAGGGCAGGCCGTGTAGATTACAAATTATTTCTTCTCATCTTTGCGAGTGTACATAGCTAGTAATTTAAAGTATAACCGTAGATAATTTCGTCCATGATATACGTAGGGATGGAGTTAAGGGCTAGACTACGTAATAAGTTTCCCCCTTCTACAGTTGTATTCTCTTTACCTTTCTCCCTTCCTCATTCCTCAGGTAATAAAAAGAATTCAAAAAGGGCTACTTGAAAATAAGGCAAATACCCTACTATAAAATTTTATATATTGTCAGTAAATCGTTTAAAAATACACAAATTAATTAGTGATGTCTTAGTCAAACAAGATGTTTAAGGGAAGATAAATGATAGTAAGTTCAAAACAAACATGCAGTCTTATGAATTAAGTAATTAAATGTCTTTTTTAAAAGTGTATAAACATCTTTGAAAGACAGATTATATAGACAAGAAGAGTAGTATATATTTCATTTTCGTAAAAAAAAAAATGAACTATATCCCCACTCTAAATCCAAAGTTGTCCCTTAGACCACTTTAACAAGTGAGCTCTTAATTCTCTCGTTGAAACCTTTCTTATTTTTAACACACAAAATACAAAACACACTCTTGTCTAATCTGCTCAATCGATGGCAAAAAAATGTGATAGCGAACGACAACTTGATAAGTAAATCCAAGAAATTGACTGTTTCCATTTGAAGGTAACAAACTTTATCTCTTCAATCATTTAGATGTATTGGTTGTCTATTCTATCTCATCAAACACATTATCATGTCTGATGATGAAACTTTACGGAGAATTACAAATACAAACCCGTATTGCAAGTTTATTGCTTTTTCTCTAATCTGCAACATATTGTTTAACAACAATATAATTCTTACTTTGGAGGGTAGAATTTTTGGTACCTTGCCTATTTTTAATACGTTTTTTTTTTGTTTTTACACTCGATGCGTCTATCAATGTAGGCAAGAAATCAACAATGATTTTATAGGCCTTTTCATCTGAAATTTGATAGCCCGCCTCGATAATCAGGTGGACGGCTATTTGGGTTAATTCTTCTTTTTATATCGTAGGCTAGTGGGCCTGAATGGTCCAATTACTTTGTCATTTTTAACCACAGCACACCAAAAAAGTTACATAAGGTGTTACTAAATCGAAATCCATGAACCTTGACTATGTTATATGAATTTTGACCCATACTTTTGAGCCATTCATAATTATGGGCCGTAATTGCCTTCTCAACTTATCACCGTCAATAAATTAAATAAAATTTTCATGTGGCGCGCTACCTATTGAATTTTTACCCACTTTTTGAAAAAAGTTTAACTTATATCCAATTTTTGGATAACTTCATATACATACACTTTTATCTTCTTCTTTACTGTTATTTTGGAGAGGTTATTTTGCTTGGTATATTGGGCTTTGGAGAGGTTATCTTGCTCATTCTTCAAGACAAGTAAGGTTTTAAATAATTTTGTACATTCTGTTTAGAGTTTATTTTTGTCGAAAATCATATAATTGGTTTAATTTACATACAACACATACAGAAGGTAATATGGTCTTGCCAGGAAAAAAACTCCACTGGCAAATGTTCGGATAACTGAGGATATTTTTTTATTAGAAATCCACATTGTATAGCCATTCTCCAAAATAATAGTCAAAAAATATAATTTTTTGTACATTAATGTATAATATACATTAACATACTTATTTTATAAATAATTAGTTTATATTTTTTTGTATATTTCACTAGCAGTCGTAATTATCTTTGATCAATCGATCAAATGTGTTAAAAGCCCAATTATATTTTGTTTTTTGTTTCTTTTCTATAACCTGGGCCAAAGCCCAAAGATGCCCTCCTCCTGGAAACGGCCCAAATGGACGAAGCTCCAAACCTGTAGCGGAAATTCGAAAAAGGCCCAAAGGAAATTAATGCAGTCAAAATGGCATTGCATAGCCATTTTATGGGTAGTTAAATAAAAAATAGCCAGTGTTTGCAAAGTTATTAAAAAACAGCAACTATTTAAGATGGAGATAAAATCAGGACAAAAGTATCCTAGTTAAAACACGAAAAGTTCAAACATAATATGTTGGATTATGGAACTCATGCGTATAATCTTTCCAATATGTTGAAATTCCAACACATTATGAATGCATCACATTATGATGAAATCTCATATGTAAAAAATTCAAACTCCAAATTTTTTCGGATTCTTAAGAGTGTTTTTATTCAGATTTTATTTCACATGAAAAAATGACAAATCTCGATTACTTTTGAAATTATGGCTAATTTTTAGTTAGTATGATTTTTGCCCCTGCCTAAACGAACTATATAAGTCATCAGTTTTTCAACTTATGTCAAGTTTCTTTTATAGAGTAACAAACGAAATACTAACACCTAGTGACATACACATTATCGTCAGCATTATATTATGCTATTATGTTATAATAATAATACTTCAATTTATTAATAATACTTTGATTTATTAATAATCTAGATGTTAAATATATATACATGAATTTTCTCAGTGCAAACAAATCTTTAGAATTGCTCTTATATTGGTTATCTATGTTAATCTTCTTTTCTATTGCATATTACACATCTTGAACCATTGGAACACCTCAAATCCATAGTGTTTGTTTCATAATGTCTTGTTGTAATGTAGATATACCAAACAAAAATGCAAAGAGAGAATAAAAAGAATAAGAAATAAATAAGAAGAAACTTCATTTAAGTTTTAACATTTTCTTTCTTCTACATAAGTTGGACAGTTAGACAAAATAAGAAATTTTGTTACAATTGCCTCAACTGATTGATAATTTCATATTCTTCATCTTGTGATACTTTCCCTTTCCCCATTTGAGAAAAAGGAACAAATTATCCAAAAAGGTAAATAAATAGGACCATGAGGATTTCTTTAAATCCTTACAGTCAAGGAATGTTTCAAATCTCCTATATGAAGCACATGTAATCCTAAAGCAACTTTCTTGTTTCCAACCTCATCAACTACACTCAAATGTTTGCAAACATCTAACTTGAACTTAACAATCCCTTCACTTTGTGGTGTCAAATGAATCTTTTGAAACTCCAACAAGTGTTTCTGAGGTGCATTGTGAACTGAGGGTGGTGAAGTGAACAAGAAAACTGTGTGACTTCCACTCATTTTCCCAACATTTTTAACTCTCAAGTGAATGTCAAATCCTAAGTTGCTGCAGCTCTGCTCATTAACAGCATCAATGGACTTGCACCTCGTCGATCGACAAGCATGTCCTTCCTCTAGAGGAATGGAGACATATTTTGGTGCTTGTACTAGGTGGTGTTTGTAGTCAGAGTAACTTAATCCATCTCCAAAGTTAAAAACAGTTGGACCTTTGTAGAACCTATAACTTCTTCCAGGAAATCCTGTTTTAGGATCTGCCCTCATGTTCATGTTAGTCATATCAACTTTGTCTGCATATGATTGTGGATACCATGTCATTGGAAGCCTTCCACCTGCAAGATTCCAAACAAAATTTATAAAGCATTTAGTCATACGGGGATGTGTTTAAAATTAAGATCTTGATTTAATGAGGCTTAACCTCACCGGATAAAAAAATGGACAGCTCGGTACACAAGCGTTAGTGACTGATTTCACGGCTTGAACACCGAAACAACTTTTGTCGTTGCTGCAAGTCTCTCCTTTAACCTCACATCTCAGGATATATGCATGAAATTAGGTACTAAAGGCACATGGTAAGAGTTTTTCCTGAATTAGTCCGCCCACACTTTGACTATTAACAGTGGGATCAGACCATGCTATTATACAGGATATATTACCCTCTCTAAATAGCGCAGTGAAGGACTCTCGCCTTACCCTCCCGTTTGACTTATGGCATCATCGACTTGCCTTTAAAACACCATAAGGTGGGGAGAGGGTTGCCCTATGAAGGCCATTTATGCAGTGTTGATGAACTAAACCTCATAAAAAAGAAAATTTTGATCTTGATTTGGTGAAGTTTACTGTGGAAAGAGGAAACTTACTTGGATTGTAATATCCAAAGATAATATCAGCTAGGGCACCACCGCCATCTTCACCAGGGAAACCAATCCAAACAATGCTTGTAACTTTAGGATTATCAACAGCAAATTGTACATCCATACCACCTCCAGACATGATAACTAGGATTACAGGTCCTTTTGAAACACTAGCAACCTCAGTTATAAGAAGTGATTGTTGTCCAGGGAGTGTTATATTTACCCTGTCCTTGCTCTCTCTTTCGATAGATTGATCTGATCCCATTACCAATACTACTGCATCAGCTGCAGCTGCTATTTTCTTGGCATCATCAACTAGTGCTGGGACACAAGACACACTGGCATTGAAACAGCCCGGGTGGTAAACTGTAGCAACTGATGCCTTTAATCCTTGCAATGGAGTTGTTAACTTGCATGGAGTGCCTGCAAGTTCTCAAGAAATTTGAGTAAAATAAACTAGTACGTACTTTTTTAAGTTATATACACTGACTGTGTAACAAATCTTTAGATCGTCAGTGTGTAGAACTTAAATTCATTTCATTAATGGGATTGTTTTTGAGGAAAGTATCCAAGTTTACCTTCATAACTGCCAATCATGGTATAGCCAATATTGGCATTAGGGCCAATGACTGCTAAAGACTTGATGGATTTGGCGGACAGAGGTAATGATCCTGCACTGTTTTTAAGCAAGACAATTCCTTGTCTTGCAGCTTCACGAGCTAGCTCTTGGTGTTCTGGTGTGCACACATCTTTGGGACCAAGGTTTCCATAAACGTGGTTTTTCGGATCACCATCAAAGAATCCAAGTCTCATTAGCGTAGCAAAGTTGTTTGAGACTGCTCTATCAATAACTGATTCATTTACTAGTCCTTGGTTTACAGCACCTTGAGTGTATTTACCAAGCCAAGATCCACAATTCAGGTCCAGCCCTGTCACAATGAGCAAGTTCTTGATTTAGTATGGTCAAAAGAAGTATGTCACATTATATATGTGTGCTTAGGGCTAATGTTATCGTTGATTTAGTCCAACTAAAAGGGGCTGAAAATGGTAAACCTGAATTTAGAGACAAAGCTGCAGTCTCCTCTGGTGTCTTGGTGTAGTGTTGAGCCCAGTATATCTCATTTAATGAATCACAATCAGTGACAATGTATCTGTATGTACCATACTTGTATGAGTTCATGAATTTCTCCAAATATTATTTTTCGAAAGACTATAATACTCCACTAAATATGAAACATTTAGTATACCCATTTAATTTCCATTGTCCTCTGATAACACCAGCCAAAAGGTCATGATCACCACAGGTAGGCTTGCCATTGACTTGATTGTATGAACACATCACACTGGCTACATTTCCATCAACAACACAACTCTTGAATGGAGGGTTAAATGTATCATCTAAATCTTGCTGTGTTACCTACTCACCACAACAAAAAGAACACAATGCTTTTGAGTATCATGACTAAATATTTTTGGCAGGTTTTCAAGAAAAGGGCAATACCTTAGCGTTGAAATTGTAACGTTGGATTCCTTTCCAATCATCAACATCATAAGCTGTATAATGCTTACAGCAAGAAGCAACCTTGAGCATGTCTTTTTTACCATCATCGCGCTGCTGCAAACCTTTAACATATCCTACACCATACTTGCTGGCGAGTGTTGGATCTTCTCCTGGTGTTTCTTGGCCTCTTCCCCATCTAGGGTCGCGGTAAATGTTCACATTTGGTGACCAATATGTCAAGCCTGCTAAACCAACATTGTACATTGCTCTAGCCTCAGTGGATACCGCCTGTAAACATTACTATCTTTTGAGTTCAAGTTGTATGCGCTCATAAGCATAAATTAGTAATCAGCAAAAATGGTAATTAACATGCTACCACATACTAGTGTAAAATAAATCTTAACACTGTAATTGTATATAACTTAAATCTATGTTTTTTAATCTTTAACTTCCAACTGCTTTTTTGAACATTGATCACATCAAGATCTAACCAAGACCAGTCATTTTCCTTTCAAAAAGGACAGTAATCACAGCATAACATATCCCTATCATAACCATATGGTTGGATAGGAAATTTAGCATGATTGACAGGTTAATGAATGATTGGTTGGTGCATGGATTTGTCAATTATGGTCATTCAAAAAAGATGTAAACATCTCAACCAAACTTCTGAACCTAACGCAATCTTTTACGTGACTAAATAAAATATTTTGCAAGCTGGAATTCTTTCTAAAACACATGCCCAAATGGATAAACTTTTCCAACAAAAGATATTTGCATATATCCTAGTTTATCATGTCCTCTCAATTATTAAAGAAACTGCCTTTTTGCTGATTTAAGATTCCATTATGCGAAAAATGACTTCATCCTACTTCCCAAAATTAAATCTCTAAAGGATCTGTTCATTGGCCCTTTTTAATTTCACACGGCAAATCTTTTTAGCATCAACAAGACGACATATGAACATGTATTAGTCATAAAATTGGACAAAAGTTAGTGCCGTCTTCAAAAAATACAATCTATGATTTAAAGAATAAAAAAATCAGAGTGGTCTTAAGATAATGCCATGATGGCGACGTACGTCTACAAATTGGCCTTCACCTTTTTATTATCTTGTTAGAAGTTAATAGGTTATTTGTTTTCTAATGAACAACAAATCACCAATCAAGCATTTATTACGAAATGGCTAATAATTAAATCTTCAAGAAGAAGAAAAACTTCAACTACTTCTATACACATAGTCAGGTTAGCTTAAAAATAATTAAAGGTGAGCGCGCATAATCAGTGGAACTAGGATGCTGAAAAATTAGGACAGTAAAGTGCAGTAATATAAAGATAAACACTAAAAGATACCAATCTAACAATAACAAGAAATAATGATGAAGAAGGAGCAATAATATTACCTTTCCAATGGTTTCAAACAAAGTCTCATTGAAAGAAGCAGAAGTGAGAATGGGTTGAGGGAAGCTAGTGGCACCAGGAACTACACCATTAAATTTAACTCCAGGACCAGTGTATGAAATTCCATGTAAAGCCTCAGACCACCACTCATATGTTGGAATTCCAAGTCTACTCACACTTCCAGCAGTATTCACCAACATAGTAATTTTTTCCTCCAATGTTAATCTTTTTACTAGATCATTTACCCTGCTTGACACATCCAATGATACATCACAAAATGCAAAGTTCTTTACCCCTGGATTGTTTGCAACATCACAAGCAAAAACAGGAGATGTTTGAGCCAAAACTGGCTTGAATTCCAAGGCAAAATGGCTCAGAATAAAGAAGAAACAGAGCAAAACAGAGTGTTGTTTCATCCTATTATTATACGGCAAGGTCATTGCCTTGTTAGAGAAAAGAAAAGAAAAGAAGAAAAAAAATTGAAAATGAAGAACAAAGAAGAAAAGCTGTGAAATGAGAGGCAAATCTTGGTTTCTTTATAGGAGGAGAAGAAGAGTTGTATAGACATAATAGCAAACGCATGTTGTTTTGTAGCAACCCGTGATGGATAAATGAAAAAATAAAAATAAAAATTTATTAATGGGGTCCAGTTATCGTGACTTGATTATACCTTAGAAATTAGAAATATATAAAGAGAATCTGCTCTCTTTCTTTCTCTACTGTCCAATTATTTTCTGCAAAATTGGTAAGATAGGGGTCGGTGAAAAGATTTTTTTCTGAATTTCTATATGGACTTTTTGTTTGCAAGTTCCTTGGAGAGTGTGAAGACAGAGATTTCGTTGGGTTTCAAGGTTTACTTTGGTTATAACATGAAATCGATAAAAGAAAATGATTAATTAGATAGTTGATGCATATGCATTATGGATTTTAATTATGTCTACGTTAAAAAAAAGATTAATGGTGAACTTTAATATATATGTTGCAAGAGACGATTATCAATTCTTTTACCCGGTTAATATGTAATAATTAAACTCATGTATTATATTCCATTAATAAGTTTGGTTTTTTAGTGAAAGTTGGGGGATCGAAGGCGGATCCAGGATTTGAAAGTGGCAGTGTCACCACTATCAAATAAAAATTTAACAAATGGTGGAGTGGGAATCGAACGCACACAGCACACTAAAACTCAAGTTGTGCCCCTCAAAATCAACCAAATGAAACTGCCTAATCTTTGAGTCTTATGATATCAATCAACATATATACTCCCTCCGGTCCACAATAAGTAGTCATTGCACCTTTTTATTTTGGTCCAAAATAAGTATCCAGTTACATAATCAAGAAGGAATTGATTTTATCTTTCCAAAATTTACCCTTATTTACATATTCGTCAAGTAACAATTAATTAAGGTTAATTTAGTGAATACATCCTTTTTTCTCTAGGAATTCGTATTTCCTTAATAGGTATGACAAAGTTAAATGATCACTTATTGTGGACCGAAAAAAATATATGTTATTTAAGATATATATACATATATTTTTCTCGAAATTACCGGGCAAGTGACCCCTACCCTAAGGGTAGGTCCGCCACTAATTGTACTTATTTCGGTTGTGTGTTGATTAGCAGCCAAGGAATGATGGAGAAAATAATGGTTAGCTAAATTTGTCAAAGTTTACAGCTAGCGTTTAGTGATTTACATGAATGTCTTTTAAGATAACAAAATTACCAAAATGTTACACTTTAAAATTCTAAACTCGTGAGTTTGAATCTCAAAAACTCAATGAAGTTAGGGTAAAAGTAAACAATATGGCGAAGACTATTTTGTCATGGATGCGTGCAATTTTTCTGGTTTACCGTACAAAATCTCCTTAATGTTATTTCCATGTGTAGATTGCTTGTTACATGAATTTTGTTAGGATTGTTTGTCAATCATGGGTTTGTAAGAGCATATGCTTTATGATTCAAATAATTTCGTTTGATTAAAATTAATTTAAGTGGTCCAATCCCATGGGAAATTATTGTTAATTAAGCTCGATCTTTCAAATGATTCACGGTTGTCCCTTATCTATAATGTATTTTTTTGGGATATGCATCTTAATAATTGTTTATATTCTAATTGACGATGGGCATGACAATACTATATATATGTAGACATATAATAACAGAAGGCAAGGACACCCAACCATATTTACGTTCTTCCTTGACTAATGGTTTATATATAATTCAAAGCTTCTTAAATGTTTTCCTTTGTATAGGATTAATGATGTCGTCCTTTTGTTTCGAAGGATAACGTTTTCTTAGTAAAGAAGGAGAGAGAGAAAAAAATTCATTCAATAATCCCTTTTGCAAAAATATCTTTTTACATGAATACATAAATATAATACTCATATGCTTCATGTAGTCTCGTATTTTCTGATTGGAGGGATTAAGAAAATATTCATTAACTAATGCAATATCAATTGGCCTTTGTTGGTGGTATTAAATAATATCTGCATTATTTTATGTAAAACCTAAAAAATTATATTATGTGAAATAGAAGTGGAACAAGAGCTAGTGCATATATTAACAATATAACGACTAAAGTAATTAAAGACACGAAAAATTAGATGCACACCAAAATCTTCTTCTTATTTGGAGTTCTTTTTAAATGTTTTTTTGGGTCAAAGAAAGCTTATACTATACTATATTATTGCAATAAGAACATCATAAAGTATACAACGTCATTGACAAGCCAAAGTCCGAGGATACAGACTTCCAAGACACTCTATATATTAGTGTTTTCAACAAATATTTGTTATGAAATGAGCAACAGTAATAGAGTCAGAAAAATTATGCTTCTAGTTAAAGTTAGAAAATAAACAAAGGAAACTGTCCTCCGGTATGTAAATGTACGAACACATTTTATGATAGTTCATCCATTTGTTTTTGCATCACAAAAATGAAAAAAAAAAATGCTCGATTGAACAAAAATAAGTTAATAACGTCAATTTTTGTTCAAACTAAGCATAAAACCTCGGGTTTAATTCAACTTAAAAAATTAGCCCGCGAGATGAGTATTTTTCGATGCGAGTTCATTTTTTAATTGGGGAATGATACAAATAGGATACTTTTATGTCAGTGATAATTTGTTTAACCCCGATAATAAAAGTTTTAGAAAAATAGTTTGACGTCAGATTTTAAAGCACGCTCGCCAAATTTTTAACAAGTTACGGTAATTGTCAGGATTTGTGGCCATATCTTGACTAATCACCATATTTTTTTTTAGCATTGTAGTTGACTTCCTGATGCTTTAAAATTATGGCGATTGTGAGGAGCCCATGACTAGGGGTGGGCGTTTGGGTAGTTCGTATTGGATATGAAAATTTCGGTTTGGTTTTTTTAATTTTTGGATTGAAGAAATGGCAATCCAAATCCAATCCAAATAAGTTCAGATTAGATCGGTTTTTTTAAGTTCGATTTCGGATTAATCGGTTTGGATATTATAAATTTTCAGGTTTGAGCGTATAAGTTGAGATGTTTCTACATTTTACAAAAACGAATATCCAAATGAAGTACTCATATTAAATTACTTGAAAAGTTACTCATTCTTATCGCAATCATCCAAATAAAGTATTCAAGAAATAAAATTATTATTAAAAAAAATACAACAGAGACATTAATACGGCCGATAATAAGTAGCAATAGTAAATCATGTCCAAATAGAAAGTATTCTCACAGTAACTTAGTAATTAATATTGAGTATATAAGATAATATCTAATGGGTAAGGTATTTAACTTATTATTATTGACATATGGATAATGGATTAAATATAAGTACAAAATTTTGGATTTTCGAATATCTAAAAATCCGAAGTACCAAATCCAATATCCAATGCGAAACCTAAAAAATCTAAAAATTAAATCCAAAATGCAATCCGTAATCCGAAAATCCAAACCAAAAAATTCGAATTTCGAATTTGACCAAACTATGTCCACCCGGACCATGAACGCTTCCCAAAATTCTAACCAACATACTTCAAAATATTGGCTAGAGGTTAATTTTTCAGCACTTTTTATCAAAATTTAAGCGATAATCCTAAAATGATCTGTCTAGCATAATATTCAGTTTTAAAATAGTGATGGATGTGGGATCTAACAATATTTTACCGGTATTTGAGATTTATATAATAATAAATAAATAAAAAAGAGGTAAAAAACCGCCAAACAGCCAAGTTGTATGATGTGGTCCCCAGTAGTGTCAAGTGGGCATTTAGGAGTGTAGGGCATATAGAGGTGGAGTGGTACTGTAGTATTAGAGGACAACTGCCCCGTGAAATTTTCATTGAGTGGTTGGCTCACATTTGGGGTAACTTTCTTCTCCTCTGTCCATTCCACCTTTTTTAAATCTTTCCACAGCTGTCAATTTTTTTTATGTCTTTTTTGGAACAAAATATGTTTCCCTAAAAACTCTAATTTTACTGTCACTCTGATTAATGCGTGAGATTAAACTCTACTAGCTCAAAGAAAGTTCATCCAATGAAGTAATGAATATTGTTCACCAACTGCAAGAAATTATGTAAACACTTTTCCGGGACCGAACTAGACTTTTCCTAAAGAAAAGAGATTATTGTCTCTCCAAATTAGAATTACAAACTTCAATCAAAACCCATCCTATTAAATTTAGAATTAAGAAGTTACTTAAGAAACTCAAAATAGGGTCGAGTGTTTATAACAAATCAATTCAACTTAGCATGGTTAAGCGTTAATGAAATAAAAATATACATTAATTAATTATTATTATTATTATTATTATTATTATTAAGTGATAGAGTCAATATGCAATCACATGTCATGTTTGTATTAGTTTGGTGGATGTGGGTAAGTTTTTAGGGTAAAAAAATGTAGTAAGAAATAAGGAATAGCACAGTGGGTGGCGCGAGGTCAAAGGAATTACGCCAAAAGGGACAATAGTGCCAACTGTGCAGATTCACACACGTGACATAGAAATGTAGAAATGGATAATGCCTTTATAAATATCAACCCTTGCTTACGTCGGATAATAGGCTTTCCTTTCCGCTTCGTTTGTTTTTTGTTTTTCCTGTTTTTTCTTTGGCCGTAAAGATAGTTTATATCAGTGCATACTATTATGCGGTTAAATAGAGTGCTTATGGGTGCACTTGCAATATATGGATCTTTAGCTATACTTTAACTGTAAAAAGCTTTTTTTTTAAAACAAAAAAAAAAAAAAACTAAAAAAGAAAAGTTTTTGATGAAAAAAGGACAATTTCAACATAGAGGTGTTCCTCGGTCGATACGGTACGGTATTTAAATATTTCGGTATTCGGTTTCTTAAAATGCTATACCAATACCGTACCTAATTAAATTCGGTATGATTTTTCTTCTTCGATTTCGGTTTATTCGGTCCGATAACGTCGTTTTATTCGGTTTGAATACTAATTAGTGCATAGAGTCATAGACCGTAATATTCTTAATTAAAGTACTCAAAAGTACAAAACTAAAAAAAATTGTTGACAAAAGTATTATCCAAAACCAGCAAATATCAACCCAGAGAGAGAAAATTGTACATAAAGGAATAAATTTGATTATTAGAAATGTCTTGTTACTTGCTTAGAGTTAATCGATGAACTTAGAGAATAAAGGAAAGTAAAATTTTAGATTTTTTATATTTATGTTATAATTAATAATATGTGCATTGTGTAATGTAATATATATTTCGATATGGTATCGGTATTCAGTATTTCATTTTAAAATACCAAATATCATACCTAATACTATTTTTTTTAAAAATTAAACCAAATACCATACCGAATAACTAATACCAAAATATCATACCTAATACCAAAATATCGAAAACCAAATACCAAAAATTTCGAATTCAATATTTACCAAATTATACACCAGCCTATTTCAACGGTAAGAATCAATGTCATTGTATGACAAATTGACAATTGACAGCTAACAGGACTTTCTCATACGCAATTAAAAGTATGAGAAATTGCGTTATTTTTCTCTTCCCTTGTGTTGTGAGAAATTTCCCTTTCCTAATGTTATTTTATTTTTCGTCCTAGCTCCTAATATTCCAAACTATTAAATTTCTTTGTCAGATCCAACTAAGGCTCATCTTTCTCACGTCAAATTTTGACTTGATCCAAATTGTCCTACTTTTGTCTAATTGCATGGAGTATCACAATTTGCAGGCCAGCAGGCGTATTATATTAATTAATATTCCTCATGATATGATTCTCAGATCAGTTTAAGTCCATTTTCTATTTTCATTTGATTGCAGTATAGCACCGGACAAAAAGTGAGATGGGATCCAGCATCGTTTCTTTTTCACTTTTTATATAATTTTCAATTCCCAACCCTATCTCATTCATAATTCGTGGATTCGTTTATATAGCACTTAGCTAGTTATCCATCTTAATATTTTCCTCTTTTTTAATCAGATAACAAATCTTTCCCCAACATTATCGGAGTATCAATTGCTTTTCATATGGTAAATCGTAATGAAGAAATTTTCTTTTTTATTTTCCATTATTCGAGTTGGAAATTGGAATAACACAAGAACTAGAAATAATACCCTGACTTCTGATTATAAATTTTTAAAGCACTACTAACCGATAATGAATAATACAAGAAACTATAAGTACAAGCTAAAGATGCAATAATTGTTAATATATTTATGGTTAGGATGATACAAAATATTACACGCAATATTATTGATTAGTTTCTCAATTCTATGAACAGAATAAAATAAATCAAGGTAGGCAGATAAGACATTACTGGTAATTGGCATCTGGCGTTAGCTACTCGTGTCACATTCTTTTGGCACAATTCAATTAGGTTCCGCTAATTATTATTATTATTATTAGTAACGTCGATTTGTTCTATAAAGTCATTATCAGAGAAATGACAGTGAGAATTTGCTTAAGCAAGAAGTCATTTCAAAGTCACCCTTAATCATCTGACTGACGACATCCAATATTGTTTATTTGGAGGTTTTATATAAATTATAAATATAATTAAAAATTAAATCATGTGACACAGAAGAGACACATGCGGCAGGTTTGGACGCAACATAGAGTTATCGGGTTCAACTGAACCCAATACTTTCGTCGCGGAGTATAATTTATGTGTAAAAAATATTAAAATTATAATAAACAGTAGATATGAACCCATAACTTTAAAAATATAATGTGTTCAATAATAAAAACTTTAAATATTGAACCCATTAAATTAAAATTCTAGATCCGCCTCTGATAGGAGGCCGTCACTATCACGGACCAAATTGATGACAAAATTGACCATTTTAATGGTGATGCCACTGTAGTCTTCCGACAGATCACGGTGGCACAAAGGTAATCATACAAATCGAATTGTGATGTTATCGGTTCCAATTTTTCAAGTAAAAATTCAAATCATTTAACCATATATATGATGCAGATTACTGTCAAATGTTTAGGGCTTCATTAGACTCAATGGAGGAGCATTAGAATTTAGAACCTTTATAGTTAAAGATCATTATTCAAAATGGGTCGATATATTTGTGCAAAATCCTGCATACACCAATGTAATTAAACTAATTTTTGATACTTTTTTGATGCTATGTATTTTATGTGATATTGTTCTGCATTTTGACTCAAGTCTAGACCAAAAAATTTAATATCTCGTAATAATATGGATTTCTAACTAAAATTATGTGCTGATACACACATTAATATGTACAACAAAACTTAAGTATATTATTGTGACTTCTTTTAGCAAGCACAGAGATGTCATTTGGTGGTTTTGTGTAGAAACCAGCCAAATTAAAAGGCTGTTCACCGACATTTTCAGTTGGTTTGTCTTCAATCAACCCGTTTGTTTTTATAATCTAGCTCTAAAGATTTTTCTCAAACAACAAGACACAAATACATGTGAACTTTTTTTCTTTTCAAAAAGAAAAATATGAAGGATTTCATGAGCAATCATAAACTTAAAGGAAAAATACGAACAAAAGGTGGAGAATATAATGTTTTAAGTCCATGGTGAAGCAAAGTAGCTTGATCGAGATTCTATTAACAATATCATGTCGAGAACACTTCAGTTGAAAGCAAGTAACGTATTTTTCCATACAAAAAAAAAAAAAAAAAAGAGAGAGAAAAGAAAGTCACAAATTGTATTCAGAAATATTGCAAGATACACGTATTTAACGCGTCCTAAGATTTATTTAGATATTTATCTACAATATAGTAACAATACTATATTTAGTATTTATGGTGTGGTCTAGTCGTCAATGATGTGATAGATGAAAATCATTACAATCTAGGGTTGAAATCCCAATATAGACCAAAAAAGTCAAAAAGGTAGGTAGTGTTTTCTTATCTAAGCTAAGTTTTGGTTTTGGTGGTGAGATTTATAGCAAATTCCGGTAAAATAGTGAAATTACGCGTAAATTGACCCGGAAACTATCTGTATGTATAAAAAGTACAGTATCAATCCGTACGCAAATGCTAATTCAATATGATTCTTCTATATCTGTTTGGTTCAATTGTTTGCTATCACAAAAGAATATATAAGGATATATCGAGCAAAGTGGAAAAAATCTCATATGCAGTAAAGACTAACGATCGACTTTTGTTCACCTAATAATTGGATTACAATATCTTTATGATCACGGTAAGCGAAATATCAGCGCAATTTTAATGGTTGAAGAAAAAGTTGGACAATTTCTTTATTTTCAATTATGTATATATTGACAGAGAATTAGAAAAGCAATGGTATTGTACATATCTGGAAGAAGAAAAGGATAAGGGACATATCTTATGGTCCTCTAAAAGATGTCACGTTGACTGGTCAATAATTGAAGACAAACTTTCTCATATTGGATATGAAAAACTACGAGTATGAAATTTATGGTCTTCAGTGCTTACACCAATATTTTATTAATTGATTGTAAATACAAAATAACTGACAATAATTTCCTCACTCCGACAGTAGATGAAATTGCAATTACTTGACATCTAGAAATAATGATACACTAAAAAGAATGTGAAGTACATTCTAATACAGAGAGAATATAATTAATTATCTAAACTTAGTACAATGTCAAATAGTCACTCCTCTACTGTTGCAACCTTCCAATTCTCATTGCTGAGGTCCATGCTGTTTGGACATAATTATTTTCAGGAAATGTAAACTTGAAGCAAAAGGAATATATATAGTAGCTAGATCTATAATAATTCTAGTGTTGAATCTTAATTTACATGCTGTTTTCAATCTCCTTATAATTCTATTTCACTGTTGTGTTACTCATATAGTAATAATGAATTGGCAACCCTCTAGTTCAGCGTAGTTGGGTTCCCATTTTATTTTATTTTTTCCCTCTTTTTTTTTGAATGACTTTATGAATGGTATTTTGATAAGTTTTACAACAAGCATAAGTGTAACTGCAGAACAAATTACAAATAGTTATGGAACGACCACTTTGGCTAGTTTTGTGGAGAATTAAGAACCAGATCAATCAACTTTTAGGAAGAATCTCTCTATATATATGTGTGTGTGTTTTATTCTGTGAAATTTGAATTCAAAATCGAAATAAAATTTAATATTTGAATCCTTAATTGAAGAAAATAATGCAATTAGCAGAAACATATGGTGAGGTTGTTGTCACATGGGAGGTAGTCTCAACTAAAAAGCTACTGGAGAAAAATCTTACATTTAAGACAAAAGCTAAAGCCGAGTTTCGAGATTATCCAATAAGCAACTTTCTTTTTTGAAAATAACGCCCTACTTTTAATTCTCTGATTACTATTTAGAAAAAAAGGAGGCAGATTCCGAAAAGTGACAATCATGAAAAGATGCACTAATAAAAAAAAGATAGCACAACTATTCAATATTCTTATAAAAGATCCCACCCCAATAAGATATGATATAGACAATTTAACTTAATATAAGGATCAGTGACTTATTTTGTAATTCGAACTCGTGACTTTAAAAAATAGTGTAGTAGCTTTAATTTCCACGAACTTTTAAGGCATGGCAAGGAGCAGGAAGTGAACTTGGTTGGCCACTTTAGGGCCCTAGATAGTTAAGGTCAGTTCATGGGCACAATCACCTTAAATGTTGGTTAAACCTCAAACTCATTGCCTCTTCAAAACAACCCAATCATAAATCCTCAAATGGCCTTTCCATCTTTTCTCTGAAACTTCTGCCCAAAATTGACCCCACTGATCATGCTTCTGTATCTATTTTGGTTTCCTTTTTCTTTTTCTTTGGCTAAATCACAAGTATACTGCCCAAAGGCCAAAACTTTTACATGCCATTATCGTCTCATCGAGGTACAATTTCAAATTTAACCCATATATGAGTAATCCGTTTAATAATTTAAATGTAATTCATTTATCAAAAGGTTTAAGTGTAGCTCACATCAATTCATTTAAAAGTTGACCTGACCGACCATTTAACAGCTTCATTAAACACGATAGAAAATTAGCACCATGTTAATAATTAACCTATTGTAAGTTCATTGAAAGGGGGATTAGGTAGATCTCTTTGGGCTTTCTTGATTATCAGATTTCTTGTTTACTGAAAACTTGAAAAGTCTGAAACATACTATTAAAGACCGTTAGAAATTAGCTCATACTATAAGAGAAAAATAGGTAAGAGCAGGTGAATATAACATGGAGATTTTCATACCTTTTGACTAACAGTCTTTTTTTTCTTCAACTAATCACTTACCTACATATAGGAAATCTAATGTATAAATCTTTTTTTTACGCCTCCCGAGGCTCCCTATTTGCTCCCTCTATGACTCGAACCTGCGATCTCAGAGTTAGAGGCAAAGGATGTTTACCACGTATAAATCTAAACACCTCCTTTTTCTATTTTTCACATTTCTTCTTAGGGTTATAAGGGGTAGGAGTTGGTTGATTGATTTGTTGGGTGAGTAGTTAGCCAGTCGATTTCATCATTATATATTTTGTGTTTTCTGATCTCTTGATTCAAATGGATGATTTAGGCACAGCCAAGTAATTATAGGGTCTTAATGACTCTAGTCTAGTCTAAATCCATGTACAATGTATGTTTTTCATGAAATTATATTAAGAAATGGACCACTTTTGGGGACAAGAAAGTAGAAAAACTTGCTTTGCTTAGTTGGCCCATTGTTTAGGCCCAAATAATTAAATGCAGGGCTCATCAATGATCATTTAGATTTTCTCATCAAGTGCATTATATGGAAAAGCAAGTGTAGTGGTTATGTCTGGAGAAGCAATTATTTGAGAGAGTGACAGAGATATGTAAGTTATGAGTGCTTCAATCTTATCCAAAGTGGGTTTCCAATTTATTATGATTTTAACTTGGGATGTAAGGGAACTTTTATAGACAAATTTATGCCATTTCCCTTCACAAGAAAAAAAAGAGAGTGAAAAATAAGACACTTAAAAGTAAAAATTCCATATTCTTTTTTTACAATATAGACTGAGAAAAGTTTAGTCAAACCATCAAGCTTATGATTAAAATTAGAATATCCAGAATATGAGGAAAACTTTTAGATGTTTAAAACAAATTTGTAACTTTTGATTTGACTAATTTTCATAAACATTAAGTTTGATGTAATGAGCTGATTAAATACAACTAATAAGGTCCTCTCCTCCTCTTCTTTCACCCAAAAAAAAAAAGGCATTCTTTTAGCAAACAATGATCAGGCATTTTTTGTGTGTGTTTTTTCTTTTTCATATTGTCTGGATAACTTTAAACTCAGCTATGTCAGACATTTGTAGGAAGATAAATGTGAAAAGTCTTAAAACTCTACTATAGTGAAAGAAAGGAAATATATGTTGCAGAAAAAAGGATAAAATAAATATATGCAGAATTAATATTCTAATATAAAAAAAAAAGGCTGTAAATTCAATGAATGATATCCAATAAAATTGAAGGCTGCGGAATTCACTGGAAATACAGACCTTGGAAATATCCTTGTTCCTACTTGGGCTTAATACATCAGTCTTTTTGGGCTAAAACAAAAATTGAATGAATAAGGCCGCAAAATAGTTGGGCTGGTAACCAAACCTCAAGGGATTTGATTTAGAGGAATTTTCAGAAACCACTATTGTTTAGTGGCTATTAACTTTTTATAACTACCATATACATAATTACTTCCTATAGCTACTATTCAGTTGTTACGGTAGTGTAGTCGTTGTATTCGCGCCGCTGTATTCATGAATACAGCAGCAAAAAACGCCTAAAAACAGGGTAGTCCAGCTGTACGTGCATGTATTCACATGTATTCGCGCCATGTATCCATGAATACAACAGCAAAAAGCGCCTAGAATCATGGCAACCCAGCTGTATGCGCATATATTCACATGTATTCGCGCTGCTGTATTCATGAATACAACAATAAAAAGCGCCTAGAATCAGGGCAGTCCAGCTGTATGCGCATGTATTCGCGCCATGTATTCATGAATACAGTAACGATAATCACCTTTAAAATAGGTATGTCCAACTGTCTAAGAGAGAAAAAACATAAAATAGCGTATTTAATGTTTCAATGATAGTATATACCATAAATACTTATTTTGCTATAAAATATAAAAGGTAACTATAAAAATTAATATTTTAAAATAATTTTGATTTATAATAAATAGGGTATATGCCTTTGCTATAAGTGGTAAAATTTACTTTGATTGATTTACTTGTGGAATTGAATGGGCTTTTGTTTTTGTTGCACATGTAGAATTACCAAGTCACTCTTACTTGTCTTCTTCCAACTTTACCAAGCAGACAAGTCACAAAGTTTACTGAGTTGAGTCAACGAGAAACTAACGATAGTATTGGTTGGGATCTAATCTCCATCATTGCCCACATATTCGAGGTTTGAAAATGAAAAACTTTTTGGTAAAGAATGCTTTACTCTTTTAGTAGGTCTGTTTTAGTCGAATACTGAATTTTGGATAGCAATACGGATATCGAAGCAAGGAAATGAAACTAAATTTTAGTAAGTCTTCTGTGCCACTTCCACTAATGACCTGATCAAGGTCAAGGATTTTGCCGTGATCCATGTGCTTGGAGGTATATATCACGTCCTACTTTGCGACTTCTTGGCTCCAAAACTTAATGAAATTAATCTAATGTTGACTTTGGTCATAGTTTTTGTGCTATTGGAACGGTATACTTCTAATACAAATATAGAGTTTAGATTAAACTGAATTTTCTTTTACAATACGACTCAAGAACAAAGGTGCTAATCCTACATTAGCTTGGTTTATGCATCACATGTATGTAAATAAGCATTTTGAAAGGGAGCTTTGGAACAACTGTAAAGTTATTTTCATGTGATTTATAGGTTACGGGTTCAACTAATGAAAAATTTATTAATACTTAAATTTGGGTAGACTAATCACGTCACGTTCCTTTTTCCAACCTTGCGTGAATGCAGGTATATCGGGCTATCCTTTGGGTAAATAAGCATTTCCCTATCAAAGTGACTTATTTAAATCCTAAACTATGCTAAAAATATTCCAAGGGGGACATCATTACACGTTTATTGGGTGGTTGTATCATATGGAACGTTCAAAATAATTGTGTTATTTGAATATGTTTAACTTGTCTACTCAATAGCAGACGAACATCATCATGCACGTGCGCCACTTTGTTTAAAGTGAAAAGCCAGGGAGAAAGAATTAGAGACGTTTGGACCTAATTTTCAAACTTTATACAAATGGACAAAATAAATATGTGTAATCCACCCTTACTTTTAAGTCTTGAACTACTCCTTCCAATGATTAATTATATTATATATTTTTGTTTTAGACTGATCTTATTAGTATAAACCTTTTTTCACTTATTAATACGATTACATTATTTTATTAGAAAAGATATATCAAGACCTACTTTATTCTAAAGAAAATTTAAATTTCGGGGAATGACTTTATTTTAACTTTTGAACCCGCTTTTATTTAAATATATGTTAAACTTCAACTTTCCTTTTGGTAGTCCAAACTAAGGGTGTCAAGTGGGCCGGTCCCGGACTTAAACGGGCCGGTCTAAATGGTCCCAAATTAAACTGGTTAAACGGTCCCGGGCTAAACGGTCTTTTTGTAGGGATCGGCCCAGGACCGAGACCGTTTGGTCCCGGACTAAACGATTCTGGCCCGCGGACTAAATGGGCTAAATGGGCTAAGTGGGCCCAACGGATTTTTTTATTAAAAAATTAAATAGATATTAGAGACAAAAGGATATTAAAAAAAAATATCTAAAGCAATGCTTTGTAAATTTTATTATAGAATTGTGACCTAAATTTTATTTAACATACTAAATTTTAATATTCAATATTTAATATCGAATATAGCTTTTATATATATATATATATATATATATATATATATATATATATATATATATGCTATATTCGATAAGCTATATATACATCTTATATAGCTTATATAAAATATATATATAGTATATATAAAATATATATATAGTATATAAAATGTATATACTATATATATATATATAGTGTGTATATATATATATATATATATATATTATCGAATATAGCTTATATATTATACACTTAGTAACAATAAAGTAAGCAATAATAGCAATTATAGAAGGAAATTAGAGAGAGATTGTGATATATTGATGATTTTGTAAGAAAAATGAAAGAATGAAGGGGTATTTATAATTGAAAATAAGGAAAAAATATAATTATAAAAAGTTTGGGGTTAAAACAAAGTTGGGGGGTTAAATGACTATTTTATAAATAGCCAACGACTATTTTTGGCAGCCCAACGGCTATTTTTATATTTTTTTTAAATATAACCGTTGGGACCGTTTGGTCCGCTAAGGGACCGGTCTGGTCCCGGTCCCTGGCGGGCTAATTGGTCCCGGGCATGGCGGGCCCAAAGCATAGGACCGACCTACGAGATCGGCCCAGACCCACTAAAACCGGGTCAAACGGTCCTAGCTCATTTATCCCGTTTGGCCTATTTGGCCCGCGGTCCTGGGCCGGTCCTGCCACTTGCCACCCTTAGTCCAAACTAGAAGGGACACCTAACTTGGAACCTTGTCCCACAAAAATATTAAAAATATGTTGGAGTAAATTGTACAAATGCTCACATAATTATGAGTATTTTTTTTTTATCACAATCACGTAACTATATTTTTTAACAGAAAAATCACAAAAATTTCACCATTCTAACACAAAAACTCATAACTATTGAAAAATTCAAGTTTTCAATGCGATAATTATTTACTCCATATTTTTCGTTTTTTCATTTTAATCTAATAAATATTGGCCTAATTAAAAGGGGCCCGGCATGACCCAAAACACGTACACGTATGTATTAATCAATGTCAATTAATTGAGAAGAATTTATCACAATATATTATTTCTAATACAGTGATAACTACTAATGCTTCAATCCCAATTTATGTGGTGGTTGTAAGAATTTCGAAAGTCAAATAAGTATTTTTTACCATAATATTTTCATATGCTTTTTAAATATTTGAGACCTATTTTTTCGGTAGCAACTTGAACAATTTCAAGATCATGTATAGCTCTTCTCACAATATCTTGTTAAACAATGTTATGTAAAATACGTACAACACCAAGAAAAAATAAAACTAGCAGTCTAGCACATGTAAAGGACCATGGGTGTTTATAATTTTACCTTCTACAAGTATACTAATTAATAATTCAAAATATTTAAAAATTATATGAAAAATCACAGTTAAAGAAAAACTCGTTTAACTCTCGAAATCCGTATACCGCTACATAAATTGAGACGGTGGGAATACTAAATGCATCGGAAGTGGAGTAATATCTTGTGATAAATTCTTTCCAATTCATTGATTGTTTTTGTTGTTGATTGATTGATTTATACAGATGAATTTAGGTCGGGTCGGTCATCTTTTCATTAGGTTAGTATTTATTAATTAAAATAAGAAAATAGAAAATATGGAGTAAAAAAATATTGCATCGGAAAATTAAATTTCCCGGCAATTGTGACTGTAGGTGGTGAAAATTTTGTAATTTTCTATTGGAAACATAATTATATGATTATGTTGGAAAAAGTACTTAATAAGGATATGACTATTTATGAATGTAATTGATATAGACCGAATAATGTAGATAATTAATATGGCATTTGTCCCACGAAAGGAAAAATAACTAATTGATATGGACTGAATATTGCGGCTGTTATCCAAATTTGAATTTTCACGTCACATATTGCGTTAAATTGTGGTTTATCGCTTAATTAACGGATACTGGTCGATGTCTTGGATTTTCTTTGAACTTCTTTGATAAGTCTTTATCATTTTTAGGTATCTTCTTGGACTTACTGGTAAGGTTTCGATATAATCCTTCACCCCCCCCCCCCCCCCCCCAAACAAACACATTTTTTTAATATAAGAAAACAGCTGGATTTTTGTCTACATAGAATGGTAAAGACGAGGACATACTAAACAGTTTCAATTAAATAAAGGGTAAACAAATAGCAGCTATATTAGTAATTCTGTAGACAACTTTACATGCTTCTAAGTGAGCATATTTGAACATTGCGTAACATTTCTTAAGAATTCCAAAATTTGAGTTCGAAGCAGTTGGTTTGTTGAGTTTGATAGTGAATCAGTAATATATATGTTAGTATTTTCTAAACATATTAAAAACTATGTTATTCAATTTGAAACGACGTAAACTTAAAGAATATTACAAATAACAATTTCAGCAAAACATGACCAAGTTTAATGTTCACTGCAATTAATCATTATAAACTATGCACAATATAATGTACTTCCTTTGTTCATTTTTACTATAGTCTCTGATTATCCAATATTCAAGGCACCAATTTTGACTGTTGTGCCTTTATTAGGTTGATTTAGCAAGGCATTAATATGCTAAAATAGTGACTTCTATTTAATTTAACCCAAGTCTTTGTATAGTTCTCTATATTTCATTTAACTCTTCTGGAAAATGGCCCCTCAAGCTTTATTGAATAGTCAGATCTTTTGTATAAAGTGTAATACCCTTTTTAGGACATATTTATTTGAGTGCTTAACTTTAAGAAGCATTGTCCTTAAAAGTCTTTGAACAATCAAAACCATAGTGAAACACACATGCATGCCTAACTTGACATCTTTTATTTTATATTATATAAGAGAAGGGAGGAAATGATCTGTCCCCTAACTTTGGCTTTGCTCGCTTTTAGTACAAATCTGAACAAGATCAAATAAAAAGTTCACAAAATATATTAAAAAACTAAAACTAACAGCATTATCAGCAAGGACAACAACAATTCTATATATGCTGCGCTTAGATATTGTAAATGGAAGTAGTAAAGAAAGTGTTTAAAGAGGTTACCATAAAACCTTTCAAATCACGTGCGATTGATCTCAAATTTAAACACAAGTCACATTCGACATTACGAACCTACTCCAACTTCCGAAACCGAAATCCGACCATGATATCACAAAGTCCACTCCCGGTCAAACTTTCCAAAAACCTTCAAATTTTTAACTTTCGCCAAATGACCCCGAAATGACCTACGGACTTTCAAATCCACTTCCAGACGCGCTCCCAATACCAGAATCACCATACGGAACTATTCCCAGACTCAAAATCCCAAACGGACATAGATAACATTGAAATACGCCTCAACCCAATTTTTATGAAATTCTTCCAAAATGCCAACTTCCACAATAGGCGCCGAAACGCTCCCCGATCATCCAAAAACCGATCCGGGCATACACCCAAGTCCAAAATCATCATACGAACCTGTTGGAACCATCAAATCCCGATTCCGATGTCGTTTACTCAAAAATCACACTTTAGTCAATTCCTTCAACTTAAGGCTTCCGAAATTAGAATTTTCTTCCCAAATCAACTCCGAACTTCCCGGAATTAAAATTGAGGGATGGATAGATGTTACAGATGATGAATTAATTTCTTTTATATGTCTGTCACTTTATCTTTGTTAGTGATGTCTGCCTATAATGATAGATAAATCAAAAACTTTTCGTTCAACTTATTCTTTCAATTGAAATTGAGATTTTTGCCTATCCTCCTATTTTATTTTGAAAATTTTGAAACTTAGGTAAGTGCTTTTTAAACATATGTATAAAAATAATATATTTCATTTAATTTAGCCCATCCATACTTACTATAACTAGTTATTTCGATTTTCTATTAGCGGCTTTAACTATAACCTCAGCTCCATTTATTGGTCTGAGCAAGATACGATTTATTTAAATTGAATATTTAAAATGAACAATTCCGACCACGCGTACAAGTCATAATACCTGAAGTGAAGCTGCTCAGGGTCTCAAACCATTGAATGACGCGCTAGAGCTCAAAACGACTGGTCGGGTCGTTACATTCTCTCCTACTTAAACATACGTTCGTCCTCGAACGTGCTAAAATCTGCTCTGGAGTTTGTCCGAAATTATTATTTAACACCTCGTGCACCTACCCGTGGTACCACAACCAAGTTGAGCACATTTGTTCGAGCAAACCTGAAAATCCTCCCTTTTATCTAGTCAAATAAGCCTTAGGGCCAAATTCCAATATCTGAAATTCTCTACCATGTCCGTTTCCAGCATACGAATACCGTATCCTTCACTACATGATGTACCTACACATGATGGTATACCCTTACTGTATTCTTACTATGCACCGCGTAACTCATTTTCCTAAGGCAATCTTTCCAAGGCACAACAACTAAAATTTTTAGTGACCCGAAGCCCGTAGTGTACCTCACCATCAATTAAGCCTTGCTTTAACTTTCACAATACTGCCACGACAGAGAAGACGTGTAGAACTCATAACTACCTGTCGAATCACAATTTATGGAGTCTCTCCTCCCGACAAGAACCACTACCTCATTCTGGACTGAATAACAATATTTACTCTTTAATATGTTTCATATAAATCTGATCGCACTAATCCTAGGTCCAATAATCTTGTCTCACCTAGTACAAGCTGCTCAGAGCCAAAAGTCTCATAGGATGCCACAATGTACCAACAAGCTACAAACTCGAATGTGATACATAAGAAAACGAACTCTGAAAATATCTATTCAACCCACACAACTAATTTAAACAACCGGAAAGATGTCATGAACCTTCTTGAGAAAATGAGAAGCAAAACACACAATAATAGGTATGGGAAACTATACTCAATAACACACACTGTTGTGGTGTGCAACCCGATTCACACATGATACCGTTGCGGCGTACAACCTGATCCAACCATGATACCCGTGGCGGCGTGCCACCCGATCCAAATAACATATCCGTGGCGGCATGCCACCCGATCCAATTATATACCCGTAGCGGCGTGCCACCCGATCCAACCATATACTCGTTCTGCAAGACCTTCCGTGAATCTGGAGCTACTTATTCCCTTCATCTAGTACTGCACCGCATACCCAATGATAACATAGAACATTCCAAGTCCTTAGGCACTGTACTCAAATTCTTGAATCCACCAGGACCACTGTTGAAAGTCACCCACTCTGTCTTGGTCCCGAGTATAAGCCAAACTCTAGCACTCTTGCCAGCATGTGAACATCCTATCAAAGAAGCACCCAACTGAATTCTTTTCCCTTGTACATTACTTCCACCAGAAGTAGAAACTCTGAGTCTTCTTAAAACTAAACATGAACCGATAAGGCCCAAGTATAGCACACATTCCTTTAATTCTGTGCTCAAATTACCACTGATATTTTCTTTCCTTAGTCGTAATAACCCACCAATATGCCGATAATCCGAAACCTCACAAGTAGGCAACCATGCAATCCAATCGTAGACGGTGGGGCTCTCCCACTTAGCTTGAAGCTACAATTATATAACCTCAGAACCCACCATTATTCCTCCTTCCTCATATACATGAGCCTGCACAATCGACCTGCCAATTTTCTCGAAATCCTCATGTTAAACATTTCGTGAACATTCTGAATTACTAGCCACATTCGCATATTCGACCTTTTACTAGATAGCCAGTAGAATTTTTCGTAGAAGCTCCGTCAACACCACGAAATCAGCAAACCATCCTGATCCCGTGCTTATTCACGAGCTGTACAAGTCTGTTCACTCCCCATTGACATCAACTAAAGGTGCGATAATACATTTCAAATATGAAAGTCATGTTGCATCCCACTTCATATCAAGCAATATTTATTATTGCGATTATTCAATGATATTCATCTTTATACAAAGGAATTGTATTTATTCCCTTTGTCCTATTTTAACCGTCGAGGCATAGAACATGAAATTCTTGTATGATCACTTGGTTAATTAGCGATAACAATTCCTGATAATATGCGTGTAAAGTTTTTTCGTATCGAATGCATTGTGTGATGTGTTTACAAATAAATTTTACTTATATTCTTTAATATGTATTTTTTCCTCAATAATAATTCACTTAATAAGAGTGAATTAATATGGTTGATGTAAAAACGGGTAAGTTTTTATCCATTTTTTCCTTCATCTACTTAATTGATTGTCGTGCCCGTGAGTAGACTGGAAAATTGATATTCGACCGAGTATTTTGCTACGACTCTGATTAAATGTCCAGACTGTTCAAACCTAAGTATATAATCCAAAAAATGGTGCCTTACAGCCAACAGAAGTTTTGACGAATGAGGAAACAAAATAAATGCAACGGACACAAAAAGTTTCAATTAATTTCACCACTGGAAATAAGAATTAAGAAAGAAATAAAAACAGACAAATGGTGATATGGAACGTGAGTTGGAAGAAGCAGTAGGGTAATTTTTCCACAAATGGAACAAAAACACATTAAATTCTGTCATAAAGCCAAACACTGACTCGCACGAACAAAGCTGCTTTCCAATACTATTTCCTACACTATTCATCCCACTATGGCTCTTGGCTTGGCCCCATTATTGAATATTGGGCGTGCGTCTTTGACCCCAAACTTACCGTTTTAGCTTAACGACGACAACAAAATAGAAAAACCAATAATTAGTCTATATATCATCTAAAATGATACTTTCACAATATTTCTTTTTTCTTTCTAAAAAGGCTATACGTAACTAAGTGGGCGTCTGAACATAACAATTGTAAAATTTCCAAAAAAAAAAATATGAAAATTATTTTTTAAGTGAAAATAGTATTCGAAAGTTAGAGTTGTGTTTGAACATGAATACAATTTTGGGCTGTCTTTGAATTTTTGTAAGTGATTTGGAGTGAATTTTTTTGAAAAATAGCCTTTTGAATTTTTTCAAAATTTTAAAATATTCTGAAATTCATCTTCAAGTGAAAATTGAAGATTTCATGGCCAAACGCTGATTTCGAAAAAATGTGAAAAATTTTGTATGTACAAACGACCCCTAAATAGAAATTCCATGGACCTTTTTCTAACTTCGACCTCAAATATTATCTTTTCCCTTTTTTTTCTTTTCTAATATAAACTTCAAATCTTGTACAAACAATAAGAAAAAAAAGATTAATATTAAAAGAAATTAATAAAAGGGAATTGATTTTGATAAAGGTTGATCTGGATATCAGCCTCTAAAATTTTATATAGCTAGTATAATTTGCAAATACCAGCGAAATCGACCGGTAATCTCGAATAAAAAATAATCTCTTTAGTTTCTTGTTTAGTATAGTAAGGATTAATTAGATAAGTACATTAATTAAGCTCCTCTCATATTCTATCAAGTCTTAACTAGTACTGTAATTTCAAAGCTAATTATTTGTAAACCTTGTGTAACAACCAAAGCATCATGAACTTGCTAAACTTTATTTTAAAATGTACACGTTGCTCTAAATAGCCAAAACAATTTATTTTTTAAAAACTAAACGATCACAAATATGAATTAATAAAAACATCTAAAACTAATTATATAAGATAAGACATTTGACAGATAAGATAAATATATGCAAGTATCAAAATCGCTTTACAGGGTGTTTTAGATGTTTTAATTTTTCTCTCGCATATAAATATATTTTATATCGAGTAGATTCAAATTTGTGTAAAATTGGGATGCTAATTTTAAATAGATGTTCAATCGAAAATTATATCATTCTTTTTTGCCACATATTAAAAATAAAAATGTGTTAAATAAAATAAGATAGAAAGGAACATTATTTTTCTTTTTTAGGTCAAAGTAAGTTGAGGTCGAAGATTATGGTACAAAGTTAGATAGCCGATCGTTTGTCTTGTTTATACCTGTAGTTTTAGTGCACAACTTAGTTGTTAGTCTTGTATTGTCTTATTCTTATATTTTTGTTATTACTTATTATTTCTTTCGCTTTGGTTTTCTGACTGGTTTGCTGATGTTGTTGCTGGTTGTTACTCCTTACTTCTTATCCTTCCTAGGCCTTTTTATCCTTTTTACCTTTTATCTTTTTTGAACCGAAGTTATACCGGAAACAATCTCTTTACTTTCTCAAAGATAGGGGTAAAGTCTACATATATGCTACTTTTCCCATACCTATCGATGAGATTACTTTATTATTGTTATAGTTGTTGTAGGTCAAAGTGAGTAATAATTAGTATCGTGTGATCAAGACACTAAGGGCGTGTTTGGCACGAAGAAAAATATTTTTCGGGAAATATTTTCCAATTTTCTCATATTTTGTTGACTTAAAAGTTTAAAAAATATTTTTTCTATCAAGAGAAAGAGAAAATATTTTTCAAAACTGTTTTTCAACATTCCCCACCCTATTCCCTATCCCCACCCCCCACCAACCCAACCCCACTCATCCCAACCCCTGCCCCACCCCTCACCCCAATCCTAAATAAAAATATTACTAATAGTACTTTCTTTTCATGTTATAGATAGATTGTTTTTTTATTTCAACAAATTAGTATTTTCTTTTCATGATATAAAGAAAATATTTTTTTTATTTTAATTAAAAAAATACTTTCTTTTCATGATGCAGAAAAAATATTTTCTTTTATTTTAACAAAATGAGTATTTTTTTTTCTGATGTAGAAAAAATATTTTCTTTCATTTCAACGAAATGAGTATTTTCTTTTCATGATGTAGAAAAAATATTTTATTTTCTTTCAATAAAACGAGTACTTTATTTTCATGTTCTAGAAAGTGTACTTTCTTTATCAACAAAGAAAAGAATATTTTTTTTTAGCTACGGAGCACAAATTTCAAACATTATTTTTGCGTAAAAAAGTAAAGTAGCACATTAGTTTCTTTGGTTTTGTGTGAATTTTTAGAAGAATAATTAAATTTTTGAAAAATTAGAGTTCGGTAAAAGTTAGGTTTTTTTTTGGGGAGGGGCACGGGAAACATGTGGACTTTGGGGAAGGGGATGATGAGAGTAGCACAAAATAAATATTTTCTACTCTCTAACCAAACACTAGAATTTTTTTTTCGAAAACGTTTTTCAATCACCAACCAAACATGAGAAAATAAGTGATAAAACCACTCATTTATCATGAAAATATTTTTCATGGAAAACATTTTCCTTCGTACCAAACACACCCTAAATGTAATAAATCTATAGTTTAACTAATTTAAGTAGTTTAAGGTAGGGGCTTTGCATCTATACCTGATTTTGAGGTCACAATTGAATCTATACCAATTTGCAAAAAATATTTGCAAGCTTACCCACTTTACGATCAACTTCAGACTTGTCAAGTCCGAAGTTAAAAAAAAAAAATTTAGTCTGAAGTGAAAAAATTACACTTGAGATGCACTTAAGGCCAAATAGGTCTAAAGTGCAACCAATGGTTTCATGCACTTAAGGTCAAATAGGCATGAAGTGCAAATTGCCCAGAAACAAAAATTTGTTATTTGAATTTTAACAATCAAATATACGATTTAATATCTAAATCTACTCCAAATGAACTCAAATTTGAAACATAAACCTCCAAATATCATCAAGAACAAACCCCAATCATCAATTTGTCAAAGTAATAATAAATCTAACGAGCCCATTTTGCAATTAAGAAAAGGTAGAAGAAGAAACCCTAAGCAATAGTAAAAAATAAAGCGTCATAACAGTTCATCACGGTAAAATATCACAAACTACCTTAAAATATATTCACAAATATCATATAAAATTACTGTCGCCCGAAGAAGAAGTAGAAGAAGAAAAAGTAGAAAAATGAATGAAGTTATTTAAAAAATAAGTACAAGATAAAATAAAAATAAAAAGTGGGTATAAGTTATAAGTTAAATGAGACGACCAAATTTGGTGATAGTGCAATTTTTACTTTAAGGTATTGGTTCTGAAACTATAATATTTTTCCTTTATATGAAAATCTCTTTGGGTCAAATTTACCAACTGAAGTGTATAAAATGTTAAACCGAACGGCACTATTAATGCTCTTTTTTTCCAAATAGAATAGACAACTGTGAAAGCAAAGCACAACCTTTGACCAACTCTCCCTCTTCCTCTGCAACGACGACTATCACCATTCTTCCCCTTAGACCGTTGAATTTTATTATATACTACTATTCCATATTATTATTGAACTTTACACCCCCCCCCCCCCCCCAAAAAAAAAAAAAAAGAACCACAGAAAGAGAACGATTATTACAGTTTCTTCAATCTCTGTGATTTATATGCCATTCTCAATTTTCCAAGAAAGTTCAAGAAAGTAAAAAAAATATTTTCTTGAAACTTTTTGTTGATCCCGCTGTGACGTTTGCTTCAATTGTACTGTGTTCTCTGCTTCTTTTGGGATTAGGGTTTTGATTAATTTTTCTGGGTTTTTGACTGCTGAAGATGTGGAGTAGTATGTGAAGCTGTGAGTGATTTGTAATGAAGAAAATCTAGGTTTTAGGTGGTGGCGGTTGTGGTGAATTGGACTGGGTGGAATAATGGATCAATGGATATTGGGGATCTTGGGCTTTGTGTCAGCTTTTCTTTGCTTAATTGGGCTGCTGTTGGTTCCTGTCTCCGCTAATATTGAAGGTCTGTTCTTTTGAGTTTACATTTTCAGATTGTTTGATTCATATTAAGTTGAAAAGATGTTGACTTTCTGCCTTTTCTTTACTTAAACAGATTGACTGTTTAATAATTGGAGTTAAAGTGGGTATATTCATTGCATTAAACAGTTGAATTGCAGTTAATTAATCTTATTCTGAGCTTAATTTGTGAATCATTGTGGTCTTGTAGTTATTGCTTAGATATGTGTTTTTTCCTGTTTAGGGGATGGGGGTGGGGTGGCAGAAAAAAGACCAGTTTGAGTATAACTAATAATAGAAAAGTTACTAGTTTAATGTGCTTGGATAAGCTATTTATTTAACAATAAGGAGGTTAATTTTATTGAAGAAACAGTCTTTAGTTATAACTAATAATCGGGGTGGGGGGTGGGGTGGGGGTGGATGGTGGTAGAAAAAAGACCAGTTTGAGTATAACTAATAATAGAAAAGTTGCTAGTTTAATGTGCTTGGATAAGCTATTTATTTAACAATAAGGAGGTTAATTTTATTGAAGAAACAGCCTTTATAAAGTGATGAACTATTAATGCTTATTAATTACTAAGGAGGTACATGGATAAGCTAATTACTGATTATTAACCACTTCATGTAAGACAGGTGATGCATTGAATGCGCTGAAGACCAACTTGGCTGATCCTAACAATGTTTTACAGAGTTGGGATCCAACCCTTGTCAATCCTTGTACTTGGTTTCATGTGACCTGCAACAGTGAGAATAGTGTAACTAGAGTGTAAGCTACAGAAAAACCTAGGTTCTTTCCTGATTTTTCATGCTATGGGGTTCATTTATCAATTTTAGCTCCGTTCGTTTTACATGCAGTGATCTTGGAAATGCAAATTTGTCGGGTCAACTCGTTCCACAACTTGGTCAACTCCCGAATTTGCAGTACTTGTAAGTTAACTTTCGTGATAATTGAACCGACTTTCTGTAGTATTTCTGTTTCCTTGGCTTGTAGTTTATTAGCAAATTGTCATAATGGACATGTGATATATGCATCTATATACCTGTGTTAAGTCACTAGTGTTTTTGTACTGAGTAGATTGTGATTGGATAAGTTTGAAATAATCCTAAATAGGTACCAAGAAAGTTAATGTTAGTGTATAGCTGTTCGTAGGAACTGATAAATCTATTCAAATATCATGAATGATCTAAGTCAAGGACGGGGAGTATGGAAATTGTAAGGGTTAATTTCTTCTTCATTCAATTTTCACTAGTATATGGTGCAGTAGCTTTTAATTATATTCAACCCTGACAATCCTTATTTTGTATTCTTCTGGTCGAGAAATTATGATATGGTGAGTACCACTTTCAGTTATGTTGGTGATGCTTTATGTGCGTTGAGTGGGCACGATAAGATATGTTGTTTCTTGTATGTATAGATTATTGAACATTATTGAACTTGTCAGGGAACTTTGATTTGCTCCATTGACTTGATATCCGCACCCTAATTAAGAGAAAATGTTCATCTTTTTCTACAGGTACTAGAATGTATCTAGTGGATATACCTACATATTCCCTAGATCCAAGATGATGTACTTCTTTTAATTTGTCTAAATCTACATGATACTTCCTCTCAAATGGCAAAGTTACAACAACAACAACAGCATACCCAGTATTATCCCACACCGTGGGGTATGAGGAGGGTAGTGTGTACGCAAACCTTACCCCTACCTTGTGAGGATAGAGATGTTGTTTCCAATACACCCTCGACTCAGAAAAGTATAAGCACCACATTAATGAAAATATAGACAAGAAGGGACAGTACCAAAAAGCCATATAAAAGTAGAATAAAAATAACAAGACAGTAAGGTGATCGATAATGAAAGAGAACAACGGTTAGTCATACAAACCTACTACCAACATAAAGCGAGATTGCGTGCCAATACTACTGTTATGAACACTCTAGACTACCTACTCTACTACCCTAATCCTCGATCTTCATACCTTCCTATCAAGGGTCATGTCCTCGGTCAGCTAAAGCTGCGCCATGTCTTGCCTACTCACTTCTCCCCACCTCTTCTTTGGCCCACCTCTACCTCTCCGTAGGCCCTCCAATGTCAACCTCTCACAACTCCTCACCGGGGCGTCTGTGCTCGTCCTCCTAACATGACCAAATCACCCAAGCCGCGCTTCCCGCATCTTGTCCTCAATAGGGCCACACCCACCTTGTCGTGAATAACTTCATTTTTGATCCTATCTAATCTGGTATGCCCGCACATCCATCTCAATATCCTCATCTCTGCTACCTTCATCTTCTGGACATGAGCGATCTTAACTGGTCAATACTCATCCCCATATAACATCGTTGGTCTGACCACCGCTCTGTAGAACTTACCCTTAAGTTTCGGTGGCACCTTGTCACACAAAACACCGGAAGCGAGTCTCCATTTCATCCATCCCGCTCCAATACGATGTGTGACATCTTCATCAATCTCCCCATCCCTCTGAATAATAGACCCAAGGTATTTAAAACTCCCTCTCCTAGGGATGACCTGCGAGTCCAGCCTTACCTCCCCTTCCCCTCCTTGAGTCTCGCCACTGAACTTACATTCCAAGTATTCTGTCTTGGTCCTGCTCGACTTGAAACCTTTAGATTCCAGGGTCTGCCTCCATATCTCTAATTGCGCGTTCACACCGTCTCACGTCTCGTCAATCAATACAATATCATCTGCAAATAGCATACACCACGGCACCTCCCCTTGGATGTGGCGCGTCTGTACGTCCATCACCAGAGCAAACAAAAAAGGGATGAGTACCAACCCCTTATGCAATCCCATCTTAACCGGAAAATGGTCCGAGTCCCCACCCACCGTCCTCACTCGGGCCTTTACACCATCATACATGTCCTTAATGTAGGCAACAAGTACACCTCTAGCCTCCAAATATCTCCATAAAACCTCCATCGGAACTTTATCGTATGCATTTTCTAAGTCGATAAACACCATATGCAAATCCTTCTTTCTCTCCCTATACTGCTCCATCAATCTCCTAACAAGGTGGATGGCTTTTGTAGTCGAACAACCCGGCATAAACCCAACTGGTTCTCGGCAATAGACACACTCCTCCTCACCATTAGCTCTACCACTCTCTCCTAGACTTTCATAATATGGCTAAGCAGCTTGATACCCCGATAGTTATTGCAATTTTAGATATCACCCTTGTTTTTGTATACAGGAACCATCGTGCTCCACCTTCACTTTTCGGGCATCTTCTTCGTTCTAAAAATGACATTAAATAACCTAGTGAGCCACTCCAAACCTGCCTTGCCCGCACTCTTCCAAAACTTCACCAGGATTTCATCCGGCCCAGTCGCTTTGCCCCTGCTCATCTTACGCATAGCCCCCTCAACTTCATCAACTCTAATCTGCCTACAATACCCAAAGTCACAACGACTCCCGGAGAGTTCCAAATCACCCAGTTCAATAGACTATGGAAGTAGGTCTGCCATCTCCGACGGATAAGCCCCTCATCCAACAAAACTCTACCTTCTTCCTCATCCAATAATGGCAAAGTTACAACGTTCAAGAATTAAATTACTGCAATGATAGTCCCTGTTTCCAGATATTTCAGCTATTATTCTATATTAACAATCTATGTGAATTCACTTCTCTTATTATAAAACAAGTACTTATAATGCACTTTTCTAAACTTCAGTTGTCCAAGCTTAGTTAGACTGAGAAGGAGGGGATTTATTTGACAGTAGAAACACATTCTATTTGTCCTTTTGAGTTTGCACTATTAGGCTATGAGTTTCTAGTGTTAATAATTTCCATGTTTTCCAAATTCTCATGCCAAAATGTATCATTTCTTTATTTTGGTTGGGAATATTTTATCTGAGTTAATTCATAAGAAATGTGTCGTGATTGTACTTCCACTTTGGTTAGCAAATTTTATATCTTATGCACCTTTGAATTGGTCGACCAATGGAAGCTGATCGGAAAACGCCTCTTCTGCTTCAATTATATTGATTTTAACAAATCCATATGCTGGTGATTCTGTTGAACATAGAATACTTAAAACTTTCTACTTATTGCTTCATTTCTTGCTTGCTAAGCTGATAGTTGATTATGCTACTCTCAAATTGGTCTGGAGACTTCTTCATTTCCTTTATCATGATGATAACCCTATCTGTAGATTGTAAAAGCAGTACTGTAAAAGAGTCTCCTGTGAAATAGCTTAAAAGTTGGATGGGTTCCTTTCATAACTTTTGTTTGAAGTAGCAAGATGAGTGAGTGAACTGAGAGATGCTGTAAGCAGTACTGAATACTATTTCCATGGAGAGAATCCCCTCCGCTGCAAATGTTCTCTTTTTCACTTCAAAACCTCCTTTTTCTCTCTCAAAAGGTGTAGTGTGTGGATGCACTTCTTAACTTCTAATGTGCTACATTGCTATGTTATGGCTTATGTGATAGCCCTTTATTTTTGCAGATTGTGTGGTCGGGAAGTTGCTGAACTAATTGCTTACGACCTCTTTTCCTAATTTCAGGGAACTTTATAGTAATAATATAAGTGGAAGAATTCCTTTTGAACTGGGGAATTTGACGAATTTGGTGAGCTTGGATCTTTACCTGAACAGGTTAAATGGTCCAATCCCTGACACATTGGGCAAGCTTCAGAAACTACGTTTCCTGTACGAGTTATTCATCCTTTTGCCTCTTTTACTGTGTGTTTGTTTTTGGTCTTCTTTTCTTTTGCTGAATAGTTTCTTAAGCCTTGAGCTTTTATTTTCTGAAGATTTTGCTTACTCAAAAATGGCACCTACTATTTTAGCAAAAGTGAAAGTTGCTAATAGTTTAGAGCAAAACTGTGCTGTCAGAGCGAACCTTCATTTCTCTTGTTTAGTTATTTGGATAATGGGGATGGACTTGCTCTTTATTGGCCAAGTGGCAGAAATGTCTGCATGAAGACATGAAATTTTCAAACACCTGGAGTATCAAGGCCAATTGGAGACAGTATCATAATTTCTAAACATAGATTTTCTCTGTGGCTTATATTATTCATATAGAGGGAGAGGAAGAGGATGCGGAAGAAGAAAACTTGAAGCAGCTCATAGCACTACCGAAACTGGGTGTCTTAGGGTGTCCGAATGAAGGACAAGCGTGTCCGAGAATTCAAATAAAAGTTACAGGATTAGACTCACACTGCTCGATGTGTGTCTGACACCAGTGCTTGACAATGAAATTTGTGTCCCGTGCATCACACTTTGTTCGCAATTGTCCATTATTTCTTGGCAGGCATTGTTCCTATTTCCCTTATATAGGCTGGCAAAAGGTTAGGTGGATATGAGTGGTCGATAAAATTGCGGTTGCCGCTCTGTATCACTGCCGCTGCTTAACAGGATAGAAAATTTACATGCTATTCTTCTTATTACATGAAACCCTGAGAATGTTGATAATTCCTGACGATTGCATATACACACATAAAACTCAACCTGCAAACAGTGTCAAAAAGCTTTCTGGGATATTGGACATGAATTTGTTGCATCTTTTGATATTCCTATTTTTTCTTCATTACTCAAGTACTTACCATCTATATGGTACAAATGGACTGATAAATCAGCTGAGTCCTGTCTGCTAAAGTTTGGTCTAACTTTTTTCTTATTTTTTCTTTGCCAAATTGAAGGAGGCTTAACAATAACAGTTTGAATGGACGTATTCCCATGTTGCTAACCACAGTCATGTCACTTCAAGTGCTGTAAGTATAAAGCTGGTGCCCTTTTTATCATGTGCTCCTTTCACTATCAGTGTTTTCTAATTCTTTAGGTGCTAATGGTCATTTCTCTCAATGCAGTGATCTGTCAAACAATCAGTTAACAGGACCTGTTCCAGTCAATGGTTCCTTTTCGCTTTTCACTCCTATCAGGTCTGCAAAAAACACTAGTTTATATTTAAGTTCTGACACTGGAATCTTGATAAAGAAAATCTAACATCTGAGTGTCTATATTTCAGTTTTGCTAATAATCAATTGGATATTCCTCCAGCTGCTCCACCTCCTCCTATTTCTCCGACGCCCCCTTCTTCAGGTTTGTTGAAATAATTTATCAAAAACTAATTTATGCTTTTTATGGGTTAACAACTCTGGTATCCCCCCCCCCCCCCCCCCCGTTTTTTCCTATTTTCTTTGGTAAAAGACCTTTACCTTTGATCACTAGGAGTGAGGAGATATTGGGAAGAAGGAAGGGGAAGGGCTGACTGCTTTGGGGAAGAAATGAGCCCCTAACAAGATCTTTCTTTTAAAAGCTATTCGTTTGCACATTATAATAATTGTTACTGTTCTAAAAGCATGTTTGGTCAAGCTATCAAAATCAGCTAATTTTGAGAAGTACTTCTATTAAAAGTGCTTTTTTTGAAAAAAAAAAAAACACTTATTAATGTTAATAAAGTAATGTAGTATTTAATAAGATATGAGCATTATTTAAAATATTAATATTATTTAAATAAATGAATGAGCAAGCATATTATGATTTCTTATTTTTTATTAGTTTACCAACTCTTAAATTTAACTTCTTTATGGAATATGCCTACAAAATAAGTAGAGAAGCAAATCTAAATCAAAAATTACAAAAAAAAAAAAAAAATCATGTAAAGAATATTACCGGTACTCTCATAATAATGATGTCAAAGGAAATAGAGCAAAATGTGCGTTGAATCTTATATTTGGCTCAAAAAATAAAACAAAACAACCTTTTTTTTAAAGAATCAAATCCTACTTCCAACAGCGCCCATAATCTTATGTATTTAATGGTCTTACTTTAACCATTTCTCTCGTTAGGTTTCTGATAGTATAACCGACATGGATAAAATAACAATATGAAACTTTAATGGATAATTCTGAAAACTAGAAAGTTACGTACTAATTAAAAATAGTAACTATAAATTTTTGATATGGGTATTTTTGTCTTACAAAATCAAAAGCAATTATTTTTGGGAGAAACTACTTTTTGAGCTTCTGCTTTAAAGCTAAAAGACTACTTCTGCCACTCAAAAGCACTTATCTCTTCGCCAAAAGCTTGGCCAAACACCTTTATTCTCTAAAATAAGTTTTTTTTATTTATATAAGGCACTTTTGACCTTTCAAAAGTTTGACCAAACAGATTATAAGTGAGATAAGTATTTTACAGGTGATATTTGGGATTATCTACTGCTAGATAGGTTGTGTAAATAGATTAGACTTACATGTGATATAGAAGTGTACGACCTCCAGGATGTAACTATATACATTGAATGTTGTGACTATAAAAGGACCCAAACATAAGAAATTTATCGTCATGCTTTCTCTCAAATTCTTTCCCCTTATCTCTTGTTTCTCACATAGTATCAGAGCTTTGGTGAGAATTTAGTTGTGGTGCATTTACCAGTAACTTGGGGGAGAAAAATCCGACCATGAATGCCGTGCATTTACCAGCAACTTGGGGGAGAAAAATCCGACCATGAATGCCGTCCAAAGTTATCCTTGTCTTCTGTTAGTGCTGTACATAAACCACCACCACGAAGAGGCCGAATAGCAAACAGTTACCAGATTGATGTAAATAAATTGAGGGATATCAACCTAAATCTGCATCTTTTTTCTTTTGTTTGCACGTTAGCTTCACAACATATTCCTAGGTGTGAGCCAATTTAAAAAGAACATATTCCTACAATATCCCTTTTCTTAAAAGTTTAGAACTGTCTGTGTTAAGTTTTAGTCATCCATCAAACAATTATAACAACTTAAAAATTGGAAATTCCTAGGTGTGGGCAACAGTGCAACCGGGGCGATTGCTGGAGGAGTTGCTGCCGGGGCCGCTCTTCTGTTTGCAGCTCCTGCGATTTTGCTTGCGTGGTGGCGTCGAAGGAAACCACAAGACCACTTCTTTGATGTTCCTGGTGGGAGGCCTCAATCAAACATCTGAATTAGTTTTTTGCTTTTAATTTTAATTTATTGTGTTCTCAAAATTTTACCTTGTTTTGCAGCTGAGGAGGATCCAGAAGTTCATCTTGGACAACTCAAAAGGTTTTCCTTGCGCGAATTACAAGTTGCAACAGACAATTTTAGCAACAAGAATATACTTGGTAGAGGAGGGTTTGGCAAGGTTTACAAGGGTAGGTTGGCTGATGGCTCTTTAGTTGCGGTTAAAAGATTAAAAGAAGAGCGTACTCAAGGCGGGGAGTTACAGTTTCAGACAGAAGTAGAAATGATTAGCATGGCTGTGCATCGAAATCTACTTCGTTTATTGGGCTTTTGCATGACAGCAACTGAACGGTTGCTTGTTTATCCATACATGGCGAATGGAAGTGTTGCTTCGCGCTTAAGAGGTATCACTTAGTCTGGAATTTTCTGTATTTCTTTTTCTATTCCTCCTCCATTTAGTCAAAATACATCAGCTCAAGCACTCGAAAAAGCTAAAAACCAATAACAATATTTATTTATTTGTTCTTTTTTCATTCTCAGAAAAATGTTTATTTATTCTTTTTTGGAATAAAGTTATGGTCTTGTGATAAATTGGAAGAAGTTACTGCAGAGGTGTAGATCATTGTGTAAACTTGACATTATTTGATTGTAGTGGTTGTATTAGTAGTTAGTGAGTTATAATGATGAGTACGAAATCCTAGTGTGAAGTTGATGTTTCTTTTCCTTCTTGTTGCCATTACTTTTGTCACTCGTTCTCCAGCCGAGGGTCTATCGGAAACAACCTCTCTGCCTTTCTATGGTAGGGGTAAGGCTGCGTACATCTCACCCTCCCCAGAGCCCACTTGTGGGAAAATACTGGGAATGTTGTTGTTTGTTGTTGTTGTTGTTGTCTATCAAGCAATTTCACAAGTGTTGCCATCCTTGATATCCTACCAAACGTTATGATATCTATTCAAGTTTTATCATCTAAATTCGTAGGGTCAGGAATAGAAAGTAATTCTCATCTGTGCTTGAAGCACACGATACCAATAAGTAAATTCTGTTCAAGCCAAAATAGGAAATTGCCACTAGTTTACTTAACATCCTGAATTTGTTCTTATGGGGAAATTGACATTCTTGTAGAGCGGCCAGAATCAGATCCACCACTTGAGTGGTCAATAAGGAAGCGTATAGCACTTGGATCTGCAAGAGGCCTTGCTTATTTGCATGATCATTGCGACCCTAAGATCATTCACCGTGATGTCAAAGCTGCAAATATATTGTTGGATGAGGAGTATGAAGCAGTTGTTGGGGATTTTGGGTTAGCCAAACTCATGGACTACAAGGATACTCATGTTACCACTGCTGTACGTGGTACAATTGGGCATATTGCCCCTGAATATTTATCCACTGGTAAATCTTCAGAGAAAACGGATGTGTTTGGCTATGGAGTTATGCTTCTAGAGCTCATAACTGGGCAAAGGGCTTTTGATCTTGCTCGACTTGCAAATGATGATGATGTCATGTTGCTAGATTGGGTAAGCATTTACTAACTTCTGTACATGCTCTAGTTGTTCTAATTCTAGCTTATCTGTAGATCTTTTCTGATTAATTCTGGAGACCTCAATCATTTTTCTCCTCTTTTATAAGTCAAAGCTTGATATTCTTTGTAATTGCCAGTTTTTGTCGTGCAACTGACTTTTAAAATGGAAGTGAGCATAGGTGAGAGGGGACCCCACTTTCCTGCATTCGTCTCCCTACAAGCAGAACACCATCGTTTCTGTACCCAATATGACGAAAAGCTGATTTGTGAAACCTACATCATTTCTTATCATTAGTTCCAAATCATACAGACAACAACCCTACTTCGCGAAATGGGGACGAGCGGATAAGCGAGTAAGCGAAACTGTCACTTCCCTTCCCCTGCCTTTCCCTCTTATATCCCCAATCCCATTTCAGTCCTTTTCTCCCTTCCGTACCCCTGTATTTAACCCACATCCACTATACTCCCCTCAACGACAAATATCAGATTCTCCTCATCTCGCTCGGTCTTTACACACAATACAAGCTCATAGCTCTCTTTCTTTCTTCTCTCAAGTCTCAAGGCTGCGAATTTGTGTCTAAAGTAATAAGTATGAATTTATATTGTGAGCTTTACCTTATAAAAAAATTATTGTGAGCTCTAGTAGGGCTTACATTGCAGTTTAGCATGTATGATTTCAGTTATTTTTGATATTAGATCATTCAAAACATCCAGGTTTCCAAAATAATATTATGCATGTGACTTGGATTTATGCACTCTGTATTCTTTTTGTTTTTCTAGAACTTAACCATTTTTTGCTAAAATGTTTGTCACATTTGCGTTGCGGTCAGGGTGGATAAGTTTTATTATCTTAAAATAGCAGATTGTTCGACAACTGATCTTTAGTGTGAAAATTTCTTTCCCCCTTTGGTTAGCAGAAACACTTATCTTGCATATCCCCGCATCGGAAGATTCAGATAGTCCTTCCATGCCAAATTGACTGTCGCTTTTATGCAGAGAGAACTATACATATTCTTCTTTTTTTTTTTACTGAATTGCTTGGCTATTTCCTCTGTATTTGGTTAGTGTTGCATTGGAATGTAGGTGAGGTAAAGACACACTTGGCGAGAGGGGACTCCTTTGGGAGGATCCTCGAGAAAAAGAACTCTTCCTTGAGGAGAGAGAGAGGACGACAAGCCTCTCACTGTGGTTGAAGTAACTTGAACTATTAGAAAAATGAAAGACAAGTTGCTACTCGAACTTGGAAATTAAATAAAGTGACTTCTGAACTGGGAAATTCAACGCGATTCAAATATGAGCAGAGAACCAGGAGCCTCATGCTCTCCGGTTTTCTGTCTTCTCAGTCTCCCATAGCTTCTTTGGTGAATGCTTTCTTATTATTTTGATGAAATTAATAATTTAGTGACGCGATGAGGTGTTTTGTTGTAAATGGCAGTCATATGAATGAATGGTTATGTACCTTAGTTGACCTCAAAACATTGGCTGAAATTTCAGGTCAAGGGACTTCTGAAGGACAAGAAGTATGAAACATTAGTAGATGCAGATCTTCAGGGTAATTACGAAGAAGAAGAGGTGGAACAGCTTATTCGGGTAGCTCTTCTCTGTACAGGGAGCTCGCCAATGGAACGTCCAAAGATGTCAGAAGTGGTTAGAATGCTTGAAGGTGATGGCTTAGCTGAGAGGTGGGAAGAATGGCAGAAAGAGGAGATGGTCCGTCAGGACTTTCCCGCTCACCACCCTCACACTGATTGGATTATCGCAGACTCCACATATAATCTACGACCTGATGAGTTATCAGGGCCAAGATGATCCATCTTTCTGCAATTCTGCCAGCAGCACATATAGGACTCATTATCCTCTTTGTATTTGTAATTGCCCAATTTTCATCTTTGTGCATATTATTTTCCTTCCTTTTCATTTTTAAGCTTATATTTGTGTCAGGAATTTTGATGACATCAGAATGTCTATAGTATACTGAGTCATTTTTACAGGTTTGAATGTGAAAGTTAATCCACAGCAGGAATGGCTGTGGAAGCACAAATGTATTTTCTTTTTCTGGATGTATCAGATAGTGGGTGTTTTTTGGACAAATAAATACACAACTTTACAGTATTAAAATTTCAGTTGCCTGCCAGGTTGTGTTTCAAGAAAGTTTATTGGTGAATGCCAGATAACGGGAAAGAAAATTTTGAGAACTAGTGTGCAATGCTATCTTTTGAGAACTCAGAAGGAACAGATGATTGGCGAAAACAGTATAATTTCATTCACCATTAGCATATTGCCCTTATCAAAGCTGATTAAAGAGGAGCATCTTTACATTAGCGCACACATATAATTCATCTTCTTTCCATGGCTGCATGATAAATCAAGTGCCTAAAGGATCAATTCTGCTGACCACAAAACAAGTACCTGATCAGACATGCACAAAGATCATACAACATACTTTAGCTGAATTATATTATCTCTGTGGAAATATATATATGTTTGGAGGCTGCAATATACAGTGTTGCTGTTTCCTCAAGACTCAGCTTCACGTACATCATGGAAAATACAGAAAGGCAACATCAAAACAAGGGGAATCGCAACCTTGTGTAACATAACTATACATCAAGGATCTGGCAGCTAACCAGCTCAACAGATCCACCACTTCTCGATGCAATAACTCTCCACATATTCGCTTCAGATCCTAAAACCAGTTCTGGAACTTCATGTACAATTTTATTTGATGAGGTTGATGGAGAAGGAACTGAATGATTTTGCCTATCAGCTTGCATGACCATGATATTGTGATTTGCATCTTTAGTGATCACATGGAGCTTTCCAAGAAAACCAGCAAGAAGATAAGGAGACTCAGAATCGTCGTTAATAGGTATATCTCCTTCAATCACTTTCCATGTGTCATCTTGATGATCATAAACTTTTATTCTAGCACTATCTAGAGTAGTAGAAGGATCCAATGCATACAGCTCTCCTTCAACAGTGACACTCAACTTTGTTCCTGCCTGCCTAGCAGGCCAGCCATCTCCCATGCCAATTGGCATTTCAACCCATGCATTTGTTTCAGGATCATACACCTCTCCTCCAACATCAACAAAAAAAGGCCAGCAATACAAACTTTGAGGAACATATAGTTTCCCCTGATAAGATGTCATCCCGGTAGCTATAGGTTTGAGTAGATCAGCAAGAAAAGCAGTGGGTAGCATCTGAGCTTTTGAAAATGGCATGCTCGGGACTTCAGACCAAATACCGGTATGAGGATCAAATACTTCAGCAGATTGAAGGGGAGTAAGTCCACCACGATCCCGAGTAACACCTCCTACTACATAAAGCTTTCCATTTAAGACACCCGTCTTGCAATAAGCTCTCGCAATCGACATGGGACTTACTTCATTCCAAGAGTTTACAATAGGGTCATACCGCCAAACAGATGTCATGGCCGCAGCTCTAAAGAATCCCCCGAGTGCATAGAGGCATCCGTCAACAGCTCCAATAGCACACCCACAAAATGGAACTTGATCCAGAGCATTTTTCCTACCAAGCCAACCTCTTATGGCATCAGCAATTCTAATACTCGAACCCACCATGTTCCACGCCCGAAGTCCAGATAAACCACTTTTAGGTCCATCATTGACTGTCATTGCAGGCATTGGTGGCAACCTTTGCCACTTTATGGAGATTGGATCAAAAGCATACCACAAAAGCTTATCACCGTCAGTCTTTGTCAAGAGATAGAGCCACTCTTCGGTCGTTCCAAGTTCTTTTCTACACCTATAAAGTTCAGAGCTCATCACAGCAGCTTTCCAGCTCCGTGAAACTAATTTTGCACTTAAGTGGTGTATTCTAGGAAGTCTGGCGAGGATTTGAATAGATATCTCATCGGGTAGACTCGGAATCAATCGTGGACTATGCTCCCAGAAGCTATCAGATGTCCTTTGTCTCTTGCATGATACACTTTGGGAATCCTCAATGAGCTCCCCCACATTAGATTTGTTATTAATCCGACTCAATACGCCACCCATTAGTCTTTCCCCTTTTATGCTGCAACCTTGATAACTTGCACCCACCAATTCAATGCATGCTTCTATTAAAATGCCACAAATCAATAAAATTCAGCTAGCATCATAAAGGGGAAAGGGAAAGAATGAAAAAGATCAATCAACTAGACCTCAGTCCCAAACTAGTTAGGGTCAGCAATTTTAATCTTCTATTTCCACTATCCTCTGTTCAGGCCTATAGATTCCAATAAGCAAGAAGTTATATTAAACAAAGAAACTTTGGAAAAATGAAGTTTGGACCTAGTAAGGATACAACATGCTATCTGGGCAAACAAAAAAGGTAAATACAGACTGAAAAGAAATTGGACTAAAAGATTGCATTAAGCTTTCGAGAAATTGAAATTCAGCATGAAACAACAGAAATATTAACTAACAAACAGCTGAAAATTACTCTCAGACAGATAAGCATCATTCATCAACAAACTCTGCAGGATTTTCACAGATATCCAAGAAACAGCGTAAGAACCCAAATAGTTAAAAACCTCAAAAATTGAATCTTTATTGCATTAGAATCCTCCAGAAAGTGCCACACCACACCAAATGAAAAGGGGTTGAAGGATCACATCAATACATCAAAACCCATAAAGGAAATCAGAAAATTTCCCAAAAGAAAGAATTTTTACCTATGCAAAGATGAAGAAATAGTTGAAAAAACTGAAAATTAGGGCTTGGCTGATGAGCTTTGAAGGCGGTACTATAAGGTGGTGGGGACAAAGGGCCCCGAGGGGAAGGAATTCTCAGAGATAATTGAGCTCTCTTCTACAGCCATTGTCTCATGTTCTTTCTGTAAATAACACAGCGCCCGTCGCTGTAGCCTTTGTACGTAGGATGTATTAGCTTAATTAATTTTTTGTTAGTGTTTTTCCAATTATATATAACTAATATTTGTATACATAATAAATTATGGCATTACAATTATCATAATTTTTAATATATGAATAAAAATATATAAAGACATAATTACTCTTTTAAAATCGTTAATATATAACTAATCTTACAATTCTTATACATTACACCAAACAACCTCTAAGGAACAAAAATAAAATAAAAGAAAGCTAAAATTCTTTTTCTTCCCTTTTTAATTACGTATTTGCAATTTTAGTAGTAGTTAAATAGACACGAATTATGTGATAATAAAAGGATTCAGACTCGAATAAAGATTCATATAGTCCATCATACCAAGTATAATGGAATATTATGTATGATGGATTAATTTAAACTTAACTCTAGTTGAGTGATTCCGAGTTCCGAGGTATTTATATAACTTGATCCAATTAGTCTGAGATTAAGACATATTATTTGGTTGAGGACTTGAGGTAGATAAATGCAAATTGACAACTGCATTCATATTGCTACGGTCCAGCAAGACTTTTTTTAAATTAACTAATGGAGTATTTGGATAAAGAAAGAAAAAAAGCACCACTAGTAGTATACAATAATGTTTTTCTTAACGATGGAGTATTAATCAAAGCAAAAAATAAAGAATAAAAATAAAAATTATCATGGACGTTGTCAGTAGACTTCTAGTTTTTTAACCTTAAATAAATAATATTCCTTCTTAGAATAAGCTTAATTTAAGCTGTTTTTATTGTGGAACTACGCATCATATTTAAGAAAAGAATCTCTTAAAGCTGTTAAAGTTTTTCTAATATAGTATATAAAAACATATAAACAAAGAAGAAAAGTACATAAAAATTAAAAGTAAATAGAGTAAAAAACACACATGGATAATGATTTGCCGGTACACGTAGTTTATGTTGGACCACGTCACATTAATTATTAAACAATTCTTTGGCGTCTTACTTTATTACTAATTCGTTACTTTCAAGATCTCCAATTTTTGAATTTCTAGAACTATGATATGAATAATGCTCCTTTAGCAGGCGTTCGTCATTAATTAGAACAATAATGAAAATGACAAATGGTAATGATAATATTAATAATTCTCATGTGGCATTAAAAAAAATATAAGAACAATCTATGACTAATATCTATACGTGTTTTGTGATAACCTCAGTACTTTACCTATCTCCAGACTTTGCATCTTGACTCCATATATTTACCTAATCCAATCTTACGTTTTCTTATCAAACTTCTTTTTGTTTTTTTTGCTTCCTATTTTTTCCCCAAAGATGAGAAGTTTCTTTTAAAAGCGAAAAAATAAATAAATTGTAGGGTCATTGTCTTAACTCTTTCAACACCGCCAGATCAGCCATGAAGTTGATGTTTTAATGGTATGTAGTTGGTAGTTCACACTTATGGGAATGGGACAATTCCACAATATTGAGTAATTAAATTGCTAACTAGAAGTAATATATAAATTTAAACCAAAAATAGAAATATAAACCATTGATAGTAGTAAAAGGTCGTTGCCTGTTTTGTTATCTTTTAAGAATAGAATTACTAGTTTCTATTGCATAATGGTAACAACTAAGAGATTCAACTAGTCTGCTTTTGTTCTTCAACCCCTCACCCACCTTTCAAACCTACAATTCATGTTCCTCCTCCACACTTCAACATCTTTTTTCTGTCTTCAATCTTGACCATACACGAAGAAAGATGAAAGAATTGGATTATATGTTTCAAAGAAAGCAAAAAAAAAAAAAAAAAAAAAAAGCGCAAAAAATGACTGGCTTGAAGTTCAAACAATAGAAAAATTTAAGGGAAAAGTGACCATCGAATTAGCAAGGACACACACACATGCTGAAATAGTACTATTGACCAATGTTTTACAAGGTAATTACCACAAAAATAATTAATACTACAATTTTCTAACAACAAAAGATAGTAACTTTTTAATAGGCCAACATTATGAATGAAACTAACACTTAGTTCACTTTACAATTAAATCTTAAGTTTTCCTCTTGGATTTGCTATGTTGGAAGAAAGAGGGGAAGAAATTTGAAATGAAAATAGAAGAAAAACAGAGAAAAGATCGAAGTAGTGTTACTTCAAGGGTCAGTTTAATGAGGGTGCTACAACAAGTAGTGGAAGAAGAAAATGGAAAGAAATAGAGCTTAATTTCTAAGTTTTGCCTATCCTCCTATTTTGATAAAATGGAAACTTAGGTAATTACTTTCTAAACATACGTATAAAAAGAATATATTTCATTTAATTTAACCCTTTCATGCTTACTATAACTAGTTATTTTGGTTGAAATTTGTATACGGGTAAAATCGAGCCCATAATAGGCCTCGTCTTCCGATGAAGTAAACGGAGCAAGAAACGTAACGGCAGGGAACCAGAATCGAGACCAGGAGCCCCTTGAGCTGGGGTCCGGGTAAAGCGCCCGGTCTCGGGAGTATCGGGGTCATGACCCCGAGTTCGGTTCTAATCGCAAAGGCCTCGAAGAACACTACCAGGTAACCGAGCATGACCAACAAAAGGTCGTGATATCCGTGACCCGCCGAATATCGTTGTCACAACCCAAATCGATGGGCCGTGATGGGTGCCTGAATCCTACATGTCAAACATCCTTAAGCATGCGTTTAAGATATAAACATGAATAACATACCTGAGGGAAACCTGTCCAAAAGATATATATACATATACATACGGAATACAGTGGAACGAGCCGGCAAGGCTGCTATAGACAACTATATACCCAAAACTGGAAGCCGACAAGGCCGCATACTATCCCACTATACATAACTGTCTACAGACCACTAATAGAAATACAACTGTACAAAGACGGGACTGAACCACGTCATACCCATATATGTATACAAGCATATCGTACCAAAATCAAAAGCAGCTCCGGATCAAGTGGAGTACGCCAACTCTCGTTGATCAAGGATCCTAAGAAGGGGGACCGTCAACTTGCCTACCTGCACCTACGGGCATGAAACGTAGGCCCCGAAAAATAGGGCGTCAATACGAATAATGTACTGAGTATGTAAGGCGTGAAAATCAGTACATAAAAGACATAGATGAAACATGGAATAATGAAATCCACCTGTAAGTCTGGATAACTTTATAAATTTTGAAACATTTATAGTGTCATGCACGTACATATAAATGTCGTGTCATGCATAGGTATAGGTGTATATATATCATCATCAAGCCTCTGAGGGCATCCCATCATATCGTCTAGGCCACTGTGGGCAACATCATCAACATATACCAACTGATCAGGCGGTGGTGCGTATATAATGCCATAACCTTTTTCCATATCCCATATACATATAATATATGCATATATAACGCCATCCGGTCATGGGTCAATGTACATGTATAAATGCATGAAATGCATAAGAAATTCGTTAATAAGATTTCTCGGGATGTCATAAAAATCAATATGCCTTTCGGATACTTTATCAAATATGTATTTTTCTGAGACTCATAAACAGAAGATATAATAATAATTCACATGGGGAATCAAGAATATAGACACCCCTAGTATTTCTATGAATAGAGTCATTTATGAAAGTTGCGCAAGAGACGTAACGAAAGGGAACCAGAATCAAGACCAGGAGCCCCTCGAGCCCGGGTCCGGGCAAAGCGCCCGGCCTCGGGAGTATAGGGGCCATGACCCCGAATTCGATTCGAATCCCAAAAGCCTCACAGAACACTACCAGGTAACCGAGCACAACCAACAAAAGGCCGTGATATCCGTGACCAGCCGAATATCACGGCGTGGATCTCGGCACGTATTGACACATACCAGTGATTGGTTAAGCAGAAGATTTTTTACTTTTTGTAGAATTATACTTACGGTAAAACTCCCCTACTATATAGGAGGGGGGAGGGGAGGGGAGGGAGGGGGTCTGATTATTCATTAGGGACAGTGTAACACGCATATCAAGGTAATATACTATTATTTTCTCTGTTATTTAAAGTTCTAGTTCTTGTTCGTTAGTGCTGGGTCATTGTGAGTCCGAGATCGGGGGCAGATATTTCATTAAGGTTGTTGTTAAGTCTAGAATCACCCTCCTCAAGTGGTTTGATAATTTATTACTTCCTTTATCCGTTTAATCTTACACAATTTATCGTTTGTATCGAATTAATCCACACATCCTTAAACCACAAACAAATTTAATTATTATCTATTTTTGAGGGAAACAAAATTACCAATTACTCTTTAGTTCCAGATAAAACTTAAACTGTAATTTAAAGTTATTACCAAAAGTGCTTTCGAGAAGATAACAAAAATGGTTTATAAAAAATATATTCCTGAGCAGTTTTGAATTCTTAAATTTGACAAAAGTGAACATTTTTTTATCTTCGTTTAATAACTTAATTATTAACAAAGTCCCGTTAAATTGCTGAAATTGTAACACTAAATTGTAACAGACACTAGAAATAAACAAAAAATATATAATTCACCTAAAAGAACTGCACATGACACTAGAAGAATAAAAAATTATACAAAATTGCACATCTAAATATGAGTTCTCGTTAAGTGTTTAATGTTTTTTGTTATTTTATAATTTTCATTAAATCTAACAATAAGAATTTACTAATATTTGACTGAAACTAAAAAACGCACTTTTGATAAACTTAAAAAATCAGAACTGCTTAATAATATACTTAAGGGACTATATTAAACATACTCCCAAACATAAGGGTTCATTTATACCATTTTCACCAAAACTTTCATTACAAGCAGTCGAGCGCTATAATTCCTTTTTTGCTTGTTTCTTTTCCTTTTCCCAAGTTCTCCATTGTAAGAACCCCACCCCGCGTCATCTCGTTTCGAAAGCTTTGATTTCTCAAAATTCTCCATTGAATAAACATTTGCAGTCTCGCTCTCTCTCTCTCTCTCTCTCTCTCTCTCTCTCTCTCTCTCTCTCTCTCTCTCTCTCTCTCTCTCTCTCTCTCTGTGTGTGTGTGTGTATGTGTGTGTGTGATTTAAAAGAAACACCAAAATGAGTAGTGTGGTTACTGAAGTTGCAGCGCTACTTAAACGCCGTTGCTCTGCGGGAAAACGTAAACCCAGGTTTTTCAAGAGAAGAGGTAACCCCATTTGGCTAGTAGAATCAATAATTACATTGCTAATTTTTATCCTCTCATAATCTGGAAACCAACTTCTTTCATCATTCCCCAATATCGTGAGAACTTTTTTCTTTTCACAGTCAAGTTAAAAGCAAAACGGAGAAGTAAAAAAGCAGTAGGTGTTAAAGGAGAAGAAGGATTAATCCCACTGGTGAAGAAGTATTGGGTCCAAAGATATGATCTTTTCTTAAGATATGACGAAGGAATTAAGATGGATGAAGAGGGCTGGTTTTCAGTTACGCCGGAGCAGATTGCCGTCAGGCATGCCGCCCGCTGTGGCGGCGGTGTCGTCATTGACGCTTTCGCTGGTGTTGGTGGCAATGCTATCCAATTTGCAACTATGTATGTAGTGTAGTGTTTCTTGCCGAGTCCTTTTGTTTTCAATTATTTTTGGGGTCTTCTTTTAGTCTGCCTCTAATACAAAGAACATAAAAGATGGAAATGAACCCATTAATTAATTCCTCTACTGCCATTCTCTATTCTCTGTGCGTTGTTCAAGTGGAAATTCACCTAGTATACGCAAAAATGAGAATTATTCCTTACTTGTTTTGTATATAAGAGTTCATTATATCTTAGTCAATCTCGTAGACTTTTATTTCTGTGAGATTATAGGTTTAGAAGTTGAAATGTTCTGTTGGTTGAATTGCTTGTGTCTAGTCTCAAAGAAGTAGTAAAAACAGATAGAAACACTAACCAAAACAAGCATTTGTTTTTAGATAAATTGCATTTACTACAATGTTAACTCAAAAAGACTGTTGCTTCTTTCAGAGATGCAATTTTTTTAAGGTGATTGGTCATAAATCTAGTGCACTTGCTCTATATGAGCTACTTGCATCAGATGAGTCTTGAGAAACATCTTCTTGAAGCTATTGATAAGAGAATGATAGTCTAATGATTTTTATGGTTCTTAGACTCATAAAATATCTTTATCTCCCATGATCTCATACATAGGTGTCATCATGTCATTGCAATTGATATTGACCCTAGAAAAGTTGCATTGGCTTTTGAAAATGCAAAGGTATACGGTGTTGAAGAGCGTATTGATTTCATTGTGGGAGACTTTTTCCAACTGGCCCCATCCTTGAAGGTCCATCCTCTCTCTCTCTCTCTCTCTCTCTCTCTCTCTCTCTCTCTCTCTCTCTCTCTCTCTCTCTCTCTCTCTCTCTCTCTCTCTCTCTCTCTCTCTCTCTCTCTCTCTCTCTCTCTCTCTCCTTGTCGATTGTGGGTATACGTACATCCTCTCTGTTAAAAGCTATAGTATCTTTATCTAGCTGGAGTCAGTAGAATGATAAGCTGGATCCTATTGAATGTAAGTTGGTTTATTTGTATAAGTGGATCATGCACTAGTTTTGTTAGATTAACTTTCTATATAGAGCAGTGTTTAACTTGTTCATGAATTTCACATTTGGTACGAGGCTCATGCTGCCTCAATATTATCCTTTTAGGATATTAAGATTCTAAAAAGGAACAGTATGGGACTGTCAGGATTTAGCTGATGGCAGCATGAGACTCTATACCCTGCAGTTTGGGAATGGTCAAATGCAAATCTTTTACCCGTGCACAAGAGGGAAGCCGTTTTATGCTTCAGGCTGTCCTTACTGGTATTTAGATAACTAGACAGCTGTGTTTGGTTGTTATAATCATGATGCACTACTGATTTGGAACTCTTAATTTAGAGATCCGCGTTAACTGCTCTTTCTGTTAGGCAGTTTAATTATCACTTTCTTTTTTTGGTCTAGATGTGGCTCTGATCGAAAAAATGATAAACACGGCTTAGATTAACAAAAATGTGATTTTTGGTACCTTACATTTGTATTTTGTCATGTGAAGCTTTAAAATTATGTCCTCACCTAGTTTTACTATCTTGAAAACTAAAATGATTTAAAGACATTTATGTCTTGCAAACTATCCCGGAGCACCTTTACCATTGTGTCAAGGCTAAAGCTTAGGTTGTTCGGCAGCCATTGGCATCACATGGCTTTTCAAAAATGGATGATACAGCATTCTTGATTAAAAAAAGAGAGGATGATACAGCATCCTGTTTTGTCTAGTGAGGTTAAGTCTGTTGTTGTTTCCATGTTGTCCAGGATTCCTGATTTGTCTCCACAAAAATGCTTGCTTCTGTCACTTGAAGGAGCCTCTGCTTATTTGTTGCTGGAAGCAGCCTTAATTGCATGAAATAATTATGACACTGGATGTCCATAGAAATTGCCTTGTGACGTAGATTGTCCCGTTCCGTAAGTAGGTGAAAAAACTTCTAAATCCAGAAAGCTGACCTTTACTAAGGAGCATCACTTCATCTCCTTAAACTTTTAAACTGTGAGAGGATTTTAAACTACCTGTTGATGGATTCTACTTCTTGCTATGCTATTGTTCCACTTACCTTGGAGTAGCATGAAACTAAAGCATGTTAGATCTTGATGGGTTGGATAGCTGCATATTGGACCATCTATTATGTGTTTGTGTACTTCACCAAGCGATATGTTCTCAGCAAAGAATTGGATAATAGATTCCCCAAGGATCAATAAATAACGCTGTTGTAAGGTTTTGAGCATTGCAAGTCCATAAAATTCAGGGAGACCGAAATATAATGTGTTGTTGAGGGACTCCCATTCAATCCTTGCCATTCTCTAATTTCCCCTTTGCAGCTTCTCTTCCTAAATGTTACCATCTTCTCTTTACTAGGGGAACGTAGTATTTCTTTCACCTCCATGGGGTGGTCCAGCATATATGGCAAATGAAACTTTTACCCTCGACTTACTGAAGCCAAAAAATGGGTATGTCCTGCATTTGGCTAATTAGTTGTTTCTATGTCACTCTGGTTTTTGTTATTTAGTAGTTACTTTCTCATGTTGCATTTTAGACCTGTCATTATCAGTTGCACTCTTCAGTAAAATCTATATCTACTCTTTTTAGCTATGTTAATTTTTCTTTCCATATATTTGGCTTTTGGTGTCACTGAAAATCAATTATACACTTGGCAGTTCAACTTCTGTTTTCTTTCCTTTTTTCTTTTCATTTCGTTTCCCCTCAGTTTTGTCTTAAATTACCCCAAGAACTTTTCTATAAAGATAAATATGCCAAAAAGGGTGGTACAGTTGAAAGGTGGGAATCAAAGCTTGATCATCAGGCTTTGTTTCATATAAAATTTCTCAGATGTGATTGAGAAGTTGGGTCTAGTTAGGAGGGGTTATAATTAATCCAATCTTCAACTGCTGTCGATGGTTTAATAAACCAATACTTGTATTTCTAGTCCTGTTGATAATCTGAGAGTAACTTCCCAAAAATTAAAAATTAAAAAACATAACTATGAGAATATTTTCAATCCTTATGTTAATATGTTCCTATCTTATCTAATGAGCTATAGTCCAAATGCACCTTATTTCCGTCTAATAGGATCAGGATGTGTTTTGTTGATGAGACTTTTTAAGTTACATGTTGAAAAAGCTCTTTTACTTTGTGCAGTTATTCATTGTTCCAAGTTGCTCAAGGCATAACACCAAATGTCATTATGTATTTGCCTCGTAATGTGGACTTACAACAAGTTGAAGAGCTTTCTTGGTTGTCTTCTCCGCCTATTAAAGTCGAGGTAGTCTGCTTCTCTTTGTTGTGCTAACATGGTACATTAAACAGTTTTACTAGAGCTGGGTTTCCTTATGCAGATTGAAGAGAATATGCTTCATGGAAGGTTGAAGAGCATAACTGCTTATTTTGGTGACATCGCCTTCTAAACCTTAGCATGTATGAACTCTAACCAGAATCTAACAATGTCCTTTGTAATTTTATGTATCTCTATATCCATCAAAGTCTGTTTAATCGAAGACTGTGTACATATGAAAATGTACGGTCTCAAGTTGACTCCTGCTATTTAAGAACTTCATGTTATGTCAGTTACGAATTACAATGGATTAGCGCCATATATGGCCAAGTGCGTACTGCTGAGCTGATTAATGAGGATGAAATTAGGAGTTTTTGGCATTGTATTGCTGATTAATGCAGACAAAACTGTAGATTTTGCTATTTAGTACTTTAGAACAAAAAAGAGAGGGAAATGAGTAAGAGTTGATTCTTCTATGTACAAACATATGTAATATGTACATCTTTTCTTGGTAGGTCAGTTTGAGAGTGACTTTTTCACTAAGTATTTATATCTGAAAGGAAAGGAGGATGTGTCTATTAATCTTAAACCAACCAATAAATGTTCATGAGTATTTTTAGGCGTAGGTTGTTATCACAATATAATTGTCATCCATCTTTAGGACCACCCAAAGGAACTCGTTTTCCGACTTCATCTTCATCTGACTTTGGGATACTGCAACGTCAATAACCCCATATACTAAAGAAGGAAAGTGATGTACGACTATTAATTTTTGGTAGAAGCAAGTTGCAATAATGTTAGGTATCCACCTAATAAATACATATGTATTTGGATTTGGTGCTCAATTGAGCATGTCCTAAAAGTGTTAGTTAGCACTTAGCAGCCTTTAGTAAAGAGCTACCATTGTGAACTAAACTTTAGAAACAGTTGTGTTATATCCTATTTTGTGCATTATTTTTATCTAATGAAAGTCGAATGAATCAAAGCAGTTTAAGATGGCATTTGGTACTGCATCTGTTATTCTGGGGCTCCATTCACAGGAATCCGGACAAATTTCAAATCTCTGACTTTGAAAACTTTTGCTCCTTTGTGGACAGCAACAAAAAAAAGTTCCAACTCAGTTGTACTGTATTTGCCCAAAATCTTTACCTCATTTATTGTACTACTAATACTGATACTCTTCTGTTCATCTCTGATTCATTTGACCATCCAAATTCAAAGCTATTTTCATTATACTATAAGTAAAAACTTGTCTTAAATACTGAAGCAGTACTATTTTTCATGAGTCTCTTTCAGGGATACAATAATTGGCAGACGATTTAATGTTTTAGACACTTTATTTTTTTCCCTCATATCCAAACATGGCTTAAGAATAGTAAATCTACAAGAATTTAAGTTCTATGCACTGACAATGTAAAATATATTTATATGATCAAGCACTTCTAAGGTTATTCGACGTAAATCTATATAATAAATATAGTTGGCAACCTAGTACTAAATATAATAACTAACATAAAATAATATGTTAAACTACACTTATAGTATAAAAACTCTTTTATATAACTTAAAATTCAATTAAGAAATATTCTGAAGTAATGCAACTCTGCCACTAGCAAGTACCAAGCCCAACTGGTTGTTATATAAGTCATAAAGAGAAGCATTCCTTCTCCTAATTACTTCTACTCTCTTCACTTCATTTTGCCCATATTTATAACAACAACAACATACCCAGTATTATCCCACAGCGTGAGGTTTGGGGAGTGTAGTGTGTACGCAGACCTTACCCCTAACTTGTGAGGACGGAGAGGCTGTTTCTGCCCATATTTATACACCATATATCTTTCACAGCAACCTCAAAAACTTTGTTCCAACTTCTTCCACATCCCCAAAACAAGGGAAATATACCACAAAATACATTTTCAAACATAAAGCTAAAGGATATGAACTACAAGAAATTAGGAGGCAGCAGGAAGATGAGAGGATTTATGTGCCAGCCTGAAGTGGCAACTGCAGTGTGCATGAGCTGTGATTCAAGGTCAGTTGTTGTTCCGGCGGCGCGGCGTAGAATGTTGGTGGAAGAACATGCAAAATTAATTAACAACTACTCTAAATGTACTAGGTTAGGGGATGTACCTCGTACACTTGGTTCTATGCCTATGATCAGTACTGCTACTACTACCACTAGTAGTAGGAGATCAAGAAATGGTGTTGGCGCTGTTTCCTCTCTTCCTGTTTTGACTATTAAGAAAGATGAAGAAAAAGGTTCCCAAATTGTTGTTCCTTCACTACTCTCTTCAGATAACACATTCCAGGTTACATTTTTTTTATGATCATAATTAAAAGCATTTTTGTATTTACTCATTGGAAAAAAGAAAATATAGTGTGTTTATTGTGGTAGCATATATTTATGCAGGTTGTTGTGATGAGAGTATCTCTTCATTGTCAAGGCTGTGCTGGTAAAGTGAAGAAACATCTCTCCAAAATGGAAGGTATACAAACTTGATACTACTACTGCTATTTGTCTTGATAAATCTTTTTTTTTCCTCTCCCTCTTGATAATTTTATCATAGAAAACAGGTAAAGTTAGAAAAATCAGTCAAGAAAATACATCACTGCAGTTTTCATCTAGAGAAGTTTAGATAGCATTATTACTTTTTCCAGGTTTTTTTATTTTTATTTTTGGAGACAATGATTAATAATGTCACCAAGAAAGATCACGAGCTACATTGAATATTCTTAAAAGGTTTCAACTTGAAGCAGAAGACTTACAATTTTTCCATTATATATAACGAAGCAGTTGCACAATTTGCATGCCCTTGCAATTTCAAGAATTTTCTTTTACCTACTGCTTTTCTATGATAGTATGAGCAATCATGTCCAATAATGACCATAATAAATTGTATTTCGTCAAAGATTAACCTTTCATGATTACTACATATGACCTTATCTTCCAAAATGCTGTTATAGCCGACTAAATTGATGTGCAAGGTATATAATTTAAATATTATTATTAAAGGGAATGGTTTGATTTCGAGTTATTTTGAATTAGCAGGGGTGACATCTTTCAGCATAGACTTGGATAGCAAAAGGGTAACTGTGATGGGACACGTGTCACCTGTTGGTGTGTTGGAAAGCATATCGAAAGTGAAAAGAGCTGAATTTTGGCCCTGAATAATAGTTGTTGAAGAAGAAGAAGAAGAGAAGTGCATACATGAACAGGAGAGAAAGACTTGTTAATGTGTTTAAAAGAAGTAGCCAAAAAGAAACCTCAAAAGTATTTTTGTATTTACTTTCTATTTAGGTAGTATGTTTAAATCCTATGGTCCCATCTTTGAAAAGGTCAGCTGTGGAAAATTGTTAAAATGCTATCATGTGAACAATGCCAGTATTGATGCTGATATCTTTGGCCTATACAAAACTTGAGCCAGCTTTTTTTAATTTTAATTTTTTTTGTCCACCATTACACCAAACTTAACCTTATTTTTTCAGTTTCTCTCAAGAAATGAAATGAGAATTTACAGATTAATACAATATAGACAACTCCCAATTTTTCTTAGCTCGCTCTTGCATTCAGTTTGAAGCTATATTTGGAGTTGTGTTGACGATATCCTATTTAAGACACTGAATTTAGTTACATTGTATTGGAACTTTTTCAATCTCTCTAGTGCTTGAAAACATTAACCGAGAAATCAAGTTAACTTCATGTACATTTTCATATTGCAATTTGAGTGCAACAAAATTCAATGTAATTAGATGATGAGTTATCCATTAAATGTATCATAGGTGCAATCAAAGGAATATATTTGAACTGACCCTGGGAGAATGATATGCAATCCTGTCTTTGAGCCTAGTAATATCCTAGTGGTCAGGAATTCACAACTTTTTGTTTTTATTTTTTTATGTCGATGGTACCCTGTACTAGTTTGTTCCCAGCCGATTGTTGTAACTCTATCCACCAAAAATTTAGCAGATGGGAAAGCTTGAGACGTCTACAACGTAGCAGAGGCATTTTGATCAACAATCACATTCCTTTTAGATTGAACTTTGTGGCGTCAAAGTTAAGAGGTCAACCTATCCTCCTAATTTTAATGATAGATAGAGTAGGAAGATGTAGGCTGAATCAGCAAGCCCATTCACATATGCATGCACTTCACCTTATGTTTTAAGGACTTCTCTTTGTTTGAGCAAAATTTATTCATAGTCATTCGGGTCAAATTTATAATACTCGGTAGTCTAAAATTACATTATATATTTTATAGCTCAAAAGTAACCTAGTGGCTAGCCACCGAATTATACATCTGACCCACAAACACCTGATTGGCCGAAGACAACACTAACAATTTTTTTGCACTTTTCCCATTTAGTTTTCCTTGGATTCTTTCTATATATCTTCTGGTCCCAATCTTGTAGTATTACTTCAGTAACTTTTTCTTCTTCGCATGACCTCTTTTCGGCAAATTTCTAAAGGGAAATTTTGGTAGTTACTTAGGAATTTATAAAATATTCTATAATCTACAACTTGTATTAGAATTATAAATTCTACAACAAAATATAAAAGATACACTCTAAAAATATGATGGACTACCTATTAATGGGGAATCATATTTTGAAACGTATCCTTATTTGTCCTTAAAAATTCTCCAATTTATTAATATTGATTACCACTATAAGCAACCATTTGCCTTAATTATCCGTGTATTATGCATCAATCAAACCATATCCCCTTGTATTATGCATCAATCATATCATATCCTTACCAAAAGAAATATTTCTTTGTTAGTTTTAAATTTTTTTACGAAATTATTTCTCTCTATTAGAACTCCTATGCTATACACCATCCAGAAATCTCAAAGGATTCCCCAAATTTGATTCTTCTTCACCTCCCTGTCAACGCAAAACCCTGTTTTCCCAAATCTTTTATAATATAATATTATATATTGTTTAATATATACATGATATATATATTATACTCTGTGTAGTATATTTATTAATGATATTTTTTTTCCAGTCCAGTGTTTGTATATATATATATATATATATATATATTTTGTACAAGAAATATACAATATACAATACATTAATGGAGAAATTAGGGAAAAATTAATATGATAGATACTTTTTGATGAGAGAGAATCTTAAGAGAGAGATATTATGATATATTTTAGGTGAGATAATCTCAATAGATATATATTAGGAATATGAAAACTTGTAAATTTTAAAATAAATTGTATTATATGTAATTTTATCAAAGCAGTTGTAGGAAACTTAAATAAATGTTAGAAAGGTTTTATTCTATGTAAATTCCTCATTTCTAAAGATGCTCTTTGTCGGCCAAAATTAATAGCCCAAAGAATTACATTATTTTCCTTTTGCAAAAATTTTGAGTTTTAGTGTCAATAAATAATACTCCCACTAAAAATATAGGAAGTATGAATTAAGGAGAATTACATCAATCATCAATGTTTCCAATTGGCAAATTTTGTGAGGGACATACAATTGTTTCCATTATTTTCTTGACAAGCTATAATCTTTTTTGGCTTACAAGAAAAGGAAACTTATGAAAGGAAGAATAGAATTCTGGTTATAACTTTTTAATTCAGATATGCAATTGGTCATTTGATTTTTCAGTTATGTCTTGATAAGTGGTAGGGTACAAGGCAGGAAGGTGGTGGAAGGTATATACAAAATAGACTGTCACTATACAAAAAATATACTAAATAGACTGTCACTATACAATTTATATGCAATAGACTGTCATTATACAAAATAAATTGTCACTATACAAAAATTATACAAAATAGATATTTCAGGCTATTAGTTGTAATATGTTTGGGCTGGAGGGACATTTCGTGTCAATAGAAAAAAGTATGTGCTATTAAAATTTTGAGGGGCTATAGAGAGTCATTTTTTCTTCTTTTTATTATGATTAAAATAATAGAACCGACATCAAAGAACTAATCTAAGCCGTTAAGGAAATTAAAAAATTTTTACACAAATGTCCCAAATAAGTCTCAACTTACCAACCTCTAGTCATTAGTCATACACTTACCAAAACTAGCCAAGCACATATAAAAATTGAAAAACCAGATAAATAAGGTTCTTTCTCTCAAAGAATCATATGCAAAAATCTCCTTCCATATTTTTAAGCGTGATTAGCAACATTAGATGCAAGATGGAAAGGAAATTTCATGGATGAGGTAGAAAATAATGTGATGAAATACAAAAAAACTAAATACAATATTCCAAAAATCTAAGCAAAAAAGAAACTTTTTTAATGGGTATAGTTGAAATTCATTGAAAACATATAGATAAGTCAATATACAAAATTTGAGGAAGATTAGAGGTGATTTGGACTGGTTTTGTATCAAAATTCGTAATTAAATCGAGTTAAAAAAATTCTTCTGCGACACATGTATCACGCATGTATCTCACATACGGGTATACATGTGATACATAATTGATACAAATATGATACATATGTGATACACAAATAATACACAATGTGATACACATCATTTTTTTTTCATGTTCAGTTTTTACTTCGAATTTTCAATTCAAACCATTTCAAAACTTCACCAAATCATCCCAAAACTGAGATTCAAGCTCCTTAAGATGTACCCAATCTATTCTAATAATACCGACTCAAAAAAAAGCAAAAATTTGACCTTTTTTGCTACAGATAGTTAATTGGCTAATATTAGTAATATTTTATGAATTGGCCAATTTTCATAATGAGCTACTTATAAATGGACATAGCTGGTAATTTCACTTTAAAGTATGCCTAGTTGTCTTCTTAGGCAAATCCAAGTGCTTCCTTCTTTAGATATCTACTAATCTAACACGATCAATGAAGTATGTGGCCTAACGGTTAACAAAATGAGTACAAACATTGAAAACTAATTTCTTCCTAGCGCAAATACCGAATAAAACAATCGAAGTACACACAAATTAACTCATATATCACCACTATAAAAAAATAACTAAGGGGTCATTTGGTTTGAATATCTCTTATGCTAGGATAAGTTATGTTGGGATTAGTTATGCTGTGATTGTTTTCTATCCACTGTTTGGTATGTTGTATTAAAAATGACATGCATTGCATAATTTCTAAGAAGAAATTATTTGTTTACAAAAATACCCCATATCTTATTTAGCCTCCATCTTCTTACTCCTTTATCCAATTGACATACGTCAATTTTCAATTCTTACATCAACAAGTATTAAATAGTTTTTTGAGGCTCTAGTTTTCAATTGTTTGAAATATATCTGCTCATTTCTTCTTCTAAATCTTCTTCCTAACTTTAATCCATGTTTCCTTCAGATGTAAGATAGCTAATTGGCATGTATAATACTACTGATTTCTTGGTCTTCTCAATTTTCGTGGAATGTATTGTGATTCCACATCAGAGGTTTAAAACAAGATCCACAAGTTGGCCAGAAAGACATAACCAAAACTATAGAATTTAGAGGCATCAAAAACATAGTTAAGCTAAAGAGAGAAATTGAAGAATTGTCATAATAGTAATATAATTACATATACACTTAACATTTACACTAGAGTTAAGTTATTTAATAGACATTAGTTACACAAAAAATATAGCATCCTCGTGCCCATCAGTCATAAACAAAAGAGTATGGACATAACCCGAGATACCAAAAATAGCACTACAGTTTAACTTTAAAGTTGTTAGTCGAGCAAAAACTATCAAACTAGTGCCACCACATATACACAACTTTACCATACTTCAAAGTTTACCATTGACAATCATGAACATCATTGTTTGGCGTTCAAGTTCACCCATACGTAAAAATAATTTTATCTTTTTGACATCTTCACAGAGAATCATTGTAGCTTTGATACGTTTTTGTACAGAGTATAACTCAAATGCGGGAGATTCAAGGATGCAATAAATTTTACCACGAATATCGGATTGGTCATAATCCCCAATCTTATCAATCAAGACACCCATTCTTTTATCTTGACTTTCAATAAAGTTTTTCATAACTTCTGTCACACCCTTAAGAAATGTCTCACTAGAATCCTCCACAGCCCTTTTTCTTTTCTCTTTTTCATTGAAATTATAATAGGACCTATTAGCATGCTCACCTTGTTTATGATTTTTTTGGAATCCTGCATGTTCATTTTCAGATGCTCCAGCACATTCATGTTCAGATGCTCTAGCATCTTCCTTTTCAGATGCTCCAGTAAAACTAGGTCCAGCATAAGCATTTTCAGCTTCACCAGTAGCTATATTAGGTCCATCACCAACATCATCATCTTCTTCTTCATCAACATCAATAGGCCATCCTATGCTCATGTCATTAGAAAGTCCTGAAGCTTGACTCCTTAGAATATCCTCAACAGTATTTAGCAGCCCCTCAGCGAACTCTCCCGTCGCTCTATCCTTGCCAAAAATTTCTTCCCAATCCTCAAACATTGGTTATTTCTTAGTTTTCATGCTTTTTTGCTTTTGGATCTATTTAGAAAAAAATATGCGTCAGTTATAAACTATGATGCGAACTCAGGAAAATTCTTATATGAAGTAACAATATTCTAATAACTTAAGCAAAGTATAAATTACCTTTATAAATTCATCCCAATATTTTGGATCGTCAACAATTATGGTTCCATCACTATATTAAAACCCCAGACCACTTCGACTCTTTAATAAACTTATGCTTTAATAACATATCTTCCATGAGCCCTAGCATGCTTCATATTGAAAAGATCTTCTCGACTTCGAGGTGGCAGATTGTCACCTTTCCAATCCCTTAACCAATATCTATACCCTCTCTAAGGTGAAAGAAAACTGTTTCCATTTGTATATCCTCCATCGCACAAATAATAATTTCCTATGATATAAACATAAAATTTCGTTACTTTTATGTAGCATTCTTTTTATGATATAACTTGAGTGTATAAGCATACGTATGGCATACCCTCAGGGATTTTCAAACCATTCGTTCGCACTATAGCATCTCATAATACACGACCATCGGTAGCTGATCCTTCCCAACCAGGTAATACATAAGTAAAATTAAAATTTCTATCACAAACTCCTAGTACATTAGTTGCTATTTCTCCCTTTCTTGTTTTGTATCTTGGTTTGTACTCGGATAGAACTCTAATTTGAATGAAAGTACCATCCAGTGCACCTAGACATCCCTATAAAATCAATTATAGATTATCTCAAACTTTTAATTTCTTTTCGTATGATTATATTTTTTTTAGTTTTACATAAATTAATAGATGCTCAAAAGAAATTTCACATACCTTAAACCATCTCCATTGATCTTCAATCTCATCTTCAAGCACTGGTTTGGGATTAACAAGTAACAATGGAGCTAGTCTGAGAACAACTCTCAGGCATTCATTGAAAGCTTGACTTACGCTCCAACCTGATCTAACATAGTCAACCTTAATTGATATATTCTTCTCATAATGAGCCAAGATATTTAAAAACATTGCTAACTTTTCACTACTTGACATATTTTTACTATCAGTTTAACCTCCAATTTCCTTAGTTAAGAGAACTAAAGTGTGAAAGGAATTTCTATCCATTCTTAACTTATCAGTACATGCAATATCATTGTCATGTATGATACAATTCAAATGAGACATAATTTTAGGAATTCGAACACTCATACGGTACCTAATCACACGCCTATTTCTATGTTGTCTTTTTATAGATTGACCATAAATAGTCATGAAAAGAAATATAAACACAACAAGAAATTGTTGGCACAATATCTCCTCAAGGATAATAACGCATTCAATATCGGACAATAGTTGATGATCTATAAGAAAAGCTAATTTTTCCATTACAAAAATGAAAAGAATTAATATACAAAAAAATTCAATTAGAAAAAGGAATCTGAGAGTAAAAGTTTATAATTTTCAAGCACATAAAGAGAAACAAATGAACCCAACGAATATTTGGAAAGATGCTAAACTAAGATTTCATCATCAACATAAAGAGAGAAGGGCTAATAAATGGCAGAGGACAATCCACAACTGTGATTTTCACATATTACAGCTCTTTCACATATAGCTAGTACTCTTTCATATATTTCGGCTCTTTCGGCACTACATATTGAGTTTGAAAGGCTATGATTTTCCTCAATTATTTGCTAAATAAAATTCAGCAAAATAATTACGTAACATTCATAAAAGAGTTCAGATTTTTACTATTTTGGTAGAGAAGAAGACTGTACCCAAATTATGCAACAGAGAACTTATAAATGATAACAAGAAAGAATAAGAGAAATAGGTTTTGATAGAAGTTTTAACCTTGTGAGAAAAGCAAAATGGAAGATAATGTCAAAGTTGTTCTTCAATCACTACAACATAGCTTTTGCATCCAAAGAAGAGAAGAAATCTTTCCCAAGAGCAGAGAAATTTGTAGAGGCATTGCTTTACCAATGTTGGGTAAAGAATGGGAAAAGTGATGTAGAAAAAAAGTTTGAGGACCTTTAGGGCTATTTTGGTAATTTCGCTATTTTGTTGGGGGATAATAATCTCAGCATTAGTTATCCCACCTACTGAGAAGGTATAAGTTATCCTGGTATTAATTTTAATACCGAGATAACTTATATCAGATTTGGTAACCAAACAAGGTATAAAATATTATTAAATTTTTATACCAGCATTATTTTTACTTATACTTTATACCAAACGACCCCTAAAGGTAACAACAAAAGTAATCTAATACAGTCAAGTCCACGAGTCAGAGCTACTTTTTCCAGGACTCTCCGAATAGTCCTGCAAACAGATGCAGATTCTGCTGGACCATTGTCCTGTGCAAGCAAACTGCTGAGGTCCAGTACATGAAAAGGATCCTGACTTAGTCATATTCAGAGAAAAAATACGGGAACCAAACCAACATATATAGTAAATCTTCGCCAGAAAAGCTAGGAAAAGTGGACTTTCACTTATGCATGAAAAAGCAAACTGAAGGAGTACCAAGCTTCAGTGACAATACAAGGGTCCAGTCCATAAAAAGCTTGTGAAACCCCACAAGAAAAGTAGGGAACAATAAACTTTCACCATACACGTTGCTATAATAAAAAGACAAAGGTCAAAAGGAGAGAGGAAAAGCACCAACATCAAGTAAATAACCAAGCATTGCCCGCTTTAAATTAAGTGGTATTCCAGGTCGAAATATCAGTTCTCATCACCAAAAACCAATGTTTTAAAACGCGTGGGCGTAAAACGGGATGTTTTACATATACTTCAGCGGGGCATAAGCCCCATAGGTATTTAATTTTTAATATTTTATAAAATAATATAATGACAATTAATATTTATAAACATGTAAAATTGCATAAAAATTAAAGAAAACTTTATATATGTGTGCTCCATCCCCACAAAAAACTAATCAAAATATATATATATGTATGCACAAAAAGGATGATTAGCCTACAATTTGAACTTTGAATTTGCTGATATGAAAAAAAATGTAGTTCTCTTTGGGAGATATTAAAAGACTAGCGGACAAGATAAAAATTTGAAAAACCCATGAATTAAGGCTTAAATCAATAAAAAAAAAGTCTTTACTTTTAAATTAATACTTTTGAGTTCATTTTTAAACCTTTTGAGTAATTACCAAACTGACTTTTGAGAATTTGGATATTATATGAACTATTAATTTAACAAATTTTGTTTTAATTTGAAAAAATCTCTGGACTTACTCCTTACTAAAAAAATGTGCCCCGAACGCCCGGGCGTACGCCTTTTGAGACTCTCGCCCCGCACCATCGCCCCGGGGCGTTTTTGGTGCGCCTCGCCCCGGGGCTCGCCCAAAAAACGCCTTTTAAAACAGAGGCAAAAACTACTCCATTTTACTGGGACACTTGTAAAAGTCTCTTTTGGGCAATAATAATCGAGAACCAATTTAAATGAAACACAAACGAAAATAAAAGAGAAATCATCCAAATAAAAAACTCATGACAAAAACAAGTGACACTGCAGTGTCATCACTATTTACGCTGGTCTCATAAATTGCCTACCTCTACTTATAGAATTAGAGTGCACCCAATAAAGGTTCAATAACAAAACGCCACAACAATATCTCCGTTGTTTCCCCGCAAAACGCCATCCTAAAATGTGCTTAGAACCAGCAAAAAACCACAATCCTAGAATATGTTTAGAACCAACAGAAAGCTACAGCCATTACGGTCAGAACCAATTGCCCAATGGATAGACCAAGTGTAGTAGAATCAGAGCTTCCTGGAGCCGGTGCCGGAGCAACTTCACTAGCACCTTCGGCAGTGGTTGGAGCAACTGCCGCTGACGTGGTAGGTGATACGGCAATTGGAGAAAGAGCTGCACCAGAAAATTAAAGAATTAAATCCACTGCCAACTGTTCTTACACTTGGTACAATATGACAAATTGTTATACTTCATCATCCATAGTAAACTAAATACGTTTGATCTTTCTAGATAGGAAATGCAACATTCTCATGGTTTCAGCCAATTAAAAGGTCTAATAGCCAAATAGATGGTCATGCTTGCACCGTTTTGTCATCCAGCCCCTCTACTATACGAAGTTTCATCTAGACACCTCCAACTCGTTTAAAAAAAGTGATTTAAGCCCCTCTACGGGACAAGAGTGGGTTGCTCTATTGGTGAGCACCTTCCATTTCCAACCAAGAGGTTGTGAGTTCGAGTCACCCAAGAGCAAGGTGGGGAGTTCTTGGAGGGAGGTAGTCGGGGCTCTATCGGAAACACTTTTTACCCCAGGGTGGGGTAGGTCTGCGTACACACTATCCTCCCCAGACTCCACTAATGGGATTATAGTGGGTTAGCATGGAGAAAACCAAAATTTACAATGTCAAACATCGTAAGACTGCACTTACTAGAAAAATATTTTTTCATTTCGGCATGTTTGTTCAGCTTAAACTGAATGTTGCTTACCCATTAATAAATCAAATCATAAGGAAAACGTGTAGCAGAAGCAGATAAACTCATTATACTCCTACACTATGACCACCTCCCGTGGAGAATAATTAACAACAAAAAAACATACCTTTCATAGAACCAAAATGCACTCCCATATATTCATTTTTTATAGTTATATATATTGCATCTAACCTAAAGCAGATAAATTGCATCTTATAGTCTACCCAATTGTTGAAGATGAAATTTGGAATTAGGATTTATGCAAAACAGACGTTCAATTGAATGTACTGTATAGATTTTTAACATTTGAGTCCTCACGACCACATCACGTGAACAGTATACTAATAAAACAAGAATATGCACAAAATAATGAGGAACAAAATGTTCTCAAACAATAATTGCCATCTTTCCTTATCTTTATCCATCTACATCTCGAAAAATTGGAAGAGGGGCTTTTTTTTTTGGGGGGGGGGGGGGGGGGGGGCGGCGCGCAAATTAGTTAGATTACAGGGTATTCAACTAGAGGTCAAGATCTAGCAATTAACCTAGCACTCATCAGATTATATTTTTTTGTCTACAAATATTAAGAATGTTACGTGATACTTAAACTAATTTAAACACGTTGCAGAAATCATTTAACCCAAACAAAAAGACCACAGTCAAACCCGCATAAAAAAGAATTCTAAAAAATAACCACTACTATAAGCCAGATCTGTACGTACCAGGGGCAGCTCCAGTGTCAGTACCCACTGTACAAATACAAAAAAACAAAAAAATACGATTACAATCTCCAAATATTTTCAATATTACATAAATTTTAAGTTAAAAATCTGATTATTCGTCGGAAATAGAAAGCACACAAATGCTAGGGAAAATTTTTTTCTAATAAAAATCCAACGGAAAAACCCCAAAAAAAAATGTTTATAAGGAAAACTCACATCCACAGTTGCTAACAGAAGGAGCAGAGACATGGCAAGCAGCAGGAAGAGCCATAGCCTTAGTGACATTAAGAACAACTCCCAACTGAGCGCTGTTTTTGAAACCCTCACAGAGACACTCAGCGTCAGTTTTCAACACCATTTTCAAGCCTGAACAGCAAGTACCCTGTGGCTTCTTCTCTGTACTACCATTTGTAACAAATGACAAACAGTCAGCCAAGTTCAGTACCAAGTTGTTGCAGTCCACCGCTGGAGCAGGCGCCGACTGGTGAGATGCTGATTCTACACTTGTAGAGGAAAAAGCCCACATTAAAACAAGGCAAAAAAGAGCGAATGAGTTCATTTTGGAAGCCATTTTTTGAGAAAACAGAAAAGCTGTGGTTGATGAAGAAATGGAGAAAGTTTTGGGAACTTTTCTGTTTTTGTGTTGCAGAAGAATGCAGAGGAAAAGGTTGGAGTGAGGGTATAAATTGGGTAAAAAGATAATGGGGCGGGTACGCGTCAAGTTGGATTTGGGTCGGGTCATGATGTGAGCATGAAGGACACGTGGTATAGAATCCTAAATTAATGTGTCCTCTTCTACTGAACCCTATTAAATGTCTATTACCTTTTTCCCTTGTTATCTTTTTTGTGTTGCTTATCTTTTAATTCGACTTTAATTAACAATGTTTTGGGAGATTGTTTAATTTTGAAATCTTGATTTTTATGAAGTTTATATTGGATAGGACTCTATTTAGATTTGAATCTCTTATCACGTTTTGATTGTGAAGAACTTGCTAAATTTCGTGAGTACGATTTACAAAATATTTTAGTTTGAATTTGCCAATCAGATTTTAGTTTTTCGATATACTCTCTTGGCGCGTAACTACTAATGGAGATAGACATTATCAGATAATCAGTTGGACAGTAATTATCATGAGAGCGTTAAGATTTGAACTAATCACACTACTAATTTGTCCTCTCTCGGCTACTTTAGTTGTCCACCTGAGATTTTTTTTTTTTTTTTTAACTTTGTTTAATATCTAATTTGATTTTAAATCAGCAATGTGAAAGTGAAGATTTATGTCAATTCATAGTCCGATTATTATTTTTTTCGCAACGACTTTGGGAGGGAGATTTAAATTTCTCTCTCTTGACTATGATTATGTGAATATTCGGACCCATAATATTTCAATAGTAGTAGCAAACGTTTAAATATGACCCACGAGCCCTTATTTTGGGGACCACATTGATTAAAAGGTGGAAGAACTCCGCCGGACTTTCCCAACGGCTAATAATAAAGCAAAGGAAACGCCGCATATCCCTAGAATTTCGCTGAAAAGGCCAAAGCCTCTTGTATTTAGCAACAAATTAATTAACTCTAACACTCATTAATAGTGAAAGTACCAAGATATGAATTGGAAACAGGTTCATATTAGAAGCAGAAATATTTTGATTTCAGCTGACAATAACAGACCCCGTATCCCACCAGTAGAATTTAGAGAGAATGTATATACGCAATCTTATTCTTACCTTGTGAAGTATAATCAAAGCTTTGTTAATTTTGATTTCAGCGGAGTGATCTTTATTTGGTAACTGTTAGGCCAAACTTCACTAACCATTGTTTAATTTTTTCTAATGCTCTCCTTGCAAATAATGCTGGAGACATGAGATACGATGAAAAAATAGCTCAATTCATGCGTTAAAGGGTAAGGAATATTTGGAGACAGCTAATTAAGAGAAAATGCCCTCCCTATATTACACGTTTCTGTCAAAAATGGCTTCGGCTTTGATAACTGTCTCCTCAAAAAGACCAAGCAAAGTTTCTAGGCATGCAAATCCTACTAATGATGTTACATGCTCAATTTTTTTATAGGATAAAATTACTATTAAAAATATAGTTAGTCTAGTTTCTTTTACATTTGATTTGAAAAAATGAGCGAGACGCTTTAGGCCTAAATTGACGCCCAACAATAACTTTTTTCTTCTACAGAATTTGTAATTGAAAACATGGATGGGAAGAAATGATTTCTAACACTCACACTTTTTAAAAGTAGGAATATTTTTTGGATTTTCCTAATACGCTGCCAGATATTATGCGGCGGAAATTTTGATTTATGTTTACCCAAAAAATCGGATAATGTTAAATTTATATATGGTTCTAAGGATACGTAATATCCTTTGATACAAAGATAACAATACAAGTATTTTGGCTATGAGAATGGGAGTGATGAACAAAAAGAATGAATAAGATGAAGTAAAACAAACACAAGGAGATATCTTTATATCTGAGAAAAGATCTTTTTTGTTCCAATCTATTCTGTGTCTTCTTCCATAGCTTACAAGGATTCCCCCTTTATAGTAGAGGGTCATTACAAAAAATAATAAAATAAAACATATAGTGGAGGACCCATGATGATTTGTCTCTTCCTCGATTCCCGCCAAGATTCTCTCTCTTGGTGCGGTTGCAACGATTCTTGTCTGTGAGCTCGATACTAGCTCGAACTCGTTACTAGGTCGAGCCCTTCGGTCTTGGCTCGAGTTCGACCTTCGGGATGAGCGTCGCGCATTTCCGACCTCAAAGCAATGCCTTGCGGATCGATTCGGTCACGGGCTCGATAAGGTTATCGAGCCGACTCCTCGAGCAGCCTTCGGACTCGAGGCTCGTTAGTACTGACTTCGGAGCTCACTCCCAAAATTCCACTCCGACTTCATACTACTTGAACTCGATCGAACGTGGGAAGGTCGAAATCTATTTCGACCGTATACATATAGTCCTCTCGTTTCTCACGGAGGATAAGGTGAGAATCGATGTGATTTTTGGCGGTTCGATCGAGTTATAAGCTGACGTTTTAACAGGGATCGATTATGACGTATGTGATAGTTGTCCCATCGATTTAGCCTTTCAAGGTATTTAATGCTTGTGGGATGGAGGTCGGCCACCTCTGATATAGAACTGTCATGATGCGAGCCTATAAATAACTCTTCCATCTAACATTTACCACTTTTACGCATTCACTCCCCCAAATTTTCTTATCTTTTATTTCTATCTCGTCGCTTGTAAAGCCATCTACACCAGAGTTTTGGTGTCGTCAATTTTTCACTTTTCTTTGTCTTTCTTCCTCTCATATCAATGGCCAAAACTTCGAAAACTATATCTCAGAAGGAAAAAAGCTTCTTCTTCACGGTCGTCCGGCGACAAGGCGCCGGTGGAGCCGTCCACCTATGACTACGTTCCCGGGCCGTGTACTCTGAAGATCGATTTTAAGGTTGAGAATCCTTCATCTGTCCCGGGTCGATGCTAGCACGTGTCGATGTACATGTGCTCTATAACGGAGGGTCATCTCGAGGCCGTTAGAAAAGACTGCAACTGGGGTTCCGAGGTTGTGTTGCAAATTCCATCCCCCGAAGAGAGCGTCATCACCCATGTGGAGGGGGTTTTAAGTGTTTACACTTATCCCTTCACATTGGGTCCGGTTGACCCTTTGATCATTGATTTATGCAAAAGATGTCAGGTCACTCTCGGTCAAATTCATCCATCACTATGGCGTATAGTAATCCTACTCCGCTTCTTCTCCATCAAAGTCGGGGGGCTGGATTTTTCCCTGAATCACCTCATACTGTTGTATTGGCCTCAAATCTTTCGAGGATTAATCAAACTTCATCATCGGGAATCGAAGGCTTTGATGTCGAGCATCGACGAAGACAAAGATCGGGGTTGGATGGGACGTTATATTCGGGTGAGGACCCATGAACTTATTTCGGAAGAGAAGATGTCGTTCCCCGAGGAATGGAATTTCGACCGTAAGTGGTTCTCATAAGACGTTGCTTTTCGTATCCTTTCCCGATTTTTTCTGATGCCTCTTCCCGATATACAACTTCCCCTTGGATGGCACAAGCGGTGCCCGACCTCGAGGATTGGGTTCGGAAGTTAGCCTCGACTTCATCTTATGCCGAACGCGCTTGGCGTGATTTGGCAAAAGGTAAATAGGAGGCTAAGAACCACAGTAAGGTTTTACTTCTCATTTCCTTCGAAGTGTTCTTTATGCTCCACTCGTTACCGATTTCCTTTCATGCAGGTGTAACCAAGGACGCCGCTTTGAGGCCTTCGAACGGTGAAGAAGGAACCAAGTCCCCGGTCCCGAAACCGGGGAAAGACAAGAAGCGAAAAGCTGCCTCTCGGTCAGAGGGTCCCAAGCCCAAAACTCGAAGGGTGAGGAGGAAGGCAATTGCTTTTCCGATTGACTCGGTCCAACGACTGAGAGAAGAAGAAGACGAAGAAGAAGAAGAAGAAGAAGAAGAAGAAGAAGGCGGTGCCTCGGCTTTGGTGATCCGATCTGCGAGAGCTATCGAGGTCACCAAAGCTCCTGAGCCGATGGCGGCTGTACCGGTTGGGGTTGGCCCCGGGATCCCGAGTCTTGATCGGAACGCCCCGAGCGATTCGCTTGGGGCTATGACAGCGAGTCATTCGCCTTCCCTTCCTACCTTTTCTGAGGAGGCGTTAAAGGAAGCTCGAGAATTGAAGACCCCCGATATAGGCAGAGGCTCTAGTGTAGGAGATCCCTTTCGGGATTGCTTTACTGGAGTCTATGATGCTTCCGATATTGGGGACGTTTCTCTTCTACTAGAAGAGGCCCAACGTTTCATTACTCGGGTAATGATTTTACTATACTTGGTTTCTTTGTTCTTTTCCGAACTTGACTCGTGTTCTTTCCCTACTGTGCAGGCCATTAGTAGGTTTCGAGTCGACCTTAGCCAGTGTGAGGTCGAGCTTCAGAAGGTCTTGGGGGAGAGAGACGCCCTGCGGCTTCTTTGCAGCCTAAAGGACGAGGCTATAAAGGACCTCCAATCGGATTTGGCTAAGGCTCGTGAAGAAGAGGCCGAACTTGATAAGCAGGTAAGCCTCGTTCTGTTAAAGTATGGGTTTGAATCGACTGTGGAAGTTAACCCTTCATTGTCTCAGCTGCAGCAAAAGGTTGAAAAGATCGGGTCACTTCGGGAGGAAGTTGATCAAATCAAAGCTGAATGTAATCGGTGGAAGGAGACTATTGACCACCTGGCTGCGGAAAAAGAGATCATTTTGACCAACTTATTATCGGCCGATGTTCAGCTTCAAAACGTTAAGCAAAAGGGTTCGACTCAAGCTAGAGGATCGAGGAGCTTGAAGCTCGGCTTGCTGAAACCAATGCGGAGGTTGAGTCGTCGAAAATCTTGGCGGATAAGTCCATTGTCGTGTATCGGGCTGATGCCGAGGCTGCTCAGATGGAGGCACGAGAGGCGACGGATACTGCCGACACTCGAGCACATTAGATATCCGAACTTGCTAAATGTAGGTCTCAGAGGGAGACCCTCGAGGAGATACACGCTCGAGGTTTCGACCTTACTGAAGAAATAAAAAAGGCTAAAGAGCTCGAAGCTGAAGCTGAAGCCTTGGCTTCTGATGGCGATGATGATGATGATGACGGTAGCAAGAGCGGATCCGAGGATGGGGAAGAGCCTGACAGAGAAGCAAACGCCCCTGAGGATGATCAGGAAGCGTAGTTCATAATGTTTTTACGTTTGTAATCAATCATGTAGAAATCTTTGTATATAGACAACTTGGCCGATTTGTGAAGACTTTATATGTGCCTTACAAATGTTTTCACAAGGATCTTAACAATTCAATCAAATTTGGACTTCGTAGTCTCTATGATTGATTGTTCGAAGTAACGTAACCCTTAGGCTTACTAGTTGAGTCAATGATTCGAACTCGAAGAAATATAATCCGTAGGCATAATAGTCGAGTGAGTGCTTGCTCGAACTCGAATTAAAAGTAGCCCGTAGGCTTTAGTCGTCGAGTGAATGATTCGAACTCGAAGTAATATAGCTCGTGGGCGTAATGTTCGAGTGAGTGCTTGCTCGATCTCGAAATGGAAGTAGCTCGTAGGCTTTAGTCGTCGAGTGAATGATTCGAACTCGAAGTAATGTAGCCTGTGGGCGTAACGGTTGAGTGAGTGCTTGCTCGAACTCGAAATAAAAGTAGTCCGTAGGCTTTAGTCATCGAGTGAATGATTCGAACTCGAAGTAATGTAGCTCGTGGGTGTAATGGTCGAGTGAGTGCTTGCTCTAACTCGAAATAAAAGTAGCCCGTAGGCTTAGTCGTCGAGTGAATGATTCGAACTCGAAGTAATGTATCTCGTGGGCGTAATGGTCAAGTGAGTGCTTGCTCGAACTCGAAATGAAAGTAGCTTGCAGGCTTTCGTCGTCGAGTGAATGATTCGAACTTGAAGTAATGTAGCCCGTGGGCGTAATGGTAGAGTGAGTGCTTGCTCGAACTCGAAATTAAAGTAGCCCGTAGGCTTTAGTCGTCGAGTGAATGATTCGAACTCGAAGTAATATAGCCCGTGGGCGTAATGGTCGAGTGAGTGCTTGTTCGAACTCGAAATGAAAGTAGCTCATAGGCTTTAGTCATCGATTAAATGATTCGAACTCGAAGTAATGTAGCCCGTGGGCGTAATGGTCGAGTGAGTGCTTGCTCGAACTCGAAATGAAAGTAGCCCGTAGGCTTTAGTCGTCGAGTGAATGATTCGAACTCGAAGTAATGTAGCCCGTGGGCGTAATGGTCGAGTGAGTGCTTGCTCGAACTCAAAATAAAAGTAGCCCGTAGGCTGTAGTCGTCTAGTGAATGATTTGAACTCGAAGTAATATAGCCCGTGGGCGTAATGGTCGAGTGAGTGCTTGCTCGAACTCGAAATGAAAGTCGCCCGTAGGCTTTAGTCGTCGAGTGAATGATTCGAACTCGAAGTAATGTAGCCCGTGTTTATCTTAATTCTGATTGCATAATAAATCTCCAAATAGAAGAATTTTTCTTGGATATAAGATATCGCGTCTGGGTTCGGGCCAACTACATGAGCATGGTTCGTTTTGACCATTTTGGCTCTTACAACGTTTCCTACTGGAACCCCGTTGTTGCGAAATAACTTTCTTGTATCAGAACTTGATATATTTGAGGGCTAATGCCCCCTACTATTCGAGGTCGATTGTACGTAGATCTAGGATACTTGTTGTAAGTGCAGCACGATCGTTGATTGCCTCATTAAAAACCTTGCCGAAAAACCCATTTGGGATAAAACCGGTCTAAGGGAAAAAGAGTGCAACGCGTGCTTTCAAGCGATGGGTCCATCTTAGCTCTTGTTCGGACTTCTGCAGGGGTCAGTTTTGAAATATAAATGAATATGGAAGGGTCGTACCTTAGCAGTAGTATCGCTTTAGATGTGACACATTCCAACTGCTTAATAGCTGTTTGCCGTTTATAATGCCGAGCCTGTACGATCCCTTTTCGACATTCTTGAGAACCTGATATGGACCTTCCCAATTTGGTCCTAGTTTTCCTTCGTTCGAATTTCGTGTATTGATGGTGACTTTTCTTAACACTAAGTCCCCAGGCTTGAAATGACAGAGCTTGGTTCTTCGATTATAATATCTTTCGATTCGCTGCATTTGGGTGGCCAATCAAACGAGAACATCTTCTCATCTTTCGTCCGATAATTCGAGGCTGGTATTCATAGCCTCGTATTTGATTCTTCCATCGTGAATCGAAATCTTGTACTGGGTTCACCGACTTTATATGGTATCGATTCTTCGGACCCATATACTAAGGAGAATGGGGTCGCCCACGTACTAGATTTTGATGTTGTCCGATATGCCCAAAGGACATCGGGCAGGATTTCTCTCCATTTTCCTTTAGCATCGTTCAACCTCTTCTTTAGGTTTTGAATGATAGTTTTGTTCATTGATTCGGCCTGCCCGTTCCCACTGAGGTGGTATGGTGTTGATAGTATCCTTCTTATTTTGTGATCTTCGAGGAATTTTGTTACTTTACTGCCAACGAATTATTTCCCATTGTCACATACTATTTCGGTGGTTATCCCGAATCGGCATACGATATGATCCCAAATAAAGTCTATAACTTCTTTCTCTTTTATTTTCTCGAACGCCTGTGCTTCAACCTATTTAGAAACATAGTCAGTCATAAATAAAATGAATTTGGCTTTACCTGGGGTCGATGGCAGAGGGACGACGATATCCATTCCCTATTTCATGAACGGCCATGTGGATAGGACTGAGTGAAGTTGCTCTCCGAGTTGATGGATCATTGGCGCAAACCTTTGACATTTGTCACATTTACGAACAAATTCCTTCGAGTCTTTGCCCATATCGGTCCAATAATACCTTGCTCTGATTATTTTTCGAACTAATGTATCGGCACCGGAGTGATTCCCACAAGTGCCCTCGTGCATTTCCCATAGGATGTAATCGGTACCTCCCGGACCCAAGCATACTGCCAGCGGTCCATCAAATGTCCTTCGATATAGCGTTCCATCTGAAGCCAACGTGAATCGAGCAACTTTAGTCCGTAGGGCCCTAGAGTCTTTTGGGTCCGATGGGAGCTTTCCGCTCTTTAAGTATTCAATATACTTATTTCTCCAATCCCAGGTTAAGCTTGTAGAATTTATCTCGACGTGACCTCCTTCGATTACCGATCTCGAGAGTTTTTGGTACAAAATGAATATTTTTATGATTTTATGATTTACGATATTCCTAACATGCATAAACAATGAGAATAAATACAAAATAAATAAAGAAAAACTTCTAAAATTCATAAAAATAATTAAAATTATTTTTGGATTATTTTTAGGAGTAATTTCCTATGTGGGGCAAAAATTAGATGTCACACTAGCGTAGTAGACCGGATGAAAAATTTTGTTGACGTGTTACCCCAATATAGCCCCAACCGCTATGTCACTTGCATCACACATGAGTTCAAAAGGTACACTCCAATTTGGAGCGGTGATGATGGGAGTAGTTGTCAACTTGAGCTTCAACAATTCTAAAGCCCTCATGCAATCATCATTGAAGTTAAAATTAGTATCCTTCTCAAGAAGATTGCACAACGGGTTCCCCACCTTAGAGAAGTCGTTGATGAAGCGCAGGTAAAAACCCGCATGGCCTAAGAAACTCCACACACCCTTCACCAAAGTTGGAGGCGGAAGTTTAGAAATCACCTCAATCTTTGCTTTATCAAATTAAATTTCAATTCTTGAGATTTTGTGGCCAAGTACAATGCCTTCCTCGACCATGAAATGGCATTTCTCCCAATTGAGCACCAAATTTGTTTCTTCATATCTGCCAACACTTTGTCCAAATTTGCAAGACAATCATCAAAAGAATCTCCAACCACCGATAAGTCATCCATGAAAACTTCAAGGTAGTCCTCCATTATGTCCCTGAAAATAACCACCATACACCTTTGAAAAGTCACCGGTGCATTGCACAACCCAAATGGTATCCGCTTGAAAGCGAAAATACTATAGGGACATGTAAATGTTGTTTTCTCTTGATCTTCCAGAGCAATGAGAATTTGGTTGTATCCCGAGTTCCCATCAAGAAAGCAATAGAAAGCATGGCCGGTCAATTTATCGAGCATTTGATATATGAAAGGAAGTGGAAAGTGATCCTTCCTTGTGACTTTGTTGAGCTTGCGATAATCCATGCATACCCTCCAACCGGTCACCATTCTTGTAGGAATAAACTTATTATTGTCATTGATGACCACCGTCATGCCCCCCTTCTAGGACAAATTAAACCGGAGAAGTTTACGAACTATCGGAGATGGGGTAGACAACCCCAACATCTAACCACTTGATAATCTCCTTTTTGATAACTTTTTGCATAGTCTCATTGAGTCTCCTTTGATGTTCAATGGATAATTTTGCACCATCTTCCAACTTAATCTTATGCATGCAAAAGGTGGTCCTTATCCCCCGAATATTCTCCAAGGTCCAAGCAATAACCTTTTTCCTCTTTTGTAGCACCGCCAATGTGGAATCTACCTGCATGTTAGTCAAACAAGAGGAAAAAATAATCGGTAAAGTAGAACAAGGACCAAGAAATTCATACCAAAGATATGGAGGCAATGGCTTCAACTCCAAGGTAGGATGCTCTTCAATAGAAGGCTTTGTCGGAGGAGTTGTCCCATTTTCAAGATCCAAGGATAATTTTCGGGGTGCAAAGTTGTACGACCTCATTCCCTGCAAAGAATTCAGATTTTTCTTGAAGCCATCCATCTCGTCGTCATCAAAGTTGAGCAAGACGGCCTCTAACATATCACCAACATTGATTGTAGTACATGTTTCATCAACAATAATATCGGTTACTAATTCCACACAAAAAACACCTCATTGCTATTTGGTTGCCTCATGGACTTACACACATGGAATATCAATTTTTCATCATCAACCCGGAAAATGAGTTCTCCGGCTTTAACATCACAAAGAGCCTTACCCGTAGCAAGGAAAGGTATCACAAAAATAATCGGTACTTCATAATCAACCTCACAATCCAGAATGACAAAATCCGTCGGAAGAATAAATTTATCAACACGAACTAAAATAGCTTCAATTACACCCAAAGGCCTCTTCATGGTACGATCGGTCATTTGCAATCTTATAGAGGTGGGTCTTGGTTTCCCGATTCCCAAAGTTTTGAAAACCGAATAGGGCATCAAATTGATACTTGCCCCAAGATCACAAAGAGATTTAGGAAACTCGACATTTCTAATTGTACAAGGAATCGTGAAAGCACCGGGATCCTCCAACTTAGGAGCCATTGAATGTACAATTGCACTCACTTGATGAGTGACTTTGATGGTCTCAAAATTCATTGACCTCTTCTTTGTTACAAGATCCTTCATAAAGTTTTCATAATCGGGCATTTGTTCCAAATCTTCAACTAACGGCACATTGATTGAGAGACTCTTCATCATGTGAATGAACTTCTTGAATTGATTCTCACCGTTTTTCTTGTCAATTCTTTGAGGGTATGGAGGTGGAGTTTTAGGCAATTGTGCCTTAGCCTTTTGCACTATCGGCTTCGGCATGTCAATAATATTTTCCCTAGATGGCTTCACCTCATCTTGAGTCTCTTCCACACTATCATCAATATCAATCCGAACTTCATCATTAGGTTGAACCACATTATTCGGGATCTACTCTTCGTGCAACACTTGATCATCATCAACAAGTTGCCTTTGACTTGAGGTGGGTGCATTTCCACCTATTTCACTTCTTGCGATAACCTCCATGGCATGCCCCATGTTGTTTCCACCCTTTGGGTTTACCACGGTGTCACTTGGTAGTGCCCCCTTAGGACGAGAATTTAAAGCTTGAGAGATTTGCCCCATTTGAACTTTTAGGTTGCGGATTAATGTATTGTGTGAGGCAAGTTGGGAATCCGAATCGGCATTCTTTTCCATCATTTGCTTGAATAAATTCTCAATATTCCCTATATCATTGTTTGAAGAACCCGAAGCATGGGAAGGATAAGAAGGTGTGTTGCTTGATTGTTGGTACTTTGGGGGCCTTTGAAAACCCAACCCCCGGTTTCCTTGATTGTTATTCCATTTGCCTTGATTATTACCTCCACAATTTCCTTGGTTGTTTCCACTCCAATTTTTTTGATTGTTGTTGTTATGACAATTCCCTTGATTGTTGTCACCACTCCAATTTCCTTAATTGTTAGAATTCCAATTGCCTTGATTGTTTTGAGGTCGCTATTGTTGTTGGCTTGGGCCTTGGAAATTGTTTCTTTGCCCTTGAAATTTTTTCACATATTGCATTTCTTCTTCTTGTTCATTATAGGAATCATCTTTCTCAAAACTACCATATTCTTACACATAGTTCTCCACTCGATTTTGCACTTGTGGACCATTGGTCCTCCACTTGTTCACCATCATGTTCACTCCTTCCATAGCATTGACCTGCTTAGGATTTTGCACTTGATTTAGTTACACTTTTGCTATTTGAGTCATGGTAGTTGTCAATTCGGCAATGGTTTGCCCATGGTTTTGCAATTCTTTATGAAGGTGGATCATATTGGGGTCACCTTGAGGAACATTGGCCGGGATTGCCAAGCCGATGACATTTCCTCCATCTCATCCAAAATCTCACACGCCTCCGCATAAGGCGTAGTCATAAAGTTCCCACCGGCTAGTTGATTCACTACACATTGGTTGGTTGTGTTAATCCCATGATAGAAGATTTATTGAATCATGTTTTCCGTCATATCGTTATTGGGATATTCCTTAACCATTGTTCTATAGCGCTCCCATATCTCGTGTAGTGGTTCATTCGGCTCTTGCTTAAATGCCAAAATCTCATCTCAAAGTATAGCCATGTGTATAGGAGATAAGAGCTTAGCAATGAATTTTTCCGCCAACTCATCCCAAGTATGAATGGAATGGTTCGGTAATCGTTCCAACCAATCTAAAGCTTTCCCCCATAGAGTTAAGGGAAAAAGCCTTAGCCTCAATGCATCCTCGGAGACATTTGTTTGCTTGCTCCCCCAACAGGTATCCACAAACCTCTTTAAATGTTTGTGAGCATTTTGAGTTGGAGCACCAGTGAAGAAACCACGTTGCTCAAGCAAGGTGAGCATCACATTGGTGATTTGGAAGTTACCTAATAGTGTTACCCGTGGGTGGTTTCAAAACTATGCCCAAATCGGACCCCTTCACGTTCGAAGCCCCATCTGTAAAAAGGATCCATACTCCCGATGATGTACCCGATTTCAACAAGAGTTCTTTTTTGACTTCAGGTACGAGGGTTGTCATGAAATCGGCCACGAAGTCTGCTAAAATTTGAGACTTGATGGTCGTACAGGGTTGATATTCGATATCGTACCCACTGAGTTCGACGGCCCATTTGGCCAACCGTCCTGATAGTTCGGGCTTGTGCAAAATATTACGAAGTGAATAAATGGTTAATACGCATATGGGGTAACATTGAAAGTACGGTCTTAACTTTCTAGAGGCGCTTATTAGTGCAAGTGCCAATTTTTCTAGGTGCGGATATCTAGTTTCTGCTTCTCCTAAGGTCTGACTTATATAATAAACGGGAAATTGCGTACCTTGCTCTTCTCGAACTAGGACACCACTTACGGCGATTTCCGATACTGCCAAGTACAAACAAAGTTTTTCGTCCGTTTTTGGAGTGTGAAGTAGTGGTGGGCTCGATAGATATCGTTTTAGTTCCTCCAATGCTTGTTGGCATTCCGGGGTCCAAGCGAAATCGTTCTTCTTTTTGAGTAGAGAGAAAAATTTGTGACTTCGATCTGACGAACTCGAAATGAATCGGCCTAAGGCTGCAATCCGTCCCGTTAGTCTTTGTACAACTTTCACGCTGTCCACGATGGTGATGTCTTCGATGGCCTTGATTTTGTCGGGGTTAATCTCGATTCCCCGATTTGACACCATGAAGCCTAGGAACTTTCCCGAACCAACCCCGAAAGCACATTTTTCGGGGTTGAGCTTCATATTGTATTTTCTCAAAATCTCGAACATTTCCTGCAAATGGGCCAAATGGGCCTCTGAGCGCATGGACTTAACTAGCATATCATCAATATAAATTTCCATTGATTTACCTATTTGTTCTTCGAACATTTTATTTACTAGGCGTTGGTAAGTAGCCCCCGCATTTTTTAGCCTGAAGGGCATCACATTATAACAATATGTTCCATATTTGGTGACAAATGAAGTCTTTTCCTGGTCCTCCGGGTTTATCTGGATTTGATTATACCCGGAATAGGCATCGAGAAAAGTGAGGATCTCGTGACCGGCCGTGGCATCGATCATGCGATCGATGTTGGGCAGCGAAAATGAATCTTTGGGGCATGCTTTGTTCAGATCCTTATAGTCCGCACACATTCTAATTTTGTTCCCCTTTTTAGGCACTACAACCACATTGGCTAACCATTCGGGATATTTCACCTCCCGAATGGACCCTATCTTGAGAAGTTTGGTTACCTTGTCCTTTATGAATGCGTGCTTTTGCTCGGACTGGGGTCTTCTTTTTTGCTTTACCGGTCTGAACCTAGGGTCCAAGCTTAGCCGATGCGTCGTTATGTCCGATGGGATCCCTATTATATCTAAATGGGACCAGGCAAAACAATCAATGTTATCGATAAGAAATCGAACAAGTTTCTTCCTGAGTTCGGGGCTCAACCCCGTTCCCAGGTATACCTTTCGTTCGGGCTAGTGCTCGATTAGTATGACTTGCTCTAGGTCCTCAACTGTTGATTTGGTGGCGTCGGAATCATCGGGGATCACGAAGGATCGAGGGATCCTTTGATCATCATCTTCTTCGATCTTCTGATTATCTGGCTGGGTCGAAGCCGATATCTATGATTGCTATTTGGTGTTCCGTTCTCCTTCTGAGCCTGATCCCTTTATCGGCGAAGGCGAGGATATTGATTTTGCTTCCTCGACGACGAACATTTCCTTTGCGACCGGTTGTTCTCCGTACACTGTTTTGACACCTCTCGATGTTGGGAATTTGAGGACCTGGTATAGGGTCAAAGGTACAACTCTCATGTTGTGGATCCATGGCCTTCCGAAAAGGGCGTTGTATCTCATATTGCATTCGATCACGTGAAACTTTGTTTCTTGGATGGTTCTGGCCACGTTTATTGGTAAGATTATCTCGCATTTGGTGGTTTCACATGCCATATTGAATTCGTTTAGAACCAGAGTTGCGGGTATGATCTGGTCCTGCAGGCTGAGATATTCTACGACCTTCAATCTGATGATGTTGGCCGAGCTACCTGGATCGATTAACACACGCTTAATTTTAGTTTTATTCATGAGTACGGATATTACAGCGCATCGTTATAAGGTTGGATGACTCCTTCTGCATCCTCATCATCGAAGGACAAAGTCCCTATGGGTGCGTAATCTTGAGTCCGAGATCACTTTTCCCTCACAATCGATGTTTTAGTACATTTAAGCATCGGTCCCTGAGGGGTATCGAAGCCGCCGATGATCATGTGAATGACGTGCTGCGGTTCTTCTTGCTCGTTTTGCTTGTCGAAATCCCTATTTTTAAAATGGTTCTTCGCTCTATCACTCAGAAATTCCTGAAGGTGCCCTTTGTTAAATAAGCGGGCTACTTCCTCTCTTAGTTGCCTACAATCTTCCGTTCTGTGGCCATGGGTGCCATGATATTCGTACATTTGATTGGGATTCCTTTGGGCAGGATCGATCTGCATGGGTCGAGGCCATTTAGTGTCTTTGATGCGTCCGATAGCTGACACGATGGCGGATGCACCAACACTGAAGTTATATTCTGATAATCGAGGTGCTTCTATAGGATCGGCATATTTATCAAAGCCGCTCTTGCTCATAAGTCCCCGAGAATTTTGCCCTCGATCAATCCTTCGATTGTTCCGAATTGTATTGCGTGCTAAACAGTAGTTCATCTGATCTGCGACGTACGACTTATATCGGTTTCTGTTCGACCTTTGTTCTCTGTCGATCTCCCTTTGGTTTTTAGTAGCTGTCATATTCTGATGCACAGATTCATACGGAGCTCCCAATTGATCATCCTCGACCCTAATTTTCGATTGATATCGGTTGTGTATATCTGCCTAAGTTATTGCTGGATACTCGATCAAATTTTGTTTCAGCCGACGTGATGCTGTCGAACTTAACTCGTTCAACCCTTGGGTGAAAGCTTGTACGGCCCAATCGTCTGCGACCGGTGGAAATTCCATGCGTTCCATTTGAAATCGGGATACGAATTCCCTCAGCATTTCATTGCCTTTTTGCTTTACTTTGAAGAGGTCTGACTTTCTTGTTGCAATCTTTATGGCACCAGCATGTGCCTTTACGAACGAATCTGCTAACATGGCAAAAGAATCGATGGAATTTGGTGGTAAATTGTGATACCAGATCATTGCTCCCTTCGAGAGGATTTCCCCAAACTTTTTCAATAATACGGATTCGATCTCATCGTCCTCCAAATCGTTATCTTTGATGGCACATGTGTAAGAGGTGACATGTTCGTTAGGATCGGTCGTACCGTTATATTTGGGAATTTCGGGCATACGGAATTTTTTGGGGATTGGTTTTGGGGCCGCACTCGAGGGAAAAGGCTTTTGTATGAATTTTTTCGAATCAAGCCCTTTTATTATTGGTGGAGCCCCCGGGCTTTGATCGACCCTGGCATTGTATGTTTCCACTCTTTTGTCGTTGGCTTCGACTCGTTTTGTGAGTTCCTCGAGTAATTTAGTAATTTCGGGAGTAGTCCCCGATTCTTGCTCGTTTGATTTCACTATGGCGGGATCCATTATGGGGGTGATTTCTCGAAGCGGATTGGAATCCGGGCTGCTTTGTATATGAGTTTGGCTCTGTAACTGAGCTATCTCTACTTGTTGGGCTTGTAGCATCTCGAAGATCATACGCAAGCTAGCCTCGATTTCCCCCGCGTTATGGGTGTCTCGGGCTATGGATCGAGTACCGCCCTGAATGCTTCTTTCCGGTTCGGAACACTAATTTGCCTCCAGAGCTATTTGTGAATTGACTTCCAATGGTACTTCGGCTCGAATTTCGGGTACTTCGATTCGAGCCTCAGTGCCATTGTCAAGTGGCCTTCCGGCCCTGGGTGCCAAGTTGTTGGTTTCATCTTGAAGGCCGGCTTCGTGGTTGATAGGTAAAGCCATTGCTGATTTGAAGTTGTAAGCTGGTGTGTACTGTAGATTTATACCAAACAATCACTGTTATTCTTAGCCCCACGGTGGGCGCCAAACTATTTACCCGAAAAATCGGATAACGTTAAATTTATGTATGGTTCTAAGGATACGTAATATCCTTTGATACAAAGATAACAATACAAGTATTTTGGCTATGAGAATGAGAGTGATGAATAGAAAGAATGAATAAGATGAAGTAAAACAAGCACAAGGAGATATCTTTATATCTGAGAAAAGATCTTTTTTGTTCCAATCTATTCCGTGTCTTCTTCCATAACTTACAAGGATTCCCCCTTTTATAGTAGAGGGTCATTACAGAAAATAATAAAATAAAGCATATAGTGGAGGACCCATGATGATTTGTCTCTTCCTCAATTTCCGCCAAGATTCTCTCTCTTGGTGCGGTTGCAACGGTTCTTGTCTGTGAGCTAGATACTGGCTCGAACTCGTTACTGGGTTGAGCCCTTCGGTTTTGGCTCGAGTTCGACCTTCGGGATGGGCGTCGCGCATTTCCGACCTCGAAGCAATGCCCTGCGGATCGATTCGGTCACAGGCTCGATAAGGTTATTGAGCCGACTCCTCGAGCAGCCTTCGGACTCGAGGCTCGTTAGTATTGACTTCAGAGCTCACTTCCAAAATCCCACTCCGACTTCATACCACTTAAACTCGATCGAACGTGGGAAGGCCGAAATCTATTTCGACCGTATACAATTTTCATTTTCAAATTGGTCAGCCATGAGTATGGAGATTACTCTGAATCTTCAGAAAATGCCACACGTTAAATGTTCCATGCCAATCTTGCCTAGTGGCAGTCACTGTAATCCATACATCAGGTTTCATCTCTTTGTAAATTTAAAAGTTTGAATTTGAATGTAACATTCAAGTTTACCAAAAAATATGATATTAATAAATTTCAATCTTCATAACTTTTCAAAATCTCAAAAAGAAAAAAGAAAAACATATTGTTCGCCAAGTGTGTGTCATTTTGCTGTAGATTGTTGCTAAATCTATCAAGAATTTGCTCATATCCAGAACTGTATAGAAAAGATTAAGCCAGTTTTTGCATGTTCTTTTCTTGCGAGTCCATAAGATAAAGTGCAATAAGCACATTCGTTAGAAATAAAATGTTTTGGTTCCCCGTATGAAAATAAATAATAACAGCATTCCATTTCAAATTCTTTTTTGTCCTTTCAAACAGGGTGCTAACTTTGATTTTATTTTCAGAATTGTTAGAATAAGTATTTCTGAAGTCCACTACTCAAAATCATGAGCAATATTGCTTTTCTATCGACAGTGAGGGTTGTTTAATTGTATAACTTTTCATCTTTTTTAATTGTATATGGGAAGGCATGTGGCTCCGCCATGATTTTGATTCATTGAGCTCAGTGACTATTGCTTTGATTCAACCACCAAATAAGTAGTGCCGTGGAACCCCCAAACATATTACAGTAGATTAAATAACACCGATAATATTAGCAAGAATCTACAATTACAAATGCTAACTTAAATTTCAACACAAAGTTGAGGTGAGTTTGGAGAGAACATGAGGGGGGAACGCATTTTGAATGCAAGAACATGATTCCATGCTATGTGGTCATCGTTGTCGGGGAGCGCATCCAATGTTTAGGTAGCGGGTTCATCTCAACCCAATACTTTTGACACAGAATATAAATTTATATGTAAAATTTTATTAAAATTACTATAAACAGTAAATATGAATTAATAATTTAAAAATATAATGAATTCAATGCTAAAACTTTAAAGTTTAAAACTCTAGGCTAATTGGCATAGAATTTGTGTGTGTGTGGGGGGGAGGAGAAGTTAATATGGCGCCGAATATTGTATGATGGGGCATAAATACATCATTCCTTTGTATTGCTAAATCGCGTGATTGGTGATGGCTTCATTTGGTCCCCTCCCAAACATAAGAAAATCCAACTAAGTATGACGTTTCACTTTTGGTGGATTAATGGTCCAAATTATGTGCTTTCCACCTTTCTTCTATTCTTCATTTGGTCTTCCCTAACGAGATTCTTCTATTCTTCTTTATTTTGTTTTTGTTTTTTTAGCCTTCTTCTATTTTTTTATTTTTTTATTTTTTATCATACACCATTTCAGAATGATATTCTTCGGAGAAAATATGAACTCGTATCTAATTCTTACACCAAATTTCGATTATAAGAGTTACAAATTAAAGTGTGAATGCATATCTCTTGCGCAATATTTAGTGACAAAAATTTATAAACAAAACAAATGTTTAGAAAACACACATGTTTTAAAATTACATTCATTTACTTGTGTAAATACCGGATACATATATCTTTCTCATTTTCTTTTTTTCCCCTTCAAATTACAATTCATAACCATAATTTGAGGAGTACAAACTCAATCATGATCCCTCTAGGGTATTTGGATTGGCTTTTAAGCTGATCAAATCAGGTTTTAAGTGATTTTTAGCTTTTTTCAGTATTTAACAAAACTATAAAGTGTTTAAAATAAGTTAAAAACTGCTTAAAACGAGCCACAAGCAATAAGCTAAACCCAACTTACTTTTTGGCTTAAAAGCTAATTCTGCTGAAAAAATATATTTTTTAGCCAATCCATACGGGCTGTATGTCCTTCACAAGGAAAATGAAAATAGTAATGTTTTTTGGCCTGATCTTAGGCCCTGACTCACCCTAGAAACCTTGTTTTCATCCAATTTTTTTCCGAAGACATTGGAGAAATTGGAGTCTCACAAAGAAAAATTGGTTTCTTTTACATATATTTTTGGGTTTTGGGATTAGAGTGAAGCATAAACAAGAATTATTTTGCAGTCCCAGATAAAAGACTTCACAAGGGATCTAAAGCAGCACACTTTGTTTTGTAAGAACTTGCAAAAGCTTTTGGGGGATAGGAAATCATTTTTCAATTCCAAAAAGGATTTGGTCCACACATGTTTGGGAATAAACCAACCCCGTATACCATAGAAGATTTTCCAATATATATCAAAAGTGACTTTGAGGTTCTCGTGACCAATCCAACTCATATTCCAATCATATCACAAGCATGCTTCAGGCTTTGGCATGGCCTCTTTAATTGAGTGGTCTTTTACTAGAATTTCCAAATGCGTCTTTCAAAACCTGCAGCTTATAATCTTTGTGATGTAATTTTTGAACATGTAAACTTTACATTCATAAATGCATTTTATATGGTCGAATTAGTTTTGAAAATTAGCTAGATTGACTCTTAACGACCACACAAACACAACAACATTGAAAAAGGATGAACGTTAATCCGGAGAAGGGTAACTTCAACTAAGAAAGAATAAGAATAAGAAAGGGAAATCGAACACAACATAGAAGCACTAGGTGATTTCGGCAGTCCAATACATGTCTAGTCGTGTGCAAGCTGGCTGTGATACTAGAATTATAAATATAAACGGTAAGGGAAATCCTCGAGTGCATAGATGATTAAAATCAATCGGGAGCATTCATGGATGGTGTAGGCATAGCAATCAGATGTCATAAATGTACATTTCAAAGAAGCAAGTGAACCCCATCAAACATAGATGTTAGAGTCACTCACTTTCAGACATCAAAACTGCTTACAAAGATGAATGGTAGAATAGCGTGGAATCAGATTGCAATACAAGTTGTCATTTGACCTGATTACCTTTTTGAACTACTGATACAATGACAGCAACATCGTCGCGCTTGCCACCAGTATACCCAACATATCCGGCTGCCTGAGCTGCATCAGCAAATGGACTTCTCCCTGAAGCAGAACTACCCACTTCTTGTACCCTTATCGCCAAAACCTCCGCAATTTCCTGAAGAAGAAAAAAGAGACCAAATAAAGACAATTGCAATTACATACTAGAAATGTGGTTAAATTAGAGGGTAAATTTTGGAGTACTCCTCTGTGGCTAAGCTGAATCTGGAAGCTTGCAGGCCAGAGAGGAGCTGGGCTATTTGCACAACCTAGGTGAGGTTAGTGCTTCTCCATGTTGTGACACAAGTGTCCAAACTCGAAGCACCCGCTACACAATTTACGAGGAACTATTTCCTTGTGCTCGGCTATAGTGGGAACCCCCATATCTAGATCTTATGGTCTTAAGTTCCAACTCAAATCCAAGAATGCACTTCTTGGCCATCTAGCCAGCAAAAGAAGAGGGAGGATCTGGACAGCTTTATTATAAAATTATCGAAGCGGAACCCTCAAGCTCAGATATCCCTCGAACCTCTTAAATACCCCTTCCTATGGCACAGGAGGAAGAACCATACTCTCTCATTCACTTACGATAGGCCAAGGAGCATAGATTCATCTTACTTTTATAAATGGAAAAAGAGACACAAGTCATGCATTCGAGCTACAGCCTTGGCCTTTCTTCACTATGTAAATAGAGGGCCACTAACCAACTTTATTCTATTGATTCTGGAACTGCATGCATTATTTCTCTAGGAACAAGTTATCCCCTTTGTTTAACACCCAAAAAATAAGAAAACAACAATGCTTCACAGAAGGTAAGACAAGAAAATATAAGCAAAATAGCATAGGCACCTGAGGTCTTTTGTCAGCTGCCAATGACTTTGAGACGATTGACACTATTTCTTGATCATATAAGTTGTCAAATAGCGCATCTGTTGCAGTGACAATGATGTCACCCTCATCTAACTCGATCTTGTATTCCTGAAGAAAAGAGTGCAACACACAAGAAATGGAGTAATTTCTGAATGACGAGCTTGGACAAAAGGGGCTAAAGAAACATCTCTGAGATGAATGGCCTCATTAAACATATGCAAATACATACCTCCAGAAGTTGAGATGGATCATCACCTTTTTCAATTTGTATGGGCAAATTGAATTCATGAAGCATGGGCGATGACTTCCTATAAACACTGCCATTCCTTACTACGATAAATCCAGAGTCGCCAATATTAGCCACATGAAGATCCTGTTAACAATAAATTACATTTCGAAACAAGTTCATTTATGAGCACTCGTAAATACTTGTTAAGATTTGTGCCGACTTATAAGCACACTAACTGACCGGATGACAAGTCCAGTAACATGAAAGCAATCAATATCCTCAGCAAAGGCTTCTCACTGTATAGCACTAATAACTTCCCAGTACTCTTATCTTGCTAATAAGTGCATATATATGCAAATGATATCTTTCAGATCAAAACCATTAGGAAATTTTTGATTTAAGAGAAGAAAACCTATCAAAGTTAAAATGAGGCTGATTGTTACTGCAGAACATAAAACTGGAGTTTCCTATATGTTGTCTTCTTAAAAAGCTGGAGTTTTCTCTTTTTATGACCTATTGATGACGGAAACTAGAGATAGGAAATAACATGATACTATAAAGAGTTCAAATCAAGACTTCAGATTAATTCAGTCATATTTCAATCCATTATGAAGATACAAATACATAGGTGTGTGTGAGCTGTGGTGCATCTTTTCGTTTTCAGGAAGCTACCATAAATTGTCAGTCTTGTGTAGCAGAAGACATACAAATTAATTTCGCAATGAATATACCTTTCCATCAAAATGAGAAACCAAGGCTGTTGAAGATCCAGGGGAATCTGTTTTTGAGACGCTCAGATTAAGGACATGCTTCGGGTCATTTATTATATCCTTGTCGCACTGAGAAACAATGGACTCACTATTTTGCATGAGTTCCTTGGCATATACTCCTGGATCACTCCCTGAGAAATAAAAGGCACATTCTCTTAAAATCAACATATACTATACTAAAATGCTTCCGGAATTAATCATCATCGAGTTGGAAAATATACACTAAGTGCCTCTAAACTTTTAAAATTCCATGGAAGTTAATTCATGAATTCCAGACTGAACCTCAAGGCAATACAGTTACGGTAGAAAACAGTTAGAGAGCAATTACCTTCCAGTGACCAGGAACCAACTCCATCGGCTACACCTAGCCACTTTCCACAAGCAACAAAATATGCTTCATGTCCACCTGTCAATGCCTGGTTAATTTATTATTTTTCAAACTACTTACTCATAAAATCATGATGCTTATTGGCTAGAAAAAGAAGAATAACCAATATCTTCTGACATATATTCCAAATTCAACTTTAATGAATAAACATTAACTTCACTTGAAAATTAAAAGCTTTTTATATATTAAAAGCTGAACTACCTTTTTATGCATCTCAATAGCGTAAATACCATAAAACTAAATGCAACCTCATGACTAAATGGTCACTTTTAACTTCAAAAAGTGAAAATTTAAAGAAAGGCATATATCTGAAATACCTTGGATGGATATTCCAGTAAAGTAGCACCAGAGGACAGAATTAGTTCAGCTGGTATAGCTTCCTTTCTGTTGAAAATGAGAGATCATTGGACATTAGATGCATTACTACTCATTCAAAGTAAATGTAAGGAGATTACCTTGCTAATTTTTTATGATGTATTGACCTCTCAAGTATAAGATTCAAACGTATTAAGAGAAACGACATTTGTATTCAAAAGGGGGTTTGGGGACGGGGTGTTGCAATTTTGCCAAAATAAACTATTTGTTAGGGATTTAACATGTGAGTTCCTCTAGAAGAGCACAATAGCATAGTACTAAAGTGGCACTGGTAAAACGTACACAAAAATAAATCTCTCTCATCACCAATATTTAAAGAGTTTAGTCACATGCATACAGAGAATTTAGAATATGAATATATGTTATATCCAAGAAAAATAATATCCAATATATTGGCAAGATACCTGCTGCCTAAGACTTCTGAAGGTTTATCCTCAACCACTTCATGGCCAGACATTTCCCCGACCTCACTTTTTTCTGCATTTTCTTCTTTTTCTGCTTCCACGGATGAGTTAGGCAGATTTTCTTCCGGCTGAGAAAACCATATAATAGAATGAATAATAGCTGCAGTTTGCTGGAAGAACTAGTTCATTTTGCTCTCAAACAAAAGTGTCTAATTATATGATGAGTCGTGCAAGAAAACTTTCAAATATGAAATCTGTGTTAATCCAAATTATTGGACAGTGATCAATGTTAAAGTAGCATAAGCTTAAATCATCATTGCACTGAGGAAATTATAATTTGTGATACTTAAATCATCGTTGCACCGGGGAAATAATAAAGTTCTGAAGAGCACGTTTATTAAATGTTGCATGCCGACAAACCTGTAGTAGCATTTAAGTACAGGTTTACCATATCTAGTTGAGCTTAAACGTCAGTCTTATGGTAGTTAAAATCGGAAAGGAATCTCACAAAGGAGAATATCACATCCATAACTAGATAAACAAGAATATAAAGTATATGCTGCTTCAAATTTGGTAATAGTCACATATTGCACAATTGACAACTTTCTATAATGAATGCTTATTATCTAATAGACAATTACTACATCAGCCAAATAACATTTGATACACCTATTACTGACCATGAGTCCTAACTGATCAGTTTGGGCGATTTCATCAGATCCAAAATAAGATTACAAAGTACAGGAAGAAGGAGCAGGCATAGCACTATAATGCACACACAATTTACCACATCAAATCTTATGATAGGTGGATAGAACTCACCGGTAATGGACTTTCACCTTCATTGGACACCGATATGAGGTTGTGATTAACTTCCTCATCAAGAATTGATTCAGCCTCCAGCATAGGAGAATGAGGCATTACTTCAGTCACATTAGCATCATCACTATCTTTGAAGGTACCATTTTGGGAAGCCTGATCCTCAGTATCTGCAGAGAAAGTAGTCACCTCGGTTTGATCATCATTCTCCAAATTAAGGACTTGGGCACTCTGGTCTTCAGCATCCATAGACAAATGAATCTTTGGACTAATTTCGTCAATAACAGTTTCAGTATTCCCCAGATTAATTTCCTCACTAACACTCTCCGTGGGCTCTTCCATTATAGGATCAACATTTTCAGATATTTGTTCTATCTGTTGGACATTTTCACTATCAATGTCCACTGCCTGAACTTCAGTTGAAGCAGCGCCGTTTTCCATCAAGCCAATTGAATCAACACCGCGATCCTTGTCACCGCCATTCTCTGTCAATTGACTTGAAATTTCTCCGTCAGATTCTTTAATCTCCTCAGCGTTTACCGAGTCAGAATATTCAGGCATTACTGCAGCTGAACCTAAAAGAGGTGACACGTCATCATCCAATTCTTCAAATGATTGCTCCTCACTTGATTGAGCCTTCATTTCTTCCTCAACTTCCAAAGAAGGAAAGGAATTCTCTGGTGGTGGAATTGAAGCTTCACTATCATCTTTCTTTTGCAAAATCTCCTCAAATTCTTGAAATGATTCCTCAGTTGATTGACCCTTCATTTCTTCTTCAACTTCCAAAGAGGGAAAACTATTCTCTGTTGGTGGAATTGAAGCTTCAGTATCATCTTGCTTTTCCAAAATCTCTTCAACAAGTCCAGCATTCTCAATATGGACTTCAGCTACAGATTGATCTTGAATTCCTACAGGGGAAATTAAACCAATTTCATCCGTGGATTCTTCGACTAAATTTGTACTCAATCCAGTTTCTCTTTCTACAAAATCACTCCTTGGATTGTTAGATACTACTGATTCAGAAACTCCAGCATCAATAGCAGCAGTCACAGCCTGACTACTGGCTTCTCTCTCTACATTCTTGACAATGACTTCTCTCTCATTATCAGAATCCATAACTTTCACCACACTAAATTCCTCCTCCTCACTATCCCTTTCCACCTCTTCAACCCCCAAAAGGGGTTCCTCCAATTCATCCTCGTTTGCAAGCTCACTTGGGTCCCCGAACCGAAACAGTAGACTTCCATCCGAATGCTCTGCCAGAACAAAACATCAAAACCCCACAAGTTTGAAAAAGCAATAAACCTCAAATGTAACACAAAGAACTTATCTTTATCAAAAAATAATGTATAAGAATAAAAGGTTAGGAAGGATTATAGGTAAATAAACATACCATGGGTGGCGATGACATCAAGATTTGTAGAAGTGGGTATGGAGCAGAAAGCAATATGAAGAGGTTTTGTTCTTCTCCTTCTTCTGACTAGAGTTGGGTTGTGAAGGGAAACAAGTCGGAATGACTTTTGAGTAGAAAAGTAGGTGGCGAAGAATTGAGAACCTGTTATAGAGCGAGAGTCAAAGAACTTGCACAGAGGATCAGCCATAACTACGAGATCAAATGCTCTTACATCTAAGACTATTTTAGTTGAAGAGAGGAGTTGTTTTTTGTGGACAGAGGCTGATGTCTTTTCTTGGGACAGATGATGATCGTTATTTTCTGTTTCTGTTTTTACCCGGGAAATACCCTTGGGCTTCCTTAGAAACTCTCAAATAGATTCTCAGTTGCTATATGGGCCGCATACCCAAAGGAGACCTTTGCTATTGCTTTGTGCTAAATTGTAAAGTATCTCTTTCTTTTCTTTCATCCATTTTTGGTACAATCATCTTCATAGAATTTACTAGGAGTATATTTTAGTGAGTATGTTTAACTTACACACAGTGATAATATAAAGAATTTTTACATTATTCGGTCACTTGTAATCTGTCTTAATTTCAAGATTACAAATTCTCGTTTTATGAAGGATTACATGCCAATGTTTTTTTGGTGAAATTCTATGTTATATAAGTTAAGCTCTATTTTTGGGCGGATCCACATTTGATGTTACACATTTGATTAGTATTCACCGACATTCTTTCGGAAATATGAATATTAAGTCAAATTCAGCCAACTTGGGATTGAAGTGTTGTAGTTGTGAAATATTCTTTAAAGAAAATAATATACAAGTAAAAGTGAGGAGTATATAACCACATCCTTTTCTCTCAGAGTATTACTAGCACTTAATTGAGTTGCCCCAAGAGTTTCTAAGTGGTAAGTTCACGGGTTGCATTTTGTAAGTGTCGTCATGAGTAATGTTACTATGTGTAGAGACGCTAATTATGAAAACTATGGCTGTTATTCACAAATTTAAAGTACTAGCAATTAATAACCATATTCAACTTTCACATTAGCTAAAGAATTAAGTAGAAGCTGATGTTCAATATCTTATAATCAACACTAACTTCTGAACAACATTTGTCGCCACAAACAAGAAGGAGATTATATGTTGTCCAGGCATTTGAGAGGTTGGAAAGAGGGGCGTTGCAGACCATGTAGAGGCATATACAACAGGGAATAGCAACTAAGACAGAATCAAAACTAAAGGAGAAGAGGTGTCCACGTGGATGGTACAAAAAATGGACATAGAGATGTAACTCAAGACCTCATTGGTCAGAAATCTATCCACCAGAGATCTCTGATTTCATCTGCAGATTTCATCCATCCTACTTGGCTCCTTTCAACGTCCCCTTTTGATCTCATACTCTTATAACCAGGAATCTCACTTCTTTCTTCCAAAGTAGAAACAACCATCCACAACATTGCATTGTAGCTTACTACTGTCATTCTATTCTACACATATAAAATAAGCATGGCTACAACATCTGCTGCATTGCTGAATGGCTTGAGCTCCTCTTTCTTGACTGGTGGCAAGAAAAATCAGGCCTTGTTGGGTGCTCCAGTTGCCGCCAGAGTTGGTGGTGTTGCCACTCCCAAGAGGTTCATTGTGGTGGCTGCTGCTCCTAAGAAATCTTGGATTCCTGGTGTTAAAGGTGGTGGCAATTTCGTTGACCCCGAGTGGCTTGATGGCTCGTAAGTTCACCATATATCTCCGACCGTCAACCCCCATCCCCTAGAGACAGAATCTAGGATTTAAAATTAGTGCGTTCAGAACATGTATATATACTTTGAGTAGAAAGCTTGAACCCTGAATTTGCTCAGATTTCATCTCCGCTAATTCCTCACCCCCCCCCCCCCCTCTCCAGTTTCATTCTTTTGAAGGCTTAACCGTATTTGAACTTGCAGGCTCCCTGGTGACTATGGTTTTGACCCACTTGGTCTTGGAAAAGACCCTGCATTCTTGAAATGGTACAGAGAAGCAGAGCTCATTCACGGAAGATGGGCAATGGCTGCAGTATTGGGCATCTTTGTAGGTCAAGCCTGGAGTGGCATTCCGTGGTTCGAGGCTGGTGCTGACCCCGGTGCTATTGCACCTTTCTCTTTTGGCTCACTTCTTGGTACTCAGCTTCTCCTCATGGGGTGGGTTGAGAGCAAAAGGTGGGTGGACTTCTTCAACCCTGAGTCTCAGTCAGTAGAATGGGCCACTCCATGGTCCAAGACTGCCGAAAACTTTGCCAACTTCACTGGAGAACAGGGTTACCCTGGCGGCAAATTCTTCGATCCCTTGGGCTTAGCTGGTACACTTCAGGACGGTGTTTACATCCCTGACACAGAGAAGCTTGAGAGACTAAAGGTTGCTGAGATCAAGCATGCTAGACTTGCTATGTTAGCCATGTTAATTTTCTACTTTGAGGCCGGGCAAGGGAAGACACCCCTTGGAGCTCTTGGTTTGTAAGGGATTTCGTATTATTAAACATTTCATTGTAAAGAGTCACTGGATGTAGAAAGAAGAAACCAAAGCTTGGATTTGTCCCTCCAAGTTTTTCCCCTTAAGAAAGTTCAAATTCTTCCCTTGAAACAATTTATCATCTTACATAATTTATATACTTCAAGAAAACATTTAAGATTGCTCTGGCCCAAGTATTACAGTATAACAATTGTAACAATACAGAGGCAGAGACATGGTAGTAAAAATTCCAATCAAATGATTCAAGAATCCTGACTTAACATCTGAAGAACCTAGTTCAAGAATGAGCATAATCTGCAGTCTCAATTGGTAATTTGATCAAAATGCGGCAAAAACCTTCACAACAACATAATTCAACCAGGAAGGCAGCATTGTCAGTGAGTTGCTGCCTTCTGGGGTTACAAGAGCAATATCTCATACAACAAGAATTAGAATTGTCATAACAATGCACTGAAGGACAAAGAGACCTTTGCTCACAGATATAGGAAATTCGCATTCATCCTGAATGTAACAAACCATTTCGTTTAGCTTTGGCAAGGACAGAAACCAAAAGCTCATAGAACTACTCATCAGATGATCATTTTATTAGATTCCCTAGTTTAACATAAATGGGACAGATGGAGGGAGAAAACTGATCAAGGTGCCAGAAAGTTGCCTAGCAACGGACTTGTAGCTGCACAGCGTTACTCGCTGCTTGTAGCCATCAAGAACTCACCCTCACAAACCACATCCCCTGCTAGATATGCCTTTCCTTCCATCTTTATTATTCCAAACATTTTTGCAGCTTCATCAGTGTTATTCTCATTTTTTATAAGGTTAAGATTTTATTGCTAAGGTACCAAGATGGTACAAACTAGTACATCACTCAAACAGAAGCCAAAAAGAAGCAAACTACTACATCCTTCTTCCTAATAAATCCAGAAAATCCATATATTGATCAAGATTCACTAACAGACTGCTTTTACACCAAAAGTAAAGATTATGTAAACATCTATTTTTAGTCCTAGAAATATGTTTCTTTTCAAGATCAGTGTCATTCTCATTACCAAGCTATTTCCAGCCACCACTTATGTTGTTCGGACTCTCCGAAAATGTAGCCTGATGTGTGTCGAATCCTCCAAAAGTAGTACATTTTTGGAGGATCCGACACGGGTGCAGTAGCATATTGGAGAGTTCGCGCAACATAGGCCATCACTGGCTTCCAGAACCTTACTTTGTCTTTCCAGCTAAGAAGAAGTTCACTCTGGAGCCTGAACCTTCAGGTTACAATCATAACCGAGCCACCAGCTTGGGTAAGAGTAACTCGTGAAAATTAAGGACTTCACCTATCTGTTCGGTAACGACATGAAGCAACATGCTACATGAAAAAAGTTCAGAACTATCATCAGTTAAATTAGCATTGGCCTGAAAATCTGCAGTTGGTAATAAGACAACAAATTTATCCAATTACTTCGATTTTAAAAAGAGGAACTCTAAACATGCCACACTCAATAAGACAAGACCATTGAACCAACAGAAATGCACATTCAGTATCAGTCATGGAATGAAGAAACAAGTCATATACATACCTCAACCATGAGAACACCGTGCATGATAGCTCAGGGAAATGCCCAAGAAAGAAGTTATTATTGATAGTCATATTCATTATAGCCACAGGTGACACTCCCGGATTCTATTCAATCACTCTACCCACTAGAACAAGCAGGTAAACTGAAAATAATGCAGCCCTCATCAGTAAATCAATCACATTGCTGAAACAAATGAATCAACCAACTATGCCTTATGTCCATCTTTCCTTTTTAGTCTTGAAATATGTAGTTAGAAGAAAAAATCAACTACACCTCAATCACGAACTAGTTGGGGCAGGTATAGAAGTCCTACATATCCATTCCACTCTATTCGAGTCCATTTCATTCCAACATTAACTAATTTGTCATTTCAAGTCAATAATGAAACAAATTAAGCACATTTTTACAAACAGATAACAAATGCAAACGGATGGGGCAAAATCTCGGAATCTGATTACTTCCATCACACTAGGAAATGCTGGGTACCCTAATAAGCAAATCAAAATTCCAAACATTTGAAGGAGCTAGAGAGCATGCGTATGAAGGGGGAAAAAAGCAAATAAATGGATTAATACATTACTCAATTCAATTGGGGTTTCCGTTTTCGGCATCATATTCTTCCACTCAATTCAATTGGGGTTTCCGTTTTCGGCATCATATTCTTCCACTGGGCAAAGGAAGGGAGGCATTCTCAAAGCCCTTATGATAACTGCGAGTGGAGAAGATAGATGCGATACAGCCATAGAAGCCATTGGTGAAGGTGAATTGAGAGGTTTGTGACTTGTAAAAGGATTTGTTTAAAGAAAAAGGGTATTTGGAGAAGGAGAAGAATTGAGGTCAACAGAAACAACGTGGGTTTTAGGCTTTTAGGCGACCGTTCAAGTGGGAGTTGCGACTTGAAGAGAAGTATGGTGTGACACTTGAATAACTGAAGAAGTTGAACAATGAATATATTTCGCGGACCGTTTATTTATTTTATTTTAAATATAAACATTTTTAAGCTACATATCTTGAGATTAAGGCACAGTTATTCTTGCTACTTGTTACACATTGTTTTAAGCGAAGATACACAGATTAGAATGAGGATTACATACTCATTTCCTTTAAAGAAATACAGATGAAAATGAGGATTACATACTCCTTTCCTTTCGTTTTTCTTTTTGTTTTACGCGTTTCTGTTTCTCTCTTAGAATCAACTGTTTGCCTAAGTTAGCCCAAGACTTTTAGGTCATAAGTTCATGGGTCGCATTTTGCTACTGTTGCCATCATGAGTAATGTTTACTGCTAATTATGAAAATAGATGTTTACCCGTAATACGGTACAGTTGAATTTGTAACGTGATTTATAGATAAGCGAATCGATTTGATCCCAAAATGATAAATAAATTAAATAAAATGCAAGACTTCGCGTTGAATTCGAGATAAAAGGTAAATAGCCTGATTTCAGGAGTGGAGCTTCCGAAGGCACTAATAACAATATTAATAAGCAAGAAATGAAATGTTATTGAGCTTTTGAACAGTGTATAGCATAAGTTTGTCAGAAAATTCATGTCCTTACAATGGTTGTTGAAATCACTATTTATAGTTGCACCTAGAGAACAAGGTCCTAGGATCAAGCCCCTCTTAAATGATAATTATGGCCAGTGAAGAATGTGTAACGGCAGGCTATGAATGCCATAATTCTCTATAATGGACTATGTATTTAATATTGCAGAATATTCTTCATTGAACGCTACCGGGTGGCAAGCACTCGTTTGTCTTTATTAGCAATCTTCCCTTCGGGGGCTCTCCGGTGCTAACCGAAGTTGCTGCCCCCGGTCTTGGTTTCCACCTGTCTCACTTTCCGTCCATCCCTGGTTCCACATGTCGTTCTACTATATGAGTATTTAATATGAACCGATTTTACCCTATACAGATAGCCTCCTTGCTTTCCGGTGGCACATCCTTGCTTCATCGGGAAGTTGGTGAAGATACCTTTCTTGGCAGGAATTTTTCTGACCCCCTCTAAAAAGTTTCTGACACTTGATTAGACGCACGTCTCTCCGCATTTAATGCCCCCAACACGCGTCATCGTATGATTTAGCAATACTTTTGCCGGTTCTCGAGGTAATCATGCCACGATTTAAGCCGCCTATTCCTTTACTTATACGCTTCATCCATATTTTTTTACACTTCACAGTTTTTCAGAGCTTTCTCAACTTCTTTGCATCTAACTTTTCCTGGTTTTCACTCTTCTTTAATCTTCTTCTTCAAAGAACTCTTATTTTCATATACTAACCCTGGCCTCTTCTTCCATGAACTCAAGCTCTTCAAAGAATAAAGAAAGCATTGATGATGCTGCTCCTCCTGCAATGAGTGCCATTATCCCCAGAATGCTCAATACAACCAAGGATTTTGAGGAGAAACTTACTTCTGCAAACTCCTGCACATGGGCTGTTGGTGTATACCTTTCTTCTATCCGTCCTTCTAGTATTCATGTTGTGAAGGAAGACTGTAGTTGCCATGATTTGAACATCATCGCCCCCGATCTGGCGGAGTGAGTAACTTTCCCCAAGAAGGGTTTTACATACGTTTACATGTATCGCTTTACTTTGGGCCCATTCTCATTGAGTGGGGGACTTGACTCCGTAATCTTGGAATTTTGCTTCCGTTATCAGGTATCCTTGGCACAGGTGAGCCCTTCTGTGTGGCGGATGGTAGCTTGTCTTCGGCGTCTATGACAGGAGACGGGGGAAGAGCTCTCCCTGGCTCGAATGATGAACTTTTACTCCCCCAAGATTTTCCATGGGGGAATGATAAACTTCAGCAAACATGGTCACCATGCTTTGCTCACCAGCATGGATGATGACAGTGACTGTGGATGGATGGAGCGGTTCGTTGTAATTGCTACTAGGGATATGATCCTAGCCACAACTCCATCTTTTCCTGAATCATGGAATCGTACACGTATGTTCAATGTCCGTCTTTTTTTTTTTCTGATTAAAGGTTGTTCCATGTTATTACCGATCCTTCTCTTTTCATTATTTCAGCAACTCGGTAGACACCGCCAAGGATTGAAGGCTTGGACCAGTAGGTCTAGAAGATTTTGGACGTCACCACGCTTGAGACCTGCCGGTGGAAAGAAGTGGCCCTTAAATACGGGTGGAAGGCAAAAAATCATGGTAAGTTGATTCTCGAACTATTTTGTTTTTACCTCTCATATAAGAAAACTGGCCAACTTCTCTTTTTGTTGAATTCAAGTCTTCCACAGGGCTCTGTTACCGTCCTCGAGGAAGATGTTTTAGGTGATACTGCAGATGTGGCTGGTCCACGTCCAATCCGCACTCAATAATGAGTGGAAACGGTCGTTGGAAGAATAATACCCAACAAGAGTCGGGGTCGATTTCCATAGGGAGTTACAATGGGTGTTCGGAGTATACACTTGATGAGAGTGAATGGACTAACTAAATTTGCACTTCCACAAAAGGTTTTGATTACTAATTCTACTTTTCTACTTTTACCCTAACAATTATAACTAAGAAAAGACTAAGAAAATAAACTATAAGTGAATGATTGTTTTTGTCAAATAATTAAAAAGCCTAGGGATGTGACCATAACCTAGATATTCGCCTAATGAGTTAAATACGTTAATACTTATTTTGTTGATTGGGTGTATTATAGCTCTCAACTCTACGTTACCCACTCAATACCTCTCGGTCTGATTTTGTCCAATTTGGCTTTCTCAAGTCCAAATAGGTATCAAACAAAATAGTTGATATGAGCTCAAGTCGGGTTCTTACTATCTTTAGTTTGAACCCTTTAATTAGGCTAATCAAACTCTCAATTAATCCAATTCCTTGTTAGCCAAGTTATCCTAGACTAGGTCCCTCATTCTCAAGTAGAGACTAAGTAAAAAAGGCATGAATCAATGTTTGCAACCATTAATTCTAAAATTGAAGCATGAACTAAGCTAAATAATCAATGCCCAACCATAAACAAGCATTAAATTAAATACCCATAAGGTTTACACATTAGGGTTAGGTCACAACCATAGTAAGAATCTAGCTACTCATAATGGGAATTGAAGAAAATAAAGAAGAAGTGCTAATTAAACTCATAATCAAAGATTAAAATGATAAAATATAATGTTTAAACACTAAAATAATCACAAACTTCCTAAAATGGCAAAATGTAATGGCTACAATAGCTCAAACTTCGAAACTTGACCTAAAAATGTGAAACTCGTCTATTTATAGTGGCCCAAAATTTTCTGACAAAAATGCCCCTCGGGAGGTTCTGCGGCCGCACAATTCCATGTGCGGTCCGCAGATTTCTTCAGTTGGCAGGAGTTTGGATTCTGCAGCCGCACATTTCTGGATTGCACTGCGAAGCATCTTCTGCGGTCGCACAATTATTGTGCGGTCCGCATTTCAGCAAGGCTTTAGGTCTTGGTCTTTTGCACACTCTCTGAACTTTGAATCATTTGTCAGTGCAAACCTTGTTCTGCAGCCGCACAAATTCATGTGCAGTCCGCTCATTGACCAAAGTTCTACTGGGTCCTTTTGCTTGGTTTGCGGTCACAGATGGAATTCTGCGGTCCGCACTTTCTTCTGCGGCCGCAGAAATCCTTCTGCGGACCGCACTTCTGTGATTCTGCGCCCTTTATTGCCTTGTGATTCAGAACTCTCCTTTTTGAGTCGAATTTCATCATGTGAGACCAAACTTCTAATATTCCTGTAATTTGTACACTTTTATTAATTTTGAGAACATAAATCAATACTTTCAGACTAAAACAAAAGCAAAAAAGTGCTAATAAGTAGTCAAAATCCCCATTTATCAAGTCCTCCAAACTTAAGTCTTTCCTTGTCCTCAAGCAAATAAATTAGTTCCCACCTCCTATAGTTAATGGTCATTTCAGCGAGTCAAAAGTGATCCATCCACACATTAGTTGGGAAAAACAATTACCCACACTACTCATGAATTATTAACAAGGTGACAAGTCAAATATTCATGTACATATAATTCTAATGTGACATCTGAGCTCCAAGAATTTACTTTACTCATCAAGGACTCTTGTTCTGTCATGTAGTTCATGGTGGACTCCAACTCTTTCTCCTCTACTTTCCATTTGCCAAGCTCGCTTAAGAAATTAACATTCAATCTTAGGATTCTTGAAAGGTTCGCTCGTCTCTCACAAGAGAATGTCATAAGTACGCTTCAAGTACCATAGGCTTGCCCCTCATGTAGATCGCCACTAATGTAAGCTCACTCGGTTTGAAATCAAGTAGGACTTCTTTTGGGATGTAATGAAGGATTTTGGATTGGGGTAGGATACCATATGGGTAAGTAGTTACACCTTTTCTTAAGCACCTTCATTTCTAGGCTCACAATTGCCAATTCTTAGAGGTACTTTCTTTCCATTGGGGACTAGAGAAACTTAACATCACTCATTCTTGTTCATTTCATTCCTTTTCTTCCTTTTTTTTAATTTCAAGCTAGGGATCATTACCTCTTTTTGAATCCATTAACCCTTCCACTTATTCACGTTTTGTATTTTTCTTTTTGTTCTTTTTTTTTCTTGCTTTCTCTTTCATAGAGATCATTTCTTTTCTCTTTTTGTGCCTTGATACCTTTTTCGAATTCCTCATCTCTCCCCCAAACTTATATTTTAAGCCACTTATTTCACAAGAGTGTTAAAGAAGGTCCGTGTGCCAAGAGAGGGTCACGATAAAATGGGTAAAGGCTTATAACATGGTTGTCAAATAAGAAAGCTAGAGGCTCAAAGGGGTTGACTAGGGATAACGACATTGATTGGCAATAGAAAGCTCAAACGGGACAAGAAACGCCTACAATCACTTCTTAAATCAAGAAAAACTTAGGATTTCGCCTTGAAACACATTCGGGGCAAGTTCTAGACCATTCGCACGGGTACTTGGATTAACAATAATTCATCTCACCCTTCATGCAAATAGATTGTAAAAGAGGATAGAGTCGAGGGCCTACAACAACCACATTCAAGTTTAAAGATCACTATGGTCCAATTAAACCACTCGATGATTGCCAAAGTCAACTCAAGAGTCACAAAGTCACTAACTAGAGCAATTTCTTTCAAAATCCTTATTTCTAACCATAAGCACGTAGTTAAGTGTGTTGGTACCAATTAAAACATGGTTGACTCTTCGAGCAATGTCAGTGTCCTATGGATCTTTGGACATCTCAGTGTCCATAGCAATGTCATCGCCCTCAGGATCAGCCAACTGAATCTCATCATCATCAACTCTACGTATGGCTGGGTTGGCAAACATCTCACGCACTGCCTCAGTAGTGTTGGCAGCAAGGTCTGGCTCTTCAGACTAGCCATCTGGTGCTACCAGTGCCGATGGTGCTGAAGGATCTGAGGCAGACTGGTGCAGGTCAAGCAACATGTCAAAAGGAAGGTCGCCAGATGTAGCAAGTCTAGTCACCCCTCTGGAGCTGGTCCACTGATTTCTTGCTCATCTGGGACTTCCTCATCTTCTTTACTTCCTTTCCCAGCTCCTTAATCATTGACCCGTATTGTACCAAGGTATCCATGATTGTTTTCTGGTTCTCCAAAATCTTCTTCAATGTCCCATCAATGTCAGAAGGAGCCTGTGGTACCTGAGAGGTGGACTACAATGCAACAGTACTAGACAGGTCAAACAGCTTAGAAGTAGCCGTCTACATCCAGTTGTTGAGACTCGCCAATTCCTGGGAGACTCGCAATGCAGATAGTGGGGCAGTAGGCATGGACACTGGCTTTAGAGAAACTCTAGGGGCTGTGGATGATGGCGGAGGCATAGCTGCGACACTAGAGGAAGGCTCAACCGAGGTGGATAAAATATCAGTTGTCTCAGAGACTACCATTGTTGGCTCATCAGACTAGCCTATGGTGGTATGAGGCTGGACTTTCTTCTTTGGGTTGCTCGCATCCATCAGTGAATACTAATCAAAGGGTTTCTTCGGCTTCACTTTTGTGTCAAAATCCCTCAGCTCTACCTTTACATCCTTGAGATATTATGTAATAGTGTTGGGATAAGGTAGACCGAGCTATCCTGATGTACTATCAATGAGATGTTGACCGACATCACAACACCCACATTGATTGGCTACCCAGACATAATAGAAGCCATAAGAACTGCCCGAGGAATAGGAAGGTGAGTTTCGTTCTGGCACGGATCCAACCTGCTACAAACAAAGGTCTGCCATCCTTTTGCCTCAAAACTCAAAGTGTTTCGCTGAATGGAAACCCCAGTGGCAATCCATGGTGGTGCTAGAATCTCAGCTAACCAAGGTTGGACATCCTCCTGCAGTGCGCACTTCTCCAGATACTCCTTTGGCTCAAGATCCTCAAAGCCCAAATACGCATTTAGCGTATGCTGATCAAACCTCACCATGAGGTTGAGTACTTTGGTCACCTTTGTACCTTTATTTATATGAGCAACATTGGCATAGAATTCACGGACGAGATATTCTTTGGCATCCTATACCCTCTCAGTGAACTTCATCCACCCCTTTCGTGACCTGAACTGTCTCAGTATAGCTGGGTTATATTTGTCCAAGTCTTTCAACAGAAACTGTCGCTCAAGAGTTAGCGACCTCAATGGCCACCACATATAAAAACTGGTGAAGGCAGCTAGGCTAAGAAAAAGATCCTCCTAAACCTCTTTCTTCTTTGATCTTTCAAGTCCTGAAGCTGTAGCATCTCTCCCTCTGCCATTATCGGGGATATCATGTGTAACCTGTGCCTCAGGGATTGGTGTAGCCGATGGATGAGAATCCTAACTAGCACTCTCCGATCCGTCGGAAGTGCTGTGAGATGAAGACGACTCATCCCTGAGCTGGTATCTCCCCTGCGGCCTCAACTGTGTGGTCGACTTCTCCTCTTGAACAGAGGCTGAGTTGCCCTCTGACACTTCCCTAGACGGGACATATAAGCTAGATTCGGAGAGGTTTGCACCTATCCTTCTACCAGTTGTTGCTTTATTTCTTATTGTCTTTGGATGGCCAAGGGGCAAGGCACATTTGCCTCGACCCCCAGAAGATTCACCTCTCCCTTTATAAGTGTCTCCTCGTCCTCTTGATTGAACCATTGTCTGTATCAAGCAAATGAGATTGTTAGTTGCAATTCGATATTTAAACACATACAAGAGACATATAAGTAAAAGAGAAACCATATGACACAGTGGGTTGTACATTAAGTCATGCCTGCAGGGAAAAGGATCTGTGGTCCCCACAATTTCACTTGCGGTCGCAGATGGGGACTCGCGGTCCGCACATTTTTGTTGCGCGTCCACATAAGGGAAGTGCGGTCTGTATAATTTGACTTACGGCCACACCTCAGAGTCCCAAAAATGATAACTCTCTGATGATAGAGAAATGATCACTCTACAGCTACAAGGAAAAATTTGCGGTCCGCACAATTTCACTTGAGACCGCACTTCTGGGTCTCATAAATGAAGACTCTCTGATGACAGAGAATGTACTGATCTGCGTCCGCAAGGGGAAATCTGTCGCCTGCACAATTTGACTTGCGTTCATAGATTACTACTTCACTGATTTACCAAAAATGCGAATTTGCGGACCGCACAATTTCATGTGCGGCCGTAGATTTCAAAAGAATTACTAGCAGACAATATTTTCAACTTAGATTTTTCAATTTCTTGCACAGATAGACATGGAAACATTATAAAAATATGAAATTGTACGAACCCAAACCCACTAGAGCATGTATCATGGTTACCCAATCCAGATCTACACCATATGGACACATAATGGAATTCTAATAACAAATGTCCTAAAAAAACTAAAAATCTATAAATTAAACTAATTAAAAATATTATTATGAAATTGAAACATACTAGATAGAGTGAATGCACTGAGTGAGTAATCTAGGTGGCTGTGTGTGTGGATTGTGAAAATCTTCAAGAAAACTTAGCAGAGCAACAATGTTTATTCAAAGTGGGAAAAGAGTAAAATGAGCCCTACTGTTCAATTTATACCCTTCAAAATGACAAGTACTTAGAAACAAGTGTGACCGCACATTTTCATGTATGGTCCGTACTCTTTAACGTGGGAGTTCATTTTTGGGAACCAATCTATGGTCCGCATATTTTTGGGTGCGGCCACAGATTTCACGTGCGGTCGTAGATCGACCTCCGCACTGACAAGCTTAAACTTCAGAGAGTTGGTGTTTTTGACATTTCAATTCTGCGGTCCACAAGATAAATTTGCGGCCGCAATGCTCATCTGCTATGGCACCTAAAAATGTGCAGTTCACATAAATAAAGTGCGGTTCGTACTCTTTTGAACACTTAGCTATATTTTCGTCCACAATTCCTGTAAGTCACACTCATCCTTGTAGCACACTTCAAATCAAATTAGAATAAAAATAACACCTAACTACTAAAGAAAAAGGAAAAGAAACATAGGTTGCCTCCCAAGAAGCGCCTGATTTAGCGTCGCAACACACGCACAATACCCTCAAGTGAAATGAATGACCGCCACCACGTGGCTATCTCCAAACTTTCCCAAGTAGTGCTTCACCCAGCGACCATTGACTTGAAATTCTTCATTGTTTTTGTTCTTCACGTCTAATGCACCAAAAAGTGTCACACCCACAATTTCAAAAGGGCCACTCTATTTAGATTTTAGCTTCCCGGGAAACATACTCAACCTCGAGTTAAATAACAATACAAGAACGCCCACCTTGAACTCTTTGTTATAAATGTATTTGTCATGAAGATATTTTATCTTTTCTTTAAACAAGGACGAACTTTCATAAGCATGGTACCGGAACTCATCCAATTCATTCAAATGCTACATCCCAATCAAGATTCAACTTCTTTAAAGCCCACATGGCTTTATGCTCTAGCTCCACCGAAAGATGACAAGCTTTCCCGAACACCAACCGGTATGGCGACATTCCGATAGGTATTTTGTAAGCCGTCCAATAAGTCCATAATGCATGATCAAGTTTCTTAGACCAATCCGTCCGATTGGCATTCATCGTTTTGGACAAGATACTCTTTATCTCCCGGTTGGAGACTTTCACTTGTCCACTAGCTTGTGGGTGATAGGGAGTCGTGACTTTGTAAGTAACACCATACTTGCTAAGTAAAGTGTCGAAAATCTTGTTGCAAAAATGTGACCCCCCATCGCTTATAATTGCACGTGGAGTACCAAACCTTGTGAAAACATTCTTCTTCAAGAAAGCCACCACACTTCTCACCTCATTGTTGGGTAAAGCAACAACCTCAACCCATTTGGACACATAACCCACCGCGACCAAGATGTAGGTATTTCCACAAGAACTCACAAAAGGGCCCATGAAGTTAATAACCCACACATCAAAAATATCAATCTCCAAAATGGTTATGAGAGGCATTTCATTTTTCTTTGAGATTCCACCGGCCTGTTGACATTTTATCACATCTTTTCACTAACTCACTTGTATCCTTGTAAAGAGTGGGCCAATAGAAGCCACAAATAAGCACTTTGGTTGCCGTTCTCGCTCCACTATGATGACCACCATATGGCGAAGAATGACAAGCCCCAAGAATTTTACCTTGCTCATCTTCCAGTACACATCTTCTAATAACCCCATCCGAACAAATCCGTAAAAAGGTATAGTTCATCCCAATAAAAATCTTGACAATCTCGTTTGAGCTTTTTCCTTTGGATTGAAGAGAACTCGTCTGGAGTGATTCCACACATAAGAAAATTTGCTAGATCCGCGAACCATGGCACCTCGTTCATTGAAATTGCCAAGAGTTTCTCATCGAGGAAGGAGTCATTGATTTCTAGGCCATCATGCGGGCTGCCCTCCTCCTCCAAACGAGACAAGTGGTCCTCCCCTCGATATCAAACTCTTACAACAAGAGCACCCATCTCATCAACCGAGCTTGGGAGTCTTTTTTGCTCATAAGATAACGAAGTGCCGCATGATCCGTGTGGACAATGACTTTTTCACCCATCAAGTACGGACGGAACTTCTCAATTGCAAACACAATAGCAAAGAGCTCTTTCTCCATAATAATATAGTTGACTTGGGAACTATTCACGGTCTTACTAGCTGTGAGCATCTAATTTTTGCCCCACATAGGAAATTACTCCTAAAAATAATCCAAAAATAATTTTAATATAAATTTTAGAAGTTTTTGTTTATTTATTTTGCATTTATTCGCATTGTTTATGCATGTTAGGAATATCGTAAATCATAAAAATCATAAAAATGTTCAAATCTTAATTTCATAGCATTTTAGATTTTAAATTATATTTTAGGATTTAATTATATTGTTAAATGCATTATATAAATATCTAAAAACTAAAAAAATACATTCTTAGGTTAGTTAATTAGGTCATTGTCAATTAGTGAGTAAAATATATATAATAGTTTAGCCACACAAATTGGATTTAATTAAAATTTGAGTCCAAAGTGACTAATTTTGTAATTGTTTCAAGCACATCCCTTTAGAAGCCCAATCTACCCCATAGCCTGGTCCATACTCTTTTCTTTAAACACCCATCTCCCCCACTCTATTAGGGAAGACCCTAATTTCACCCTCTCTCTCTAAGAAGACAACCTAACCCTCCCCCCTCCCCCCCCCCCCCAAATTTGGAAAGAATCTTCTTGGCTCTCAAAAATTTAATACACACACACTCACAAATATAGAGAACACACACAGAGAGAGACGAATAGAGATGAAAGATTAGAGGAAAGGACTTTTAAACCTTTTGCTATTTTTGGTTTCATTCTAAGAAGATGAAAAGCCAAAAATAGATTTTTATCTTCTGATTTTAAGCTTTGTTAGCTTCAGATTCAACCAAAGAAAAAAAAAGGAATTCAAAAAAATCCTTAGTTCTCTTTTATTAGAGTTTATTTCAAGAGGAAGAAAAATCGAAACAAAACCGGAGTTGCAATGAGGTGCTCGTGTTTGGCCAAGAGGTTCCGATCCCGTTCGTAGTCCGATCCGCGATTCCGAGTTGATTGCTCGTCGTTTCTGTTGTTGCCGTTTCATTGATTTTCCAGTCAAGTTCTTATCATCGGTGCTCACTTGTACATCCGAACAAAGGCTAATATAAAGAAAGCTTCTTTTGAGGTCTATTTCTTCCTCCTTCTTTATGTTATTATTTTACTTATTTGTGAAGAATTGCCTTATACTTTCATGGAATATATCATGTTTACTTTGCTTTTTCGTGTTATTTGGGTTTAATTGCTCATGTTTGCTATGTCCTCACAATTTGATATTGAATTGCTTTTGGGTAACGTTGTTGGAATGATTCTGTTTGTTGGATATTTCTTGTTTGGACTGATAACAAGTTGAATGTGATAAAGCTTGATGACATAGGCCGTGAGGGGGTAATCTAATTTAGGCCTTAAAAGATTGAATTTGGAATTTTGGTTGGCAAGTACATGACTGACCAATTTAGTTCAACGCTTGTTGTTCAACATGTGGATAATTCTATAGGCACAATGTGTTTCCTCCACAAATGATCTCTTCCATAAACCTTATCTTACAAATAACCTCAAACTTAGATTAGAATATTAACTTGTGAACATTTGTAAAAATGCTTTCGGCACGATTAATAAATCATCGTGACTATAGGTACAGTTCCCGTGACATAGTCATGATGCGTAATCTCAATTCGGGTGTATATTTCATGTGACCCGACCATAACTTCAAACAATAATAAAAATTAATATGTTGTATATCGCGCGTGTGTTTCACGTGACACGATTTGTAATGTGTACAAAAACAACGAGTGCGCGACATCGCAACTTGTTCAAATAAATTTCATAAATACTAAAAGGCGATTAAATTAATTAAAAGCGGTTAGAAAGTAAAAAATACATAATAGGTTTTAAATATGTATTAAATCAGATAATTAGGCCAATTATTAATAGTTGAGCGACCGTGCTAAAACCACGGAACTCGGGAGTGCCTCACACCTTTTTCCGAGATAACAGAAATCCTTACCCAGTCTTCTGTATTCACAGACCATAAATAAGAGTTAATTTCCTCGATTTGGGATTTTAAGATAAACCGGTGACTTGGGACACCATAAATTATTCCAAGTGGCGACTCTGATTAAATAAATAATTCCATTTCGAATAATATCACTTTAATTGAAAAAACTCCCTATCCCATATCCCTCGGGAAAAAGGAGGTGTGGCAGCTCTGGCGACTCTGTTGGGGGATCTGTTGTTGCTTTCAAGGGAGCTTTACTTTCTGTATCAACCCTGATTGTTTTGCTTCCAATGCCATTTGTGTTTTGTGGCTCAATCAACCTTAAAGATTTCTTTTCTTGGATAATCTTTTTTGATATCTTGAATGGCTTTTACTTTTGGAGAAATTTGTTTGTCAAAGAGACTCCCTGATTAACCTTGAGGTTATCTTTGCTTGCTTTAGCTAAGTAGGCTGACAAGAGTTTTTTGGGGAAAGCCTTTGCATGAATCCCCAAGGCATGTTGACTGTAACACCTGAGTGTGCTGGCCAAATTTACTTTGTAACTGAAAAGCTGGTAGCAGATTTTGAAGTCTTTTCTTGCTTGTTTTGACAAGGACTGACTCAAAGCAAAGGACATCATGATGCGATGAAATAATATTAACAAGAGATGCCCTCATCAGGAAGGAAAGAAAGAAGAGGATTTTTTTTTTGACTGAGGTAACTAGCCTTATTGATCATGACATGCATTTTGGACTTAACGACCTGATCTATTAAACTAATCAAATCTTTCCTTTTACCATTCCTATGACCTTTTAAGTCGGGCTTATTCGTGCTAATTCTTTGCATCAACTTCATGACTCACTTTCGACTAGTGGTGCCCCGAGGGGTTTTCACTAACAAGTCTCTCTCATTTATTCATCTCTGCTTACCGTCGTCTTACAGTGCCCGCAAGGGCTTTCACTAGTAAAACTCTCATTTTTATCTTTTTCTTTTTCTTTCCTTTTTTTGGCTTTCTTTTGTGAGCAACTTGACAGCGTTCTATATCGTGTGACAACTGTTGCTCATTGCATGTGTTTCTTGAAATTGTTGAAGGTTGATCAAGAGGTCTTTATTTGGAAGGTTTTTGGATGGGGTTGGAAAGAAGGGACGTCATAAGGCTCAAAGTAGACTCAAAATGAGGGGGTTGTAGACTTACAACTCTTGGAATCGACTCTTTCAAAAGTGAAATAACATTTTTTGCCCCAGTTTCAGATACTGGGTATTTTTTAGATTTTTTTTTGAATTCTTATTTGGTTGGACCGAACAGTGTAAGGCTGCCTACGTATCCTTTTTTTAAAAGGAATCAGGTCAAACGTAGTTCAAATCTCTGACCTAACTATTTTTTTTTCATCTTTTTTTTTCAAAACAAGTTTTCCCGACTTTTATTTTCTGAGGGCATGGGTCTTTGACTGTTTTTTTCTTCTTTTATTTTTTACTTGAACTTTCAATGAGTTACACCAATTTGTACTCTGGGAGCATGGACTTTTCTTTTTATTTTTTTTCATTTTTTTTTTACTTTTGACTCTAAACTTGATTCCAAAAGAGGGTGGTCAAAGAAAATAATACAGGCTCAAAAGGGGTAACAAAGGGTATAAAGTGTTTGGGTAACAGAAAAAAGGGCCTCCCAGCCTCGAGAACGCCAAACATAGTATCCTTTCGTGATCACAACATTGATGAATATGTCTGCCTTCTTGGTGTGTCGTGGTCAAAAGACACTTTCCATCTATTAATGTCAAAATTTTCACCAAACTTCAATTAATTCTTCCTCAAACTCGATCTTCACAATGAGTTAAAGGTAAAGATTATTAACCTCCATGGGTATGACTATTCTAGTTCCACATGAATTTTGCTCAAGCTTAATTCCAAAGTGTTTTCGATTCTTTATTCATCCTCAAAAGTGTCTTGTTCTTAGTTATCCAATTCAAGACTAAATCAGTTTTCTAAGATCTGGCCAAAAACTCTGCATGCATGTCATGTCACTAGAACTAGCAGAAAAAGGATTAAGCACAGAATGACACAAAAGGACAAACTGTATTTCATTGAGTAAAGGATGGAAAGGTTTAACAACAAAACAAACAACCTAAAATCCGAGTTACGACCCTAAAATAACCCGGATAATAAAAATAGCAATAGAACAAATAGACAAGACTCACACAAACAAAATAAAGGGATAGAAAGGTTTGACTCAATAAAACAAATAAAATCTGGATCACAACCCTGAAATAACCCAGATAATAGAAAAAAAATCAAAACAAGCTGCCAAGATTCCTTCCTAGTGAGGGGGGAATGACTTTTCAATTGTTAAGCCTGACATTTAGCCACAAAATTGCTCATCAGAATCACCAGGGCCTTCTCCAATGTCCATATCATTAACTTCAATCAGCAAGTTCCCGAGAGGATACTTATGTTCCATGTCACCACATATCATCCCCACAAAGTGTGCATCATCATGTGCAGGTAAAGGATTGTGCGCGATATTTCGAGTGTCACTGTCTTGGATCACAATCAATTTTTCCTGGATCATCCTTTTAATTTCTCTTTTCAAATTCCGACAGCTTTCAACATTATGCCCCTGGGCATTGGTATGGTATTCACACTTTTTAGAAGGGTTAAAGCTTCTTGCATGTGGGTCCACATGATTTGGAGGAATATGTGCAATCATGTCATAATGCTTTAACTTCTCAAACATGCTTGCATAGGACTCTCCTATTGGTGTAAAATTATCTTTCAACCTTTGTTTCCCTCTATACCCCTGGCTTGGATGTGGGTTATAGGGCACTTGAAAATTTTTTGGAGGATGGTGGAGATTTTGCGGTGCTAGTGCTCGCCTTCTGGGGTGTCTTGGTGGCTGGACAACATATTGAGGTGAAACAACAAAGTATTGTGGGTTCTGGGGTAGGTAGTAGTGCTCAGGGGAATCATCGAAAACCAGAAGAGGCTGGTCATACCTTCGAGATGTTCTCCTAGGACCTCTTCTCGAACCTGTTATCATCATGGTTTCTTCACCCTTCTCATTCGTGTCACTAAAATTAACAGATTCAATCTGGACAGCCTAAGTTGCGGCTTTGAGAACTGCTTGACTTATAATTCTGCCTGTCTTAAGGCCATTCTGAACCATTTCCCCAATTTTGATTGCTTTCGAGAAGGATTTGCCAATTACGGACATCATGTTTTGAAAATAATCTGTCTCTTGAGCCTGAAGGAAGACAATGATTAGCTCGCGGTCATCCATGGCTGCTTGCTCTCTCCATTTAATGGCATATTCCCTTAAGCTTTCAGTCGGTTTCTTCTTCAGGTTGGAAAGGGAATTGCGGTCTGGGGCGATGTCGATGTTGTACTGGAACTGTCTGACAAAGGCCCAGGCCATGTCATCCCAGACATGCCAGTGAGAGGTATCTTGATCAATAAACCATTCAGAGGCTACCCCTGTCAGGCTTTCCCCAAAATAAGCCACTAGCAATTCTTCATTTCTTCCCGCACCTCTTAGCTGATTGCAATACCTTTTCAAGTGAGCTATGGGGTCACCGTGTCCATCATACTTTTCAAATTTGGGGATCTTGAAACCAAGTGGCAAACGAACATCAAGGAACAGACATAGATCCTTGAAGGCAATACTCTTCTAACCTGCCAACCCTTGCATGTTTTTCAACTGTTGTTCTAAGCTTTTCATTCTTTGGGTCATTTCTTCATGTGCCATCTTTCGGGCATGCTTCTCAATCTTTGCAGGAAGATCAAATAGGTACGAGCGGTACTCAGGAGAGTGGTATTATTCTTGCTGGGTAGTAAATTATGACTCATGACTTTTCTTTTGTACCACTGTCAATTGTGGGATGGTGAAGACAGGCATAACAGTAATAATTGTCTGATTGGTTGTCAATGACACACTTTGGGAGTGCGCAACAGAAGTTCCAGCCGTAGTCATATAGTTGGGATAAAGACTGAACCCATGTGGATAGGATTGATCATGCAATGAGACCGGAATGGTAGTAGTCGAAATGGATGTGAACTCTGGAAAACCATGAATAGAAAAAGGTGGTCCTTGGCATTGGCCCATGCTTGACACATTTCAGTCATTTGTTGCTTCAATACGCTATATTCCTCAACCACAGTAAACTCTTGTAAAACCCTCTGACCCTGAGCCTCTTGAGCACTCGTAACAACTTTGATGTCAGTTGTCATTTTTCCTTGGATCTTGTGTTGTCAGCTTACCACAAACCGACCACCTCAACCTTTCTTTACAATTCAAAACAAGAGACACGTTAGAATGGACTCAGTTGGTCCTTATTATTATCATCATTATTTTTTATTTTTTCACACTTTTTTTATGGTCGATCGAACCTGATGCGGGTTGCCTATGTATCATGTGAGAACATGAATCAGATCTTGCATAGTTCGAGAAGATCGAGAATAAAGAAAATAAACTAACTCTTTTTTTTGGATTTTGAATTTTTTTTTTTAAATTTCCGAAGGAAAGGCTTATAAAGAAGAAAGAAAATATTTTTGGATTTTGATTTGTTTGTTTTTTTTGTTTTAAGAATTTTGAAAAGAAAAACTTCTAAAGAAAAAAGAAAATATTTTTTTCCCAGGAATTTCGAAAGAAAAACTTCTAAAGAAGAAAGGAGGACTTTTATTTTGAATTTATGAAAGAAATCCTTCTAAAGAAAAAAAAATATTTTTGAATCTTGAATTTTATTTTCAATTTTCGAAAGAAGAATGAAAATATTTTTGGATTTTGAGAAGAAATTAAAAAGAAAATATTTTTGAATTTCTTTAAAAATTGGGGGGGTCTAAAAGAAAGACTTTCTAAAGAAGGAAATAAAGAAAAATATTTTTGAACTTTTTGAAAATTGTGGGCCGGAACTGATGAGGTTTGACTACGTATCTCACATCCAGTGAGAATCAGACCCGCATAGTTCGTCTAGTTTTTCAGGACCGGAGTAAAATGTCATTTTTTTTTGAAAATTTGGACTCATTTTGAAATGACTTTCCTATTTCTTCTTCTCTTTTTGTTTCAAAATTTTGGTAGAGTTTTAGGAGGTTTTTTTTTTGTTTTTGTTTTTTAAGTACCGGGATTTTCATGAACTAGGTCAATTATCTTTCTCCTACCTCACTCTTGTTTTTTTTTTTTTTGATTTTGTTTTACTCTAGAAACCGGTCAACATGCAAGCCGAAACAAACAACTGCGCAAGTAGCACGTACGAAGCATCGGGATGATCTTTTTAATTTAGGTACACCTGTCCTAGACGGACCCAACCCCTATGTTGAGTCCCCAAAATCAAAATGCATGTGATGCAAACAAACGTACCTACTTGGGATCCGGCATGAGGTTATGTTATTCTAGGTTTGAACCCTGGGGTGTATTGTTCTAGACCTGGCTTACTCGAGCGGAAAACTTGAACCCGGGGAAGGGGTGGGGAGCATACCGAGAATACAGAAGCTTCACTGGCTTTGCAACTTGTCTGATCCTTGTTCTAAAATTAGGGTACGACTCTAACAGAAAAGAAGTCACACGAAGCGTACGCTTCCCAGAAAATTTAGAAGACTCAGAGAGAAGAAGGTGTGTCGTAACAATTTTATATACAGCTCATTGCAATATCAAAGCGGTAAAGAGTGAAAATTAGCACATTAGGTCCAAACATGTAATATCATACAATCACAAGAAAGCCAAGCATAACAGTTATTCTAAGCTAGAATTCTGAACCCTGAACTAGAAGTTCTGGGTTCGATCCCCAACAGAGTCGCCAGAGTTGTCACACCTCCTTTTTCCCTAGGGATATAAGATAAGGAATTTTTTCAATTAAAGTGACATTATTTAAAATGGGATTAATGAGAGTCGCCACTAGGAATAATTTATGGTGTCCCAAGTCACCGGTTTATCTTAAAATTTCAAATCGAGGAAATTGACTCTTATTTATGGTCCACGAACATAGAAGACCGGGTAAGGAATTTCGTTAACCCGGGAGAAGGTGTGAGGCACTCCCGAGTTTCGTAGTTTTAGCACGATCGCTCAACTGTTAATAATTGGCCTAATTATCTGATTTAATACATATTTGAAACCTATTGTGCATTTTTACTTTCTAACCGCTTTCAATTAATTTAATCGCCTTTTACTGTTTATGGAATTTATTTGAACAAGTTGAGATGTCGCGCATTTGTTATTTTTGTACATATTGCAAATCGCATCACGTGAAACGCACCCGCGATCTACAACATGTTAATTTTTATTATTGTTTGAAGTTATGGTCGGGTCACATGAAATGCACACCTGAATTGGGATTATGCATCATGACTATGCCACGGGAACCGTGCCCATAGTCACGATGATTTATTAATCGCGCCTAAAGCATTTTTATGAATGTTCACAAGTTAATATTCTAAGCTAAGTTTGAGGTTGTTTGTAAGGTAGGATTTATGGAAGAGATTATTTGTGGAGGAAACACATTATGCCTATAGAATTATCCACATGTTGAACAACAAGCGTTGAACTAAATTGGTCAGTCATGTACTTGCCAACCAAAATTCTAAATTCAATCTTTTAAGGCCTAAATTAGATTATCTCCTCACGGCCTATGTCATCAAGCTTTATCACATTCAACTTGTTATCAGTCCAAACAAGAAATATCCAACAAACAGAATCATTCCAACAACGTTACCCAAAAGCAATTCAACATCAAATTGTGAGGAAATAGCAAACATGAGCAATTAAACCCAAATAACACGAAAAAGCAAAGTAAACATGATATATTCCATGAAAGTATAAAGCAGTTCTTCACAAATAATTAAAACAATTACATAAAGGAGGAGGAAGAAATAGACCTCAAAAGAAGATTTCTTTATGTTAGCCTTTGTTCGGATGTACAAGTGAGCACTGCTGATAAGAACTTGAATGGAAAATTAACGAAACGACAACAACAAAAACGGCGAGCAATCAACTCGGAATCGCGGATCGGACTACGAACGGGATCAGAACCTCTTGGCCAAACACGAGCACCTCATTGTAACTCTGGTTTTGTTTCGATTTTTCTTCCTCTTGAAATAAACTCTAATCAAAGAGAACTAAGGAGTTTTTTGAATTCCTTTTTTTTCTTTGGTTGAATCTGAAGCTAACAAAGCTTAAAATCAGAAGGTGAAAATCTATTTTTGACTTTTCATCTTTTTAGAATGAAACCTAAAACAGCAAAAGGTTTGAAAGGTCATTTTATCTAATCTTTACTCTCTATCCGTCTCTGTGTGTGTGTGTGTGTGTGTGTGTGTGTGTGTGTTCTCCATATTTGTGAGTGTGTCTGTATTTTTTAATTTTTGAGAGCCAAGAAGATTCTTTCCAAATCTGAAGGGGAGGCGTTAGGTTGTCTTCTTAGAGAGAGAGAGAGGTGAAATTAGGGTCTGACCTAAGAGAGTGGGGGAGATGAGTGTTTAAAGAGAAGAGTATGAGCGAGGCTATGGGGTGGATTGGGCTTCTAAAGGGATGGGCTTGAAATAATTATAAAATTAGTCACTTTGGACTCAAATTTTAATTAAATCCAATTTGTGTGACTAAACTATTATATATATTTTCCTCACTAATTGACTAATGGCCTAATTAACTAACCTAAGAATGTATTTTTTTGGTTTTTAGATATTTATATAATGCATTTAACAATGTAATTAAATCCTAAAATACAACTTAAAATATAAAAATGCTATGAAATTAAGATTTGAACATTTTTATGATTTTTATGATTTACGATATTCCTAACATGCATAAACAATGCGAATAAATATAAAATAAATAAAAAAATTCTAAAATTCATAAAAATAATTAAAATTATTTTTGGATTATTTTTAGGAGTAATTTCCTATGTGGGGCAAAAATTAGGTGTCACACTAGCGTAGTAGACCAGATGAAAATTTTTGTTGACGTGTTGCCCCAATATAGCCCCAACCACTATGTCACTTGCATAACACATGAGTTCAAAAGGTACACTCCAATTTGGAGCGGTGATGATAGGAGTAGTTGTCAACTTGAGCTTCAACAATTCAAAAGCTCTCATGCAATCATCATTGAAGTTAAACTTAATATCCTTCTCAAGAAGATTGCACAACGGGTTCCCCACCTTAGAGAAGTCGTTGATGAAGCGCCGGTAAAAACCCGCGTGGCCTAAGAAAGTTCGCACACCCTTCACCAAAGTTGGAGGCGAAAGTTTAGAAATCACCTCAATTTTTGCTTTATCAAATTCAATTCCATTTATTGAGATTTTGTGGCCAAGTACAATGCCTTCCTCGACCATGAAATGACATTTCTCCCAATTGAGCACCAAATTTGTTTCTTCACATCTGCCAACACTTTGTCCAAATTTGTAAGACAATCATCAAAAGAATCTCCAACCACCGAGAAGTCATCCATGAAAACTTCAAGGTAATCCTCCATCATGTCCCTGAAAATAACCACTATACACCTTTGAAAAGTCACTGGTGCATTGCACAACCCAAATGGTATCCGCTTGAAAGCGAAAATACTATAGGGACATGTAAAGGTTGTTTTCTCTTGATCTTCCAGAGCAATGAGAATTTGGTTGTAGCCCGAGTACCCATCAAGAAAGCAATAGAAAGCACGGCCGGCCAATTTATCGAGCATTTGATATATGAAAGGAAGTGGAAAGTGATCCTTCCTGGTGACTTTGTTGAGCTTGCGATAATCCATACATACCCTCCAACCGGTCACCATTCTTGTAGGAATAAACTTATTCTTGTCATTGATGACCACCGTCATGCCCCCCTTCTAGGATAAATTAAACCGGAGAAGTCCACGAACTATCGGAGATGGGGTAGACAATCCCGACATCCAACCACTTGATAATCTCCTTTTTGATAACTTTTTACATAGCCTCATTGAGTCTCCTTTGATGTTCAATGGATAGTTTTGCACCATCTTCCAACTTAATTTTATGCATGCAAAAGGTGGGCCTTATCTCCCGAATATCCGCCAAGGTCCAAGCAATAGCCTTTTTCCTCTTTTGTAGCACCGCCAATGTGGAATCTACCTGCATGTTAGTCAAACAAGAGGAAAGAATAACCGGTAAAGTAAAACAAGGACCAAGAAATTCATACCAAAGATATGGAGGCAATGGCTTCAACTCCAAGGTAGGAGGCTCTTCAATAGAAGGCTTTGTCGGAGAAGTTGTCCTATTTTCAAGATCCAAAGATAATTTTCGGGGTGCATAGTTGTACGACCTCATTTCTTGCAAAGAATTCATATTTTTCATGAAGCCATCCATCTCGTCGTCATCAAAGTTGAGCAAGACGACCTCTAACATATCACCAACATTGATTGTAGTACATGTTTCATTAACAATAATATCGGTTACTAATTCCACAAAAAAAAAATACCTCATTGCTATTTGGTTGCCTCATGGACTTACACACATGGAATATCACTTTTCATCATCAACCCGGAAAGTGAGTTCTCCGGCTTTAACATCACAAAGAGCCTTACCCGTAGCAAGGAAAGGTATCACAAAAATAATCGGTGCTTCATAATCAACTTCACAATCCAGAATGACAAAATCCGCTGGAAGAATGAATTTATCAACACGAACTAAAACAGCTTCAATTACACCCAAATGCCTCTTCATGGTACGATCGGTCATTTGCAATCTTATAGAGGTGGGTCTTGGTTTCCTGATTCCCAAAGTCTTGAAAACCGAATAGGGCATCAAATTGATACTTGCCCCAAGATCACAAAGAGATTTAGCAAACTCGACACTTTCAATTGTACAAGGAATCGTGAAAGCACCGGGATCCTCCAACTTAGGAGCCATTGAATGTACAATTGCACTCACTTGATGAGTGACTTTGATGGTCTCAAAATTCATTGACCTCTTCTTTGTTACAAGATCCTTCATAAATTATGCATAATCGGGCATTTGTTCCAAATCTTCAACTAACGGCACATTGATTGAGAGACTCTTCATCATGTGAATGAACTTCTTGAATTGATTCTCACCGTTTTTCTTGTCAATTCTTTGAGGGTATGGAGGTAGAGGTTTAGGCAATTGTGCCTTAGCCTTTTGCACTATCGGCTTCGGCATGTCAATAATATTTTCCCTAGACGGGTTCACCTCATCTTGAGTCTCTTCCATACTATCATCAATATCAATTCGAACTTCATCATTAGGTTGAACCACATTGTTCGGGATCTCCTCGTCGTGCAACACTTGATAATCATCAACAAGTTGCCTTTGACTTGAGGTGGGTGCATTTTCACCTATTCCACTTCTTATGATAACCTCCATGGCATGCCCCGTATTGTTTCCACCCTTTGGGTTTACCACGATGTCACTTGGTAGTGCCCCCTTAGGACGAGAATTTAAAGCTTGAGATATTTGCCCCATTTGAACTTTTAGGTTGCGGATTAATGTATTGTGTGAGGCAAGTTGGGCATCCGAATCGGCATTCTTTTTCATCATTTTCTTGAATAAATTCTCAATATTCCCTATCTCATTGTTTGAAGAACCCGAAGCATGGGAAGGATAAGAAGGTGGGTTGCTTGATTGTTGGTACTTTGGGGGCCTTTGAAAACCCGACCCTCGGTTTTCTTGATTGTTATTCCATTCGCCTTGATTATTACCTCCCCAATTTCCTTGATTGTTTCCACTCCAATTTTTTTGATTGTTGTTGTTATGCCAATTCCCTTGATTGTTGTCACCACTCCAATTTCCTTAATTGTTAGAATTTCAATTACCTTGATTGTTTTGAGGTCGCCATTGTTGTTGGCTTGGGCCTTGGAAATTATTTCTTTGCCCTTGAAAATTTTTCACATATTGCATTTCTTCTTCTTGTTCATTATAGGAATCATCTTTCTCAAAACTACCATATTCTTGCACATAGTTCTCCACTCGATTTTGCACTTGTGGACCCTTGGTCCTCCACTTGTTCATCATCATGTTCACTCCTTCCATAGCATTGACCTGCTTAGGATTTTGCACTTGATTTAGTTGGGCTTTTGCTATTTGAGTCATGGTAGTTGTCAGTTCGGCAATGGTTTGCCCATGGTCTTGTAATTCTTTATGAAGGTGGATCATATTGGGGTCAACTTGAGGAACATTGGCCGGGATTGCCAAGCCGACGACATTTCCTCCATCTCATCCAAAATCTCACACGCCTACGCATAAGGCGTAGTCATAAAGTTCCCACCGGCTAGTTGATTCACTACACATTGGTTGGTTGTGTTAATCCCACGATAGAAGATTTGTTGAATCATGTTTTCCGTCATATCGTTGTTGGGATATTCCTTAACCATTGTTCTATAGCACTCCCATATCTCGTGTAGTGGTTCATTCGGCTCTTGCTTGAATGCAAAAATCTCATCTCAAAGTATAGCCATGTGTCCAGGAGATAAGAGCTTAGCAATGAATTTTTCTGCCAACTCATCCCAAGTGTGAATGGAATGGTTCGGTAATCGTTCCAACCAATCTAAAGCTTTCCCCCGTAGAGTTAAGGGAAAAAGCCTTAGCCTCAGTGCATCCTCAGAGACATTTGTTTGCTTGCTCCCCCAACAGGTATCCACAAACCTCTTTAAATATTTGTAAGCATTTTGAGTTGGAGCACCAATGAAGAAACCACGTTGCTCAAGCAAGGTGAGCATCACATTGGTGATTTGGAAGTTGCCCACCCTAATACTAGGAGGGACTATTGCACTAACATATTCTTCATTGGGTAATATCTGGTGTGAAGCCGCTCGTGGTATTCGTGAGGGTGGAGCAGGCACATTGTCATGAGGCACCTAGCCTTTTCTATTGGCTTGAGGTTCAAGAGGTACCTCCTCAACTTGCTCATCCTCTCTGTCCACATCCCCCAAAGGTACATTTTTGAGATCATTGTTTGTCGCCATGGTTGTACCTAAAATTTCTCACACAAGTTAGTAACATGGAAGGAAAAGAAGATATTCCAAAAACAAATCCAAATATATAGCTAACACCATTTTAACTCTCCGGCAATAGTACCAAAAATTGGTCCACGTCCAATCCACACTCAATAGTGAGTGGAAACGGTCGTTGGAAGAATAGTATCCGGTCGATTTTCACAGGGAGTTACAATAGGTGTTAGGAGTATACACTTGATGGGAGTGAATGAACTAACTAAATTTGCACTTCCACAAAAGGTTTTGATTACTAATTCTACTTTTACTCTAACAATTATAACTAAGAAAATAGTAAGAAAAGAAACTAGAAGCGAATGATTATTTTTGGTGTTTTTCCAAATAATTAAAAAATGCTAGGGATGTGACCATAACCTAGGTGTTCACCTAATAGGTTATATACATTAATACTTGTTTTGTTGATTGGGATGTATTATAGCTCTCAACTCTACGTTAACCACTCAATACCTCACGGTCAAATAGTGATTTTGCCCAATTTGACTTTCTCAAGTCCAAATGGGTATCAAACAAAATAGTTTATATGAGCTCAAGTTGGGTTCTTACTATCTCTAGTTTGAACCCTTTAATTAGGCTAATCAAACTCTCAATTAGCCCAATTCCTAGTTAGCCAAGTTATCCTAGACTAGGTCTCTCTTTCTCAAGTAGAAACTAAGTAAAAAAAACATGAATCAATGTTTGCAACCATTAATTCTAAAATAGAAGCATGAACTAAGCTAAATAATCAACGCCCAACCATAAACAATCATTGAATTAAATACCCATAAGGTTTACCCACCAGGGTTGGGTCACAATCCTAGTAAGAATCTAGCTACTCATAATGCGAATTGAATAAAATAAAGAAGAAATGCTAATTAAACTCATAATCAAAGAATAAAATATAATGTTTAAACACTAAAATAATCACAAACTTCCTAAAATGGCAAAATATAACGGCTACAACAGCTCAAGCCTCGAAACTTGACCTAAAAATGTGAAACTCGTCTATTTATAATGGCAAAATTTGCTAATACAAATTCCCCTCAGGAGGTTCTGCGGTCTGCACAATTCCATGTGTGGTCCGCAGTTTTTTTAAGTTGGCAGGAGTTCGATTCTGCAGCTGCACGTTTCTGGATTGCGGCTGCGAAGCATCTTTTGCGGTCATACAATTATTGTGAGATCCACACTTTAGCAATGCTTTAGGTCTTGGTCTTTTGCACACTCTATAAACTTTGAATCATTTGTCAGTGCAAACCTTGTTCTGCAGCTGCACAAATTCATGTGCGGTCCGCACATTGGACAAAGTTTTGTTGGGTTCTTTTGCTTGGTCTGTGGATGCAGATGGAATTCTGTGGTCTGCACTTCCTTCTACGGACCATACTTCTTTGTTTCTGCGCCCTTTATTTCCCTGTGATTCAGAACACTCCTTTTTGAGTCGGATTTCATCATGTGAGACAAAACTTCCAACATTCATGCAATTTGCACACTTTTATTAGTTTCGGGAACATAAATCACTACTTTTAAACTAAAACAAAAGCAAAAATGTGCTAATAAGTAGTCAAAATCCCCACTTATCAACGGCAAGGTTGCTGCAGGAGGACTTTGCCTGAACGAGTATCATCGGACCTGCTTCCAGTGCAGGTGCTTCCTCTCAGAGTCCTCGACCTGAGAACAAGCAAAAAAAAAGGCGATGTTCCTCTACGGCCGAGGGTAAAAATAAAAGGGCGAAGAACGTCGTGCCCGAGCCTGCTGCAACCACTGTGGTGATCGATGATGATGGGGGAGCCAGTGATGAAGGGGATTCCCTACAGAGGAGACGATGATCTTCATCAGCTCAACAGTATGCTCAATCTGCTGAGCTAACAACACCAACCGATGACAACATCCAAGCGCTCTGGGGAGAGTGTGATATAGTGAAGGATTCCAATTCTCGCTTTCGAGCCCCAGTCGTAGTTCCCGGTACCGTGAGTCTAGGTACCGGATCTCTTCCATCTTTGATTGATGAGCAACTAACACCTAGCACTGCTTTTGCCGCAGTTGCTTCTCAACCCACAATTCCATAAGCTTCATCTTCTTCTTCGCCAATCATGCCTTCTCCGTCTTGTACCCGACCTTTGTTCCAGCTCGTTAGTACTTTCAACCTAAGGTTAGGTTTGTTACTTATTGAGTACATGTGGTCGGTTGTACTCATACTACACTTCTGCACATTGCGTATAGATGTTGGTTGCTGACATTGCTGAGACCGACAGGAGCTAGATTTGAAGATGTACCCGTGTTTCGGTTGTAGCTCCCTCTTGCTCATGGTAGCCTTAGATTACCAGCAACTGCTACATCATCTCTACCTGCCGTAGATACCCGAGAGGAGGATGTCCTTCTTCCTCATTCCCTAGTCCATGGGAATTTGGGGCATAACTATTCGCCTCTCTCCGAAGATCCTCATAGGAGGAGGATCGTTTCCCCCTCGGTCTCTATGGGTGCCATCTACTGTCTCAGCCGGTGGAACTTGTTAATTACCTAAAGCTTTTGGCTTTAGAGAAATATAAGAATAAAATACATTCTCTCTCGGGGGAGTGTATGCATAATGCAGCAGCGGTACAATGTTTGTTCCCTCTATACTGTTTCTTCTAGATTTGCTATGACAGAATTTTTGATTCAAACTTTTGCTATGCAGGCTAACTTTCTTGCTTTCGAGGGCCTTCAAAAGTTGATCCTTGATAAAGAGAAACTCACATCCGAGCGGGATCAACTGTTAGCCAAGTAGGATCAAACTGTTGCTCGCCTCCCGGTACTATAAATACAAGATGCTGAGGCCATTTAATTGGAGGCTCAGTTGCAGCAGAGAGAGCAAGAGGTAGTGACCCTTAGCCAAGAGGCCGCACTATTAAGGGTACAATTTAAAGAGGCCAAGGCAAAGTGGTCTGAGGTCCAAAATATTGTTCTTGCTGCTGCCGAGCGCGAGGCTGCCTCTACTAAAAGACTAAATAATTTGGAGGTAGCCTTGAACTCCAAAGCTGAAGAAGCTACTGTTGCTGAGGAGAAACATGCCCGGATGGAAGAGAATTATAGGAAGGTCATGAAGCACAATAAAGTTTATAACTCCACTATCCATGACCTTGACGTCAGCCTTCAGGCTGCTAGATCCGAGCAGAATAATATTTTGACCGAGGTTGACCAGCTTAAGGAAGAGCTTCAGCGCCGAGCGGCTTCCCTTATTGTTGAAAAAATATATTCCATGTATAGCATGGGAAGAAAAACCTTGGAAGAGGCCAAAGAGGACGTCAGTGACTTTGATGCCGAGATCAACAAGGCCTGTGAGCTGGAGTCAACTGTCGAAGAGGTCTCCCGGTCCAACCTAATACGACTGACTCTTCTGGTTCCAATTTCAAGTTCTCAAGAACTGAGGAAGAACTTTAAGGGGATGACGATGAAGTTCAAGATCCCGAACCGGCGGCAGATCCACCTACTTCTTTGGGGGCACAAATGCTTCTCTTCCTTCGGGTTCTGGGGATGCAGTAGTTTAGCTTTTTGCTTTCTTTCTTTTTTTGTTTTTCACTTCATACTTTGTACTTGTGCTGCTTGGCACTATGTAATATAAAAATGTTTTTTCGTTTAAGTATTGCGCAAATTTTTCTCTTTACGTCGAGTTATGCAAGGTTTCAGGTGTGTTTTTCCCCGATAGTATTTGGTTCTTGGGCATGAATTCTTCCAAAACCAACCCTTTACTATTAGGGTTTCATAAGGGAGGGCCATCTTACGTTTACGGTGCTCTTGAAGAGGACGTCTACTATTCATCCTGGCACTAGCATTTGAAGTACTCGATTAACTTTCAAATGATCAAATTAACTCATCGTTCGGACAAAAAACAAGATAAAACTAGAAGGACTTTACTTTATTCCTTCCATTTTCAAAAAGTACATAAGTATGCATTGTGTTGAAAAGAAATTCCATTACTTGTGGCTAACTTGTATAACTTGTTTCTACGCGGCTGGTCGCGCAGTCCCCGATCCCGATGATATATCTTTGTTCCCAGAATTTGTAGTCCCGGTTTATGTGGAAGTCATGTTGTCGTATTCTCATATCACTCCCCCCAGTGTTCGAATGCAAAGAATGTGAATTTGAACACTTGAAGTCTTGTTCTTTATTCTTTGAAGATCCCCTAGTGAATGGTTGGATAATCTTTGGTCCGATAGCTAGCTTCACTTCCCATTAGGAACTTTGATATAGAGCTAAATATTACCTAACCACCTCCGAGTGACTTGCACTCATGAACGGTTGGGTAACCTTTGGCCCGATAGCGAGCTTTATTTCCCCGTAAGAACTATGCTATCGAGAAAAAGACTATCTTACCGTAATGTAGTGGCTCATTGTTTTCATGCATTGTCATTTAAATGTCTTAATTGTACTAACGGTTCTTTCTCTGTAGTATGCTTTATGTTGTTGCCTCGTTCTAAACTTTGCCAGAAAAACCCAATTGGGACAAAAACTGGATGAAGAAAAAAAGAGTGCAGCGCATACTTTCAGTATAGGCGATGCTCATCAGCAATAGTATCTTTTGAGGTGTGCCACATTCCAGTTGCTAGGAAATTTTACTCCGTCTTTATTTTCCAATTCATATGATCCTCTCCCGGTGACAGCTGAAACCTAGTGGGGGCCTTTCCACGTCGGACCCAGCTTTCCTACGTTGAGATCTCAGGTATTTTTAGTCACTTTCCTTAAAACCAAGTCTTCCACTTTGAAATAACGGAGATTGGCTCTTCGATTGTAATATCTTTCCATTCTTTATTTTTGGGCCGCCATCCTTATATGCATCAAGTCCCTACGTTCGTCGAGCAACTCCAATCTGACCAATAATGCTTAGTTGTTTGCTTCTTCGTCTGCCTGGAAGTATCTCATGGTAGGTTCTCCTACTTCCACCGAGAACAGGGCTTCTACTCCGTATACGAGAGAGAAAGGTGTCTCCCCCCTGCTTGATTTGGCCGTTGTTAGGTACGCCCATAGCACTCCCGATAGCTCTTCGAGTATTTGCCTTTAGCTGCGTCCAATCTCTTTTTGTGATTTTTGAATAATCACTTTGTTTGTCAATTCCTCTTGGCCGTTTGCGCTCGGGTGGTATGGCGATGATGTGATTTGTTTTATTTCAAATCTTCAAGGAATATTGTGACCTTTGAGCCTATAAATTGTGGCTCGTTGTCGTATGCTATCTCTTTTGGTATCACGAACCTTCAAATTATTTTCTCCTACAGGAAATTGACTACTTCACGCTTGCTGATTTTTTGGTAAGGACCTACTTCAACCCACTTAGAAAAGTAGCCAGTTAAAATTAAAAGAAATCTTATCTTACCGGGAGACAGCGGCAGTGGGCCGACTATGTCCATCCCCCATTTCATGAATGGCCAGGGCGATAAAACCGAGTGTAATAGCTCTGCCGGTTGATGCACCAATAGTGCGTGGCATTGATACTTATCGCATTTCTGAACATAAGTCTTAGTGTCTTGTTCCATCTAGGGCCAATAGTATTCTGCCATAATTACCTTTAATACCAAGGATTCTGCGCCTGAGTGATTTCCACAGATTCCATTGTGAACTTCTCTCATGACGTAATTAGCTTCGGAGGCTCCTAAACATCGGGCCAGTGGGCCTTAGAAAGACTTTCTATACAATTGACCTCCCCTAAAGTAGTATCGGGCTTCTTTAGTGCGTAGCGCCCGGTATGCCTTGGGATCTTCGGGTAGTTTTCTGTGCTTGAGATTGTCAGTGATCGCATTCCTCAAGTCCCAGACCAAATTGGTCACGTTTACTTCGTAATAGCCATCCACATCTAATACCGAATGCATAAGCTGCACGACCGCACCGGAGTCTGATCCCTTCATTTTTGTGGACGATCCTAGATTGGCCAGCACGTCTGTTTCCGTGTTTTCCTCCCTCGAAATATGGGTTATTGACTATTCCCTGAACCGTGCAAGCAGAGCCTGGACTTTTACTATATATTGTTGCACGCGTTCCTCTTTGGCGTCGAAGATTCCATAGACCCGATTTATTACCAGTTGGGAATCACATTTGATTTCTATAACCACGGAGTCCAGTCCCCGGGCCAAATCAAGTCCTGTTACCAAGGCTTCATACTCAGCTTCATTGTTAGTTAAGAGAACAGTTTTTATGGCATGCCTCAGGATTTTTGCCGAGGGCGTGATTAACACTACACCTAGTCCGGACCCTTTCATATTGGAAGCATCGTTTGTGAACAAGGCCCAGACCCCCGATGTAGACTCCGACACTATCACCGCTTCTTTGGTGGACAAAGGCAGCATTCCAGGACTGAAATCAGCCACAAAGTCGGCCAAAACTTGTGACTTGATCGCAGTCCTATGTTTATAATCTATGTCAAATTCACTCATTTCGACTGCCCACTTGGCCAGTCAACCTAAAAGTTCAGGTTCGTGAAGGATATTCCGCACGTTAAAGGTTGTCACCACGACTATCAGGTGACATTGGAAATAAGGCCTAAGCTTTCGAGCGATGACTATGAGAGTTAGGGCTAGTTTTTCGAGGTGTGGGTAGCAATTCCGTTAAAATTTTACCAACATAATAAATAGGGTATTGCTTACCTTCATCTTCAAGGACTAAAACGCCACTTACTTCTACCTCCGAGACCATTAAGTAAATCAGCAATTGCTCGCCTTCCTCTGATTTCGATAATAAATGAGGGCTTGATTAATACCTTTTCAAATCTTTTAGAGCCTGCTGGCATTTCAGAGTCCATTCGAAGTTGTTCTTCTTTTTCAGAAGTGAGAAGAAGTGATGACACTTTTCTTAAGACCGGGAAATGAACCTGTTTAAAGTAGCCAGTCTTCCTGTTAACCTCTAAACCTCCTTCACATTTGACAACTGGTCGAGAATGTCTTCGATGGCTTTAATTTTACCGGGATTGACTTCGATTCCCCTTTATGACACCAGGAACTCTAAGAACTTACCGGAGCTGACTCTGAATGCATATTTTTCGGGGTTAAGCTTTATGTCGTACTTCCTTAGGATCTTAAAGGTTTCTTGTAGGTGTTTCAGATGATCACCTGCGTTCAAATACTTAACCAACATATCATCTATATAAACTTCCATTGTTTTCCCTATCATCTATATAAAATTCCATTGTTTTCTCAATTTTTTTTCAAACATTTTGTTCACAAGCCTCTAATAAGGGGCTCCGGCATTCTTAAGCCCGAATAGGAATCACATTATAGCAATATCTGCCAAAGTTTGTTTTGAACGAGGTTTTTTCCTGATCCTACGGGTTCATTTTGATTTGATTGTACCCAAAATAGACATCGAGGAAACTCATCAACTCATGCCCGGACATCGCATCAATCATTTGATCAATTTTTGGCAATGGGTACGTGTCTTTTGGGCACGCCTTATTCAGATCCTTATAATCTACACACATGTGAAATTTATTCTTCTTTTTTGGAACTACTACTACATTAGCTAGCCAGTCAGAATACTTTACCTTCCATATTGAACGGATATCAAGCAATCAAGTTACCCTTCTTTGACAAATATGTTTCTAACCTCAGCAACATGACGTTTCTTCTGCCTTACCGTAGGGATGTTAGGATCCGGGCTTAACTTATGCACGGCCACCTCTAGCGGGATACCTGTCATATTTGCATGCAACCATGTAAAATAGTCAACATTAAATTAAGAAATTCTATAAATCCTGACCCGAGCTCGGGATTTTACCTTGTCCCCAAGTGGAACATCCTCTCCAAGAATTTTTCGAACAATGCGACTTGCTCGAGTTCTTCTGCTGTGGATTTGGTTGTGCCCGTTTCTACTGGTACTTGGAAGTATCTTGGTACCTGATAGGATTCCGATGACTCTTCTCACTTGCTGTCTTCGTTCGGTTCTGGAGCAGGTGTCGGTTTCTGTAATTGCTATGATGCATGCTCCTTTCCTTTGCTACTGGAAAGTGAGATTGCTTTCATCTCCCTTGCCGCCAGTTGATCTCCTCTTATTTGCTTAATTCTCTCAGGAGTTGGGAATTTCAGAAATTGATGATATGTTTACGGCAAAACCTTCATCTCGTGTAGCCACAGTCTTCCAAGAATAATATTGTAGCCCATAACGCCGTCTACTACTTCAAAAATGGCCTCTTCATTACCCCTTCGGCATTTGTGGGAAGCTCCTCGGGTTGTCAGACTTGCTAAATTAAACCCGGCGAGGAGCTTTGTAGCCGGAGTAATACTTCTAGTTAGCTTGGCTTGTTCCAGCACTCTCCATTGGATAATATTGGCTGAACTTCCTGGGTCAACCAAAACATATTTAATTTTAAAATCTAAAATATTAAGAGAAATTACCAGGGCATCATTGTACGGTAGTAGGAGTCCATCTGCGTCCTCTTCCGTAAAGGTAATGTCGTCCCTGACGCTTCCCAGAGTGTCTTGCTATGGGTTACTGATACCTTAGTCTTTTTCACTACCGAAAAGGTTACACCATTAATCTTGTTCCCCCCAAAAATCACGTTGATTGTTGGACGAGGGGGATATTCTCATGCTTTTGAGGGTTTCACGTTATTTCGATTGCAGCCGTAGTGATTCTTAGCCTAGTCGCTTAAAAATTCTTTGATATGGCCGTTTTGCAGCAATGTCGCCACCTCCTCATGCAAATGATGACAATCCCATGTCCGATGGTCGTTAGTCCCATAATACTCGCACTATAGATTGGGATCCCTCTGATTAGGGTCGGATCTCATCGGCCTACGGAATCGAGCTTCTTTAATGTTTCTCATTGCCGATACTAGTTCCACCATGTTGATATTGAAATTGTATTCGGACAACCTGTGTAGGTGGAGTCCTGGGAGCCTGACACCTATTTGTCCTGCAACGATCTGTTATTATGGCTGCGATCAGCTCTCCTATCGGTAGCGAATCTATCCGCCGACCAGAAACCTTTGCCACGTCTTTAGTCCCTTTCGTAGGGCAAAAACCGACCTCTAGAAGATCGTCGATCTGCATTGAAATCAACCTTCAACTTCTCCTTATTCTTTTCTCGAGCCCGGCCCTTGGTTGATGCTGGAAAACCAAGCTGGTCATCCTCTATTCTTATCTTCGACTCGTAGCGGTTGTGGACATCCACCCATACTGTTGCCTGGAACTCGAGCAAACTTTATTTTAATTTTCGGGAAGCATCAAAACTCCTCGGATTCAGCCCTTTAGTAAATGCCTCAGGTGCCCATTCGTTCGGCACGGCCGGTAGCAATATCCATTCCTTCTGAAATCGTGTCACGAACCCCCGCAGCAATTCAGACTCTCCTTGCACAATTCTGAATATCTCGGCCTTTTGGGCATGTACCTTCCTAGCCCTGTCATAGGCCTTGATAAAAGAATCTGCAAGCATCTCGAGAGAATCTATTGAGTGCTCGGGCAAAAGTGAATACCGTGATAGGGCCCTTTTGTGAGGGTCTTCCCGAAGTTCTTCAACAACAGTGATTCAATCTCATGTTGAGCTAAGTCATTTCCTATCACCGCCATTGTATAGGTGGTGATGTGCTCCCGAGGATCCGAAGACCCATCATATTTTAGCACGTCTAGCATTTTGAACCTCTTTGGGATCAACTCCGATGCCGCGCTTGGTTTGAACGGCAACTGGGTGTACTTCTTTGAGTCTGGTTCTTTCAACATCGGCGGTGCGCCCGAGATTTGATCCATTCGAGAGTTTATCTCCCTTATAAACTGTATGAGTTTAAAGGTATCACTTTCGTTGTTATTATCGGATCCGCCGTCGTTCCCCCTGGCCCTGTCGAAATCGACCTCACCCCTCGGGGTGTTGTTATCAACCCTCTGTGTTGTTTGGTTTATGGGAGCACCGGGAGAAACTGGACCTCTACCATTCGCGTTGTTGGAGGCAACCGACAACGCTTGCTTCAACTCTGTCATGACCTGATCTTGTCGCAAGAGATGTCCCATAATAGCCTTTTATTGCTCCCTTAATATTCTCACCGTTTTCACAACGTGCTCGTCTTCAGCATCATCAAGAGTTGCCCCTCGAACGTGTTGTGGATATTTTCTGTCATGGACTGGAGTGGCTACACCCTCCTCGTTGTGGGTATCGCTGATCGAATCTTCATGCTAAGGCTGATTTCCTTGGACCTCAACAGTGTGCGTGATGTTGACAATGTCAATAGCCATTTTTAATGATTTTTTGCTAAGAAACAAAGAATTAAACAAGTTAGTAATAGATGCAATGATCAACCCAATTACGCAACTGTCTAACCCCACGGTGGGCGCCGAACTGTTTACCCGTAAAACAGTACAGTTGAATAGTTCGGCCGGTTATTTTATAAAATTTATACCACACCAAATTTTCGGTTATTCCATTTTGTATAACTAAAATTAGACTTTTCAAAGCCGTCCTAATCATCTAGTTTTTTTTTTGTATTTTCTAAAAATGTCACGCAAGAGTTGCTAGTTAAAGTTAGAATGCAATAATGTGTAATTGCATTACTTTGGCAAAACTCTCTAGATATTTTTACTATTTTAAAAGCGATGATCAAAGGAACATGAAAGATATCCAGAATAGAGATTCATCCCACTATTCTATGGTAGCGTAAAACAAATTAAGCAAAGACGTGAGAAATATAACTCATATGAGTGAAAAGATACTAATCGAGTTGGGACTCAAGAATAAAACTTATTAAAAGATTAGTATCTAGCAAGAGAAATCTAAATTATACGAGAGGAAAAATACCCAATGCCTTGTGGCTTGCCACTGAAGATTGCTGGATTACCTAGTGGCTTGCTAATCAATATGTTAGAACTAATTTAGTTTCGATATGAGTAGTAGAATAGGTTTTGAAGTTGGGACCTTGAATATTAATTTTTTGGTCACTTGTAGTCATTTTCATAATCCCAAGACTCAAGAAAAGGAGCTTCTTTGTTAGTTTTAAACTTAGTAGTATATAAAATATATTTTTCATATATAAATTTATTCGGTACGGTTTAGTATTTTTTCGATTTATTTTTATAAAATAAAAAATCTATCCGATTATTCGGTACAATTATAAGTTTGTATAAAAATCTATGATTTTATTAAGATAAACCTTGGTTCGATACGATTCGGTTGGATCAGTTTAATCGGTTTTTAAAGATCTATTAACCCTATTCACAAATTTCAAAGTAGTGGTACTACATAAACATTAGCAACCGCATGATAGCTTCAAAGAACTAAGTAGAAGCTATGTGATACACAAGAATTTCTTATCAAGAGAATCTGGTTGTTCAAGCATTTGAGAGGTTGGAGAGTGGGGCATTACAGACATGCAGAGGCATATACTATAGGGGAAGGAAGTGTACACGTGGATGGCACAAATTAAATAAGGGAGATAGAGATGGAGCTGAACATCTTATTGGTCCGAAATCTATCCACTAGAGATCATAGATTTCATCTGCAGATTTCATTTATCCTACTTGGCTCCTTACAATCTGCCCTTTTGATCTCATACCCCATATAACCAGGAACCTCACTTCTACCTTCAAACAAGAAACAACCATCCACAACTTTGCAGCTTATTCTACACATACAAACCCCATAAGTGTGTAGATAGAAACATGGCCACCACATCTGCCGCAGTGCTTAATGGCTTGAGCTCCTCTTTCTTGACTGGTGGCAAGAACAGTCAGGCCTTTTTGGGTGCTCCAGTTGCCGCCAGAGTTGGTGGTGTTGCCACTCCCAAGAGGTTCATTGTGGCGGCAGCGGCTGCTCCCAAGAAATCTTGGATTCCTGCTGTTAAAGGTGGTGGAAATTTGCTTGACCCTGAGTGGCTTGATGGCTCGTAAGTTCACTTTATATCTCCTACCCTCAACCTCCATCCCCCGGAGATGAATCTAGGATTTAAAATTAGTGTATTCAGAACATGTATATATGGTTCAAGCAGAAAGCTTGAACCCTGAACATGCTCTAGATTCGTCTCTGGTCCTCCCCCCTCTCCTCATGTTTCATTTTACGCAAAGGCTTAACTGCATTTGAACTTGCAGACTCCCTGGTGACTATGGTTTTGATCCACTTGGTCTTGGCAAGGACCCTGCATTCTTGAAATGGTACAGAGAAGCAGAGCTCATTCACGGCAGATGGGCAATGGCTGCAGTATTGGGCATCTTTGTTGGTCAAGCCTGGAGTGGCATTCCATGGTTCGAGGCTGGTGCTGACCCCGGTGCTATTGCACCTTTCTCTTTTGGCTCACTTCTTGGCACCCAACTTCTACTCATGGGGTGGGTTGAGAGCAAAAGGTGGGTGGACTTCTTCAACCCTGAATCTCAGTCAGTAGAGTGGGCAACTCCGTGGTCCAAGACTGCTGAGAACTTTGCCAACTTCACTGGCGAACAGGGTTACCCTGGCGGCAAGTTCTTTGATCCCTTGGCCTTGGCTGGTACACTTAACGATGGTGTATACATCCCTGACACAGAGAAGCTTGAGAGACTGAAGGTTGCTGAAATCAAGCATGCTAGACTTGCTATGTTAGCCATGTTAATTTTCTATTTTGAGGCCGGGCAAGGAAAGACACCCCTCGGAGCTCTTGGCTTGTAAGGAGTTTCATATTAAACATTTTCATTGTAAAGAGTCACTGGATGTAGAAAAGAAGAAACCAAAGCATGGACTAGTCACTTCATGCTTTTCCCCCTTGTGATAATTCAAATCCTTCCCCCTTGAGACAGTTTATCATCTTACAAACACTATAATTGAAGAACAGATTTATGTTTGCCTGGCCCAAGCAGGAGAATATAAATTGTAACAATACAAAGGCAGTGATACGGTAGTAAAATTTCCAAGTAAATGATTCAAGAATCACAAATTAATCTGATGACCCTAGTCCAAGAATGAACATAATTTGCAGTCACATATTAAAATTTGAACAAAATGCTGCACAAACCTTCACCAACCACATAATTCAGCCAGGATGGCTGTAATGTCTTGCTGCCTTCTTGGTTATAAGATCAAAATATCATACTATCAGAATCAGGATTGTCATATCAATGCACGCAAAGGCAAAGAACTCTCAGTCACAGACATAGAAACTTCGCATTCATCCTGACTGTAACATACCATTTGGTTTATCTTTGGCAAGGACAGAAACCAAAAGCTCATAGATTGCAACTACGCTTCAGATGAAAAAGAAATTTATGAGATTCCCTAGTTTAACATTAATGGGAGCAGATCAAGGTGCCAGAAAGTTTCCTAGTAATAGCTTCACACCATTACTCACTGCCTGTAGCCATCAAGAACTCACCCTCGCAGACCACATCCCCACCTACGTATGCCTTTCCTTCCATCTTTGCTATTCCAAACCGTTTCTGCAGCTTGATCAGTGTCATTCTCATTACTAAAGTATCTCCAGCGATCACTGGTTTCCTGAATCTTACTTTGTCTATTCCAGCAAAGAAGAAGTTCTCTCTGGAGCCTCCCACTTCAGGTTGTAGCATGACCAGGCCACCAACTTGGGCCATTGCCTGAATTGACAGAAATAGACACACATCAAAGTTTGATAAAATTAAAATCTTACAGCAAGAAAGGTAAGATAACCAAAGAAGTCAAAATTTAGACAACTCCAAATAAATAATTTAAAAGTAGATGAAAATAAGTGACAAGCTTTGCATTCAATGTTGCATGATCCTGCAACTACAACTCGTCCTACCTACACATACCATTAACTCTCCTCTCTTTCTTCGTGAGTTGTTATAATACTTTTTCATTTTAAACTGAATTCTAGAACTCCCTTTTAAAAAAGAAAGATTCACCTTGTAGTTCTGCTTGTATTTGGTATACTGAGTACTGATAGAACTCCCTTTTACAAAAGATATATTCACCTTGTAGTTCTGCCTGTATTTGGTATACTGAGTACTGATAAATCTAATACTCTAGGGTCTGGGATAGACTGATGTGTTAGGAACAAATCCGAAAGGGCTGGATATTTGGACTTCCCCAATGTCATAGAGAATAGGTGTATCTAAAACCCGGGTGATTGTCTGATAAAAAAAACGCGGGTGATTACAGCCCTAGCAGTAACTAATGTCATTTAGTATTCTCAGAGGACATCAAGGTGTGGTCCTCCATGCTTTTTGTACTATAACAATGGAGTCCGGCTATCACCTTTTCACTGAAAAGTAACTTCACTTCCACTTATATTATAAAAAACTATAAAGAAGATAATTAAAATTATCACCAGGAGCTGCTGTATTACCGCTGAAAGCATTTTGACGAGAGGAAAAAATTGCTAAAATTTCAAAACAGCCTATATATAGTAAGTTATCACACATAATCTTCCATGTTATAATGACATTAGGTCCAGGAAGCTCCACTGGAGAAGGTTTCCAAGAAGGATACATCATAATAGTTCTCTCTCTGTGTGTGTGTGCGCGCGCGCGCGCGCGCGTGTTTAAATGTGTCATATCCTCAGCTCTAAAGCAGTAAAGCCCAATGTCATGGGGACGACAAGTGACAAAGAGTTCAGCCTAAGACTGAGAACCTGAAAGTGATAATCAATCAGAGCTCATGGCTCTTTAGCACTCTGTCATAGATATTGCAAATACCTTGTCGCCTCCAAATGTTCTCCAAAGATTGGTGTGGTACACTACCATATGATCTAATGCTGAACTGTGGTATGAGTATGACGATTTTTAATATTGCATAACCATCTTCCTGGAGTGAGTACCAAGAAAAAAGGAGGAGACTTTGTTTCTGAACCAGAAGACTCAAATGCTGATGTGTGATGGATGATCAAACATTTGCTGGAGCTAGCTCTACATGTTCATAATCGAAAGAAGAGAAAGAAAAAAGGGAAATGACCAAAAGGCTAAGGTGAAGGACATAGTAAGTGATACGGTTTTTTTTTAATGAGTACATAATATGCATTGCTTTAAAAGCTTCCCCAATAAATCTACTATTGTAAATAGCATTTCACTTGAGTTCCAATTTCACAAAAATGGCAGGAGATTCTTCTTAACTGAACTATTTGGTCTCAGTGGAAAGATCAGTAAGAGATTCATTATTTTATAAGAAAACAGTTCACTCAGCAGAGCAGCAAATCCTATTGGCTTTCTATGTTCTTTTAAATTGTGGATTAACTTCAGTTATCTTCTTGATCTCACAATTTCACTTGGACAAATAACCAAGGTGAGAAAAAAGCTAACTACTTCAAGTAGAAGAAAATTTTGAAATGATAAACAAGCTTTAAGTGGATACCTAAGAGGTAAAAGAACATTCCTTTTAAATGAATATGTTAAAAACTCTCGAGTCCAATTCAGCCAGTCAGCCCCACTTTCTGAATAGATTTACCCAAAGATTTATTTTTTCTGAACCGTGGAACACTCGTAACGATTGTTGAAGAAATCTCCCATACAAGTCAATTATCTCATGTACTTTCATAACCGAAGAATAGAAGCACTCCTCCGAGAAATATTGTTAACCAAGCCACAATAAGAGTAACTCTTGAAAAGTAAGGACTTCACATATCATTTCAATTACAAAATAAATCAACATGCTATATGGAAAAGGTCAGAACCATCGTCAGTTACATTAGCATCGACATGAAAATCTGAAATAGGTGATAAGAAACTAAATTTATCCAATTTCATTGCTTTGAAAAGAGGATCTCTAATCTATGCCACAATCAATAAGACAAAACCAAAAAGGTGGAACCTTTAACTAATGCAAATGAACTTTCAATCTGTTTCATGGAATCATAAACATACCTCAACCATGAGGACACCAGGCATGATTGGCCTCTCAGGGAAATGCCCAGGAAAGAAGTTATCATTGATCGTCACATTCTTTATTGCCACAGCTGACACTCCTGGATTGTATTCAATCACTCTATCCACTAAAAGAAACGGAAAACTGACAAAATGCAGCCCTAATCAGCAATCCCATATCACATTACTGAAACATATGAATCAATCAACTATGCCTCAAATATCCCAAACTAGTTGGTTTCAGGCATACCAGTCCTACATACCAATGTCCAATCTATTCGAGTTCATTCGAGCACTAAATAATTTGTCTTTTTAAGTCATTAATGAAACAAATAAACACATTTTTACAAAGAGATAAGAAATGCATACCGATGGGGCAAAATCTCGCGAATCTGATTGATATCCATCACAGTAGGAAATGCTGGATACCCTATAAGCAAATCAAAATTTAAACTTCTTTTTTTATAAGGTAAGGTAAAAATCAAGATTTCAAACATTTGAAGGAGCTAAAACAAACAATTATGGAAACAAAGAAGCAAATAAATGCATACTCAATTCAATTGGGGTATCATTTTCTGGAGAAGTACAGTTGGTGATAAACCTAGTATTGCGGGTCTTGTTGAAATGGGTGGACAGTGAATTGACAACAAGAGAGTGTTTGAGCATTGAACTGGGCAAAGGTAAAGACGCATTCTCAAAGCCTCTTTGAGAAGTGAGAGTGGAGAAGATAGATTGTGATACAGCCATAGAAGCCATTGGTGAATATTCGATTGTAGAGTTGAGATTTGAAGGACAGAGTATGGAGTGGAGGCGGAGCTAACAACGTTGCTGACACTGTATGAAGTATGAACTGAAGAATTTTGTTGAACAACCTTATTAGTGTGGAAGGCTCATCCAATGCAACTACCACACTTGTTTGACTACTGTTCTGTTTCAAATTAATGATCCTTTTTTCATAATTAATTAGTACTCCTACTATTTAATTGGGAGTTAAAAGCAGATTTAGGTTAGACTCAGAACTCACAATCTTGGTCGGAGGTGGAGGTTACTCGCCGCCAGATTAACTCACTCTTGTTAGTTAAAGCATATTTATACTCATGATATTGTAATTTAGATTATAACTAGTAACTACACTGCTCCTTTAGAGTTTAGAGAGATAAACTAATGATTTGATTATTTTATTTCATGTTATTTTCAATTTTCACATAGTGAATGTCTATTTAATTACTCCAAGTCTTTTTTTACTTCCCGATTTATTTGATTTCCTTTATAGTTTCTAAGTCTATAGATTGAATAAAATTCTACTACTACTACTTGTATAGGCTAAAATCGATTTATATTAAATGTTTGTCTCATATGTCACACTTGGAACCGGAGGCAGATGGAAGATGAAGCAAGTGAAAATCAAGACCTAGGACAACGACTTCGGTTGGCACCGGGTAGATCCCGAAGGGAATATTATCAACGGGAACAAACGAATGTTTGTCGCCATATGACATTCAATGAAGAATATTCCTCAGTATTAAATACGTATCCGTTATAGAGAATTTTGGCATTCATGACTTGTCGTTACATATTCATTAATTGCCCCTATTATTGTCATTTAAGAGGGGTTTGATCCTAGGACCTTGTTTCCTAGGTATAACTATAAATAATAGCTTTAACAACCACTGTAAGACACGAAAATCTCTCACAAACTTATGCTACACACTATTCCAAGCTAAATAATACTTTATTTTCTTTCTAAACGCTATTCTTATTGCTGCCTTCGGAAGCCTGACTGTAGGCTAGAAACCCGTGTTTAAGTCATAGTTTGTACTATAATTACTGCATTTTACTTGTGTTTGAACTTATATGTTAGTGTATTTCACTTATTATGTGTTTTATGCCTTGGGAAGTGATCCCGAGTTAAGAAGATAATCGGGAGCTAAATCGAACAAGTTGGAGCTTTGAAGTCTGAGTAAAAGCCTAAGAAATTAAACCGAAATCGCGTTCTGGGGTCGGGAGCCAAGTCTGGTTGTCAAAAAGTAAAGAAAAAGAAATACTCTATAAAAAGCCTATTACCGCGCCGCACGGGGCAGCGTAGCAGTGTAAAATGTTGTCGTGTGTCAGAAACCACTCTCTGAACTTTCCCACTAGCGCCCAGCGTGGGGCGCGGCGTGCCTGTACAATTTTCTCAAAGTATTTTCCTACTTCGTCTTGAAACGGATAGTTTCGTCCGGGCCCATTTTTATATGATATAAATACACTAAAAATATGAGTTTTAGAGGACTTTTGACCTTGGAAGCTTTTGGAGAGCATTGAAGGCTACAAGACACAAGATTTCATCATCTTTTCATCAATTCAATACTGGGGTTTGGATTGTAACGTTAGATTGATGTTTTCTTACTCTTTAATTCTATTTGTGATGACTTTCTCCGTATCTGTGGAGTAGTCTACCTTAGGGTTTGACATGATTTGGTGACTTGGTTGTTGTTTATATATTTGACTACGGTTTAATTACTTGAATTTATTGGAGGGGCTTTAATATTAGTTGTGATTGTATTCTTTATAGTGTTTAATCGAAAGAGGAATATCGTATTGAACATTATTACAGTATATACCTTAGTTTATTTTGGTGATTCTTTGAAGTAATCGAGAGAGATTTTTGAGTTACCGTTTAAATTAAGATTGAGAAATATTCGCGTGAAGTTTCTCTTAGATCAATCCTACCAATAGATTCTTATATGTTTCACCTTACTTCACATTAGTTTATTTGAAAGATTTAGATTTAATCGAGAGAGAAGTCTGAATCGAAAGTATAAGCTAATCACCTATTGAATTTGTGAGAATCTATAGAACCTCAAGAGTAAAATATAATAACGTCATATCCAGAGTAGCAGTCTCCCACATATTATGTCAAACCCTTATTCTTCATCTTGATAATAACCCATGGCTTTACTCTCTAGTTTTCTGTGATAAATTATTTCTTGCTTTAATTTTAGTAGTTAATTTTAGTTCATAAATACCCCAATTAAAGTGTTAATCATCTTGAATAGTGTTACACTAGAAATTACTTGAACAGTATTTAAATCCAATCCCTGTGGAGACGATAATTAAATTATACTATCTTTGGCTAGCGAACATCAATTTTGTATTGGGTTTTGCGCTCGTCAAAACCTTACTCCCGGGACCAAGTTATCTTCTATTTTATCTCGATTTCAACGCTAAGTCACGCATTTTATTTAATTCATTTATCATTTTTGGGATCAAATCGATTCGCTTGTCTATAAACCACGCTATAAATTCAACTGTACCATTTTACAGGTAAACAGTTTGGCGCCCACCGTGGGGCTTAGACAGTTGTGCCATTGAGTTGATCCTTGTATCTATTACTAACCTGTTTGATTCTTTGTTTATTAGCAAAAATCATAAAAAATAGCAGTTAACGATATCAACATCGCACACAACGTTGAGGCACAAGAAAATCTGCCTCAGCATGAGGATTCGATCAATGACACCCGCAACGAAGAGGACGTAGCAACGCCGGTTCATGACGGGCGATATTCCCGACACTTACGGGAGCCGACTCCTGATGATGCTGAAGACGAGCAAGTTGCGAAAACGGGGAGGATCTTGAGAGAACGACAAAAGGCCTTCATAGGCCATCTCTCACGGTAAGACCATACCATGACAGAACTAAGGCAAGCGTTGTCAGGTGCTTCAACAACGCGGATGGAAGAGGCCTTATTCCTCCTAGTGCTCCCCACAAATCAAATTGCGCAAAGGGTTGATAACAACATACTGAGGGGTGAGGTCGGCTTCGACGGAGACGGTAGGATCGACAATGGATCCAGTAACGACAGCATCAATGATCCCTTCAAAATCGAGCTCATGCGATTTATAAAGGAAATGAACGAGTGGATGGACCAGAATGCGAAGGAATTCATCCCTCGAATGGACCAAATTTTGGGCGCACCACCAATGCTGAAGGGCTCGGACTCAAAGAAGTACACCCAGTTGTTGTTCAAACCGAATGCACCAGAGTTGATTCCAAAGCGGTTCAAAATGCCAGACGTACCAAAAAATAATGGGACTTTATACCCTCAGGAGCACATCACCACCTACACAACTGCGGTGAAAGGAAATGACTTGGCTCAACATGAGATTGAGTTGGTCGTGCTGAAAAAGTTTGGAGAAACCCTTACGAAGGGAGCTTTGACATGGTACTCACTATTACCCGAACACTCAACATATTCTTTTGAGATGTTCGTAGATTCTTTCATCAAGGCCCATGCCGGCCCAGGAAGTTCCAGGCCCGGAAAGCGGACATATTCAGTATTTCGCAAGGAGAGTCTGAGTTGCTGCGTGAGTTCGTGATCAGGTTTCAGAAAGAAATGATGTTATTATCGGTTGTGACAGACGAATGGGCAGCTGCGACATTTACTAAAGGGTTGAACTCGAGGAGTTATGATGCCTCCCGGAAGTTGAAAGAAAGCTTACTCGAGTTCCAAGCAACCATATGGGCAGATATTCATAATCACTACGAATCAAAGATAGGGATAGAAGATGATTAGCTCGGGTTCCCGGCATCAACCAAAGGTCAGGATCAAGAAAAGAACAGAGATAAATCAAAAGATGATTTTGATGCAGATCGAAGGTCTTCTAAGGGTCGTTTCTTGCCCTACGAGAGGTCCGAAAGATGCAACAACAAAGAATTCAGGTCGGTGGATCGGTTCATCCCCGATAGAAGGGTTGACCTCGGCCGGAACAATAGGTAATTGCAGGACAAGGAGGTATCGAGTTCTTGGGATTCCACTTATTCTAGGTTGTCCAAATATAATTTCAATGTCAGCATAGTGGAGCTAGTGTCGGCAATGAGGAACATCAAGGAAGCGCGATTCCCGAGGCCGATGAGATCCAATCCCTACCAGAGAGATCCTAATTTATGGTGCGAATATCATGGAACTAATAGCCATCGAACTGGAAACTGCCGACATCTGCGTGAGGAGGTGACAACACTGCTAAAAATGGCCATCTCACGGTAAGCAACCAGGCTAAAAATAATTATGGCCTCAACCGAGACAACATAAATCCCTAGATGATAGGGGAAGACCCTCATCGACTAACTATCAACATGATTTTCGGGGGGAACGACATCAATGGTGTAACCTTATTGGCAGCAAAAAAGACAAAGGTGTCGGTGACTCATAGCAAGAGACTCCGGAAAGTCGCCGAAGACAACATCACCTTCATAGAAGAAGACGCCGATGGACTCCTTCTGCCACATAACGATGCCCTGGTAATATCTCTTAACGTTCTAGATTTTAAAATTAAACGTATTTTGGTGGACCTAGGAAGTTCAACCAACATCATTCAGTGGAGGGTGATGGAACAAGCCAAGCTCACCGGAAGCATCATTCCGGCAACAAAACTCCTCGCGGGATTCAACTTAGCAAGTGTAATAACCCGGGGGAAGATCTTGCTACCCACGAACTCTGAAGGGGTCGTGAAGACTACCTTAATTGAAGTGGTGGACGGCGACATGTGCTACAACATCATCCTCGGTAGACCATGGCTATATGAGATGAAAGTCATGCCATCAACATGCCACCAAATGCTGAAATTCCCGACCCTAGCGATGTGGCAAGCCATGTGGCATCCACCTCATCAAATGTCGGTGCCACATATGATAGGATGTCTATTTTGGAAAAACTTAACAGAAAAAGAGATATATTTGAATCAATAGTATAACAACAGAGGTATATATGAACTCAAAGTATAACGAGTGGTGCATTTAAAACTTTTTTGGTAGTACATGGATATATTCAACCCTTTTCCGTATTATTTATAGCTCAATTGGCGCAAATTGGAACTAGTAATGAAATTTGGTTATAGTTTACTGGTGACTAAGATCAGCAAACATGTCCCCAAAATAAATGTAATTTAGCTTCTTATGTTTCCTGGTTGCTCATTGTGTTAGTCAGCTCTTAGCCTCTCAACTTTCGACGGCAGTTTTAAAGCTATCCTTAATTCACCTTGCCGAACTATCTTTGTCCACATATTTTCGTGTTCTCTTTCTTTTTGTCAAGAAATATTTGACCTATTGAGTATGTTTACCCAAAAAACGGATAACAATTGAATTTATATGTGGTTTTAAGGACACGTGATTTTACTTGGCACAAACTGAGAAAATATGCAAACTGATATTGAAATTGACTGTAAAGAAAAATAAAAGCAAACCAAATAAGATGTGTAGCTTGGGCCCTCGAACCAAATGAAATAACAAAGGAAATATAAGTAGAGTAACAGAGTATTGAGAACCTTGAGAAAAGAGTAGTATATTTCTTTTTTCCTATCTGAGGCCCCCTTTACAAATGATCAGACCCCCTTTATATAGTAGGGGAGTCCTACTCTTGATACAATTCTAAATACAGTAAGGACTCTCATGATAGGCTAATTAATCGGCCTCTTCTTGATACGTGCCGTGATTTCCGCCGAGATTCTCCCTCTAATTGCGGCTGTAACGGTATTTTTGTTTCTTGGCTCGATCTTAATCCTGGCCGATCTCGATCTTAGCCAATCTCGATCTTGATCGGTCTTTGGGTCTTCGAGCTCAATCTTGACCGACCTCGATCTTAATCAGTCTCTGGATCTCGAGCTCGACAACATATTCTTCACACGATGGCTCGATATTACAATGATGAACCTTGGACCATTATGTTCCAATCTTGATTAATCATACGAAGGGCAAAGCTTGGTTTTGACCGTATACAGATAGTTTCCTCGTTTCTCGGAAAGAAGATGATGAGAAACGATATGAATTTTCGGACTCCGACTTGGTGGATGATGATATCAGCGACGAGCCCGATTATGACGTATGTAACAAACGTCCCGTTAGTCCAGTTACCAAGGCATTAAATGCCTGTCAGTCGTTGGTCGGCCACTATCGGTTCTGAACCGTCATTACCAGGCTATAAATATTCACACTTTCATCCTCATCCAAACTTTTCACATAAAAGCTTTTTCTCTACTCTTGCATCTTCTTCAAAAAATCCCTTTGCTTCATACATTTTATATCGCATACAACCCTAATTCTCACTCCCTTTGTTCATCAATGGCGAAAACCTCCAAAATGATGCCGTAAAAAGAGGCCGCTTCTTCATCACGACCCGCCAGCGGCGAGGATGCGGCAGAGCCTCGCCCTGAGGAATTCATTCTGGTAGGGTGCTCAACTATTATCGATTTTAAGGTTGAAAAACCTTCTTTGGTACCAATCCGATGTGAGCCGATCTCGAGGTATCAGTGTTCAATCACTGAGAAAATTCTCGATAAAGTAAAACAGGAATGCAACTGGGGCGACAAGCACGTGGTAGTCCCATCGCCTGAAGAATCAATTACTACCCACGTGGAAGGGTTCTTAAGTGTTTATACTTATCCTTTCACGTTGGGTTCATTAGACCCTGTCATCGTCTCCTTTTGCAAGAGATATGATGTGACCCTTGGCCAAATCCACCCTTATTTTTGGAAAATAGTGATTCTTCTTCGATTCTTCTCGAGCAAAATCGAGGGGTGTCCTTTCACCCCCGATCGCGTTATGCGCCTTTATAGTCCCCGACTCTATCGAGTAGGGTTAATCAAGCTTTCTCGCCGAGCCACCAAAGTGCCATTCTCGAGTATAGATGAGACTCGTGATCGGGGCTGGATGGGCCAATTTTTTCGAGTTAAAACCTTGGACCTGATCCCTACCGATGATATGTCATTTCCTGAGAAATGGAATATGAACCATGAGTACTTATTTCCCTTCGAGCGCTTTAATTTGTGATTGCCTTTCATTTTTTTGATCCTCTTTTTCTTTCTTGTTACAGCAGTAACTCGGATGCCGGAACCAATTTCGGGTCTTAAACAATGGGTTGAAGGTTTGGTGCTGCAGAGACCGTACTCCGAGCGTGCTTGGGTGGAACTATCAAAGGGTCGATGGGAGGCCCGCAGTCATGGTAAGTCTCTTTCTTAGTTTGTTTGTCATTTGTTCTTCTTCGCTTGCTCTTTTTTCCTTTGTAGGACTTGGGAAGGATGTTGCCATGCGGCCCCCATCTGGTGATGAAGAGGTCCCTGCCCCGAAGCAGGTTAAAGAGAAGAAGATAAAAGATGCACTGAGTTCCCCTGTCTTGAAAAAGAAAAAATCAGCGAAGAAAACTCGCAAGCCCAAGGGGGGCTCCGGTATCATGCGTCCGAATTTGATCCGCCGATTAAGGGATGACCCCGAGGAAGGAGAAAAGGAAATAGCCTGTGCGCGGGATAATGTTGTGATACAAAAATCCTCTGAATCAGCGGAGGTAGATAAGGGAACCTAGCCATAATTCCTGAACAAGAAAAAGCCGAGATTATCTCATCTCGAGCTGAGATGGTTGAAGGTGAGACCGAGGGCAAGATTCTTCGGGCAGCAGAAGATATCTCGAGGTATGAGCTCGGGGTAATCGACATTGGCGGATGCCCTTAGATTTCGGATGTTATGATTCGTGAGGCCAACATGTTGGAAGGTCGATCTTACGAGGGTATTCAGGAGTCGACCGACATCCACGGTTTTCTGGATGGGCTCGAGTCAGTTGTCTCGGAGGAGATTATCGGGTTCGGTGGATTACCAGTGCCAAAGAAAGCATCATGGTCGGGCTCTACCGGGTCTCCATCGGTTCCAAAACTGGTGGACCGATTCCCGGCCCCCGAATGTTAATCTCGATCGCAAATGGAAGATAGTGTTCTCCGTCCCGGAGGATGCCCGAATTTTCTCTCCCCCAGTGGGGATTGCTAGTTACCTTCGGTCCTTGGTGACCAAAGAGGATCAAACTGTGATGAATGCGGTAAGACCTGCTTTCCTTTTCAACGAGGTTCAACATGCTCTGAATCGGGTAATTTCGATGGTATCTCTGCCGTTTCTTTTACACTTAGAGTTGTATATAATTCTAACATCTTTTTCCATGTTTGTAGGCCTTGGTGTTGCATCATGAGGCTTTCCTCCGAATCGGGGAGGAGCATGAGGCCGAAGTTCGGAACCTCACTGAGAAGAGTGACTCCTACAAACTTCTTAGTGAGAAGCTTCAGATAGATTTGGAAACGGCTCGAGATGAGCACGAGGAAATGGCTGAGCAGGTATTCCAAATTCTTCACGATAATGAAGATGAATTGGAGATAACCACTAACGATCCAATTCTGCAGGTTCGACAGAGGCTCGAACAGATTGGACGGCTCAATTCGCAGGTAGATGAGCTACTGGTCGAGGCGGAAAAATTCAAAGAAAATATGGATTTTTTTGCTTCGGAAAAGGAGGCCGTCCATGCGTAATTGGAGTTGGTTTAGACCCAACTTTGGTCTGCGAAGAAAATGCCTCGGTGCAGATTAAGAAGATTAAGGAGCTTCAGCATCAATTGGATTTGGCCACTTCTGATAAGGCAAGCTTGGCCGATGAATTCGAATTGGCCAGATCCGAAGTGGCTGAGGCTAATAAAAGAGATGATGCTAAAGTGACCCAGTTCAGAATCGATGTTGAGGTCAACCAGGCCAAGCGCATGGTCGAACATGCTAAATGGCAGGCTCGGAGGGAAGCTCTCGATGAGGTCAGTGCTCAGGGCTTCGATGTTGTAGCTGAAATTGAAAATGCCAAGGCAAAGGAAACCAAAGACCGAAGGTTGGCCTTCCCTGAGAAAGACTCAGATAGCTCGAGCGAATTTGAGGACGGAGAAAATCTCGAGGACGCAGCCTCCGATGAAGAGCAGGCCACTTAGGATATTAGGTTTCTTGTTTTTCTTTTGTATCTTTTCTGGGGCCGATTCAGCCTTTTGTAAAAAACTTTTGAATATATATATATATATATATATATATATATATATATATATATATATATATATATATATATATATATATATATATATATATATAAAGGCTTTTCTTGCTTTTTTGATTCTTGTATTTTTCCTTCGCTTTTTTGTATTTTACGAAGGTCGAAAATGCCTTAGCATAAAACTATGTCCGAGTTTTAGACAATTTGATTGGAACCGAACTAGTACAATCCTTAGGTTTTTCAATCGAGTGAGTGCTTGCTCGAACTCGAAGTAATGCAACCCTTAGATTTTTGTAAGAAAGGTTGTTTATGACTTTCTCCCCTTTTCGGCTTGAAAAAGTTTTTTTTTTATCATTTGTATTTGCAAAAAACTCGTAATGCCTTGGATCGAAATAAGGAATCATTCAAGAGTTCGAATATTTTTGTACTCATTAGAGTTTTCGAGGCTTGATATTATTGAATCCATTTATGATTTTGCCGGGGGCAGCCTTTTTTTAACCGGTTTATGAAAGAATTCGAAGGCCTGTTTTGTTATGAAATTCGGATATTTCCGATCCGTGTTAATTCGGCCGTAGCCTCTTTAGTTCGGGATTTGCCCCTTGGGCTTATTTTCCTCGAAGAGTTAGTCCCCGAGTGAATTGGACGTGGCCTATAAAATCGAGGGTTGCCTAAAAGGTCTTATGATCTCAGAGTTTTAATAATTCGATCTCGTTTATTTTTCGGACGGCAATCTCCGAGCGTGGGGTAATTATCCGAACTTTGGTTATAGTCGGCCCTTAAGCCTGTTTACATAATAGGTCGAGATTATGGAATTGTAAAGAAAAATATTTCTCTTTATAAATGATTATACATGCGTACATATTTTATGTCAGGGCTCGGGCAAACTATGCGGGCACGGTTCGTTTGACCGTTTGGACCTTACAAATTTTTCCTATCGAGACCCTGCTGCCATGAAGTAACTTTATCGTATCAAAGTTGACATTAGAGGGAAATGCCCCCAATGTTCGAGGTTGATTGTAAAGAAACCTCGAATACTGTTGAATTGTTCTAAGTTAGCACGATCAATAGTTGCCTCATTAAAAACCTCATCGAAAAACCCATTTGGGACAAAACCGGTCTAAGGGAAAAAGAGTGCAATGCGTGCTTTCAGACCTAAATGCTTCGTGTCGAAGAATCCCTTACTGTTCCTGGTCGAACACCTACAAGGGTTAGTTTTAAAATATAAATGAAAACGAAAAGGGCCGTACCTTAGCAGTAGTGTTGTTTTAGGTATGATACGTTCCAATTGTTCGGCAGTTGTTCGCCATTTATCATGTCGAGCTTGTAGGATCCTTTTCCGATGATTTCCAGAACCTGGTACAATCCTTCCCAGTTCGGACCCAGTTTTCTTTCATTTGGATTTCGAGTGTTGAGGGTGACTTTTCTTAGCACCAAATCCCCGATGTTAAAATGTCAAAGATTGGCTCTTCGATTTTAGTATCTTCCGATCCGCTATTTTTAGGCGGCCAATCGGACGAGAGCGGCTTTGCGTCTTTTATCCAATAATTCTAAGCTCTTATGCATGGTCTTGTTATTTGACTCCTCTGTTGCATATCGAAACCTGATGCTAGGTTCTCCGACCTCGACCGGGACCAAAGCTTCAGCGTCGTAAACTAACGAGAACGGTGTTACTCCGGTACTGAATTTTGATGTTGTACGGTATGCCCATAGAACCTCGGGTAGTATTTCTCTCCATTTTCCTTTGGCGTCGGTCAATCTCTTTTTAAGATTTTGGATGACCCCATTTCATGAAGGGCCATGGGGAGAGGACCGAGTGGAGTAGTTCCTCGGGTTAATGAATCATGGGCGCATGCCTTTGGCATTTGTCGCATTTTATAAACGAACTCCCTTGCTTCCTTCTCCATATTGGTCCAATATTACCCTACTCTGATTACTTTGTGGACCAGCGATTCGGTACCAAAATGATTTCCACAAGTGCCCTCGTGAACTTCTCGTAGGATGTAGTCGGTATCTCCTAGTCCTAAACATATTGCCAACGGTCCATCGAATGTCCTTCTAAACCGCGTTCCGTCTTCGGACAAAGTGAACCGTGCTATCTTTATGCGTAGAGTTCTCGTCTCCTTTGGATCCGATGGAAGCTTCCCATTCTTTAAGTACTCTATGTACTTCTTTCTCCAATCCCAGGCTAAACTCATGGAGTTTATCGGTGTGACATTCTTCGATTACCGATCTCATGAGTTGTACGACAATCCCCGAGTTGAGTTCGTCGTCCTCGACCGACAATCCTAAGTTTGCAAGAGCGTCGGCCTCACTGTTCTGTTCTCGAGGTACATGTTGCAAGGTCCATTCCTTAAATCGATGTAGAGTCACCTGTAGTTTATCCAAATACCTCTGCATTCGGTCTTCCCGGACTTCAAAAGTCCCGTTAACTTGGTTTACCACGAGGAGGGAATCACACTTAGCTTTTATGACCTCCGCTCCCAAGCTTTTAGCTAGTTCGAGACCTGCAATCATGGCCTCATACTTGGCCTCATGGTTAGTTAATTTTGTAGTTCTGATAGACTGTCTTACTACATTACCTATGGGTGATTTTAGCACGATGCCTAGTCCGAACCCCTTCGTGTTTGAAGCACCGTCCGTAAAGAGGGTCCACACTCCCGAAGATGTACCCGATTTTATCAGTAATTCTTTTTCAACCTCGGGTACGAAGGCTAGCGTAAAGTTAGCCACGAAGTCTGCCAAGATTTGAGACTTGATGGCGGTTCGGGGTCGATACTCAATATCGTACCCGCTGATTTCTATGGCCCATTTGGCCAATTGACCTGAAAGCTCGGGTTTATGCAAAACATTTCGAAGAGGATAAGTTGTTATAACACATATTGGATGACATTGAAAATACAATTTTAGTTTCCTAGAGGCGCTTATTATAGCAAGCGCTAATTTTTCAAAGTATGGATATCTAGTTTCGGCCTTACCTAAGGTTCGACTAACATAATAGACAGGGAATTGCGTACCTTGTTCTTCTCGGACTAGGACTCCACTTACCGCTATCTCCGAGACTTCCAAGTACAAGTAAAGATGTTCGTCCACTTTCGGGGTTTGAAGCAGCGACGGGCTCGATAAATACTGCTTTAGATCCTCTAAGTCTTGCTGGCATTTCGGAGTCCATGAAAAATTGCTCTTCTTCTTAAGCAGCGAGAAGAATCGGTGGCTCCTATCTGAGGATCTCGAAATGAATCATCCTATGGCGGCTATCCGCCCCCTCAGCCTCTGCACGACCTTTATATTATCCACTATCATGATATCATCGATAGCTTTGATTTTATCGGGATTGATCTCGATTCCTCGGTTGGACACCATAAAACCAAGAAACTTTCCCGAGCCAACTCCGAATGCACACTTTTCGGGGTTGAGCTTCATATTGTACTTCCTTAATATATCGAAAGTTTCCTACAAATGCTTTAAATGGTCCTCTGCTCGCAGGAACTTAATTAACATGTCATCAATATAAACTTCCATTGATTTTCCTATTTGTTCTTCGAATATTTGTTTACGAGGCGTTGATAAGTAACACCAATATTTTTTAGACCGAATGGAATTACATTATAATAGTAGGTACCGTACTTAGTGATAAACAAGGTCTTTTCCTGATCCTCCGGGTTCATCTGTATCTGGTTGTACCCGGAGTAGGCATCGAGAAAACTGAGAGTATCGTGGCCGACCGTGGCATCGATCATACGATCGATATTTGGCAAAGGAAAAGAATCCTTGGGGCATGCTTTATTCAGGTCTTTATAATCTATACACATTCTAAGTTTGTTTCCCTTCTTAGGGACTACCATTACGTTTGCTAACTATTCGGGGTACTTTACTTCCCGAATGGATCCTATTTTAAGAAGTTTGGTTACCTCGTCCTTGATGAAGGCATGTTTGACCTCGGACTGAGGCCTTCTTTTTTGCTTTACCAGGCGGAATTTAGGGTCCAGGCTTAGTTTGTGAGTGGTAATTTCTGGTGGAATCCCTGTCATATCGAGACGGGACCAGGAAAAGCAATCCATGTTAGCTTTAAGGAAATGAATAAGATTTTTCCTGAGCTCGAGGGTTAGCCCCGTACCCAGGTATACATTTCGTTCGGGTTGATGATTGGCTAGTGTAATTTGTTCCAGCTCTTCGACCATTGAC